>NC_052057.2:61154303-61779615 GCF_903992535.2 Arvicola amphibius | reverse complement strand
CCTGGAAAAGTAGGTCAAACTGGCCTTGTCTGGGGCTAGCTGGCCAGACTACTTCACCTAGCATCTGGAGTCCACATAGAGCAACCAGGACTGATGATGATAAGGGACATCTCAGTGCTGGAAAATGAACGTATCTGCAAGTCCAGAGAGGATTGTTGTTAGATTTTAAGGCACATCTACAATCCTACACCATTATCTTCAAAGTAATATTATTTTAAATTTAATTCTTTTTTTGAAATATTTATTTATTTATTATGTATACAATATTCTGTCTGTGTGTAGCCTGCAGGCCAGAAGAGGGCACCGGACCTCATTATAGACGATTGTGAGCCACCATGTGGTTGCCAGGAATTGAACTCAGGACCTTTGGAAGAGCAGGCAATGCTCTTAACTGCGGAGCCATCTCTCCAGCCCCTTTAAATTTAATTCTTTAATTTGAAAAAGTGTTCATGCTGATGTGCGGGTGGGTGCGCAGGCGTGCAGGTCGCCATGGCGGCCAGAAGAGGGCAACATATTTCCTAGAGGTACAGTTACAGGCTGCAGCGAATTGCCTGGTGTGGCTGCTGGGAACCAAAGTCAGATTAACACTCTTATCCCCTGAGGGTCTCTCCAGCCCCTCAAATCTTACCTTTGTTGGTCCATTTCCTGCCCCCTCTTGAGAGCTGCTCTGCGGCACTGTGTTTAAAATCCCATTTTAGATCAGCTGATTTGTAACCTTAACCTCTCCTCTGGTTCTGGGGATTAGGATATGGACATCTGTGGGGACCTCTTCCACCTGCCATGGAAGGGGATCTAGGGAGCATGTGAGCAGAGGGGCCTGATGAGTGTGTTTGCAGTTAGGGTAGCAGAGGTGATGGCTGTGGGGTGGGAAGCTGGGAGTGTCGTACAGAAACGTAAGTAGAAAGCTAAGGAAAGACCACTTTGGTACTCCCGCGGCAGTACTGTTAGTAGCTTACTTTGAAGTTCACGGGAAGGTTTACTATGGTTTGGACACCTCCTAGCTCCAAGGCAAGAACAGCATTTATACATCTTGATTTGCTGTGGATAATTTAGGAACAAAGTCTTCACACAGCATTCCTCTACTTTTCCCAAGAAAATATTTTTTAGCTTATGAAATGAGGTGGCTATTGGACTCAGTTATCTCTGGAGTTTCATTCAGACCAGCTTCCCTGACTCTACGAGCTCTATTTCCGCCTTGCGGGTCAGTGGCTGGGAGGTACTTCAATACTGAATGAAAAGCCCTCTGCAAATATGATAGAGGGGCGCTGCAAGCAACATGCCTTCAACTGCCAACCATGCAGGCAAGCGTATGAGCAGCAGGTCACATGGTACCTGCCGTCAGGAAGCAGAGAGAGATGCATGACAGTTCTTAGACCCCTTCTTCCACTCAATTCAGTCCAGGACCCCAAACCATTCATATTTAGAGTGATTCTCTCCACCTTGGTTATCAGTTTAGAAATTCCTTCATAGACAAGGCAGGTCCAGAGATTTGTCTCTCAGGTGAGTCTGGATCCTGTCTGGTTGGCAACATGAACCATCACACAGTCCTTAAGACTGGAAGCTTCAGGCTGGGGAGGTATTTGGGACAGCAGGTGAGGGTACAGGAGAGGCTAGATTTTCTGTGTTTAGTGGGGCAGGGATGTGGGCGTGGCCAAAGGCTGTCTGTTTAGTGGGGCAGGGATGTGGGCGTGGCCAAAGGCTGTCTGTTTAGAGGGGCAGGGATGTGGGCGTGGCCAAAGGCTGTCTGTGTTTAGTGGGGCAGATATGTGGGCGCGGCCAAAGGCTGGATAAGGCTGAGGGCGGCACCAGGAGCAGGATTTGAGCAGTCCCTGGCACACTGTTGGCATCCCTTCCAGCTATCCAAAGGGCTTTCTGACTCTTGCCATCAAAGGCCAGTATGAGGATGCCTTCATGACAGACGCATGAAGTGTTTGCTTCGTTTCCTTTAACCCTTCCTTCTCAGGCTTTTCCTCTCCAAGAGGGGGCTTGAAGTACCAACTAGAGAAAAGAAACCAGTGGGCATGGGGAAAGCAAAGGGGCAGAATAGAGCAGCCACCTCTGTCCCTCCAGACTCTGAAAGGACAGTTGTGAAGCGAGGGGCCAGGAAGGATGGGGAAGAAAATTAGATATGAATTGGGGTAAGTCTGAGTTTGGTTTGAGTCACAGAGACAGGAGTCTTTAACGCAGGTCTTTAATGTCTTTAATGTCGTTAATGGATGGTTAGAGTACTTGTCACCAGAATGAAAATATGCCAAAGTGTAGAAATAGTGGAGGTGTACCATGTCCATCTGATCACGTGGGTGCCTACCAGGTGGCCACTCCAGCTCTCTCTGCAGACTTGTCTGAGTATGGGGGCAGACTTCTCGCCGGCTTTCTTGAGCTGTGATGTCCTGCCAACAGTGCTAAGAGACGCCCACCTCACTGAGGTCACAGTGTGTCCTTTCTGGCCACCCATGATGCAGTTGTAGGCTGAGGATGTGTATGTCATTATTGTCTGCTGGTGTTTTGCTTTCCCAATATTTGTGAATGGGTCAAGAATGCCGAGGGGAGCAGCTCTCATCCCTCCAGTGTTGCCTGACAACCCCATGAGCTGGAGGAGTGCTTGCTGCCCTGCTGCTGCCCAAAGTCCCTGGGGGATGGGCTCATTGTCTTACCTCTCTCTTGCTCCCTTGGGTTTAGCACTTCCTGCAGCTGAATTAGAGCCCTGTACTTCAGCCTAAACCCAGTGTGGATTAGATAACTAAAGATTTCAAGTGAAACAAAGGAATTTGATTAGAGCCAGGCAGGGAAGTGCTTCCAATGGCTTTGTACCCGCAGTCTGGCCCTGCAGCCCCACCACAGAGTTGCTATGTGGCAGGTGACTGGTGGGAACCTAACCAAGGCTAGAAGGTGACAGAGCAGCCTCCGGGAAATCTGTGGCTGTACTCAGAGGGAGGAGGTCAGTGTGGTATCTGTATTTGTGCCTGCATGTGTGTGCCCATGTGTGTCATAGTTAGCTTCAGCCACCACTGTGGTAGAAACCTACACATGCCTGACATGAGGGAATCTCACTTGATGAATTGCCTCCATTAGAGTTGTCCGTTGCTGTGTCTGTGGTCATTTTTCTTTAAAAAGTTTTAGATTTATCTTATGTTTATGAATACTTTGCATTTATAGGTATATATTTGCACCATGTGCTTGCCTGGTACTTATGGAGGTCAGAAGAAGGTGGCAGATCACCTAGACCTGGGCTTGCAAGTTACGTACAGTTGTGAGCTGCAGTGCTCGGAATGGAACCCATGCTCTCTGCTAAAGTGCTGAGCCATCTCTCCAGCCTGTGAGGCAGTTCCATAACTGTTAACTGATTTCAGAGGGCTCAGCCCCCTGTGTAGATGGAATGGCGGGCTGCGTCCCACCAACTGGCTAGCTTTACACATGAAATAATTACATGGAAACTGTATACTTTTAAATACTGCCTGGCCCATTAGTTTCAGCCTCGTATTGGCTAATTAACCCATATTTAGTAATCCGTGTAGCACCACAAGGTGGTCGTTTACCAGGAGAGATCTTAGCCTGCATCCATCTCGGAGAGGAGAGGCATGGCGACTGCATATGGCGACTGCCTGAAGCGTCTCCCCAACTCTGCTTCCTTTCTCCCACAATTCTGTTCTGTCTACTCCGCCTACCTAATTTTCTGTTCTCTTAAAGGGCCAAGGCAGTTTTTTTTATTAATCAATGAAAGTAACACATAGACACTCCTCCATCACCCCTGTGGGCGGTGTTATCCTTTTCTCTGGTGGGTCCTGGGTTGGTGACAAGGAAGGTAGCCAGAGAAGAAGCAAGGGGAGGAGAAACACTAGGCTGAGTTCCTCCACGGCCCCAGTCTCATCTCCTGCAGCAGGTCACTGCCTATACCCTGCCCCTCAAGTTGTTTGGGTCAGTGTTTTATTATAGCAACAGAAACCAAACCAGGCAATGTCTGTGTGCCTGCATGTATGCATGTGTGCAGTGCAGCACACACAAGTGCTGTGTAGTACACAGGCAAGGGGAGGGGAGAAGGACACAAAGGGATACACTAACAGGCATTTTCTTCTCTCCTGGGTGAGAAAGGGACAGAGAGAAATAAACATGCCCTGGTGGAGGAGTCAATGCTTCCACTTGTGCTATGTAGTTTAACAATCTGAGCTAAGTGTTTACCATCTTCCCAGGGGAGCTCACAAGCAAACAGTCGTCGCTCTAATAAAGACTACGTGGGGAAGAAGAGGCCTGGGGTCTCCAGTGTCTGACACACAAGGCTGGGGACATCCTAGGTAGCACCCGGCCTCCCCGTCCAATGGCCCCTCCTTCCAGAGCCTGAGCACCTGGGGGACTTAGGGTAGCATCACTCTGGGGACAGATCAGTCCACGTTCCTCTGCCTCTGTGTCCTTTGTCAAATGAGGTGGGCTCCACTGCAGACTACGGGGTCAAGAGTAGATCCTCGCTATCCAGCCCCCAGTGCAGTCAGGCGTCCTGCCTGAAGAAATTCAAAAAGCCCCTTTTTAAGCTAAAGAATACCAGGTCGTATGATGCTATTTCATGCGTGTATGAGATGTAAAGAGAAGAGCATAGACGTGTTAATACATAGGTTTAGTGTGTGAAATGTTAAGAGATATCTTACGGATAATTGATAAGATTAGGAAATGTTAATGGATAAGTTAAGGTTAAGAAGTGTTTCATAGATAAGTAATGGATAAGTTGTATTAAGGTTAAGAAGTGTTTTATGAATAAGTGATAAGTTAGATTAAGGTTATGAATTGGTTTTATGTATTAGGATTAGTAGGATTAATAATTGTGATATTGAATTGCCTGTGTATTGCCCATTATCAATCCCCCATGTCTATTAAGATTGTAAAGCCCATGGATGCCTTGGATATTGAAGTTGCTAGTAAAGATTCATTATAAAGACAATTCTCTTGCTTGGTCTGGTCATTCATCCCTCTCTGGGGAGAAGTGCACAGGGTTCTCATAGCACTATTCGCAAAGAACCTGGCGCTGAAGTCCCCCAGCTTGTAACACCTACTCTAGGATGGGCCAGCTGTGGTGGCAATATAACCTCCCCGCCAGACCCAGGCATGCCCACCAGCATATCTGAAGGTTTGCCTGAAAGCCAACATCCCTGTGTTGTTCTTCAGCTGCAGGTCTTCTCGTTCGGGTCCCCAGCACATCACACACTCTGACATTCCAGACAGTGGAACATCGGAGGCAACTTATGCTCAACCGTCAGTCCCCATCGCGTGTGTGTGCGTGTGTGTGTGTGTGTGTGTGTGTGTGTGTGTGTATGTGGACTCTGAAGGTCCACACAGAGGAGTGTAGAGAAACAGGCATAATGAAGGCGCTACAGCCAGCCCCTGGCCTGGCAAACATGGCGCTGGCAGGCCTTGCCCTTCCCCGTTCCCTCTCCCTTGTAAACCATGGATTATAGCCCTAAAGCTAGCCATCAGGGTGTTAGGAATATTTCCTAAGCGAACTCTCTGACAACACAAAAATTCCCAATCAAGCCAAATCAAAACAAGCCAAATTAAGAAATGTCCAGGTTTAATGGGAGTTCTGTGCTCTCAGGTGGCCCCGAGGGGAAAACCGGGAAGCCATGGAAATGCAACCACCCCCCCCCCCCAGGAGAAAGAGAGATCATGTGTTTTTCTTTTGGGGGGGGGATCACTTAAGTACCCTGGGGAGTGGTCCTGACCCCACCCCCAGGGAGGGGTCAGGACCTGGCCTGCTGGGATTTGAAGTCCAGACCAGGCCTGGGGGCTGGGATAGATGCGAGGGATTGGGACCTATGCTCCCTACCTAACACAGGGTCGATTCCTTTGTTCAGACACTTTCATATGCCTGATCCATTCCTGAGGATGAGTACCTAAGTCTAGCATTTGAAAGCCCCCTTTGGTTCACTTAATTAATATGCCCACCCTAACTATACCACCACATCCTTGCCCACTCTAGCACAGACCTCCCCTTTTTTCTCTTATTAAAAATTACACCTGCAAAGTCACCCGCTGCTGTTTTGCTGCCTGAGTCAGAAAGCAGCCACCTTAACTTTTCTTCCCCACTTAATAAATATCTCTCTGTGTAAACAAGTGTTCGGGTATGGTTTGTGCCTAATCCAGATTCTAGGAGGGAACCCCGCTGTGCAGGGGTCCTCTTCATGTAGATAGTTTATAATCAGGCTAATGGACAGGACTGCCCTCTGAGCCAAACAACCACCATCTTGGGGAGTTTGGTTGTGCCTGTTAGGAAAAGATTGTAACAGCTCGGCCTGTTGACTATGTACATCCCCCAGAGAGAGGTGGATAGGGCCAAGTGACCCTCTGCAGAGCCCCCAGTGACCTACTGCTGAGTCCAGTGACCCTCAGCAGAGCCTCTAGTAACCCTCCGCGGCACCCCAGGGAACCCGCCATGGAGCCCCCGTGACCCTCAGCACAGCCCCCGGGACCCTCCACGGAGGCCCCCCCACCCGCGGAGCCTCCAGTTGCTCCTTACTGCCTGTTGTATCCAAGGCTTTTCCAGTGGCCTCAGGAGGGGTTAGAGGCCAGGGAGGGTTAGGGGAGGATCTCCATCTCTGTGTCTATGAGAAAACCATCCCTGCTGGCGGATAAAGACTTCTATGTAGCTTTGTGTCCTGTGTGTAGAGTACCCGCGCTCCTGTAAGTAACCCGAGCCCATGCTTTGTAAGGCTCCATAATTTAATTGGTTCCCTAGAGCGAACTTTGGTGGACTTGTACCTTAGTTTGGTTTGGAACCTTAGGAGGAGGAGAAGACAATGCTTATGAATCCCCTACCTCCCCCATCTCATTCTTCCACCATCCCACCCCCTAGCCTAGGAGTTTCAGCAACAGACACTTCTTATCAGGGCTTGTGGTGAATGACATCTGGTTGGTTTTGTTTTCTTGTTTATTTGTTTTTTTTTAATGCAAACAAAGACCAGTTTATGTGGGTTGGTTAATGATTGACTTTGATGTGGGTACTGTGCTGGCCTATTGTGGAAGAGAAGCAAAGAGAAACTTGAAATTTACTGCTTGCTTATCTTGGAGGATTCAACGAAGAAGCCCCAGGGCAGATGCATTTAGTTCTCCAAGAGCCTGGGAATCTGGAGGTCAGAGCCCAGCAGCTGAGTGGAAGTGTCAGTTCAAGAAGGGAAGAGGAGACTGCCTGAGAGGAGGGTGCTGGGGGGGTCTGCAGCCCACTGGGGGTGCCCTGCTCAGACCCAAGGGCGGCTGCAGTGACAGCAGTTAGGGCTTTTGCTTCTTTGGGTGAATGATTTTAAGGGGAATTTAAAAGGAGGGCTATAGGGTGAGAGGTGTAACTGCCTCGGTAGTGTGCGTGCAGACCACACTGTAAGCCCTAGGGTTGGCCCCCAGCACGACCTCTAAGTGGTGGAACACACCTGTAATATTAGTGCTGAGGCACATGCAGGAGCATCAGAAGTCGATGAGACCAGTTCTTTACAAAGCGACTTTGAGGCCAGTCTGGGATAACTGAGACCCTGTCTCCAAAAGGGAAACGTGCTGAGGTTTCTATCTCAAGACCTGAAGAGAGGCATGGAAAGAAAGAAAAATGACAGGCACAAGGACATACGTATAGAAAAGCTGGGGTCAGGTGGGTTGTGCACACTCTGATGGGGCCATACAGATCACCCCAGAACCTCAGCATTTTAGGTACAGCCCAGGGGAGGGCTAGCTAGTCTCTGCGGGAGGTGTCTGTAGGTGAGCAGTCTCGGGCCATCACCTCCTGGAGGAGGAAGTTGAAGGTCCTCCGGTGTTGGTAGACACTAGCGATTGGGCCAGAGGGAGAGGCTTGGCCAACTTCAAGCCTGACCTATATATGGGAAATGCTTTGCCAGTTTCCCAAGCACCTAGGGCCTTGAGCTTGTTGGCTGTGCCCACGTCAACAATACACACTCACTCAGGACTTCATTCCGGGCTTTCTGTGCTCCGCACACTCCTGGTTTTGTAAACAGGAAGCAGAAGAGGCTAAGAGAGAAAAGTTATGAACAGCTTAGCAAAGTCTAAGGGCAGACAGTTTCCTTGGAAGGTCCCTGGTACTCCTCAGAGACTGAGGACAGCATTGGGCAATAAATATACTCACTGTGCAAAGTGCTGTTTTTGCTTCGGTTTCCAGAGAGAGTGTGTGTGACCTTTGCGTCAGGACGGTTCTGAGTGTTGGGGGTAGGGTGCTGCCAGACAAGGAATCCATTGACACCAAAGCGAGGGGTCATTGGCTCTAGATGGCAAACAGAGCCTGGGCCTGGGTACACATGCTGTTTCATTTCAGGACTCAGTGGGAAATTTCTGGTGCCAAAGGACATGAATATTTAACATTTCCCAAGGAAACAGTCAATCTGTTCATTTTATCCATCTGTATATGAGGAGAAAGCAAACAAGTGGAAGACACTCAGGACAATTCAAGGTCACGGGCCTCAACAGTTATGATAAATAATAAAACAAGAGAAACATGGGGTGGGGGGAGGAAAAGCCACACTAACACTGTTACCTGCAACAGAAATCTCCGGCCAAAGGTTCTTTGTTTGCAGAATCTTCCTGTAATTGGCTAGCGAGAGGAGAGTGTGGGAGCTGCATTTTTAAAATGGGAGAATCAGATGTAACCCTACTTCTTAAAATGCAAGTTGGGTGTTACTGGACTGATCAGATGGTTTTCTTCTGGAACTTTTTGGCTTCTTTGTAGGTTGTCTGCTAGTTCTTTCTAGCTCGTCTTCATTTCCGGGACCACCGATCCTGTCAACTAACGCTGCTCTGGTCACTCACTTGTGGAATTTACTGGGGCTGTGGTTAAGGTAAGGTAAACTAAGTTAGGACTTTGGGAACCCCATCAGTGAGGCCATGCCTGAAAGAACCTCTGATTTGCTCCAGGTCTGGTTAACCACGTTTCAATGGAAGCGACTGTTTTCCAGTTTATTCTGATTGGGCAGTTTGTGTCTCCTTCTCAACCCCATGATAACACGTGAGTTCCTTCACCAGGAAGTCAAGACGCTATTACTGAAGCATTTGGAGGTCAGTATTAGTTGTGGAAGGTGAGATCACTGTCTACCCTCTTCCAGTCTCCTTCCCTAGTTCTTGGATATCCTCACCTTCGACCAGAAATCTACCTTGCTATTTCATGTCTGCCCGAAATCCTTCACTTTTGGTTTTTTGAGACAGGGCTTGAAGGGATTCTGGCCAGCTTGAGCATGGCAAGTATGGTTTGGCAGGCCTTGCCCTTCTCCCCCATTCCCTCTGCCTTGCTGAAAGCCATTAGATGGCATTCCTAGAGCTAGCCACCAAGGTCTAGTGCCTTATCTGGCCACTTCCTCCTCCTGAGGCTGACTACCAAAGTCCAGCTACCAAAGTATTGGAGTCCAGCAATCAGAAGCCCCCTTTGGCTCATCTAATTAACATGCCCAATTAAAATTTAACACCTCATCTTAACAAGGGCTTTCCCATTTTACCGTTATAAACTGCCATTTTCCTAGGTGCCATGTCTGTCTCTTCTATCCAGAGGCAGTCCTTTGTCCCTCTGGGACAAACACCACTTTCCCCTCTCCCTCATCCCCTATCTCCTTTACCACAGAAATGAGTTTATGTGAGCTCAAATCCCAAGAGCTGGGCAACTTAGCTGGCTGCGGTGTTTCAGTTTGTTCGTTTGTATAATGAAAATAGCAAGCGGCTTTCATTCCTAGATTGTTGGAAAGATAGAAGATGCTGGAACAATTAACTAAACATATAGGGTGGTACCGCAGTAGTTAGTAGGTTTACAAGACTACAGCTATTTAACGCTCTTATTTATTTCGTTACTGGGACAAGGCCTCATTCTCTCACCCAGTGTGAGCTAGAATGCAGACAGGCATTAGATTTGCCTGGGGTTTCCAAAGATGTGTGCAATTTTGACTTGGCTCTTTCTTTCCCTACTGTGGATCAAGATGAGAGCCCTCAGCTCTCCTGGCTACCATGCCTTTGCTCTAGCATCTTGAATTCTAACTCTCTGAACCCCGTTAAGTGCTGTCCTTTATAAACTGCCTTAGTAAATGTTCCATTGCTGTGAAGAGACACCACGACCACGGCAAGTCTGGAAAGAAAGCACTGGATTGGAGCTTGCTTATTTCCAAAGCTTTAGTCTGTTGTCAGCACGGCAGGAACATGGTGACATGCAGGCAGACGTGATGCTGGAGAAGTAGCTCAGAGTTCTACATCAGGATCCACAGGCAGCAGGAAGAGCTAGAGGCACTGGGCTTGGCTTGGACTTTTGAAACCTCAAAGTCCACGCCTAGTGACAAATATTCTCCAATAAGGCCGCACCTCCTATTCCTTCCCAAGTAGTACTGCTCCCTGTTGAGGAAGCATTTGAACACACGAGCCTATGGAGGCCATTTATTCAAACCTCCAGTAACTAAGGCATTTTAATCTCAGTGTTCTTCCTCAGGGGTTGTCCCCCTTTATCTGAGATCAGATCTCTGTCTGGCTTGGAAGTTTCTAAGACACATTGGCACGCAGAGAGCCTTCCCCTTTCCCCCAGTGCTAAAATGACGTGTGCCACCATCTCTAGCTTTTTGGGGGGCACAAATTCTGTCCTAGGGAATCAACGGAGGTCCCGGAGCTTAGAAGTGCTTTGCTGACTGCGTTATCTCCTTGGTTCCTGCAATTCACTCTGAAATTTGTTTCCATTTAAGGTATAAGTTGTGAATCCAATTGTATCTAATTTTTACACCAAAAGACAGTCATGGCAGGTCAGTTCTAAATCTCCCCAGCTTCTCTCTGCTTCCAGAGTCACAAGATGATCCCATGCCATTTTCTTTTCACCGTGCCTTTGATCTCTGATTTCGGCCCCATCTTCTAGATTTTTTTAAACTCTTATCATCACAGTTTGAGATCCCAAACACACAGTCTTTTTTCCTCCCACGCACCTTTGTATTTCTATCTTTTCTTTCAGTGTTTTGCTTCTTCTGTTCTATAGATCTGTCTCATGTAGTCTGAGGACCCCTTCACCATCGAGCTGGACCAACGCCATTCTCCCTGTCCCAGGTGAGCCTGCACACCACTTCAGCTTCCTCTCATTGTCTTGTTCTATGTATCTCACTTAGGGTCTGAAATCTGATGAATTCCTCGTTACTTCCCCCTAGAACATGGGTATTAGTGAACAGAGCTGCCTTCTAATTGTGTACAGATTGTACACTAGAACATGGGTATTAGTGAACAGAACTGTCTTCTAGTTGTGTACAGATAGATTGTACACTAGAACATGGGTATTAGTGAACAGAACTGTCTTCTAGTTGTGTACAGATAGATTGTACACTAGAACATGGGTATTAGTGAACAGAGCTGTCTTCTAGTTGTGTACAAATAGATTGTACACTAGAACGTGGGTATTAGTGAACAGAACTGTCTTCTAGTAGTGTGCAGATTGTACACTAGAACATGGGTATTAGTGAACAGAGCTGTCTTCTAGTTGTGTACAAATAGATTGTACACTAGAACGTGGGTATTAGTGAACAGAGCTGTCTTCTAGTTGTGTATACAGACTGTATGCTAGAACATAGGTATTAGTGAACAGAGCTGTCTTCTAGTTGTGTACAGATAGATTGTACACTAGAACATGGGTATTAGTGAACAGAGCTGTCTTCTAGTTGTGTACAGATAGATTGTACACTAGAACATGGGTATTAGTGAACAGAGCTGTCTTCCAGATGAACACAGATTGTATTTGCTGATGAGGAAAAGTGCACTGATAAGTTTTCCTTAAAAACAAAGACAATGTGGGCAGACATGGCCTCCTCTCAGGCGTCCGCACTCTGCTAAGTCCATTTGCTAAGTGTTTAGTGTCCTGTGTACTGGGATTGCCAGGCCACCTCTGGGGAAACTGTGTCCCCAGTATCTGGAGCTGTGTCTGGCAAACAATAGGGTCTTCACATTGACCTCATTGAGCCATCTGCCCTCTCTCTCTCTCTCTCTCTCTCTCTCTCTCTCTCTCTCTCTCTCTCTCTCTCTCTCTCTCTCTCTCTCTCTCCTGACTTTTTGGAGAATTCTGGTCACATTGCGGAAGGCTGTCTGGAGTACTCTAGAGAGCCATAGGATGGGGCTGGCCCAGAGAGGGAGACATCAGGGGACCTGGCAGGAGGGTCCAGCACTGACTGGTGTTGAAGGCATGGGAAGTTCTATGTTTGTTCAGCTGGTTTGGAGTCCCAGCATCGGCACAGACACTGGCACTGGCATCGGCACAGATATCGGCATCAGCATCGATCTGGGCATCGGCAATGCTCCACACCTGGATTGCTCTGTGGCTGGCTTACCCCCTGGTCTCACGTTATCTCTGACCTGCTCACAGAGGCCTTTGGGAACTCTCACCTACTGTGGGAATTGGATACTGCATACCCTGAAAATTAAACATGTATGTCAAACATTTGAAGAGCTCTGAGGCCATGAGGCTATAGGCTCCAGTGACCTGTTAGCTCTCAGCTGAGAGTTTCAGCATTTGCCTTACAGCACAGACAAATCAGTTAAGTGCCTTGATAAGGAAGGTTTCTTTGGCTTTTCTTTTTCTACTTTAATATTATGAGGATTTATTACTTCTTTTTATCCTTCTGGGCCTGAGCATAGAAAAGCTGTCTGTTTGGATCTCTCGTCTGTGCGCCTGCTCTATCAGGTGGCGAGGCAGTTTATTTTCACGTCAGATGCTCAGCCCCCTCCACTTTACTGGCACTTTTTGGGCTGGTCTCACTCGGAAAACATCTTTGCCTTGGTTCCCTGCCATTTCTTCAGAGATTCACAGCCACCGAGCAGATTTCAGGAGGGGAACATCCCAAGAACAAAATGCCAAGGCCTGATAGACACCGGTCCAAGCCAGGCTCACTGAGCCACGGAGGACAGGAAAGTGGGGGAATCTGAGCCATAGCAGACACCCACTGAGTACAGAGCACTGAGTACAACAGAGGTGCAGTATATGTTACTGGGAACCCCTAAATCTAAAGTGTGTCCCAAAGGGCAAAGGGGACAGCTGAGAAAGATGATTCTTCCCCAGAATGGCATTTTGAGATGACTTTGGGATACACAGATGGAGATGTCTTGGGGACAGATGTAATGCCTGGTCCACACTTGGCACCAGCAACCTGAAGTCCAGCATTAAGATTCTGATCAGTAATCCTCCAGGATGACGGACAAAGAAATGCCAAGGATGAGCGTGTGCTCCCTGAGGGCTGAATGTGCAGAATTGGACTGACCGACCGTAAGTGCAGATGTTAAGTAGTCAGTGGATGACCTTTCTTTAAAAATGACTCTATGAGTGGAATGCATCCCACGGACTTTAGGCCAGACTTCTCTTTTCCTTCGCTAAATATCTACTCTGAGTGGGGACTGGCAGGCCACTTCCGGTGGACATGCAGTGTGCCCCGTTCCCCAGGTGGCCCAGGAGGATTCTGGGATTTAAGGATTCAGGAAAAGCTCTGCCTAGCTCTAGCTTTCTCACAGGGAGAATGGCCTTGGTCCTAGAGGGCTATGGAAACTCTCATTGTCTCACCTTTTGGCTCTATGGCCAGTCTTGGCCAGGAGAAGACAGTCAAGCATTCAAGGCTGCCCACTGAGTGAAGCCCAGGGTCTATGCCTTCCTTCTTCAGACAAACTAAGTTTCTTCTTGGACTAGGGCAAATCTCTACAGGTGCATGGCACAGGAGGGCAAGCCACCCTAAATTGTTCAGGCTTCCTGGGAAGTCTATTAGCAATTACAAAACACAGGTGCTAAGCTCAACATCCCATTGTAAGTTCTCAGTAGGCTGTTCCCTCTAATCCTGACAGCATAGACTGCCCAGCAGATTCCTGGCGTCAGCCAGAGCTAGACTCAAACAAACACTGATGCTTTTTCTGCAGAAATCTGCCTCTAACCACAGCACTCTTAGGTCTGGTCATCAAGCATAGTCTTCTGGCTACGGTGGCAGTGATGGCTAGCATCCTTTCATTTGGTATGTATTAAGAACATATAAGTCAGTCATTTTTGACCTTTCCAAATATCAAATGAATTTTAGCAAGCTTTTATATAAAACTGACCTTTATTACAGTTTAAAAAGAACAAAGACAAGTTGATAAGTGCCTTTAATTACAACGTACCTGTTATTTACAAGTAATTATACTTTTAATACACAACTTGAATAAAGTTCATTACATGTAAACTAGAAAACATCACAAGTTAAAGTCCAGCCTTTATGACTATTCAGAATTGACATATTACCATCAGAAAGAAAACACACACCACCCGTTACTTAGGTAACATCACTACATGGAAACTCGGGATCTAGCCATAGAAGAGAAGAAATGTGCCTCAAATTGAAACACGACAAGAAGTATTGCTATTATCTAACCCTAAATACAATGAACTGGATCATTAAAAACAATGCAACCGCAATTTATGTAGCACCTTTCAAGGAGGGCAAAGCATCCGTGCTTATCTGTATTATCCTATTTGTCCTCAACATCCCTATGAGGTAGGCAGTGGTTGATTATCATCATCCCCATTTTGTAATATGGAGAAACTGAGGCACAGAGAAGTTCAATCATTGCTTGAGGTCACATAGTAAAGTCGATGATGGAACAGGGACCACAGCCCTGTGCTCTTGTCTCCAAAACCAGGAATCTCTTTAGACTAAACTAGAGGATTTAATTCAGCACATAAATTCACTTTTCCAAGAAACTGTAAAATGTGCTCTCCCCACACACAAACTATTGAAACACTATAGGCAGGAACAAACACCCTGGTACAATGGCAGACAGACGCCATATTCTGCCAGAAAGGCTATAGGAGTTATGTTCCTTATTCCAGGAGCTGACCTTCCTAGCTGAAACAGTTACAGTCTTTAGAAAAAATAAACTTGAAAGACTGCTTCTCTTGGCTTACAGATCACAGACTTAATGACGATACTACATTGCCCACAAACTTCGCTTACTCTTGAGTTACAAAGAAATTATCTAAAGAACACGTTTAAATTGTGAGTTAACTGTCCTCATTTATACACATTTACTGTTTACACTTCAGACAGTGGTTCTCAACCTGTGGGTGCTGACTCCTGTGGGCTGCATATCATACATTTACATTACAATTCAGAACACTAGCAAGGCTGCTGTGATGCAGCAGCAACAGAATAACTTTATGGTGGAGTCACCACAACATGAGGAACTGCATTAAAGGGTCACAGCATCAGGGAGGTTGAGACCACTGCTTTAAAAGATTCCATGTGGCTGGTGGGAGCGGGGCAGTATGTTTTTTAGAGACACACAGAATCAGGACGCTACACAACACTTAGTTCAGGTTTTGTTTTCTGTCCCCCTTCAGAATCAAATGTATATTTGATACTTAAAATAAAAGTACTAAAAATACTCAGAATGATTGGAGCTCCAGGCTTTTCCATATAGCATCTCTACCAGATAAACACTGGGAATGGGTGCACAGTCCTCTGGGGAGTGGCAGCCCTCGGTCAAGTAGCAGGGAACTGATATTCTAGACCACCTTAGAAGAGGGAGGGAGAGAGGGAGGGAGGGAAGGAGAGAGAGAAGGAGGGAGGAAGGAAGGGAAAGAAGGAGGGAGGGAGGAAGGGGGGAGGGAGGGAGGGAAGGAGGCAGGAAGGAAGGGAGGGAGGGAGAGAGGCCTACATTACAAAGGAAGAGGAAAAGGCCCAAGTGATGGGGAATGTCACAGTCAGGTTCACCAATGGGTTTTACACACAAAACATGGAGCTGTGTCAGGAATGCGCAAAGTCGTCCATGTCTGCTTCCAGGTCACTATGTGACCTTACCTTGGAGGCCTGAGAAGCAGGGAATTAGAAGTGGTCACTTCAGAGCCACAGTTAGTGGTTCCATGTTGGCTGGAGGTCCTTGTTAGGAGAGACAGGACATCCTGGAGATAGATACAGCATAGAGGGATAGCTGGGAAGAGGCCGTGGGTGGGGAAGAGGCCCTGAGACAGATGGACAAATGGACAGATGGCTGTCCGGGCAGGAGCAAGCAGAGAGGCAGAAAGAACGACTTCACACCCTACTGCTTCTGCCTCCTTGAGACGCCAGTCAGGGACCCTGTAAGATTCTGAGGCAGTGTGGATGGTTCTGCACATATAAAACCAAGGTTTGAGCATCTTCACGTTTGAAAACCTCTTCACTCCTCTGTGGACTGGATGATCAGTTACAGAGATCCGCAGACAGCTGCTGATGGATCTGGGTCTTGAGTTACTTTGTACTATTCTTGCGAAGAGGAACCTTTGAACTGTTGGGAACCTAAGAGACACGCTATGTTCAACTGCCCTCACGAGGGAAAGGGCTTAAACGAGAAACACAGACTTGCTTATGACAGTGTATGTATCAGGCTGTATTTCAGACTCCCCTGAAAACACGAGGCTTGTAATGGTGGCAGCATTCTCCTGCGCCAGCTTAGCGCAGAGTCTGAGGAGGGGCGGTCACCAACCTTTACACACATATAAGCTGACCTGAGAGAACCAGAATAATTTAGAAACAGGGTCTTTCCATGTAGCCCAGGTTGGCCTTGAACTCAGACCTTTCTGCCCGCTCTCCCATGTTATAGGATTACAGGCATGAGCTACCACGCCTGGCTCGGCTCCTAGCTCTTAAAACAAAGCCTACAGAATGAGTGACAACCCAAGGGGAAAGTCTGCCCGAGGATAAATGAATTTAAAGGGAATGATCTTCAGTATCACCTTTAAACAGACGTGTACTTCCAGTTCACCTGATACGAAGAATCTGAACAAATATTTTTCAGTTAAATAAAAGAACTTGAAGAATAAAATACAAATATTTAGAGATGAGATATAAAAAAATAAAAATAAAAAAGGCTTAAAAATAAGCAAAAATAGGATAAAAGCCATACAGATGTTCTTTCTCTTCTGGACCATGATTTTTAATATTTTGTTACCTAATCCCAGATAAAAATGCTAATTTTCCTGGGTTCTGTGCCAGCTTCTCTAAGTGAAGTTCTTGCGTACGAGTGTTTTCAGCTTATTTGATGCCCTGTCAGGAATAATGCCCAGAGGAACAGACAGGCCCCAGCAAGGCAGGAGACACGGGTGCCACTGTAAAGAAATCCACATTTGATTCTGTCTACACGTAATCCTGTTTTTCCAGCAGCCACTCACTAACACCAACATCACACTTGCAATGTACCCTTGGCGCAGTATAAAATACCTGTCGGGGTTTCCAGGGAACAACCCTCAGTAGAGACTGCAACTCCAGCAGCCGGGCTAAGCTGTCGGTGTACCCGAGACCAACACTTTCAGAAGAATGGCACCCCGGATCACAAGGAACATTGGGATTAGTGTCATTTGCCCATCTACGAAATGCTGCTTCCGTCTGGAATCACAAGACAGGCTTCAGACATCCATACTCCACCATCACCCGCTGCTCCTGCAGAAATGCTGGGCTTTTCACAAGGAATAAACTAGATCCCCACATGATAACTGGCCTGGGCTGCCTAGGAGGCCACCCTGCCTGCCAGCCAGGCTCAGGGCTTCTCTGTGGCTGCTTCTGGCTTCCTCTCTTCCTTGACACACACTGAGTAGCACACCTGTTTACATTCCTTTTCTCAGACTGAATATGCATCGAGTCAGAGCATAACAAAGGCATCTTCAGACAGCATTGTTTTTCACTGGGAGAATTATGAACACAATTTAAAATCTGAATATATTCATCGGGAAAACCAAATAAAAGCATCTCAGAAAGGTATTCCATAATTACCAAATGAAACTGATGGAGAATGGTTTCTTTTAATTCTGTGGTTATGACACAAGTTTATCACACCAGTAGGATAAACTTTCCAAACATATAATAGAACACAGCCTAATTAGTACCAGGGCTGTGCCAGAGCCAGCAACACATCATACATACATAGGTACATACATACACACATGTGTATACATATAGTTTATTGCTGGTGAAGGCAGGGAGTGTTCTAATTATACAGGTGAAAATCAAGTTAAGGAAAGCACCTTGGCATGCTGGGGGAGACTTTAGTTCTGTGTTCATGGCCTATTGTTATTAAGTATTCAATTAGAATTTACTGTGGAAGAATCCAATTCCGTTGAATTTACTGTAGAAAACTCACAAACTTTTTTTTCTCACAAAGATTATTGTATTATTTAGAAGTTTTACAGACTTACTGACATGATTTAGAAAAGGACAAATTAAAAATATGCAGCTAACATATTTATAGAAATGACTTTTTTTAGAATTTCTTGAACATTTCACATAAGAAAGCCTGCTTTTCTGGAAAGTACGTGAAGCAGCAGAAAATGCTTTCAGGCTTTTAAAAGTATTTAAAGAAAAAGAAATAGCTGCTTCTAATCTAGACCGAATTATAATTCTGATTTAAAGGGAAAACCTTATGGTTTATTTTTCTTTGGGGATGGCTTCACATAGGCTGGGTATGCTTGGATGCACACTGTGGAGGCCAGCAGTGACTGCTTCTGTGTACGGTGTGGTCTACTTTGATTATTACTTTTACCAAAACAACCACAGGCTCTGTCCAGCTCAGACAGGAACACAGATTTTGAGTCAAGTAAAGGAGTAAAAAGTTATAACACAAAAGGAAACGGAGAAACCCTGGTAATCGAGTCGAACGACAACGGCACAGCAATAAACACACATGGATTACGTACCAAGCTTGGCCAAGCAAAGCTGCTCTCCTCGCCCCTCCTCCACCTAGTTCCTTGTGAAGTACACTCAAGGTACTCTCCGTCACAACTCAGTCGCCGCTGCTCAAGCCAGCAGTGCGATTTCAGTGCATGCTTTACGACTATGTTGCGTAGGACATCTGAAAACTCGGGGGACATTCTGACGATGAGATCTCAAGATGACATGATTGTTTATAATCAATTTGTCTTTAAAGAAAGAGTTAAATACTTTAGTGCCCACACCAGCTTCCCTGCTAAGTAAGACTTTTTATAAAGTACAATCAAACTTCTGAGCTGGAAGGACGGCAGTGTGGCCAGCACAGGCTGGGAGGGCCGTGTGTCAGGGGCAGCACCATGTACTAAAGGGACCCTTGGGACCCGGGAGACACTTGGGTCAAACTCATTAATACACAGCGGTGGAAGTCCGTGTTTGCGGAAGATCCTTGCCCTGGGGCAGGGGAGGTGCCCTGCTTGTTACCTTCTGATTGGCAGTGGTTCTGCTTATCTGTGAGGCATCTTCATGGGTGGACTGGGCTGACTGACACCACCTACGAGAGTTTACAGCCCCACAAGCCTGGTACACAGCAGCGACAAAGACAGTTCATGAATACAGGGATGGGAACACAGGCAGCAGCTGGGCACTTCACCCTCCCAGTCACTCTCTGTCACAGGAGGGAGAACAGCAGGGCCATTACGCGGTTAGAGTCAGAAGTCACAGCAGTAGCGGGGAATGGTCCCTGTCTGTATCAATGCCGGAAGGCTTCCTGCCTGCTCCTTTAAGACTCAAAAGTGAATGAATGCGGTTCCCAATGTTGGCCTTGGAAGATCTAGAGAGATGATTGAATTGAAAGCAGGCTGAACTGGTAACCCGAGCTACTTCAGCCACTGATTTTTGTCAAGTGAAGGAAAAAAAAGTCTAACAGGCAATTTGCACTGGCAAGTGCCGCACAGGGAACACCACCACTGAGATTCTTAGAGACGTCATAGACGTTAATGAGTCTGAGCCTTTTAGCAAGTTCAAACTTCTGAAGCCAGAGTTTGCTCTCTTTTTAACAGACTGTCTCAGTGGTGTCTGTCACTTTGACATGGTCTTTGGCATGGCCTACTGCATGTGCGTCACCAGTGGTCTGGGTGTTGTGGATCTGGAGCTCCCAATACCATTTGGAAAGCCGAGTCCTTAAAATTTTCAATGTTATATTACTTGTTAGAGAAAAGAATAAAAACTGCTCATAATTATCTAGCTTATGTGCTTTATGGTGCCTTTTCAAATTGAGAGTATAAATCATCGTACATAAAATCAAAATAGTTAATATACATTTTCTGGCACTTTCTAGAAATTAGACATGAACATAAAACATCTTATAAATTTATATAATAAAATAAATGTTTACACTTTACTCTTAGATTACCATCGATGACAGGAAAGTCACACATGTGGGCAGCAGAGATCACTGGGAATACAAATTCATGTCTGCAGCCCTTTGGGGATAGACACCATGGCTGCTGTCTGCACATGCGGTTTGGGTCCCAACATAAACGTTAAGGCTCTGTTGGGAAGGAAGAGTGCTGGGCTTACACACCGTCAGAAGTACCATGGTTGTCACTGGGAGTTTTGAAACTCTGAGAAGCTTTCTGAACACTGTGGGGGAAGGTTTGAACAGGAAAAGTAGAAAAAGCATCTAAAGTACCTCAAATACAGTAGAAAGATTTCAGGTGCGCTGTCACTATTAGGAGAAAAGACCCCAGAGCCTCCAGGGACACCCCACCCCCAGCCTATAGCCTGTGCCGTCCAGATGCCCAGGGACAAACAGGCAGATCTGGGAAGCTGGTGGGAACAGCGGCCTGTTCTCACCATCGCAGCATCCAGCGGAAGATGGTGCCAAGCCTGTGGGAGACCCTCCTTGGGATGAACCACAGACGTGGCAGGTCACAGGTGGTGGAAGGCAGGATGATTTAGCTCTGGTAGCCGACAGAGGAGGAGAGTGGGGAAGGAAACCTGGCTGCTCTACAGGTTGGCGGGTGTCCCAGGCAGATGGAATTTCAGCACTGGCCAGTGGAGCTTCCCCTCACAGCCTGCTTTCCTCTGTGGGATGTAGAGGTCACGTGTATCAGGGGTTCCTTGTGAGCATGGGGTCCTGCCCTGACAGGTGGGTCCGTACCTTACTGCTTCAGAAACTGGGGGACAGCTATGACCCTGTGCTTGACTTGGGTTAAGTAAAGCAATATGACATTGATATCTTATCATTCCACAGCCGAGCGGTCCTGGATGAGCCCCGATCATAGGCTCTTTGAGACTTCTTTCTGGGTTGCTAAAGCCTGGTGATATCTCTGCATTGCTGCAAGTCCCCAATGCTCTCGTAGTCATTCTCCTTGGGGACGAGGTGGCCATTGGTCTCCAGAGGGACCTTTTCTTCCTCTCTGTTTAGAGTGTGTATGGCTTCATAGTCAGGCTCGGGTTCCTCACCAGGCCTCCTTGCTGGGGGAAGTGTGCAGAGGCTGTTGGGAGATTTCTCGAAGTCTTTCACAGTGGCATAGAGGTCATTACAGGAAGAGGATGACCTCTGAGGGGGTCCCTGCATGGACTGGCAGGTCAACTCTGGTCCTTTCGGAGACAGTCCGGGTTTGTGTGCTGACTGTCCGAGTTTATTCACTGAGGAATACATCGCCGAGATCTAGGGAACAAGGAGAAATGAACTGCTGCCTGGAGCCGCCTTCCTCCTCCCCACTAGGTGTTCGTAAACACTACCCCACCCCCGTGAGTCACCTTTGTCATCCATATTAGTTCTGAAGTGGAACTAGAGAATAATCACACTATCTTCCTTTCTGTAGATTAGTCGTATTTGACTAACTCTATAAACCCAGTTTTGTGGGTTTCTCACAAGACCAGATGGAGCTACCATGGCTAGTGGAAAACTGGTGGAGGGGGAAGCCACAGACTCACAAGGGATTCAGTGGGAGGGGAGGGGAGGAGAAGGGCCATGAGGGGCACTCCAGAGATGGAGGTGAGGCAGAAGGCTGGGAGGTCCCCCTCCCCGAAGGGCCTCAGCCATTGGCTGCACCTGGGAGGATGGGGAGGCAACAGGAATCAAAGATGACTCCAGGTTTTGCCTTGTGTAGCCAGGGAGACGGGTAAAGTTTCCCTTCCTTAGGAAGGAACACGCAGGGGCCTAGGCAGTGTCATCTGAAGAAGGCACGCCTTGAACTCACTCTTCATCTTCCTGCCAGTGACAAAGCCCCCACACTGGGCATTCCTCTCCAGCCACATACAGCGGGAGTAGGGAAGAGTCTGGTGCTCCATCTGAACCTAGCGCCATGTGTTTCATGGTCATAGCTTCTACAATTTGGAGGCACCACAAGAGTCTCAGTTTTTACCCTGGTTCTTGAAAATCTACTATCTGTTTTTACTGGTGGCTTCAAGTGATGTTAGTCTTAGCCTGATTTCATTTTTCCTGAAGCGACCAGCATCCAACATTCCACCCAGAGACATTTCCCAATATTCTAGGCAGGATCAAATTCCCTACTCCCAGCCATCCTGACTTTGGGAATTTTCCAGCCCACTGCCAATTTCCTTCTAGGGTGGCCCACCCGGGCTGTTGACTAAAGCGCCCTCCTTCTTTTCTGACCTAGTTCTCCCTCCTCTTCATGTCTGTCCAACCCTTCCTCCTGCACTGAGAGACACTGGGTTCCCTGGAGTTGGTGAGACAGGGTGTTGTGAGCTGCCCAGTCTGGGTTGTGGAACTGAATTCCTCTGCACGAGCAGCGCATGCTCTGAACTGCAGAACCAGCCCTCGAGCCCCTTGATGTCTCTGTTTTTTAAATACATGTTTTTGGTTATTTGAAAACAATTGAAGTTTACCTCCTCTTCTGTAAGATTCGGATCTTCTTCCCGAGACTTGTACGACAAGGAACTAAATCTCTGTCAAAAAATACAAATTAAAGTAAAGCAGTTTGAAGCCGATAGCTGAACCTATCTTCTGTGCATATATGTCCATGTCTAGAGCAGGGCCTTCCGGATCTCTACAGACTGCACGTACGCCCATGTCTATACCAGGGCCTTCCAGGATCTCTACAGACTGCACGTATGTCCATGTCTAGTCCAGGGCTTTCAGGAATCTCTACAGACTACACGTACACCCACGTCTAGACCAGGGCCTTCCGGGATCTCTACAGACTGCACGTACGCCCACGTCTAGACCAGGGCCTTCTGGGGTCTCTACAGACTACAGGCTGTCATGTGTCTCCTGGATCAGCTGCTGGCACACTCATGACTGCCCACTCACACCACTGCTATCCAGAGGTCTAATAATTCAGTGTGCAGTGGAAATCAGTCAGTGGTTTCCAAACCCACGGTTTTGGTTCCTCATCATCACCAAGGGAGAGATGACGGGCTTTGGGGAGTGTGATAGTATATCACCCTTCTATACACCATGCCAGCTGCCACATCTGAGAGCCTGCCAGGGTCACCAGGGAGAACACCCATAGATCTCACAATCTCTCCTGGCCTTGATTCTCATTGATCCACAGATCTCACCCCTGCCTTGTTTCTCAGTGATCCACAGAACTCACACCTCGTCCTGCCTTGTTTCTCAGTTCTATAAGTTGGGCTCTGGTTTATCAACTATTATTTCTAACACTTCTTAATTCTCGATTCTAATAAAAACATACCCACCTTCTCTCCCCGACACTGACAGCCTGCTCCACCATCCCCAGTGTCTTTTCACTGAGCCAGGCCTTTAGTTACCAATGCCCTCTCTGTCCTCCACCACCCCAGTTCCTAGAAATCCTTTCAGGCCAGCATTCATCATCCAAACTCTTCTTTTTAGTATTGGATTCCAAGGATTCAACAACAAAGTTGCGATGCAACTGTCTTTCTTGTTTCCTCTCCTGGGACCTCTCCTTCCAGCTTTAGCAAGTATTGCTCTGTAGTCAGTCCTTACTGGGGAAGCTTAGGTTCCTCCCCTGTTCTGAGCCAGTGGGCATGCCCTCAGAGTGGCTCTGTGTCTTAGGTACTTCACTAAGACATCCTGCATCCAGTTCTCCTTGCAGCCCATCGACTTGGTAGCTTCTCATTCTCCTCACCCGCCCACCATAGCACTACCTCAGTCACCTATGGATGGCCTCGCTTCCGGATTCTCTGAGAAAACTAAGAAAGGGGCAAATACATTTCTCTGAACTCTCCCCTGCCCCATAATGGCCCTGGTGTCCTTCTGTCCCCTCCCAGTTACCACACTTGAACTTGCTTGGCATGTGCTGCTCTCAGCCGTCCCTGCTACACACTGGATTGTGTCTCATACTGCAAGTGAGTGCTATTCTGCCTCTCTCCCACTGTCTCCATCACCAGATCTTCTCCCTTCATGGGGTCATCTCCACCAACACATAAACATGTTAGACACCAAACAAACAACTGCACTTCAGCTCCATCTTCCCCTACTATTGTCCAGAGAAGCCTCAGATAACTTTCCTCTGCCAACCACTTCAGCCGAGTGTCTACCTTCAAACTATTCGTCTTGGTCCCAAATAAAGGCCACACTAGAATGATGGCTTATCCTGTGTGTACTGAGGTCTCCCCCTCCCCAGATACTTTCTTTATTCGGTCTCCAGCAACACCTCTTTCCTGGTCTTTGTTCTTATTTTGGTTTCTCCTGCTGTCCTCCTGATCCCAGATCTCTGTTCTTAGGACTCTTCTGGTCCTAGTAGACACACCTCCATTACCATGTGCTTAAACAGTTTGGCTGCTAATTCTGAACCATGTGACTCTTCATGTCCCCAGCTGCCTCAAGGTGTGTCAGCACTGGGGCCAGTCCTGATCTCTAGCGGAACATTACTAGAGCAAAGGACTGCGGCTTGCCCCAGCTCCTGCTCTCCCGGGATACTCCATCTTAATTTGCGGTGGTTCCTTGTGCCCACAGGCTGTGCCAGCCCTGAGCTCTTGGTCTAGCTCGCTCCTCTCATCACTTCTGCTGCCTCTGTCCTGCCCAGAGCCTCTCGAGGTCTAGTTATTAGAGCAGAAAAGCTTTCACAGCATAGACTATACTGTTGGATTCTGCTGGTTTCACTCAGACCATGAGCCCAGGACATAACCAGATACCTGTCTGCAAAGTCTTCTCATCTTTGCCCATCTCCGCTCACTACCCCAGCCCTTCCTCCCACACCAGCCACTGAGCTAGCTTAGGGGCTTCCTGAAATCAAAGTGCACAGTGCCCCGAAGTGCACCTGCCCAGCTTTCTCAGGCTCCCTAGACCCTGCTCAAGAATCCCTTCACATAGAGGTAGGAGCAAAACTCTACCCCCACCCAACTTATGCCCAATCTTCCTTATGTGACTTTTCCCCTTTAAACTGTGTTATGCCTATCTCTTCCCCCACTGAAGCTTAAGTTCCACATGGCCTGGGATTTGCATCCATTTATGCTTTATTCACTGGTGTGGAACATCTAGAAGGCCATATGGCATATAGTGGACGCTCAATAAAACCTTTTTTTTAATATCAAAATTTGACATTCCTAATTCGGTTAAAATTCTCGAAAAACCAAAAAAAATAAAAAATAAAAAATTAAAAAAAAATTGGGATTGTTTGCATGGAAGAGGATCCCTCTTCGAGGTGAGGGATGACTTGATCCTGAGATGTGGGTCTCCAGTCTCTAATGTGGAATCTGGAGAACTATTCACTAACAATAGAAAGCAACCCTTCTAGCTTCCAAATGCTCACTAAGAAGAGCTTCGCTAGTCCAGGCAGCGTACACTTACGTCGCTTTCCTTGTCTTTCGTTATAGGAATGGCAGACACTTAGATTTTACTGCAGCTTATGAGCATGTTTGCAAATACTTCAGACGTGCTTGCGGCAGCCGATTTCACAGATGACATGAAAAGTTGAGACAAACTCAGAACAGTGTGAAGAATGACTTCATACGGCAGCCACAGGAAGGGTGAGCATCAGCAGCTTGGCTCCCGATCCCTCCCTGCCCTCCCTGCAGAGGCTGGATGTGAACTTACACTGGAAGATAACCTGGCATTTGTCTCTGTAGATAACAGGAATCCTTATTAGCTGACGGAAGCGGGGTGGGCCTACTTAAACGCTGGGGGCATTTTGACATCCAATGTGAGGCTCTCTGTGGCTCAGAGGCTGTTAAGACACATGTGCCAAAGACTGCTGATGGATCTTAGACCGCTGCTGACTGAACTTTTTAGAAATTACTTAAAAATATTGCATAGAAACTAATGAAAAATAAGATCCATTAGTTGGTTTACAGGAAAATATACACAAGCTGCCAGCAGTGACACTGAACATCTGGACTCTCTGCACAGGCTAGTGTGCTTCCAGCTGTGGGGTTCTGAAGGGCTCAAGTTATGCTGCCCAAGGAAGCCACACAGAGAAGATAGGCGCTGTGGGGCAAAGAATCTTTAGTTCTTAGTCTTCAAAATGAACACACTAATATTGGTCTAATAACATATAATATAAACGCTGGAAACTACCCAAATGAGATACGAGAGAGAAAGATTTTGTAGGCATAAATCTTCAGCATCTTAAGACTTAGAGGGTGAAATGGCCAACCACAGCTTACACTAGCCCGGGTCACGTCTCATCGTTTCATGAACCTGCTAGTATTATACACACTTCCCAGGACCCGGCAACCTTTCCGTCAGGACAAAAGCCTACCTTGTTGTGTCCGCTGGCCCCCTCCGGAGCTTGCTCTTCTGCCTCTGCCTCTCCCTTCTCTGGAAGGTTTGCATTCTCATCCAGAAGTTTAACCGGGACAGGTGGGGGGGCTTCCTCTTCTGGGTCACTGGAAGCTCCCAGAATGCTCTCTGCGTTAATGCTCTGGTGGCACTTCTTGTTTCTGTCCACAGAGGCATATTCAGCAAAGTCGGGTTTGCCCTCTGTGGGGGCGCCCTGAAGCTCCTTCAAGGCAGACGTGGACTTGGACTTGCCAGCCAGGCCTTTGTCTGCCACCTCCTTGATCTCCTTCACAGTTTCATACAGGCAGTCCTCCACCATGTTCTCCTGGGAGGAGCTATCCTTGAGCACCTCGTAGGGCCCCTCCATGCTGGGCCCCGAGTCCCCCTCCACAACGCTGGCTGTGAGCATGGCGTCCACGGTGTTCTCTGGGGGGATCCTCGGCAGTTCCCGGCTCTGATGGCTCTTGGGCTTTCCCGTGCTGTCCTGGGAGTCCAGAAGATCCGAGGCCGAGGTCTGAACTTCCTCATAATGCTGCATGCAGGTCAAGGTGCTGTCTTCTGAAAGAACTGAAGGGGGAGGGGTGTTAGCAGCAGAGGAAGAGCACCCCTTAATAACCAGTGCAGGATGCCACGATGCTAGAACATCAAGTCTGTGTTAATTAACCTGATACTCAGCCGCATCTCATTCCATTCCATTTAAAGGGAAGCGAGCCATTGTATTCCCAGTACATGATTTAATAAATGTTGCGGGCTAGCTATATTTTGACTCATGGTTCCTTTCATTACTTACTGTTACTCCTGCTGAGACTCATGGAGGCAGAGAGCTTGACAGTGCACAGGATCAAAGAAACATTCCAGGCAGGGCCACGTGCTTAAAGCGGCTGAGGCAGGAAGACTGAATTCAAGCGCAGACTGGGTAACTTGTCTCAATAGGAAAAGCAAAGCAGGGCAGTGGCTGTGGCTTAGTGCTAGAGCACCTGCCTGTAGCACACACCAGGTCCTGCCTCTACCCAGGCCAGAGAACAAGCAAAGGTAGCAAAATACCAAAAATGGGGCACACGTGTTACCCTCGTCTAACTGGTCCTTGCCTCTGAGGGATCAGGCACTCTTCTTCCCCTGTCCCAATCACGGTCGCTGTCATCTGGCTGCTAGGACAGAGGTGGAGCAGCAGCGATGCACCTTAGGTCTGTATCACCAAAGGCCAGACACTGTGCCTCGGCCCCACATCCTTGACTCACAGAGGCCCAGCCAGCATGTCCTTAGACTGATGCCTGGCAGTCGGTCCTTATTGCATGGATTTTGAGTGTTGGCCAGATGCCAGGGACTGTTCAACCCAGTACAGACCCAGAGGTGAGCAGAATAGAATCCTTCTCTCAGAATTCTCACATCAAAACGACAAGCTCTTACTCAAGTGGACCTCACTGTAGGGAGATGAGAGACAGTGTACCAGCTGGGAGGGCTCCTGAGGCCTTCACCAAACCACAAAACAAAACAAAACTCCAGCAACACCAACAAACCAAGAAAACCGAAACAAGAAAGTGGGGGGGGGGGGCACCTGGGAAGAGGAAGGGGTCGGTAGGAATGTAGGTGAGGGGTGAGGGTAGTGAGGGTGGATGTGATCACAATACATTATATCCACGTATGGAAATGTAAAATAAACTGTTAGGAAGAAGAACAGAAAAAAGAAACGTGTGGGATAATGCTGTATCCCCAACACTCTGGATTTAGCAGTCCCAGAGTTCCAGCTCCTTCTGATCCTGCAGGAAAGCTTCGGCGGCTCCAGTTATCTGGTCCCAGAACACAGAGGGTGTTCTGTAGACTCTGGTGCCATGCTGATGACCCTGAGCTTCCTACATAAAGGGGGAAGGAAGAAGCCTTGCCTTAGGGAATGCAAGCCACACAGGCAGCAATCGTTGCGACTACGCCTGCCAGTCAGTGTGTCAGACAGAATGGTGTATACAGAATGCTGAGTGCCTGCCCTGGAATCACGCTGCCTGGTTCAAGTTACAGATCCCCAAGCTCTGTGATAATCAAACCATGGTTAGGTTATTAATGCCTGTGTGACAAGGATGTGACTTCCCAAAGATGTCCACATCCCAGTCTACGGAAACTACATGCTGTGTCATGTACCAAGGTGCATGCGTGCGTGTGTGTGTGCACACGTGTAATCGGATGACCCTGAGATGGCTAGAGGAACTTGGTTACCTAGACAAGCCCAAGGGATTACACACGGTCCCAAAGGGTGGAAGAGGAAGGGCAGCGGGAGATTCGGAGATTCAGGGAGAAGCCACGGACTGGACTAAGGGATGCAGGAGGCTGCAGGAGGCAAGAAGTGACTCTCCATCTGCCTCTAGCAGGAAGTGGAAGCAGGCTTGTGGACATCTGGATTTTAATACTGTTCACACTTGTGACCCTGACAGTCGTAAGTTAATGAGCTTTCCCCACTCAAGGTTTACGGTAATGTGATGAGCAGCTGGGGGCGGGAGACGGAGGACTGAGTGCTGTCTGTCAATGGGGGACTCAGTGAGGCTGGAGCAGGTGACACTACCCATTTCTAACAGCCAACAACCAGATTCCAGGTGTCTTTATGCAAATGAGACTTCTGGCTAAACCTAGTGGTCATAGTGACCGGGTAGAGTATACCCTATAGTTTCTGAGCTACCTTTTTACTTTATTCAAAAAATGAAATCTTTATTTCACATGTCTGGTGTTCTGGCTGCATGTATGTTCATGTATCACTTGCAAGCCTGGTGCCTGTGGAGGGCATTGGATCCCCTGGAACTGCAATAGTGGATGGCTGTGAGCTGCCATGTGGGTGCTGGGAATCAAATTCAAGTCCTCTGGAAGAGCAGCAGCAGTGTGGTGGAGGTGGAGGTGGTGACGGAGGAGGTGGTGGTGGTGGTGGTGGAGGTGGAGGTGGTGACGGAGGAGGTGGTGGTGGTGGTGGTGGAGGTGGAGGTGGTGACGGAGGAGGTGGTGAAGGTGATGGTGGTGGTGGAGGTGGTGACAGAGGAGGTGGTGGTGGTGGTGGTGGTGGAGGTGGAGGTGGAGGAGGTGGCGGTGGAGGAGGTGGCGGTGGAGGAGGTGGCGGTGGCGGTGGAGGAGGTGGTGAAGGTGGCGGTGGCGGTGGTGGCCCTAACTGCTGAGTCATCATTTCAGCCCCGTGATCCACCTTATTTGAAATCTAGTACATTCACAGTGATATCTCTGCAGAACTTACTGTCGCCATTGGTGAGCACCCCGTTCTGTTCACTGCTGGCCAGGGCATCTGTTGTCAGGCTGGTTGCTGAATGGCTGAACATCTCCTTGTCAGAAGGCTGAAAAATCCAAATACATCTTTTGTTAAGAATCTGCTGCGTACCAGAGGAGGGCACTCCTAAAATCAAAGCAGTCTAAAGCAAATCCCAGAATCCGTGAACTAAACTAGGTGAGTCCCATGCATAACTTATCCACCCTCAGGTGTCAAAGTGGGGACCATTCTGACCAATGGAGAACGGCTAAGCTTATTTTTGAAGATGTGGTTCTGGATTCTCAGGGGCACTGGGACTCTTCCGGGGCTCCAGGCAGTGCAATCTCACATGGTGGTTACAAGTGGGCTACAGACACAGTGTTTTCCTTAGCACACGGCAAAAGGAGACCACAAACTCTTGTGGTCAGAACAGATCCCAGTAGGGATTAATGCCATCCTTGTAACACAGGTATTGCCAAACAAACAGCAAAGTATCACTGCTGCCTCCAAATAGGAAGAGACTGTGTCTGTACAGTATTTAATGCCATACATTTCTGAGGCTATTTCAGAGCTAGTCTCTGGCTTCAGGCATCACTGAAAGGATCATCTTCTGAGAAATTGCTTTGCAAACCTTTTCTGTTCTAAAATACACACAGGCACTTGGAAGGACAGGCAGTTTGTTCCTCTGGGGTGACTGTGGTGTGCAGACACTGTCTGGAACTACATGCTAGGTGGAGTTGTCAAGAGGGGCATGCAGAAACAAGCTGTTCCTAGATGTATCTTATGCTACTGGTCCCAGAGAGCAACCCAAATGGGCACATGACAGACCCCATCCTTTTCACGTTCATGGCTTCTGCTGCCCAGGACACAGCCCAGGCTCCAGGATATCACACAGGAAATCCTGATGTATCCTGCAGAGAAATCTTGGGTAGCTGGTCTCACAAACTTCCTGACTCTGATGGGCAATCAAGTAACAGACAGAAAATGGCCCTGACGTGGTGATGCCTGAGCGTCCAGGATGTCTGCCCTACTGGGCCAGTGTCTCTCACATCTGCTGCTCCATGATCCAGAAGCTCATACTATAGAAACAGTGTCCTTAGGGGAGAGGACAGGGGATCAAGGGAAGGCTTCCTGTAAAACCTAACATGGCCAGACTTCCATAATCTATGTTTGAACGACTACTTCCCACTTCCACAGAAACAAATCTGCAAACTGTGATGAGCTAGCAAACTCAGGAATTAGGTGGGCAACATTGTGTGCAGGCCTCACGGCCAGTGTACGCCACATCCTCGTGAGTGCATACCATGAGTGCACACCGCAGTGGACACAGTCATGTGTCGGCTCATGGAGGATCCCATGTGAGGAAGAAGATGAAGAGACTGCCTTCTCTGCTCACTTGCTCCACTCACCAAAGGCTGCTGACCTCAGGCACATCAGCAGGGATAGACCAAGAACAGGGATCCACACTGGTACCCACACCAGAGTTGGAACACTGGCTTCCTCTGCTCCCAGGTGGTGCTATTACTAATGGCCCAGCCATACCTTAGAACCCTTGTTCTAGGAGGAAATGAGGGTAGAGGTGGATGACTAGCTTCAGGCAACAGCTCACTATCTACCTCACTCTGAGGAAGGTGGTAGGTGAAGAAATCAGGGCTCCATCCTTCTACTCCCTCCCCCATCGTACCAGCAAAGTGGGGACAGCAGAAGATGTGAAACCGTGAGAGACTCAGTCAAAGGAGGAGGTGTGCTGAGGGTCAGGACAGTGGGCTCACACAGACACCCAGTGCCTTGGCATCTAGGAGGAGCCAAGAAGGGAATCCTGGCAGCTTCCTACCTGCTTGGGTCACAGACACACAGCGAAGCGGGGGTTCAGGCAGCCTGGTGTCTCCGGCATGAGCTCTGAACACACCAGTTGGGTGCAAATATACTGGATCCCACAGAGATAGACATACATGCTTCCTTCTTGCTCTAACCAGGAAGCAACGTCTCTCCTAGCACTGCCCTGGGGCTGGGGGCGGCTGTAGAAGCAGCTGCTGAGGCTGTGCTTCGGCCTAAGGGCACAACTTGAGTCAAAGGACAGACAGACTGTGACACCCTCAGGCTGCTCTTCACCCAGGTGAGTGGATCCCACTAGGTTCTCCTCAAATGAGGAGGACTGGTGAAGGCAGCAAGGCCAGGCTGTGCCACGGGCCTCAGGCCCTGGCTCACGGTTGTATTTCCACCTAAATCTTGGTCTCCAGTGCCACACAGTGCAACTTTATCTGAGAACCAGGACACCTACGATGGCGCTGGTGAAGACTGAGGTTACATCAGAGTCGCCTGGGTTCTAGTTTCATATATTTGGTATCTTTATGAAGGTAGGGGACTTGGCCCCAAGGACAGGCATTTGGAGAGGGAAAGGCAGCATGAGGGACAGAGGTGGAGACAAGGACCAGGTGTGAACTAAGGAACTGAGCGTGGGGACAGGTCCAACTCTGGAAGGACCTAACGTGACAACACCATAGATGCTGGACTCTGCTCTCCAGAGCAGAGAGAGTCATCCAGTTTGTTCTTGTGACAGCCCTTTCTGACCAAAGGGGACAGAAGACATCCCTGCAGCAGGCTTGAGCCCAGTCCGGTAACAGCCTTTCCCTCAGAAGCTGTATGAACACTGGTGGAGCACACAGCTCCAGGCCGTGGGTGCACACAGCCACCGCTCATTTCCTTTTCCTTCTACATGCCAACTTCACTCGGGTCAAAAGCCAGCAGCGACGTTCCTGGATAGGTGTCAGTGGACAGACAGACAGACAGACACACCATGGCTTACCACGTTCATCAGATTCTCATGGTCCCCGCTGTGTTGCTTTGGCTTCTTCTCTCTGAAATAAAAAGAAGACAGATGTGTCTGTTAAAGCGAAACAGGCACCAGGCTTTTCTAGCCTAATGTTTATCTGGTTTTATGAACTACGTTTATTTTGCTGAGAGCGAGAAGAAGAGTCACAGCCAACAGCCAAGGATGTGTCCCCCCTTGCACATCCTCTCCCCGTAAGCAGAGGAGGAAGAGGCAGGCTGCAAGCAGGATCTGGCTGTGCCCAGAGGGCGCGGATGGCAGACGGTGCTTTTTCTCTTCAGCGAACCCTAACAATTATCTCATCTTCTCCCTAAGAGTCTGTGGAGTCACACGATGTGAGGGAAGAGAGAAGGTACAGGAGATACAACACCGCATGTCCGTCAGGAAGGTGACAAGCTCGCAGGAAGAGTCACGTATACTTCTAGTCTGTGGAAAAGTCCGGTGAGTAAAGATAAGATGTGTTTCTCGCACAAACAGTCCAAAGAAAGCCATCAGCAGTAAAGACGGCATTTCTACCATGGTGAGGAGAGGGTGACACCTAGCGGGAGAGCGAGTTATGGCAGCAGAATTATCAGGTTCGTAGGAGCTAGAACTAGGCCTCCCGAGTTCTATCTTCTTGGAGGTCAGGCTCCACCTAGCCCTCAAGGCCTGGGTCCATGCTTGGCAGGGATCAGGACAGGCTATACAAGGCCTGGATTTTCCATTCTTGACAGATTTTAGGGTGGGATCCATATTGGGCTTTTAAATATCATCACATTTCTTCCCAGCTTGAGAGAACTTGGTATGGGTAGCTAAGTTGGACCCCACGGGCTCTGGCAATACCCAAAAGCTGCAGACTTTGGACCATCCCTGACTCTTCTGAGCAATCGCTTTTGCTTGTAAAGAACCCCAATTCTCCCTGTGCAAAGCGAGACAAGTGTAATGCTTAAAAAGAAAAAAAATGTTTCCACATTCAGTGAGTCTGTCTTGCAGGAAAACAAATCTGTTTCTTTATAAAGGGCAGCTCACCACACACATTTTTAAGAATCCATGAGCCTCCTCAGTAATGCCAACTGTGAAAAAGAGATGTAGTGTCTCACACTCAGATTTCAATATGCCTATGGCTAGAAAAAAGACAGCACTCAAGAGGATGTGCTCAAAGAGCAGCAGAGACTTCATTCTGACATCTGAAACATTAGGAAGGACTCTTTGCTTTGCTCTTCAGGAAAATTAGTAAGGGCTTTCAAGTGACTGATGAATGTCCATGGAACCTTTGTAACCAACTTGTAAACACGGGCTGGGGACTCTTTGGTACAAAGGCTCCTCTGGGAATGACAAGGACTATGTTTAGGTTCTAGAAGAGGCATGCGTGTTCTAACCTGTCACAACTGGAGCACAGAAGGATGAGGAAGGTGAGGAGGAAGAACATGGCCACAGCAGCCAGACTTCCCCAGAGAACCATCTGCACCTGCAGGGGCCCACCGCTCAGTGTGCTTCCCGCAGGACCCATGGTGGGAGCTGGGGTGGCCAGCAGGCGAAGGTAGCTCTTCACAGGCGGTCACATGGGGCTAGAGGACTTCACCGTCCTGCAGAGACAAGGACACAGTTGCAATCACTTCTCTAGAGAGGGTGAGCATTTCTGAGATGAAAATCCTGAAAGAAGCCAATATCTAAATTTTGAATGCAGACATGCTGCCACACCAAAAGCTTCTGTATGTACATGGCGTCAAATGCACGTACCCCGAAACTGTAAAAGTACCTTCAGCTCGTGTATGCAACGAGTGTGAAATACACATGAACATCACAATCAGGCTTGGGTCTTTTCTTCAGGCCAGCTAGCCACTTCTCAGAATCTGGAAAAGCACTCCAGGTTGGAAATGCACAGCCTTCTATCACAAACAAGGTCTGGCCACTGAGCAAGTGGCCAGGCTGGTGTGTGCAGGGGGCAGGCATGCCTGGGGACTGGACTCTGTCCAGGTCCGTGGTCAGATGTTTGTGTTCCTCGTATGAACGCACCAGTGCCCAGCAGAGCATCTGAAGCAATGGGCGCTTTATCATCTGGATCTATTTGAAGAACAGACTTGTTTTGAGGGAGGTTCTTAAAGTCTTTAATGAAGATTTCAAGCACCCCAAAGCAAGGAAACACTGGACTTAATATGTCTTTATCCAGGTCAGTATAAAATGTTTGGTATACATGTATATATGTACATACATATACATCTTCAAATTTTTAAATTAATTTTTATTTATCTAGGTGTGTGTGTGTGTGTGGTGTGTGTGTGTACATGTCCTATGGGACAAATGCAGTGGCCACAAGACAACTTGTAAGAGTCAGTTCTCTTCTACACTATGGGTCTTAGAGATAGGACTCAGGTTGTCAGGTTTGCTGCTAAGGGGCTTTATCTCTGAGCCATCGTGCCAGTGCCCTATACACATACTTTACAGTAATGTTATTTTCCTCCCTGACCCACTGCCGCATCTGTCTCCCTGCCCCACCGCCACCGCCTGTCTCCTTAGCTTCTCATGCCCATTTTTACCATCAACAGCTTATGGCTAGTGTGGCCTACTAAACAGCACCTGTGCACACCTGCAGTTGGCTGTTCACTGGGAGTGTGCCTTTACTTCCTAGGAGGAGTCTTCACTAAACTGCTACTGAGTATTACTGGGTAGTAATTCATTTTCAAAGGAGAGGCTGGAAGCTCTGGCTGAGGACACTCCCTCAGTAGGAAGTGAGACGGATTTGTGAAGAACTACAAAGTGGGTATATGACCTGTTCTCAGCGAGTCCCAGGAAGGCCTCCAGGCGCTTCTGCATTCATTGCCACCATCACTCTGTGGGAGGCACTGTTGGCCCCACTTTACTGAGCAGGAAGTTGGACCCAAGCAGGGAAAGAACTTGGTCCAAGTGCCCCAATGATGAGTCTGGCTGCCTGGACTCCCACACAGCTGTGCTCCTGTCCAGGAGGCAACCCTGGCTCACTCGGAGCAGCCCCCTGTTCCCTCCACAATGCTTCTGAGAATGCCCAGGTACTGTTGCTAAATATTTCAGTATTAGAGGCACATTGGGAACAGAGGAGGACACCAGGCCAACGTTATCTGTGGTAAGAAAGGTCTTATCTACACAACGACACTCATTTGGTTAGTTCCAGAACATTCTAATGGGAAGGAAACACCTGCCGTGCGTAGGTGTAAAGCACGAGACACTGTAGGAAGCATAGACACAGGACCTCTCTCTTGCACACACAGCTTTGTTTCTTCATTCACACACCCGATTAATCAACACTATGCATAAGGGACAAAATTCTTGGGAGACAGCTGGCTGTGCAGCTTGCTCTGAGGTAGAGTGGCACACAGCAGCCAGCAGGGGCTCTCCAGTACTCCTCTCCGTCCCCGCACCTCTCTCTGTCTCTGTCTCTGGTTCCCCTAACAGGAGGGCTGATCAGATACACTGAAATATGCGGGGTGCCATCCTAGGACAGCCCAGGGAGGGAGATGAAAGGGAGTCATTACAAGCTACTGAATAAAAAATGGAACTCACAGAAAATGTGCCAAAACTCCCGGCTTACCCCTGTCGATTAGAACTTCATAAAGAGCCGCAGAAAGAAACCCTCCCCAGTTCTCAGCCTGTACAAAAATCTCACCGTGGAAAGAGCGCCTGTCTTGTAGCACCTGCTTTCCTAGTGAGCCAGGGTAAATCCACAGCCTGAGCTGCTGGACACCTTCCACCACAGCACCTCCTACGTGCTGCTTTACTGGAAGACCGAGGGTACAGCAGGGTCTAGGCAGAGCCACGACAGAAAAGGTAGCAGCAGTGGCCTTCTACAAGGTCCCTGGAGGGGACTGACATCAAGGGTGTGCATGTGTGCACATGGTGCCAGGGCAGGAGGGTACCTGCACACCTCTGACCTCTGGAGTGGGATTATTCTTAATTTAGACATATTATACTCTCTTGTCTCCATCCCGTTCTGGATCTGCCCCCATGATTCTGCCTCCTGTTTCTTCCCTGGATACTGCACCTTGGATTTTTATAGGCTCCTCTACAATTGAACTGTGTCTCCTGCTGTCTCCCTGCCCACATGTGGAGATGAAATGTCCCTTTTCATGTGTGAATGCCCTACTCGCCCAGCCCCTGCCATCGTGTGTGTGTGTGTGTGTGTGTGTGTGTGTGTGTGTGTGTACACTGTGAATTTTGTGCTCTCTGTCTTCTTAGGCAGAAATGGGGGACACTTGAATAAGTGTATGTTACATCTCTGGAAAAGATTCATTAAGAATAACTGATTTTGGAGGCTGGGTATGGTGGTGTATACTTTTAATTTCAGCACTTGGAAGACAGAGGCAAACTCTCTGTGAGTTTGAGGTCAGCCTGGTCATCAGAGTGAATTCTAGGATATCCAGGGCTATGTAGAGAGATCCTGTCTCAAAAAACAAAAAAAACAAAACAAAACAGAACCAAAAAGAACAGCTGATTTTGGATGCACATGAAGATAACACTTTATGACACAGGGCACAGGAGGTGTCGCCACCTCTACTCTACCTTAACTCACATTACCATGACACCTGCGAGCCTTACACTTGGAGAAGGAAGCAAGTGACAATTGTGTATTTTGGCTTCATGGAGTGCTACATTATTGGATATACAGATATCAATCAAATTGCAGACAGGCATGGAATAAAAATACATTGCATTCCTGAATAGGGCCAGCGGGGTTTCCTGTACCCCCCAGACTATGTCGATTCTGGGGGACTGTGGACATGCATCTCCTTGACTAAGGAAGGTCAGCAATTCAACTTATAAAACTTCCCCTGGGAATTTATTCAGAAGTGATCTATTCACTTTTAAATGTACCATATACTGGTCTTGAACTGGCTATGTAGCCAAGGGTGGCTTTGAACTCCTCCTGTCTTCAGAGCGCTGGGATTGGATGTGTGCATTATCCCAACAATCTTGCTTATTTTGTGCTGAAAACTTCACAATCTATTATTGCCCTGTCAAATACATAGATTCTATGATTTCAATTGTTAGTAAAACCACTGGTCTTTAAAACCTGATGTCATTATGAGCCACGAGGTGGCAGCATTATTCTAATTTTGGCGCCAGTGAACAGGCTTGAGCCCCACAGAGGCTCTGAATAATTCTGGTGTTTGTCATGCTTGGCGTTTTAATTGTCTTCATTAGCTTGGATTATCAGCCACCCAAATCAATTCCAACAGGAAAGAAAGCAAATACCAGACATAATTAATGAGAGGTACAGAGCATAGGCAGCTGTTTACCTCTCTAGCCAAACACACTTAACAGTGCTCTGATCACAGCCAGCCATGTAATGACACTTTGCAGGGCTGGCCTGGCCAGCACACTATCCAGGCTGCCACTTGCAGCTCCTTTGAAGCAGGTTTGGGTCAGTAATGATAGCTGCTCCTGTCTCACAGCTGTCCTGTGGGTCTGTAATTAGGGATGACAGAAACCACCTTCACTGATGACCCCTCTCGAGGGACTGAGAAGGGCAGGGCGGCAGTCCCATGGGAATGGCTCCTGCCTGGCCATTACCAGGTATGTGAGCCATGTGGTGAATGGACACATCACGGTGACAAATGAAGCAGACGAGTTAGCAATTGCGAGGGATTGAATTCTCATGTCCTCTGTCCTAATTTCACTTTTGTCACTTTGATAAAATATCATGATGATGACAAGGAAGTTGACAGCACCCCCAGTGCCCCCAGCGCCCCCAGGGCCTCCAACACCCCCAGCACATCCAGCACCTCCAGTGCCCCCAGCGTCCCCAGCACCCCCAGCACCTCCAACACCCCCAGCACATCCAGCACCCCCAGCGCCCCCAGCACCCCTAGCACCTCCAACACCCCCAGCACCCCCAGCGCCTCCAGCACCCCCAGTGCCCCCAGCGACCCAGCACCTCCAGCACCCCCAGCGCCTCCAGCACCCCCAGTGCCCCCAGCGACCCAGCACCTCCAGCACCCCCAGCACCAGCAGCTCCGGGGAGGAGGAGTTTGTCTGGCTCACAATTCCAGGCCATAGGCCATCACTGGAAGGAAAGTCACAGTGGCCACATTTTAGGCATTTAGTTGTACCATATTCAGCCAAGAGCAGAGAGAAATAAATGCAAACAGTCCTGCTTGCTTGCTTTTTCCTTTTACATAGATTGGGCCCCCTTACTAGAGAATGACACCCCCCACAGTGGGCTGAGTCTTTCTGCATCAACTTAACAATCAAAACAATCTCCCACAGGCGAACCCGATCTAGACAACCCCTCAATTAAGACTGTCTTCCCAGGCCATTCTAGGCTGTACTGTGTGGACATTTAGAAATGAACCACCATCCTCTGAAAGAGTTTGGTTGGACGTCTTTTCAATGGACTCTGACAGACACAGGCAAGCCTGCTAAGCAACAGCATGGAGCAGGTCTGTGGCACATGCCTGAATCATGGAAGTAAGAGTTCCATTGTGGTGTGCTGTGTGTACATAGATGGTCATCTAGATGCTACCAAGATTGGGGCGTGGAAAAGAGATCAAAGATCAGAAAGTGTAAGAGACTCTGGGCCAAGATCTTTCTGGCATTGTTCCCTGCCTTCCCGGCACAGCTTGAGAAACATTCTACCCAGAAACTCTCACCTCCACCAGCACAAAGGGACAGTTATGAAGGCTCACTGTTCCCAGGAGGGGGCAAGTTAGAAAACCTTCTGCCATCTGTCAGCCTGGCTTGGGTACTTCTCCTCCAGACCAGGGACTCTGACCTAGCCTGGGCGCAGGAGAGCAGCCCCTGCTGGGGAGGCCAGCTGTTTTCATTTGCCAGTCCACAAATGCTAAGAGGCACGGTGGGGTTTGAAGGAAGGAGAGTGACTTCCTCAGCAGGATCTGATGTGGGTTTGGGGGAGGAGGGAAGGGAAAGAGAACAGGAGGAGAGGGAAGGGTTTGTTGTTTCTGCCTGTCGTCTGCATTCCAGGCAGAGCTCAGGGACTCACTTGCCCGCATCTGGGTCAAGGTGACATCGCCCACACTGATGCAAGGGTAGCAGGCGAAGGGGCTGTGTCTTGTCTCTGGGCCATGTGTAGGATGTTTCAGCAAGCTTGCAGCTGGGACTTTGGGAATCCTTTCTTTTTGCTACGTGCTTGCTTCTTGACCTAACTAAAAATGCATTTGCCTCATTCTCCTTTAAAACCTTAGCATCTTCAGGATCTGGACGGGAGGATTTCCTTCCTGCTAGCTGCTCTGTGCGAAGAGGGGCACGCAGAGTCTTGAAATGCAAGTGCAGCTTATACGTAAGTGGGAGAACGGCAAGTACATGGAGCAGCTTAAGAAGCCAGTGTGTGCTGGGACCAAACCCTCACTTGGGAATGAGCACGTCGGATCATTCCAGTGACACCCGTGTTGCTCTACACACCTCGCCACCACCTGAGCAGGCCTCTCAGTGCTGGCAATCCTGCCATCAGGTCTAGTGTCTCTCCATCCCCTCTCCCTTGGAGGGAAAGGGTTCTGCACACAAAATCGCCTGCGGTTTCATCTGATGCCATCCTGTCTGTTAGTGCTCAGCCCCAGGGTAATTCAGGCTCCCTAAGCTCGCAGCCCTCTTGTCCTCCAGGTGCAGTTAAGACCCCTCTCTTAGAAACAATTTTCCTGTCTACCATGACTCAAAATTGAAATGACAAAGCATCAGAGCCTTCTCCATGGCCCTGTTGGGTGGCAGCTGCTGCCCCAGTGTGTGGCGCACAGTGGAATCCATCTTCAGAAGGGACAGCTCTGAGGCAGCAGAGCCCCAGGCCTTCTGAGCAGGCCTTGACAGCAGCAGCATTTCAGCAAGTTGCTTTTCTCAGTTGACAGGCTGGCTTTCTGTGAGGATGCAGGAGTGACATGTTTCCTTGCCAGACCTCCAGGACACAGCTAGCTGATCTCTACGGTGCTCCTTGGTCCACAGCCCCAGTTGCCTTCCTTTCCTCAGGCTCCCCAGGACCCTGAGGAGGCTGCTATCCACCAGTCATAACTCCCAGTCTCGAAATAAAGTCCATCAGAACTGTAAATGACCCTCTTTCCCTGTGGTCAAAAATATTTATATTTAATAATATGTCTCTATGTGGGTTTATGTCATAGAGGCCAGGGGTGTCAGATACCCTAGAATAGAATCACAGGAACTGTGGCCCACCTGATGTGGACACTAGGAACTGAACTCGGTCCCTTGGAAGAGTATGAAGTTCTCTTAGCCACTGCACCATCTTTCCAGCCCATGCCTATGATATTTTATGTAATCCTGAGGGGCTCTGCTATGGGTGTCACTGAGTCTACTTTATACACATGGGACAACTGCTCTTGCAGTTGCCAGAGGAAGGGCTCCCTACCCAGAGGGTGTTCTCCCCAGGGCACTCGTACCCAGCAGGCACGATGGCAGACAGAGAGGACGAGGGAGCTGCACCCATCCTCCTTCGAGCTTTGGTTCCCCAGCACGACTGGCCTGGCCACTGCTCACTCTCATGGTGCATTAATCATAGACTGTCTTTGCACGGGAGCCAGAGCACTTTGCAGGCCCTGTGCAGTGCTAGGCTGTGATGGATGTGCTGTCCACAAGCAGACGCTTCCTAAGCCCAGGTCTATTACTGTCACACTCAGCTAAGCATTGCTTTGGCCCTCTTTATCTGGCTGCTGAGGCTCACTGACTCAGCCTTTGTTTTCATAATAGCATGAGACAACAAAAACAAACTTCAGCTTCTTTTTGAAAAATGAACTCTTGGACATAAATACCTCCCTCCCAGTCAAATCCTCCTCTTACAGCTCACTGTACTTCAAAGCTCAGATTTGTGGCTAAGGTGCTTGATGCACAAGCATGAGGACCTGGCACTGATGAACATGCTGGGCTTGGCGGCACACATCTAGAATCTCAATGCTGGGAGGTCGGAGACGCGAGCATCCTTGGAGCTCACTAGCCAGCCGGCGTAGTGTGACCAGTGAGCTCCAACTTCAAGGGGAGCGTAAAGTGGAATGTAGGTAAGACACCTGGCATTGACCCGGGCCTCCACATCTGCAAGTGCATTTGCTTTTGCATGCATGCACACACATACACCACAGTGCATACATACACCACACACATGCCACACACACATCACACACACCACAAACACACACCACAAACACACATCACATCATACACAAACATGCCCAACACTACATACATACTACACATACACACATCACACACGCATGTACACTCCACACACACCACACACACCACACACATACATGCCACACACACATATCACAGACACATACTACACATACACCACATATATACAACATATACACCACACACATTATACATGTACATGCCACATACACCATATACACAGAATCACACACATACCACATTACACACCAGCACAGACATACATGCCAACACATATCACACATACACTACATACATACACTATACACATATACCACATACAGCACACACATGTAATGTCACACACACAACACACACACACCATGTACACTCACATACATGTACATGTCAAATACAACCACACACACTCACACACATCACATAAATGTACATGTCACACACACTACACACATGCACATTACACATGTACATGCCAGACACACACGGCTCAGATGTAGTTGAACAGGGTTAATCATGAGTTTACAGTTCTGCTGCAGCCCCTCCCAGCATTATGCATCCAAACACGCCTATGGGGACGCCCACCCTCAGGACTGGAGAAGCAAAACTTAAGACAGATGATGAGTTAAGTAACAGAGCAGAGATGGCAGCAGAGAGATTCTGTCATTACATTCCCTTGCTGGGCCACAGGCACCAATGGCCACAGTGCTAGACACACAGACACTGAAGGCGTGACACCAAGGAGGTGACTCCCTCAGCTGCTGGCAGGTCAGGGTCAAGCACGGATCACATAGCACAGTGTGTGAAACAGTGTCCTGCACGCTACCTCCTGGGAATATGTCAAAATATACCCTTTCGGCCTGGCTCTCTCACACAGGCCTGCAGTCTTAACTACTGATGACCTGGAGGTTCTAATCCAGCCCTTCTAGAGGGGCCAAAGGCTCTGCATTTCTAGGTACTGTCTAGATGGTGACCTTCTCAACTCGTGCCAGTAAGACATTTGTCATCCCCCAAAGAGAACGAGAGGACATGTGGTTAGCTCCCTGGTGCTGAAACTTGGCCCTCACCATCCTAGAAGTGCAAGTGGCCATAAGGTCTCAAGAGTTCTTCCCAGTGGTGCCTAAACACAAGGCAGTTCTGTGAGTCCAGCAGCTGGCCGACAGCAGGGAGTGGACACACCGCACCATATGCGGAAGATTCTGTGCTACGTACTCCCACTAAGCTGCTGTGTGGTCGGAACCAAAATCCTTCCAGGCCTCCCTCAGTTTCCCCTTTGGAGAAATGTAGTCATTTAAAAGATTCCTTTCCAGCTTCCAGTGTCTATCATTTTATGAAGGTGGCTGTGGTTCAGAAGCGACAATCCGGGGCTGCATGCATGGCACAAATGCAACCTTGGCAGTGCTTAAGGACACTGACTGCCACAGAGCATGGGCTGAAGATGCATGGGGAGTCTTGGTATCAGTTAAATAAATGCCATGAGAAAAATAAAATCACAGGTCGCCTTTGTAGGCAGCCTGTAGTACCGGGAATCTAGCCCACAGTCCTCTCAAAACACTAGCCATAATCTATGTGTACACTGAGGCTGACTTCAAGTCTCTTTCATTTCATAACCATTACATTTCATGATTCATTACAGGCACAAGCTTGTAGTTCTAGCCTAGGAGACTGAGGCAGGAAAATGGAGAATTATGGTCTTGCTTGGGCTAGGCAGTAAAACGCTGCCCCCAGAACTGTGGAACAAAGAAGGAGAAGGCGTGGATTCAGCACATGCACACATTCCCGACTGTGACTTCCAGCAGCCGTTAACAAAACGCCGGAACCGGGCAGAGCCCCAGACACTCAATGGTGCATACACAGCTACCGCTGAGCCACTTCTGCTGGGGAGAGCTGAAGCTCTTTAAAGGAAATGCCTGTGTTCTGGCAAACCCCACAGAAGGCAGGTTTGAGAGGCTCTGTCTCAGTGTGTGGGAAGCCCGAGGGACTCCAGAGTTAGGACACTCCAGAGCAGGTCCCTGTTGGCAAGGAATCAAAGGCAGTTTCGGTCTGACCCTGCTGGTTTCTTGACTCATACCTCTGGACACTGCTAACTCTGCCACTCTCGTTCCCCAACTACCCACTGTGTGCTAAGCAGGACACATCCAATCACGTCTTGAGCTGAGAAATAGGTCAACTTTGTAAGAAGAAAGTTTCTCAATCAGAGATGTATTTTTGGCCATAAGTAAAAAAAACAACTTAGCATTATATTTCAAGCATGCAAAACGAGAACAAAAGGCTGCGAGTCCTTTCACTTGCACTGTGTTCCATTTGAGACAGCACGCCACCACGATCCCCGCAGCTCGGCTCTGTATAGCGTGGCTGCAAAGACGCCATGGAATTCCTGCAGCTGCACTGCCTTGGACTGATGTGGTGTCAAGCTGAGAACTGTCCTCAATGTGTCAGGTGGATTCCAAAGGCAGTTTGTGCATGTTCACAGGGTGGAAAGCCCCACCACCCACATGCAAGCAACCTTCCAGCAGGGTCAGCTGTCCTCTCGAGATGGGCCAGCTGCCAAGGACAGGAGGTGCCAGCAGAGACAGGAAGAAAACTGCTTGTTTTATAGTTAAGACCAAAGATTAGCCATGGGAAGACCTGAGGGAGCTGGGATGATGCTGACAGTCCCATGGCCACATGTATGACTGGTGGCCAACCAAGTCACCTAGTAAAGAAAATTCAGGGAAGGAAGAGGGGAGACCTCTGTGCCCAGCGTTGCAACAGGGGCATCCTGTGATTGAGGCAGATGAGACATCGAGAGCAGACCTGGGAGTGTGGATAGGTAACGTGCATATGCATGCGTGTAAATATGAGCGTGGAAGCCAGTGTGGACATCAGCTGTCTTTCTTGGCCGATTTCTATCTTTTCTTATCTTTTGCAACAGTCTCTCCCTGAACCTGGAGCTGATTTGGCTAGGCTGCCTGGCTAGCGAGCGCCAGGGATCCTGTTCCTGCTTCCAGAGCCCTGGAGTTACAGACACATGCTGACACACCTGGCATCTTGGGGTGCTGGACATCCCAACCTAGGTTCTCATGCTGGTGAAGGACACACTTTGCTGAACCAGGGAACTTCTTAGGACGTTTTTTTCCTGCTTTCTTACCCTGTCTACGGTTGGTCAGAGGGAACACGATGAAGAGTGGCAGACATGTACACGTACATGTACACGTAGAAGATATGTGTCTACATGTTTAATACTTGGAACAGAAGATCTAGGATGAAGGATAATGGCACCTGAAGGTGCCTCCCAGAATCTCTCTCCTCCACCCTTCCAAGTCCTGCTTTGGAACACCTGGGACATGTGGGAAACGTGATGCCCGGACCCGATCCTCACGTCTTCTGTTGAGGGCCTGCTCGTAGCAGGTCTGACCTGAGTGATAGAGAACGAGACGACAGCAGGGCAAGACAGTGTGTCACTTCCACACAGGCTGTGGAAACTACAGGGTGACAACAGGGTAGGACAGTGTGTCACTTCTGCACAGGCTGTGGGAACTACAGGGTGACAGCAGGGTAGGACAGTGTGTCATTTCCGCACAGGCTGTGGGAACTTCAGGGTGACAGCGGGGTAGGACAGTGTGTCACTTCTGCACAGGCTGTGGGAACTACAGGATGACAGCGGGGCAGGGCAGTGTGTCACACAGAGATGACAGCGGGGCAGGGCAGTGTGTCACTTCCTCACAGGCTGTGAAAACTACAGGGTGACAGCGGGGCACGGCAAAGTGTCACTTCTGCACAGGCTGTTGTGTAGACTGTGAGGTTGGCGCTGTGACTTGGCTCTGCCCAGGATCTGCAGCACAGCGTGTGATCTGCAGGTCCCCATTACCGCTGAACCTCCCAGCTAGTCTCTCTGAGCAAAGGTGCCCTCCAGAACCTCTTTCCTTCACCCTTTCCCAATTCTGCCTGGCAACACCTGAGACATTTATGAGCTCTGATGCCTTGAGTTGACCCTCAGATCTTCTGGTATAGATTTTGAGTGGGAGCCCACAATCTATGTTTTTATCATGCATGCTAAGGGATTCCAAAATGAGAGGCCTTTGAAGAACACAGGCCTGGAGGATGTGAGTCTTACAGCATCCCTCCCATCCACACAGAGCAGCTGAAGCACCCTGTGTCTGCTCCTGCCCACCCCAGCTCCTCAGGCAGGGACACGACTCATATATGCACTCTCAGTCAGATTCCGAATGGCACAGTGTGGATGAGACCACTGGTTAATACGCTAGATATTTGCTTATCTCCCCAATGGGGACCCCAGGGAGGTCACTCTTCAAGTTTTCAGCAGTCCAGAATCACTTAGCACTGACACGGCTGTAGGTAGGGAGCTCACTCTAGAGGGCGAGGGAGGGTTTGTGGGGGAGCAGTTTCTACATACAGTATTATTTTTCTAGGCTTATCCTAAAAAATGAAAAGTATACTCCCACTGTGTGTCCCACGGGCAGAGAGGGGAAGCTCCGGGGAGTCCTCAGGGAGACTCTGGAGGCCAATTGTGCTCCCGGGAAATCTACGTAACTAATGCGGTTATAATACCTAACAAACTGAAGCAAATCCGATTTTGAACATCTTCACAGCTAATGCAAATCACGCCTTTCCCCCCAAGATCTTCCATCTTGTCTGTAAAATGAAGAATAAAATGGAGGTGCTGCATTAAGAGCGTTTGTAAAAAGTCTTAGGAGTCTCACAAGGCAAGTTCTATGTTTTGGGTAAATGTCACAGTAGTTCCCAAACAGAGGTGTTGTGCTTGAAAGGCCACTGCCACAGTGTCAGGGCTGGTTCGTAAAGCCGAACCCAAGAGCTGAGGACAGCCCTTTCCCTCCACCGGGTTTGAAGCGCATGTTCCCAGGCAGTCGCTACGGTCACTTCACCCACAATGCCCAGCCTCTATGGAAAGGGAGAAGAAGAATCATTCAGCCTTGTACTCACCGCCCTGCGCTGTGTCTTCACTGTGGAAGGGGAGTGCTGTTGGTTACACTGAAGGGAAGGGGTGACGGGCGGTGTAGGGGAAACTCAGAGTGGGGGGTGCGTATTCTAAGATGTACGCCATGTCCTCCCGGAGTGTCAAAGTTAGTTCCATTAATTTAACAATAGAGGAAATGGTTATTATTGGAATGTAAGTTATTATAGAGAGCTTTAAGCCAGAGGCTAACGATGGCTTGGAGGTTAAGAGAACGTGTTGCTCTTTCAGAGGCCCCAAGTTTGGTTCCCAGTGCCCACATCTGGTGGCTAATACCCACCTGTTACTCCAGCTCCAGGGGAATCAGGCGCCTTTGGCTTCTGCAAACATGTACACTCACATTCACGCACCTATGTGCATGCACACGCACACGCACACACACCTAAACATAACTTAAAAAAAAATAATACGTAAGTCAGTCATGGTGGTGCACACCTTTGATCCCAGCACTCAGAAAACAAAAGCAGGCAGATCTCTGTGAGTTCAAGGCCAACTTGATTTCCAGAGCAAATATCCACAACAGCTGTGACTGTCTCAAAACAACAACAAAATCCAAGAATCTCCCATGCCCCTGACCCCCCAAATTAAACAAAAACCCAACCAAACAACGGAACCACATGAGAACTCAAAGAAGCTTTACTCAGGTAGTCAGGAATTCACCCTTTTCTGCCCTTGAAGCTTTGCGTGGTTCAGCCTGTGTCAGGGAGGGGCACAGACCGGCAAGGTGAGTGCTATGCCTCCCAGTGGCGAGAAGTGTGCATTGCACAGCTGTGTCCGAGGCTCTGGGAAACACGGTGGGGAGAGACCTCACTTGTCTCATGGGTCTCTTCCAGCAGAGTGTATTTATGAAATGACACGATATGTTTTCAGGGACAAATGAGAAGTCACCCCGGAGCCGAGTATGGTGTTACAAACCCCAGCTCTGACGAGGTGAAGGCCATAGGATTGCTTGACTCCAGGATTTCATGACCAGTCTGAACAACACAGTGAGACCCCCCCTCAAAAACAAAACCCCCAACATCCCTCTAAAAAAGAATTCTTAGCTATGAAGGCAAGGTAGCTATTGATACTTAACAATCCCTACTGGGAAAGGAATTTATATTCATCATGTTAACTTTATGAGTTAATGATCTAAGCCAAGTGACTTTATCCTGCTCTTGTTTGTAAGCTATTTATGATTACTGTACCCTAAGCACGTGATTCCACCATAAACTAGAACAAGTCAGGCTTTCCCACATTCCATTCCTAGGCCTTTCTCCAAGTTCTTGAAATTCTACTCATTTTGCTTCCTGTTAGCTTAGCACATTATACTTTATCAGGAGCAAGTGAATTCCACTACTACTCCATACCACAGAAGCATTCTGCTTCCTCTTGCTGAGAACATGGGGAAGAGTAATGCAAGACATGCTATTGTTCCAAGCTGAGTCTGCAGCCGGGGTTCATCCATGATGCCAGGGCTTATGATCTCAGAATGGTTCCCGAATGACTAATACTTCCTCAAAGACCATATCAGAATACTCTGGCTATCTGGATTACAAAGGGCAGATGATGAAATGTTCATCTTTCACATTTCCTAACAGCGTGTACTTCGCCCGACACCCTTCATCCTGCTTTGCTACCACTTGGGGTGGCTTTCAGGAGCTGCAGGGCATCGTCCTGGCCCTGCTGAGGGGGACGCCACAATGCTTCAGTCTCGTGTCTAGCACCTTCCTACTGTCGTGAGCTGGGAGGTCTGGGAGGCAGCTGCTTGATCTATGAATTCATGACATGAGTATTCTGTGTCATAAATAGTGGTTTTGGGTTAACATATTTAAATAAGAAGCTGACAGGATTTGTTTATCTAAATTTTTGGTAAAACTATTAATGAATGATATTGTTCTATTTGTGGGGTCCAGGAAGCTTTCTGCCTCTGTGTAATAAATACTTAGTGATCTTAGAAATGGAAGAAGGTTTTCCCATCCCAGCGAATTGCTTGCTTCTCTTTATAAAAACTAAATGATACATATAAAATCATATTGCTTTTATTTCCTTTTTGCTTTTTCCTTCACATGGCTGGCTGTAAGCTCACAGTGTGTAATTATCTTCAATTATAGCAATTATCTGAGCCTGGCTCTTTCTTCCTTCCCTCTGCAGCAACACCAATTACTTCACACCGTCAGAAGAAACTTTTATGTGTCTTTATTATAACTTCACTTTTCTGAGCCGATCTTAACCTCCAAGTAATGCAGGCAGAGCTGGTTTTGTGTGGTTGGGAGGACTGCATGTGGCCTTGCTGTGCTGGGGAAGTGCTCTACCGCTGAGCCACAGCTTCACCACCTTTTACTTAGTTGCTCAGGCTGGCCTTGAAATTGCTCTGTGGCCTTGGCAAGCCTTGAGCTGTGATCCTCCTGCCTCACCTCCCATGTAGCTAGAATCACAGTTTGAATCACCAGGTTCAGTGGAAGCATTTTAAAAAATTTTCTTCAGTGCTGGTATTTGAGCCCAGGGCCACAGGCATGATGAGGAAACGCTATCACCCAACTGTGCCCCAGCCTTCTCTTTAGCATTTCAGACAGCATCTGTTGGTTACACAAATGCTAAGATTATTTCTCGGATTTAGCCCGGGGTGGGGGGGGGATGCACTCTAGAGGCTGAGGTTTGTATCCTGAGCTCCACAGTTAGCTTAATGTCAGTCTGGACTATATGGGGAGATGCTCAAAGATCCAAGACAACAAACCTCAGCTAGCTGTCCCTGAAAGGCTGCTGTGAACCGTGCAACTAATGGTGGAGAGTCATTCCTTTGGCTAGACTGCTGGTTTTCAAGCTTAATTACATAGAAGAATAACTCGAGACCCTTCATAAGATACTAGTGTTCAAGCCACATGCCCCATGGGATAGAGCAGGTCACTAAAAATGTTCCCAGGCACTGGAATATATAATAAGGGTTGAGGATCGTGGAGCTAAACTGTTCATTTATATTACTATTTTTTGAGACAGGGTTTCTCTGTACAGCCCTGGCTGTCCTGGAACTCACTCTGTTGACCAGGTTGGCCTCGAACTCACAGACCTCCCTGCCTCTGCTTCTGCCTCCTGCACACTAATATTAAAGGTGGTGCACCACCACCACTTGCAGTCTAAATGTTTTTAGCTCTCTATCTGCAGAATCATCTGTGTGCCTGGTATCCCAGGAGACTAGAAGAGATCATTGGGTCCCCTGAAACTGACAGTTGTGAGCCTCCATAAGGGTGCTGGGAGCCAAACCTGGGTGCTTTGCAACAACAGCAAGAGCTCTGAGCTGTGGAACCGGCTCCCCAGTGCCAGTATTGTACAGCTCTTAACTATCAAATGCTGCTTCCTCTCAGTTGTTTCCCATGTTACAAGAACATTGGCAAAAATAGGAAGGGACAAGTAAGACACACTGTTCACCCATACATTCTTACCATGCAATCCCATAAACAAACTTTGCTCATATGCTGATGTCCCTTCTCATGTGGGGGTGCACTCAGTAAAACCCATCGGAAACAGCAGTATGTTTAAGCAGAAAAAGCATCTAATACTTCTGGTCTGCCAAAGAGCGCTCTACACAGTGGCGGTTGCTTCCCCATGCCATCGCTCCACTGATTGGCTGCGAAGCTCATTGATGCTACCCACTATTAGAGAGAGTTGGGCTGCATAGCACTAGGCTGGGACATGATCCAAATTTAGCATCTGAAGCATTGATTCTGCTGAATACATGCAGCTTTCATGGCATTATCAAACTGAGTGATCCTCAGTTGAGCCACTGTAAGTGGAGAATGTTTATATGCTTAAAGCCCAGCCCCAAGCACAGCCTGCGTCAAGCCTGGCCCAGAACGGGTATCTAAGTTCATGGCAAAAATACTTAGAATCTCAACATAGAGATTTAAGCCATTTCCCCCAAAATTTATTTGAATTCTTGTGTATGGGTGTTTTACCTGCAGCATGCCTGGGTACCATGTGTGTGCCTGGTGCTGGCGGAGGACAGATCCCCTGGAACTGGAGTTCCAGATGGTCGTGGGTCGACATGGAAGAGGATACAGTGCTCTTAACCCAGTCAGCTCTCCAGCTCCTTGAGCCGTGATGTATTGCTGCCATCTCTCTATATTTTTATTTCTATACATTTCTGTATCTTCCAAAAGCCTAATCTCAAAATTATAAGGCTACACATAAGTTGGTAGATACATTATAAAGTATATTCTAAGACAAAAATTTTCAACAAGAAATGAGTTCAATCTTAGGGCTTTCTATGGCTTCGAAGCTGGATGCTGCTGTTTTTAGGTTGTGCGTCAAAGCCGACTAAAACACATTAGTTATTTATTCGCATGCGAAATGATCTAAGGTCCTGAGAGGTAGAGGGGGTGCTAGAAATCAATAGAGTATCTTGATAATAAATAACTTTTCTTGGTGCTTTAGGCCATCTTAGCTCTTCTATTGATCACCATTGCTGAAGTTCAGCTCAGTTTAACAAGCCCTCCTTGAGGATTTACCATCAGCCAGGTGAACTGGACTTTCTGCTCCGAGCTGTGTTTCTTCTCCCTGTCCATAACCTTCCATGTAGTTTTCTTTCTAGATTTGACCATATTGGGCATGCCCTCACCTTTGAATTTTCATACTGTTTTCTCAAATGATCACCCTTCAGGGTATTGAATAGCTGGTTCCCCTTCATTTTTCTATTTTACTTAAACGTGTTTTTCAGAGCTGCCTTCCCTGACCTGCCTGCTGCCTGTGCCGCTCAGCTAGACTGTTTTCAGTCTGCTCCCTGCAGACCCGCGTGTCCACTGCGGCACGGGTCCTGCCTGTCTCTGCAGCTCCACCTCCACGCCAGCACGGTAAACACTGACACAGCGAGCGAATGCCTCTCTCTGCAGTTTTACCAAGAACAGCACGAAGTCCTGTCCTGAGTTCTCTGCGACAGAAACGACTAATGGCTGATAATAAACGCGCATGCTCGGTTGCAATGTTAACTTATAGTTCTCCATGCAATATGCACATGTTGGGATTTTAATTAGCTCCACAGTGCCAGCTCCCTTTGCAGAGAAGACAGTTTGCATCCGGGACCTCTCTGACCTCTAGCTGGCTCTCAGCTTCTGCCAGAATGAGCTCTTCCATTCTGTGTAACTTGCTATCTTGACCATTTCTTTCCATTACCAGCTGAAAGCGGAGACTCCCACTGCTCTGTTAGTATTTTTCTAGAGTGCTTGATTGGAAACACACCATATGTATTTGGCTGAGGGCCCTCATATGCCAAGGTAAAGTCCTTAGGTGACTTGCTATTGTTTACTCCCATACATGGCTGGCTTTTGATGGGAATTTCAGGACAAAAACACTCTATTCAATATTAGCAGACTAATCACAGTCCAGGATTTTTTGCCTGTAATGTAATCCTTATATTATTACCAACATGATACTGAGGGTACTGGCCAGAATCTTCAGACAAATCCACGGACACATGGCTACCACTATTTTGAGGGGCTCCTGTTTGGTCTAGACCCACCCTTTCAGCCACATTGATAACACACTTTTCCAGCTTCCCACACACATGTGAGTTTACACAGCACTCTAACCCAGTGGTTCTCAACTGTGGGTCGGCCCCTTGACAGATATCTATCTTCAAAAATATTTATATTACAATTCATAACAATAGCAAAGTTACAGTTATGAAGTAACAACAAAAATAATTTTATAGTTGGGGTCACCACAACATGAGGACCCGTATTAAAGGGTCTCCGCATCAAGAAGGTTGGGAAGCACTGAGAGTTTAATCAGTACCTTCAGTATTTCATTCTTCTATCAAGCATAGAAAAAAATGAACAGCATTTAATGGTATTATCAAAAATCAGCTACATTTGTATCTCATGCAGCATGCATAGCTCAGTGCCCTTCCCCAGTAAATCATAGCACCCCTGCTGCTTCCCTTGCGGACTTAATACAATCTTCTTCTATTCAACACACACTGAAAGGAAAAATCTGCACGTTAGCACTCAAAGCAGTTGATTCTGATATTATGATGTACAACTTATCATCTTAAATAAACACAAAACATGAAAAACCATCAGATTTCTGCATTTGCAGATTTTTTAAATACGCTGGGTTAAAAATTATACTTATTTTGTGACCTCCATGGCATGCTTGTGGAGGTCAGCTTGTAGGAATTACTGGTTCTCCCCTCACCTTGTGGTTTCCAGGGGTCAATCTCAGGCTGTCAAGCATAGCGTCTATGTCTTAAGCATCGAGTAGCCTTGGTAGCCCTCTATACACTGAGCTTTTAAAGGCAGTAGATCCTTCTGACCCCAGTGAGTAATCCCATCATGGTAAGAAGAGGTACAGATAGAGACTGTATTGTGCGACATGAGAAGATACGCTGGGCCTGTGCTAGAATGTGCAACTATAGCGGGAATCTGAACCGCTCAGAACTGTGGATCTAACCAGCAGCCCTTGACCATTCAAAACTCTAGATCTAACCAGTAGCCCTTGGACCACTCAGAACTGGATCTAACCAGCAGCCCTTGGACGGCTCAGAACTGGATCTAACCAGCAGCCCTTGGATAGCTCAGAACTGGATATAACCAGCAGCCCTTGGACGGCTCAGAACTGGATCTAACCAGCAGCCCTTGGACCGCTCAGAACTGGATCTAGCCAGCAGCCCTTGGACCACTCGGAACTCTAGATCTCACCAGCAGCCCTTGGATGGCTCAGAACTGTGGGTCTAACCAGCAGCCCTTGGAGGGCTCAGAACTGGATCTAGCCAGCAGCCCTTGGACCGCTCAGAACTGTGGATCTAACCAGCAGCCCTTGGATCGCTCAGAACTCTAGATCTAGCCAGCAGCCCTTGGCACTACTGCTTTATTAATTCTCGGACTACAGCTAAATGACCATTACGGAGTTTGCCAACTCATGTGCTTCCACATTTTCAGAGCAGTCTCCCGAGACTTCCAACTACGGGAAAATATCAGGCCAACTTCTGGACATGTATCTTGCGTTATAATTATCTGTACTGTCCTCTGTGCACAAGCATCAAAGGCAGAGGTCCAGCAAACGGAGGACAACACGCTGTGGTCTTGTGGTTTATATAAGGAATATCCCCACATGCTGATGTGCTTGAACACTTGCATCCTAGCCGGTGGTACTGGTTTTGAAAGTCGTGGGACCTTTAAGAGGTGGAGACTTATTGTAGAAGGTAGGTAGGTCGGGAGGCTTTGAAGCCCAGCCCCACTGGCTGCCCTCTGTCTGCTCCCTGATTGAGATGTCACCCCTGCTCTTGCTACCATTTCTTCTCTGTCACTGTATTATTTACCTTTTTTTATGGCTGTGATAGAACACATGACCAGAAGCAACTTAAGAGAAAGTTGATTTTGGCTTATATTTCAAGGAGAGAGGCTTATGGTGGCGGGAAGGCATGGTGGCGGCAGCAAGGAGCCAAGAGATCATAGTGATCTGGAAGTGAGGTGAGGGCATCAATCCCCCCGAGCCTTCCCCTGGTGACACACTTCCCCCAGCAAGGCTATGTGGTCTAAGATTCTATAACCTTGTCAAACAGCACAGCCAATAGGGCACCAAGTGCTCAAATACGGGAGGGTGTGAGAGACATTTCTCATCAGAGCCACCAGCATGATGGAATTTTATCTTCTCAAACTGTGTGACCCAATAAACTCCTCCCTCAAGTTACCTTCTGTGGGACATTCGGTAGCAGCCACAACAAAAGTAGCTAATATGGATGGCAGTCACATCAGGAATGGGTATCTTTGCAGCTTGAATCCTCTCCCCAGCCTTGGCTCTTTCCTTTACTTTGGTCTCCAGCATTCTCTTGTGTGTGTTATTTACAACCCTGGCTTCAGTTCCCAGCACATTGCCTTGATGCCGTTTGGATGCCCACTGAGGCTCTGGTGTCTCCCAGGCTGGACTCTTTATCAGCCTTCAGTTAGCTACACTAGATTGAATCCTAGCTTGCCCTGGTTTCTGCCTTTCTGAGCTTATCCCCTACCTAATACATCTTCAAGCTCCTCAGTGTCATCATCTTTTACACTATGTGACAGTCTATTTTCTCAATGCAGAATGGTTTCTGCATTCCCAAGGCTGCATTCCCTTGTTCAAGCCACCAGCATCTTGGCACCGAAGAAGCCTTCTGGCACTTAAATTCATATTGCTGCCCCCAACCTCAGCCAGACAGATATCTTTCAGTGGAAAGTTGGGTCATACCAGCTTCACAGCCTAGAGCCTTTAATGTTTTCCCACTGCTCAAGAGATAAAGCAAAGGAAATCGTAAGCAATCTGCTGCTTCCTGAACGTTTTGCCTTTTGCACACTCCCTTACACCACCCTGCTCAGTTACAGCCTGCCACTCCCCCACCACTTCCTGCATCTCTGGAACTTCTTCAGCCCACACCAGCTTTCCCCAGCTCCTCGTTGCACCACAGCCGGGGAAGGGATCTACGGTAAAGGTTACTGGCGGTAGCTTCCGCGGTTCCCTTTCACAACACCATGTTTTCTCATGCCCACATATACATGTGACATAGCCAGACTGGGTGACACCCCTATCAGGAGATCAAACCCACGCCAGGAGGCAGCGTCTCGTCTCTGGTTAGCATGCAGCTACCTCACTCCTGTCACAGGTGATTAATCTTGCCAAATCTGGATCCTCTGGTTTGGGTTTGGTTTTAGTTTCTGTTTTCATAATTAATTGGAAAGTATGAGGCTAGGTTTGAAGATAGAATCCATTTGGACTATTTCCTTAAAAGATGGTTGAGTAAGAGGCATGTAATCAAATGTTACAGAACTATTAGAACACAAAGGATTTCTTCATGTTGACTCTGTATAAGGCTGATTCCACACATGTACCTATGTGCAGCGTTTGCATGGGTGTACACACATGGAGCTGAGGATGTCTGCTCTACATCTGTCTGCATTATGCCATTAAGTCAGGGTCTAACACTGAGCCTGAAACAAGGCCAGCAAATCTCAGTTATCTTCCTGCGTCTTCTCCTCGCAGTGCTGGGTTCCTGGCACCCATGGCCATGCACGGGTGGACAGAAAATCTATTAGTTTTACTTATTTTAGACTGTTCAGTACATTTAAGTTTATCACTTAATATTTACTTATTGAATATATTTTAAATGGTTTTTACTGAGCTATATATTTGCCTGCAAATTTCAAGATATCATTTTTTCCTGTTGTATAGTACTCCATTGTGTAAATGTACCACATTTTCCTTATCCTGTCTTTGGTAGAGGGGCATTTAGGTTGTTTCCAGGTTCTGGCTATGACAAACCATGCTGCTATGAACATAGTCAGCACATGTCCTTGTGGCACGATTGAGCATTCCATGCACAGCTTTATATGTGGGTGTTGAGATCCAAACTCAGGTCTTTGTGCTTGTGCAGAAAGTGCTCTACCCACTGAGCCATCTTTCTGGCCCCTACTTCCTACTTTTTGTGGCAGATTATAAGGAGAAGCTGACAATCACAGCATCACCCAGAAAAACAGTATTCAACAGTGCTCAAGGGGGATACAGATGGAAATGAGATCTTGACCCAGTCAAGTGTCCTGAACCACTCACTCACACACACACACTCACTCACCCACTCACCCACCCACCCATTCATACACTCCCTCACACACTCCTGTACTCTCACACTCTCTCTCTTACTCACTCACCCACCCAGTCACTCATGTACTTACACACTCACTCACAAACACCAAGAGCCAGCCTGCTCTGTGCCCCTCACCCACTAACGTAAGACAGTAAGCTGACCTTTGCTCTTTGCTTTGAGGACTACGTCAACACTATCAAACATTTCTATAGCTTGTCCTTTTCGAGTAATTCAGCATTTGAAGGTTGATTAATTTTGTTTTAAAACTATCCTAAGTATTTATAAAAGGGATCAATATGACAGAGAGATGGAGTGGCAGAGACTCCCACCCAGGGGACAGCACTATCCCTCTGCTGTTGATGATCTCTAAAGTCTATACTTCCTGCTCACTATGCATTTGGATTAGAAAACATGGGTTTCTACCAAGTGAACCTCTGGTCAATAATCCATGAGGTCACAGACTGGACAGCACAAACCCCAGCTCCCAGGAGGCAACACCAGCAAATAAGTAGCCCTCTTCCTCGCTGCTGTTAAACGTCAGAACTCATTATATATCTTCTCTCTTCTTGACAGTAAAACCATAGTATGGAGGAGGATGAGAGAAGAAAAAAGAAAATACGGAGATTTGACTTGGATGGCTGTGGAGTAACAGTTGGAGGAGGAGATGGGATTATTCAACACCACCCTTACTAGATGCTGGGTGCCACTCTGGGCATGGTACATGCCTAGAATTCTAGCACATAGGTGTTGGATGTAGGAGGATCATGAATTTATGGCTAGCTGTGGCAACATAGTATATCTGAGTATATACTATATAAATCTAGACTATATGAGGCCTGTCTCAGAGCCGGAAGGAGGGAGAAGGAAGAAGCAGAAGGAGAGGAAGGGAGGAAGGGAGGGCGGTGGGAGAAGGAAGTAGCAGAAGAGGGAGAGAGGAGGAGATCTCTAAAGGTGACAGTAGAACAGGGGTGAATTGCTTAATATGAGTGTGGAAATGGTAGCTCTGTGTGTGTATGTGTGTGTATGCACACACGTGTGTAGGCGCACCCATCCCTGAAAAGGCCAGAAGAGAAGCATGAGCATTTATATTTTACCAGCTACCTAAACCTTAGGGAATGGACCACTCACTAAACTCAAGGATGGCTTTCATCTGTACAGCTTCAAACAGACTTCAACATATGCACTTAATACAAAGTGTTAATACTGAAAACTTTATTTCATCCAGGGATCCTGGAGATCTAGTTCCAGATACTTGCATCTAAAAAAATTACTTACAATCCTTTTAGTAATTTAACATATTTGTAGGACTTACGAGGGTAAAGTTCTCTTATCTTGGGCTCATCATTCTATATGCCACTTCTAGTTTTGTAAACACATGTCAAAAATATGGATTTCCCCTTAAAGATGTATAAATAGACTCACCCAGTTTAGAATCTGAAGCCCAGATGGCCTACCAGTATCAACAAAAGCTCTTTCCTTGCCAACATGAATTTTACAAACCAGAAATCACTGTCAGGCTTGCAGAGCAGACAAAGCAGTACTGTGTTAGGTGCTCCTTTACGGGGCCCATAAAACATTATTTTAAAAACAAACACTAGATGTTCAGAATGAACTCTCTCACCAGGGCACCGAAGCCTTCCAGATGACTGAACCGCGTGCCTCTGTGGCTCCACTGGGAAAGGGCAGTAGAGGCAGATGAGACTAGTGGGTTTTAAAAGCAGACGCTAACCCCTCAGCACACGCCTGTGCTGGGTAGCTTTGAACATCTGACTCCAAGTCCCTTTTCTTTCTGATACCCTGAGTTTCTGGGATTCAATATCTATGTGGTTGCTGACACTCTACAGATCACCAACGTAATCAACATAATAGAACAGCCACTAGGTGATTGTTGGTGCAGAAGGAGCTGAGACAAGACCTACAGCTTCGGACTCCCCTCTGTGGCCTGGAGAGGTGCATACGGAATCTCTTAATCACGCTGCTCCAAGGACTTTGTAAAATCACAAGAGAAACAAAATGCTCAGTGTTTGACAGCTATGCCAACAAGAGGAAGATGCAGGCCCTTCAGGCAGCCTTGGCACTTCTGGAAATGGTGGTTTGGGTGAACCAGGCTGGGGTTAGTGGCAGAGATCCCACCACATGACATGTTTTAAAATTCTCATCATTATAAAAGAAAGACTCCTTAATGAATCTGCTGTAAATTCTACAGTATGCATTCATGTGTTGTGTGTAGAGGGGTGTGTATGTGCACACGTGTGTATGTGTATGCGCACCTATCCCTGCAAAGGCCAGAAGACGATGTTAGGTCTTCTATAGCTCTCTGTCTCATTCTCTTGAGGCAGGGTTTCTCACTGACCTTGGAGCTTGCTGTTTTGGCTCTGTAGAAGGCCAGCAAACCCCAGTGAGCTGTCTCCAAGCCAGCCTCCAGCACTGAGGTCACAGGTGCACATGTAGCTATCCTAGACTTTATCTGCTGCTGGGGAATCCAGACTCTGGTCCTCACCCCTGTACAGAAAACACTACCCACGGAGACACATTTCTGGTCCTCTATGCATTTCTTAATAGCCTTTGATGTTTTATTCATTTCAAAACAGGCAGATTTTTTTCACCCCATCACTAATTAGGCATTCTAGCCTTCGCTCAATGAGAGGCATACGATTTGTGTGCAATTTTTGGATCAATCTGGAACTATGCAGGCCTTAAGAGGTTTGATGAAAATACAATAGTGAAATAAATCAATAAAGGTTTATTAAGGGGCCAGGTTTTGAAATGGGTTCTTACCCATTATGAAAGACCTTTGATAGTTTGGGAGATGAAATACCACATTTTATTGTTTCTGGTTCTTTCTCTGTGTTGACTGCCTCCAAGATCCTGCTGGCCCCATCAAATGACAGCCCCTGACCCTGAACTGAGCTGCACAGGCTCTCAGAGCAACCTTCCTTATCTATTATCCTGCCAGGTGGAGAAGGCTGCAGGACACTTGACTTTCCTGAGTGCACCTTAATGAGGGCTCAGCTGATACTTTTTAAAAAGAAAGCAGAGCTCACTGACTCTGCACCCATAGCAGGGGACCTGCACAGGACCAAACTAGGCCCACTGAGTGTGGGGAGAGCCGTGAGGCTTGGGCAGTCTGTGGCTCCACTGGCAGTGGGACCCTAGTGCTTGAAGTGGTGTCTAGGAGCGCATTCTCTGTGGAGGGAGACCTTGCTCAGCCTAGATATGGGGGTGGGGGCTTGCTCTTGCCTCCAAGTGTATCAGTCTTTGTTGACTCCCCATGGGAAGCCTGACCCTTTCTGAAGAGTGGATGGGGGTGGGTGGGGTAGGGGAAGGGTGGAGCGGGAGGAGGGGAAGGAATGAGAAAAGACCGTATTAAAAAATTCTTCAAAAAGGAATTTGGATGAAGACCTGATTTTTAATACATCTAAGAAAAGGTTAACAGTTTTCAAGTATTGAACAATTTGCCGGGTGCTTTGGCACTCAGAGCCTCATGTATAAGAAAAAAGAAACTCATTTAACTCATCCTTCATGGGTTTGTGAGGTAGGTGGGAGAGATCACAGATGGCCCAAGCCCTTCCCTTCCTGTATCCTCTCTGCTTGTAATGCGATTTTGTATGTAGCTCTTTCCAGTGAAAAGCAGTTGTTTCTCTACTCTGGCTGGTGTTTTGATTCCCTTCTACCTATGCAAAGCAGCAGGAGCAACAGTATGTCCATTCTGAGCCTTCCAGCAAGCTGGGCATGCTTCAGTGCCCAGAATGAGTGTGCACAGACTTGGGCCCAGTTGCCCAGGTTTCTCAAGTCCAGTAAACCTCTGGACTCAGAGAGACATAGCTGGGTGCAGGAGGATAGTGGGCTTGTATAAAACCCAGGGGGTCAGACCTCTGAGCTCAGAGAGACATAGCTGGGTGCAGGATGACGGGGGGGGGGGTGAGGGAGGGCTTGTGTAAAACCCAGGGAGTCAGAGATACCCAGGTAAGCTAGCACAAACAGAAAGGGCCTAGAACCAGGAGCTAAAGAAGTGTCTGTCTGCGAACTGTCAAGTTGTGGGGTGGTTGTTACACAGCAAAAGCTAACAGACGCACTGCTGACCTCTGCATTGAACACGGGCACTGCTGCTTGTCCACGTCCAGCAGCTGGCACACGGCGAAGTCTATCATCAGGTTATCACATCCGACATAGGGCATAGGCTTTCAGGTCGCATTAAGTCCAGACTTGGGAGCCCATATGTAGTGTCCTCTGCGTCAGGTTAGACATGCTTCGTGTGTCGGAGGACTGCACAATTCCTGTGTCTAAAGAAACTGCAACTTGGGTCTTGTTCTTGCTATTCTTAGTACCTGAAATGAATTTTCTGCTTTTGAAATCTGCTCAGATGTAACCACTTCTTGGGACTCTCATAATGTTTGAAGAGAGAATTCCTTTTTCCTATCCTCTGGGTGATAGTGAAAGCAGCACAGCTGCCCACTGTTTGCTGTCCTGGCCTTTCACAGCGAGCTGGCCCGTCCAGTGCCTTTCATCAGGAGATGGAATGTGCTTGTCCATCTCCTGAACGCAGACTGACTGCTTGACTTGCTTTGGCTAGGGGACACAGCACAAATATCAATGTCTCAGTTCTGGGAAGTCTGAGACATCTTGTATTCTCAAAGCAAAACTTCCAACAAGCTTTCCTGTCCCACTGAGGGATTCAAAGAGCGGAGCTCTGTCAGCTAGTGTGTCTCAGCTGAAGCCCAAGTATGGGAGAACATCCCAGCTAGAAGGAGCTAAGCCAGACTGACAAGGGTATAGACAGACAGACACACAGACAGGTGCACACGCACGCATGCACGAACGCGGGCGCGCGCGCATGCGCGTGCGCACACACCCACCCACACCAGCTGAGTGTTCCACAGGATAAAAAGCCAGAAAAATGGTCACTCTAAGCTTGTGCTGACACAATAGACAAGGGTTTTTACTTTTTCTAGTTTACTTCAGGTATAAGAGATCATTTGTATTTTTGTTTTAAGCCTTACTTTTGATTGAGTTTTGAGTTCTTTTGTTAACAAAATGAACAGATGATATGACAAACTAGTCAGTAAGATTTGTTTCCTAACAAACCAGAACTCTGGATTTCTCTCCATAATGGAGGCTCTGGAGATTGAGCTTGAGGCCTCATGCTGGAAGCCGAGAACTGTGGCTTTTTAAGAGTAAGATCATCGGTAGTGTGGGCTCTGACATTAGCAGGTGCTGCTCACTGTCAGTTGCTAGTGACCCTATGCCGGAAGGAAGGTGACGAGCAGAACAAGGAAAAGCTGGCTTCACACGAGAGCCATGGCTCCAAAGTCAGGACCACATCTCCCGCGTCTAGTGTCTACTGAATGGAGCGTAGGGTAAGCCACAAGCTGCAGTTTGTTGGAATGCTGGCAAGTGTCTTTCTCTTTGAAACTATGTTCCTCCTGCTTCCCCAGCTCAAGCCACAGAGTCACATACAGCAGGAGCAGTCTGTGATGGGGCCACCTTGGAGGGGTTTTGCTTTATCAACTCCGGTTGCCCATTAGAAACACCTGGGAGCTTTAAAGAAAAGCCCGTGGAGACTGGGTTAATTAGTTCTGGGGTATAGATTGCATGTGGGGACACTAAAAACCTGTGGGTGACCTGAGCAGTCAGCCTTGCACGGCTACCCTTCCCTCACCGCCACTACGGGATTTAACATCTCAGGTAATTATAAGAAAACCTCTTTAATATGCCTGTAATCAAAACTCGGCACCGCTGTACAACAACTGGAAGATAATTTCCTATACTAGATAATGACAGGCTCCAGAGGAATTAAGAAATAATTACTAGATAAGGAATGCCCCTATGATTAACTCTAAGCATAATGTGAACCCAAAATGTCCTAAAAGCCCCCAACATAAATGGACATTCAAGATTTTATTGACCTAACTTAAATAACACATAGCACTGCAGATTACATTAAAAAACACACCAAAGCAAAATATCATTTAAGTGCATAGTCTAAAAGCACATTAATCTAAACTCTTTCTCTGAAAATATCATCACTCTGTGAATAAAGTCATCCTATCACAAATGAAGCTACAATGTGGTATTTTAGAGTGATTTTAATTTTAGGTTCAGATTCAACATGGGAATGTCAAAGAAAGCGGTTTCACCTTCCTGGTGTGTGAGTGACTCTCACATGTCACTAGTGTCACTTTCAAGATCTTAACTGTTTTTGGATAAGAGTTCAAAAGTGCCAAAATTACAAAGAATCTTGTTATAGAGTATACAATATATACAAATCACTTTAATGTCAACATTTCATCCTTAATAAATTCTGTGGCTACATTTACAAATGCACTTCTAAGATAACATTCTGAATCATAGGACAAACATTCCCAGACCTGACTCCACAGACAGGAAACAAGGTCAAGAGACAGACCAGGGGTGCTCCACCCCAGTGTCTGGGAATCATGCCTGGATATCTGTGTCTGCGTCCTCTCTCCGGCATCGGGAGAGTATTCCACTGCACAAAATCAGGCTGCAGGACTAGAGCTAGTCCCAGCCTTTGCTGAATGTCTGTTTTGCCAACTTCTGCATGTTTATGTTCAGTGGAGGATTTCAGTGAGGGCAGAAATGATCACTTTCTACACTGGTTCTTCTTACAAAGTGGGCTGAGGACGAGTACAGCAATTTACTATGTCAGCTTAAAAAACTATCTGTTCTACTTTTTCTACCCCATTGCTAGATTCTTATATTAGCATGCTATAATCTATAAACTAACATTGGCACACTGTTATCATTTAATTCATATTGCTTAGAATTTATCTAATGTTTCTGAAGACAAGAGTCTCATTCTGTAGGCGTGGTTGGCCTTGGACTGGACGCAATCTTCCTGTTTCCATCTTTCAAGTGCTGGGACACAAGGGTTCTCGTGATTGCCTTTTTGTCCCAGGACCCTTCCCAGGAGGGCACTGCATTTAGTTGTCTCTCTTCTCTTTGAGAGATGGGGAGGAGGGAGAAAAGGGGAAAAGAATGGGAGGTGCACTCGCTCCTCTGGGTGTGACAGGGAGGGAATAAATGGGCACCAGTATTTCTCCCCTGGGGTAAAAAGGCTGCAGTCCTACAGATTACTCTCTCCTGTTCTCTTCTATGAAGGAAAAAGGCACATGTTAATGAAGTAATCCCAAGTCTTAATTATGAGACATACACCGTGGGCAGGAGAAAGGTTAAGTCAAAAAGAATGTGACATTTGGAAGGACCCGACACGCGGTCTCCGATTGTTAACACGGATCATCAAAACCTAAAAAACAAGGGATAGGACAGAGTGGAGGAAACAGCAGGCATTTCACACGCAACCATGATACCACTGTATCATTTGCCATCACTGGCTTGAGGAAGTTAGGTTCTTAAAGCCCACAGTGATTCGGTGATTTTTTTTCCCTGCCAATGTTTATGTAAAACACTTCCCAAACAAGACTGATTCATCTGACTCTGACGTGAGTTGTCAGGTCACAACAGAGAATGCTTAAAGCGTTGGTGTCCCATATAGAGATGTCAATCATTTTACTCTGAGTGATGCTGTACTGTAAATGGGAAATCCAAAGGCTAAAAACATCCTCCAGGTTGCCGAGCATAGCACTTTAACATCTTTTCTCCCCAGTACTAATGAACTGTTCTTTCAAAGTTTGAAAACAACAACTAGTTATAATTCCAGGAAATGCTGTAGTTTACTTCAGTTAGTGCAATCTAAAAGATACTTTACTGAATGGGCTTGTCTCTTGCTGTCCTGCCCAATGAATACTTCTTTAGATACCAACTTTGTTCAACAGTACTGTGACGACAGGTGGGCTTTAAATTAACAAGGAGAGTCAACTAACCTTCTAGGAAGAAAGGGAGTCCAAGTTAAATAATTCTGAACTTCGTTAGTGGTGTTTGAACGCAATAGTAGACGTAAGTTTTATCTACTATGATGGAAGAAATGAATAGAGACAGAATTTCAAAACTGATAAGCCTGCCAAATAAGGAGATCCTAACAACACCCTAGTGCCCAAAGACATAAAGGAAGGAAAACTAAGATATTTTAATGGAATGTAGAAATTCTTGGGAAATGTTTTTATGATAAAAAGAACAATAAATGGAGAAGTATCACTGGTTTCTGATTGGCATTTCAAAAACATTATGGGTCTCTCTGTCAATGTAGAGAACATAAATAGTGTAGGGATTTGCAAAGATATTTAAGGTCATTATTCATCTGAAGAGGTGACTCCTTGGAAGAAATCTCCAGGAGACTTGGCATGGATGGGGTAGTGGTGTTGTGAGCATAGCTTCATGAAATTTTCTTTAATAAAATGACTATCCCAGTGAACTATCCCAGATTTCCTCTGCAACTGATTAGGCCTCATATCCAATTACAATTTTTAAGAGGCTACCTGTTTTTAATCAGTCATCCATTATACAGATATAGTAATAAAGTAACTGTACTTGATGGATATAAGAATGGCAAGATTTGAGTTGGGGCTACGGCTCGGTGGAAGAACACTTGCCTCACCTGTGTAAGACCCTGAGTTCAATCTCTGATGGTGCAGAAACACACACACACACACACACACACACACACACACACACACACACACAAACATAACCTGTGATTTGGGGGTTGGAGAGACGGCTCAGGGGTTAAGAGCACTTGCTGTTCTTTCAGAGGACCAAGGTTTAATTCTCAACACCAAGTTGGGGGATAAGAGCCACCTGTAACTCAAGTTCCAGGCATCTGGAACCCTCCTTTAGCCTCCATGAACACCAGGCACACATGTGGTGCATAGATATACATGCAGGCAAAAGGCTCATATACAGAAAGGTAAATAAATCTTAAATCTATTTTGTAATGGAATGTATAACTTGACAAATTAAAATACCCTTTAAAAAAGATTTATTCTATGAGCATGAGTGCTTTGCCTGTATGTATGTCTGTGCACTATGCGCATGCGTGGTGTCTGAAGAAGTCAGGAGAGGCTTTGGACCCCTGCAACTAGAGTTAAAGATGGCTGTGAGTGGCCATGTGGTGCTGGAAACTGAACTTGGATCCTTTGCCAGAGCAACAGTGCTCCTAACCACTGAGTCATCTCTCCAGCACCACCAAGCATTTTTTAAAAAATATTTATTTATTTATTGTGCATACAATATTCTGCCTATATGTCTGCAGGCCAAAAGAGGACACTAGATGTCATTACAGTGGTTGTCAGCCACCATGTGGTTGCCGGAAATTGAACTCAGGACCTTTGGAAGAGCAGGCAATGCTCTTAACCACTGAGCCATCTCTCCAGCCCTCCACCAAACATTTTTGAAATGTTAATTGTGGTACATATTCTTGGTTTAGGAACTAAGAATGTAATTTTAAGCTACATTTAATATCTCATGATACTAAAATAGATAAAAGTTGTTTATAATAACTATCATTATGGTATCTTGAATTTGGACAAAAATATTGAATTTACAAAACTTTTCTGTGGTTAATAACAAAATAAAATAACCTGGAAAAAAGCTTTTGGCACACACACATACATATCCAATTAATTTTCTTTGACAAGCTTACAAATATATAAAATGCATTCTGGTTCCTCTCACTCCCACCCTTTCCTAGGTCTCTCCATCCATGTCAATCCTCTTTATAAGTGACTTTTTCACATTCATGCTTTTGTGATGTTTGTTTGTTTTTTGAGACAGAGTTTCTCTGCCTATCCATGGCTGTCCTGGAACTCACTCTGTAGAGCAGGCTAGTCTCAATCTCAGGGATCTGTCTGCCTCTGCCTCCCGAGTGTTGTGATTAAAAGTGCGCACCACCACTACTGGGTCACATTTTGTGCTCTATCTGCCATCTGTTGAGTTTAATCAGTGTGCCCATGGGTTCATCAGTCAGCAGGGTGGGTTATGGGCTTGTGTGCCCTCCCTGATATGTGCGTCCCTCATGATCTATGACTGAATGATAATACGCTTGATGCAAGGTGCAATGCAAGCAGTTATGAGTGCTGTGGTGGCTGCTGATTTAGTTGTGCATGGATTGTGTTATTACTCTCTCTCTTCCCAAAGTTCTGAGAACTACGTACAATCTCTGAGCATGTAACTGCAGAAGGTAATGTGGCGAGAGCAATGTCTCCTGATGTTCACTGTCAACAAGTAGCTATCCATTATACATAGAGAGAAACTACTTTTAACTGATATTGAAAACTACAGAAAATAGAGAGGAGAATTCTGAATGTTTACACAAACCCTAAGGAAACAGTGTGCTTGCTCACCCGACTTTCTCTGTTGACACATTCCAAAACACCTTTCTCAAACATTATTGTTTTCTTAAACATCTAGGTCATCATTTCATTTATCAATTCTTTAAAAACAGCAATTGGGCTTGATCCATGCTAGCACCATTGTTAGCATTATGAAATGTGTACACCCTAGACATGCTGAATCCCAGGGATTTCTGTGGCACAGCTGCTAGGAAGAACTCGCTGCTCTAGTCTAGGCCCAGGCACATCATAAGAAATTACAGAATGAAGGGAAAGAAGATGGGGTTCTGGGAACATGGGAACAAAATGAGAGTCCTGAAAGCAAGGGCCAGGTGAAAGTCAGGCTAGCATGCTTTGCCATTGACCGCATTTCCTGGGACTGGCCAAGGGACCTGGGGCTTTCTGTCACACAGCTCGCCAGGCTTTAGAGAATCCGTCAGACTCAGCCAGTCAAGACGCATACACCATACACACAAGCATACCTGCATGGTTCAGGAGCTCACACATGAGGACGATGCATGACGACCTCCTGTAGCTCACACCTGCTGAGGTCCCACGTCTTGCAGCAGAGCCAAAATCGCTACCTAAAGGACTATGGGAAAAAATTTTGGTCTCAAAACTGGGACAGTTGTTTCTCCTGGGAATGTTTAATTGTTTGGGTTTAGAATATCATTAATCATGAAGCAAAGGACACAGCTCCCTTTCAAACTGTTCATAAAATAAAATAAAACCTGTTTCTATCAGAGCCACCGCCCAGGATCTTGCACATTGCATCTGTATTCCGGCAACCCCCCTCCCTTTCCCCCGTACCTCATTTCACTCCCGCCATGTTTTCCTCTCCATGTGCTGTGTACCATGTGCTCTGGAACAGGACAATGTAATCAACAGTCCCCAGGTAATAAAGATACAAAGAGCTTAGAAATAATCCAGTTCTATGTGGCATATTTCACAGATGAGAAAGCCCTGGTCTCAGTGGCTATTGTTTCAAAGTCTGACTGCAAGGCAGGGATCCTAAAAGGAGTTTGTGAATTTTAGTTAGCATATGGTGGCCTCTGGTTCATGAGACTCTTTCCTCTCCTGTTCTTTAGGATGGTACTGTCCGAGAGAAGCTGAGAAATACTTCCCCCCAATGGAGGGAAACTCTCCAGCCCACACCTCACTTTAGAGAGTCACAAGAAAATTCTGAGGAAGTCTTATAACAAGTGAATCAACTTAATACTCTCTAACTTCATCTCTCTTTTCTTCAGGGCCATGGTTGAAAGATGCACCTATTAAGACTCCTTAGAACGTTCCCTGGGAGGTTCTGGGTTAAGATGAGACCCCAGGAATCAGGTGGAGGACAGAGATGGCCACATGTTTATCTCCTGACACATCAGCCTCAGCTGAGGGTGCTCTTAAAGTCTGCTACCCCAAGGAGCTTCATCTCCCAGCAGTGGAGAGGGTAATGGACCTGTGGAGGGCTGGGAAGGACATGGCTGCCATTTTGTTTTTAATGACTACTATCTTTTGCCCACTTTAGACAGGAGGTTGTAGATTACTTTCCGACAGAGGTGAACACAATCAGACAAAGGTTGTCTCCAAGTGTGTGTGACCGTTGTCTATAGATCTAAAGGAAGTGAAGCTTGGCAAGCTCTGGTGTGGTCCCAGGGGCACCTGGTGTGGTCCCGGGGGCCCCTGTGGTGGTAGGGTATCTGGTGTGGTCCCGGGGGCCCCTGTGGTGGTAGGGTATCTGGTGTGGTCCCGAGGGTCCCTGTGGTGGTAGGGCACCTGGCACCCTAAGCCCAGATACTACAGTTGTTGCTGGGTGACATGGCTGACTCTGTTCTTGTCCCTCACGTTCTTACCCTCTCTGAACTTATGTTTCATCTTCAGTAAAATGGGTATCCTAACAATCACAATACAGCAGCTGTGTAGGCCACAGTTTAAGACCTCAGTGCTTGCCCCGTCCCTTTCCAGGAGCCATGATGTGTCTGTTAAACAAGAAAGCACCGCTCAGATTGGCTGTATCTTCCCTTCATAGACATTTCTTCTCACAGTGGACAGAGATGACGTACACCAATGGTCACACAAGACCCTCAGTGTCCTCCCTTCAGGACAACCATAGATAACCAGTCAGTACTGGTTCCTCCAAGGATCTAGCTGCCTGTGTGCTCTTAATCCTGTCCCTCTTGAAGAGCTGTGCTTACAGGTATGGGAAGCCCAGACTACGGTGTTACTGGGGGCTCCAGACCCAAGAGAAACAAGTGGGCTTCTCCTGGAAGCCATGGGCACCAAAGTCATGATGTCTCCAGGTCAGCTGCAGACAGCCTTCCCTCTAAGCAGCCCCTCCACAGACCGGACACAGGCAGGAGTGGCTGACCCAGAGGCATATTCTACCCAGTTGTTAGAAACAACAAAAGACATTAAAAGCAGGTAAACTGAAATGAATCAGCAGGAAACAAGAGAGGAAGGGAGGAAGGGAGGAAGGTTGCTGAAAGTCCCAGGAATTTTTACTGATTTCCTTGTTATTCGGTCCCAAACACTGTCCTATTAATGCCCTCCTCTACTCTTGCTTCAGTTTATTTATCATCATTGGTATTTATTATTGTGGGTTGTGAGTCTAAGGAGTGAGTGGAGGTCCCCTGGCACAAGAGACATATATGCTGCTACTGAGCTTCAGCTCCTGCCCTCTTTCTATATGTTATAATCACAAAAACGTTTTAAAAAACAATTAAAAATATATGATGTAGAAAAAAAGGAATACAAACATATTTAAAAAGATTATCAACTAATATTTCAAAGTTTAAAAACAACAAACAAATAATTTGCATTACTCATGTCACCAGGGTCAAGTAAAAGATGGGCCTTGCTATGTAAGATGAATCTTACACAGGTGATCTCAAAGGCCCTGGAGGGGTCGCAGTGACCTCAGGACCCGACACTATCAACTGCACACTTAGAAATCTCATGATCTATGAAATGCAGCAGCTGGGAAATATGCAAAGGGTTACTCTCCTATCTAAAGGCAAGGCTGGGGAAGGAGCACAATCAGTGCTAGCTTGAGGTCAAGCTCTAAACTTGGGCCGGGACCTCAGCTTGAGTCTCTGTTTCTGCCCTGGCAGCGTCCAGTCCAGACTGCAGAGACTCTGACTGTTTCCTTCTTCAGTTGGGGCCTTCACGGTTTGGAGCACCATGTGTGGCACCCTCTCTGCGTCCCTCGCCATGCACCTCTTTCTCTCTGCACACCGTCAACTGTGCCTTTTCTCTTATTTAGGGGGACATAATGGTTTCGGTGAGTTTCAGGCTAACGTCACTGGCAACAGTGTGAGCGCTCATGCACAAGGACCATCTAAGGCTGTCTGGCACACGCAGTGAGGACGGAGAGTCTTGACGCTGCAGCCTGAGATGGCACCCTGCTCTCTGAGGCCTGTCTCTGTAATACAGGCAAAATGCAGCATGTAGAAAGGAGCCAAGGAAAACGTTTCCCAAATTATAACTTGCATCTTGGTAATGAGAAGCTATTAAAATATATTTTAAAAAATCCCCAAGCTGATGTGTTTCTTAGGATTCTGAGCTTTCCCACTGCTCTGCCATTTCTCCATTCTGTATGCACAGCAGAGATTCCTGCCAAGACTATTACAGTGAGCAAACAATGTCTTCTCTGTCAGAGAGAGAATGAATAGTATCACAAAGCTCTCCTCTAATGTACAGCCTATGCTCCCACAAGCCTTCCGAGGAGAACCGCCAGGGGGAGGGGAGGACAGAACACTCTCCACTTGCCAATCTGAAACTGCTTTCCAGAACAGCAAGGGTGGACGATTGCCAACCATGTATTATCTTCTAATCAGAGAAGGTTGACAAGTAGATTTCCATTCTGGCTGTATATTGTTTCATCCCTTTGGATATGAGCACACAGATACTTTTGTATGGAAAAAGGCAGAAATACTTCATCTTGAAAAACCTCAGGGCTTGGTGAAAATAGTCTTTCGGTACAAACTGAAGAGCAGCAGAGGAACTGCATAGGAGTTTGTATTAAGATGCTAGGAGCTGGGTCACAAGTGTCCTGTAAGCTGTGGTGCCTGCTAAGCTCGTGATTCAGAGAGGAAGAACACGCAGCTATTCCCCTGGATATGTAAGACAAGGCTAGCCCACTCCTAGCAGGTCTCAAGGACTGTCTGTCTCCCCCTCAATGGCTTCTCTTCAGAACACAGGCATTAAGCACATGACTTTTCAAATGAGACGTTTAGAAAGTTCTTTGCATGAAATCTGTGAAAGGATTACTTGGTGTGCATTTTCAGAAAAGAACAGAGAGTTCTTAAAACTTTTCTTATTTGTGTCTTAGTTGATGCAAAGTCTTGGACACCCCCCCATCCCATGTGACATGTACAGAACACACATGTTATCTGACCTTTATTTAGGATCCCTTGACTCTTTCATCATGAAGGAATGAAAGCTATTTCCAGTCTAAACACACAGTCTTGCTCCCCCCTCTTTTTCCCACACACTTGCTGACCAGCCCCATGGTCTCCCAGGGGGAGATGGGGTTCTCCTGGTGACACATTTAGTGAGGCTGCAGGAAGCTGCGACAGCCTTCCTTTCTTCTCTTGCTCCCCCTTTCACTCACACAGTCCCCGTCTGCACCAGACTAGACAATCCAAGCTCTGTGTGGCCGGTCCCACGGCCATCTGAAAATGTAACCCTGTGCTCCCTTCTTCCTACAATGGCAACATTTACCTTGGAGAAATAGTTGTCCAAAAAAGTATTTCTGCGTTCTAGTAATGTGCTCCGTTCAAACGTTGTTATGAGAGATTCCCTCTCTTTTCTTGGCCTGTAACCAAAAAGAAAGAAAGAATGTTGGGGGCAGGGGAGGCATATGGATAGGCTGTGAAAGACACTTGCCAGCTTACTGTAAAACCCTGGCCTGTTTAACCAGACATGGGGCTTTGCATTCCTCTCTACAGAGGCTGCAGGTTTAACTTCTAAATGAGCAAAAGCACCCACCACAGTGAATATATACGATTTTTCCCCTCTGAAATAAGAGTCACATTATTATTTGATCCAATATAAATCAATCTACTTTTTAAAAAAATTTCTCAGCCTTCCCAGTTTGTGACAGATAAATCTGTATGTTCCTGTAGTACAATTAAGATCAAGTAACTGTTACCGACATTGGAGGTGAAACGCAGTATTTATCTGAAAAAAACATTCAGAGTTTTTGGCAAGTTAAGCCGTGACTCAACTCTGACATTTTCTGATGGAAAGGAAGCTGTGGTAGTGAGGGGCATGCATCAAGACCAAGGGCTTGTGGGTCTGATCCCTTATCATCCCATCAGCACCCCACTATGGAGATGAGAAGGATTCTCAGAAATGGAGGCAGCTCCGGAAGACTCCCTCGACCGTCCCCATTCATCGGCTCCCACATCCTGTTGTTGGTCTGCCCAGCCCTTCTCCCACCTCCCTTTCCTCTCTGCTTCACTTCCCATCCTTTAACACATCTCTTCTACACTGAATATCTAGTTTTATCTTTTAAAATATTTATGTGTTTGCGTGTGCATCTGGATGTCATGTGTGTGGGTGCCAGTGAAGGCCGGAGAAGTGCTGGAGCCCCTTGAGCTGGAGTTACAGGAAGTTCTGAGGAACCCAACCTGGCTCTTCTGGAAGAGCAACAAGTACTCTTAATTGATGAGTTGCCTCTTCGGCCCCATGAGACACCATGATGGGGGCAGGGCGAGGAGAGAGAGGAGAGGAATGGACAATGAAGGAATGAGCTCATTCCAATGAGGCCATCCCGGCTGCTGTCTAAGACCTAGAACTTCTTTATTTTAGCAGACTGAGGTACAAATTCTACTTTGTTTTTTTGCATTCAATTGTAGGATATCAGCCACCCAGATTTGTATTAACTGCTGCTCTTTTGAATATATCGTAATTTCTGAGTGTTCTTTCTTCAGCGCAGAATCGGCATATTACTTACATTATATGAAGGTGCAACTATTCTTTCTCTGCCAACTGTCAAGGGAGAAAGGCTTCCTTTTGTTTGCCAATGCGTTCAGCTATATTATTATTTTCTTATTTCTAACTAAATTTAAAAAGATCAGAACAAGAGGCACAATCATGGGCTGTCTTCCTCTAACTCAAATCCATGTCTCTCTCTGTCAATCACACAAGGAGGGAGGGACAAGGATGCACTGAGTGAAGTGCTCCTGGGCTCAGTGAATTCCCGCCATATTGTTCTTCTCTTCCATTGGCTTTCAAGTAAACCTCCTCCCAGGCTCCTGCCAGGCACATATATTTTGATGCAGATTCTAGTCCCCTCCTGCCTTTACTACGTCAATGCCCAAGCTCAGAAAACTCTTTTAAGCTATCAGAAAGATGAGCAAGATTAATTATCCATGTCCAATGGCTTCAGATCAGGGTTGTTTTTGTTTTCAAATGTGAATTCTGACACTGCATAGTAGAAATACAATTTCAGGGCAGGGATGCAGTTTGTGAGTTTGTGGTAGAGCACGGTGTGTTACGCTCAAAGGTCTAGGCTGAATCCCTGGGTCATAAACACACATAGAAAAAAGCAACACGCACTTTCTAGTACCAGACGTGAATGAAGAGCTTGTCTTAACTGAACCATCTAAAGTGCTGCATAATTCTGCATTGTCAAAATAGGTAGAGCATGAGTTAGAAATATCCCAGGAAAACAAGGTGGTAGAGATAGTGGTGCTACCACCATCGAACAAGGCAGGCAGACACACAGATTCAATGGGATAACACTTATCACCCACGAAAGCAAACCCATATATTTACATTCCTTTATTTACATGGTCAATTGCCTGTTAACAGAAGGGCCAAGACTATTCAACGGAGAAAGAGCAATTACTTTAGGAAACAGTGCTGGGACAGGTAGCAGCCACAGACAAAATCAGGAACTGGAATCCTGAACTCACACAATGTTAAAGTTAGGTTGAAATGATAAATGTAAGAGGTAAACACACACACACACACACACATACACACAAACTACTAAGAAAGAAAACACAGATCTGGCCAGGGCAGCTCCTGATATGATGCCAAGTGCACAATCAGTAAAATATAAAATAGAAAACGTGTCAGACTTAGAAAACAATGCATAATAAAGATGACATCCCAAAGAGGAGAAACAGGTACAAGTCACTTGATAAAGGAATTGTAGCTAGAATATATATATATATATATATATATATATATCCCTTAAAATGCAGTAAGACATCCAAATCCCAACTGAGCAAAGGTCTGGGTAGGCATTTCTCCAGAGGAAGTTATAAAAGGACCAACAAATTCACAGACTGTCAACGTCAACATCAAAGAAATGCAACCGGCAGTGAGATGCTGCCTCCTCGGCTCCAGCTCAAAGAGTCGTGTGCTGGCAGGATGTGGAGAAATTCAAACCTACAGACCCTCCGCAAGAAGTGCAAGACAATCACCCACTTTCCAAACAGTCTCGAAGTTCTCTAAAAGCATTAACCATGTACTATCACCCCATCCTATAGTTCTACTCCTAAGTACATATGGAAGAAACAAACCAGAAATCTATACAAAAACAAGGCATACAGAGGTTCATAGCAATATGATTCATAATGGCCATATTAGTCACATATAGAATGGAATGTCATACTGACATAGGTTCAACATGGATGTATTTTGAATACATGGTAAGGGAAAGAAGCCAGTGATCCTGAATATTATGGAATCTCATTGGTAAGAAATATCCAAAAATGGTCAAATAAATAAAGCTGAATTCATAGAGAAAGAGTGACTGCTTAGAGTTGGGGAAGATGGGGAGTACACACTGGTAAAAATGTAGCTAATACCCATTAAGCTACATTGTTTAAATGGATGGTTGTATGGTATAGAGATTAGAGCTGAGTAAAGCTCTCACTAAAAAGAAAGAATATTCCAAAAGGTGTAGACATGATAATGTCTTCCAGATCCCTCTCAAAGAACTGCGGCAAACTTGTGCTGAAGCAGAGGACCTTGCTCCGTGGCAAACTACCACGTGTGAGCCTCCCTGAGGAGAATCCTCGTGGACTTTGTGGTCCTTGGGCTCCTTCATGTGTGTGGCTATCTGTGCACATGTATACTACAAATGAGGGCTGGCTGAAACCGATCCTATGCTTTCAGCTCAGCAGCGCCTTCTGTCTTGTGGGATTTTAGGACCCCCCAATCCAGCTACCTCTCATCTTTCTGCTCCTCTGCCCACATCCCCCGAGCCAGTGGGCTGTGATGATCAGCACGTTCTTTCCATACCTGTTCTACCGACAGTTTCCCATGACTGGAACAGGCTCTGAACATTGGCAGTGGCACTCCTACAAAGACCCAAACATGGAGTTTGTGACGTGCCTAAAAACTCCCCAGCCAAAAGCTGCTTGGAGCAATGGGGGTAGTGAGTTTGGGGACCTGCACCTGTGGTACGAGATCTGCATTTGATAAAAGACTTGGTCTGGCAGAGAAAGTCATCCAAGTGGGCCAGACCATGACAATATCATCTCAGCATGGGAAATTACAACTGAACAAACAGATTCCACCGATACTGAGCAAGCGTCCACTGGGGATGAGAACTGTGAATGTGGTTAGTGGCGCATTCCAGCAGAAGGGAACATTTAAAAAGCCTAAATACTTCATGCTTTAGCCACAAGCAGTTCAGCTTTGGGGAAGGCACGATAGCGTGTGTGGGGGAAGGTGGTGAGGAAAGAGGGAAGGCAGGAAGAGACTTCCTGCCGCAAACACCCCGGTTCCAGTTTCTGTTTGTTTGGGTTCTCCTCGAGTAGTTCAAAGGCAATTCTCCACTGGATGTGGCTGGTCAAGAGTGGTACAGAACCTGGATTTGTGCTGCCTTGCGTATCATTCTTTATACAGAAAACCAGAGATCACAGCAGTTTCTTGTAAGCTGCATTATCCCGCTGCGTATAGCATCTTAGCAAAAACAAAATGTGAATTTCCTTCCAGTCGGCTGGGGCTAAGTGCCATCTCTCCTTCCTGAGCCTTCTGCAATTGGCCTGGGGAGAGGCTGCCTACACAGTTTCCATGGCAGTTCTGGGTCTCAGCAGTGGGGTGCAGAGTTACAGGCCAGAGTCTTCCTGATCCCAGCCATCCTTCACAGTTTAAAGCAGCACATGGAGTTTCACCCAGATGTGGCCTGGTGTTGACTAAGACAGGATTAGGATAAAACTCCAAGAGCCTCTCTCCACGAAGATAGCAATTTATTAATCAGCTCCCCTGGGATATGTCTACTAAATCAGCTATTAATCCAGTTAATTATACACATCCCCAATTTGTCAAAGTGATGACTATCAGCAATTTGATAGATTTTTGGTAGAGAAAGATCCATAAACAAATGCATACCACTTCCCTCCAGTTCACTGGCATTCTGTGGTTTAACAAGTGAACAATAAATTAGAGATCTCTCTCTGTTTCAGACAGAGCAGACATTTCTGCCCATTAAATTTCAATATCCAGTCCTTCGCAGCAATCATGTTCTCAGCAATCATGTGAGGCAACAGACTAACTGCTTAGTGGCTCAGCAATACAGCGGCTGCTGCTGACAAAGAGACAGGCTGCCAACGGCTGTGCCATGTGGAGAAACCAATGCCCTGCTCCTGGCTGCTGGCACGATCCGCCCTTGCTAAGCCTTTTCTGTCCTCCGGCTATCTCCTACCAGCTCTCCCAGCTGTCCTTCTCCCCTCCTCCAGCCCCGCTGGCCACAAGCTCAGCCTGGCAGTTACTGCATTAACAGGTGCGGTCTTCACGGCATCATCTGATGTTCCTGCTTCATTGTTCCCGCTCTCAAACAGCTGAAATCCTGATGTATGCAGTCCATTAAGAGAAGGGGGGTTCATGTTTTATTTTCCTTGTTGCAAATGGGAAAAAAGGAAGAGGGAAGAAAGGCTAGCTGACAGAGGCACTGCAGAGGCCACCACGAGCAAAGATAAGACGGCTTAGGAACATCAGGGTGGTTTGTAAAATCATCAAAAAGATTATAAAAACGACACTGGGAAAACAGTTTCTTCTGGAAATACTCTCAAAGGTTTAGTTTAATGAAATAATATTCTCTCCAAGAATAATATGCTTTCTTGAATTTTAGAGAGTCGATGATAAGAATCCTTGAATACACATTTTTACACTATCTACAGTCTCCAGACCTTGGGAAGACAGGTACCATTCTAATGCCAATGTCTAGTCATAAGCAATTGGCATTTTATAAGCAAAAGCTTTCTATTTATAAACCTGTTACTTGGAAAAAGGTAAAATGATACATTGATACAAACCTTATCTGTAAGCATGTATCACAAGGGCGGCTTGGCGACAATTCCTTGCAGCTTTAATACTAGGAGAGGCATAATGAAAGTGACAGAGTATATACCAGACACCATCCTCCTGCCTGCTAAGGGGAGACTGGGCTATAATGTGAAACCATGAGCAGGTAGGGCAGCTCTACAGCATACTTCTCAGTGTCTGAACAGAAAGCAAGTGGCACAGTCACTAGCACGAGAATGCTAGTTTCAGAAATTACATGCTGCTTTGAGAACAGAAAGTATAGAAAACTGTTCCGGCTCATGACTAGTTTATAAGTTGGTGGCAAAAGAAATATTTAAGAATATTCTCAAGGTAAGCTTGGTGGTACATGTTAGCATTTGGACGCTGAGGCACGAGGATGCAGAGTTCAAGTCCAGCCTGGATTACATAATACGGTCTGACTCCTCATCCCAATTTTAAGGAATACTCGTCTAGACAATGCAAATACACACAGAGTAGAAACAAAAGCCACGGGAAAGTCACTTTTCATTCACTTTCTTCATCTGCCAATTTTATTACCTTCTTTATGAACATAAAACCGCTTATTCCCCAGTCCCACCCACTCCCTACGTCACAGAAGCATCTTTTTGCACTGGATTTGCTGCCACTTTTAAGCCTCTAGTTGGTGTGACTTTGTCTCCTAGTGATGGGCATCTTCCCAAGGGGTAGCTGGAATGCAGACTTGTCTATCACAGCCCCAGGTCAACCCTCAGATGTGTCCTGATAAGAAATGACTTCTCTAATTTCTGTTTTCTGTTGTCACACTCAAGGGTTAGTCTCTAGATGACCCAAGGGCTGGAGGAAGTAGGGTTTCGTGAGTGTGCATGGGGGAGACAGGTATAGAGAAGCAGTCTAAGCGCAGGATCTAGGGCAGGAAATCAGGGCAGGTGTACCTTTGAGACTCTTACTTCATGAGCATCTCCATGCAAAGTGCCAGGCCAAGCCATCCAGGGAAAGCAGGGGGCATGCTGGCTGTTTCAGGGGGCCACAGAACTGGTTATGCTGGATGAGTCCAGGCAGGGCTCCCTGTGTGTGCGGTTACAGGGGACGATGCATATGGGTTCTGCTGATATGCCTCCACATTTTCAAAGACTGGTCTGTGAAGAGCCCGAGTTCCAGAAGGTTGTGTGAACAGGAGGTGGGATTGGCTGACATTTAGTAGATGGACCATAAAGTAACTATATTCTTTGTCCACATATATGCACACATAGACCAGGTATCTATCACCATCTTTATAAATGTATAAACACACACACACACACACACACACACACACACACACACACACACACAAATTGGTAAAAGGAAAATTCCTTAGAATAATTGAGTTTCTCAGGCAAACTAAAGCAAAAGTTTGATTTCCAGTAAATACAGCTTACTGAACCAGAATAGGTCCTAAGAACCTCAAACACCCATCTGATCAGATACTAATTATACAGAAATGAGGCGCAGGGAAGGCTCCAGCACAGCCCAGAGTCAATTGGTCATAGCTTAGCTAGTTACCTGTTTACCTATCAGTGAACTGGTTACAACACTTTTTATAAACACCCTAAGTTCAGTTATTCTCATAAAATTCCAAAGTCCTGGTCTTTTAGGTCCACAGCAGGCATCTGTCCAAACTCAAGACTTCTTAGAACATATTATGTGACAACTCTCTCTGTGTCTCTCTGTACGTGTCTCTCTCCAACCTTCTGTATACGTGCTTTCAACCACTTGTTGAATGAAAACAAAACATCAAAATATTCAAAAATGCATCATTCCTTGCTATTATTCTCTAAACAATGCAGTAGAGCAACCACTCACAGAGCATTCATGGTTTACTGGGTGTGATATTCAAAGATGATTTAAAGGGTCCTGGAGGATGTGCAAAGTTTTATGCAAATACCATGCCATTTTATATAAGAAATAAGCACCTGCATATCTGGGTATTTGTGAGTGTGTGTGTGTGTGTGTGTGTGTGTATGTACTAAGCAACCAACTCAGAAACAAGGGAGAGCTGTACACACACACACACACACACACACACACACACACACACACACCCCACTTCAATCACATCCTTTCCATACTGCTTGCAGACATCATACCAGACTGCCATTGGTAACATTACACAGAGGGCTTGCTCTATGAGATGTCACCACATGCAGAACATCCCAGCCATTCTCTGATGGGAAACAATTACTTGACGACCTAAGTTGAATTTGGCAATTCTGAGATACTCAGTAAGATGTCATGCGTAGTATCTAAGAGGAAGAAGACAAGGAATTCATCTGAAGGTAAACAATACATGAACCAACGTGTGCTCAAGCACCCTAATAGAGCCACGCAGTTAACAGCAAGAGCTCAGTGCACATGGGCTGTGTTATAATTAGTAAGACATGGTGCATTGAGAAGAACTGAATTTGAAGCTATACCTCGGTGGGGTGACATGCACTGCTGAACCGTGTATATCCAAGTTTATACACTTATCTGCTACCTTTCTGAGACCATTAGGGGGTTCAACTGTCCAGGGACACACACACACACACACACCCCTCTAGATTCAGAGTCATGCACTCACATTAGGAGAACATAATCCAAACATCAAGGTTTTGTTGCCTTAAATCAAGGTGCTACAGAGAGTGGGGGGGGCGGCCTGGAACACTTGCTTGAAGCCACTGCAGCAGCGTGCCTTGCTGACATCTAAATCTTAGCCCCAGCATAGAGAGCTGATATAAACTATTGCTGTCATCCAAGCCACATGCTCGGTGCCACTTTGTTATAGCGACCTGGGGAAACCACCAGAATCAGTGCATGGAAAACCAGTCACGCCTCCTACCGTCTCAGCCTACCTTTGAGGTGAAGAGGAGGGTGGGCAGGTGATGCTGAGGACATTGCAGCTCTCACATCAAGGCTGACACAGCCACCTCACTGCTGCCCTTTCTTAATTACAGAAATTCAAAGGAACACAGAAGTAACAGGCAGGTTCACACCCCTCATTACACCATTTCAAAGATTGAATGTGCATTTTAAAGTATCATTTTCAGGACTAGCTTGCAGGACTAATTATGAAAACAACATGCCACAGAATGAAAGAGAAAATTCCTTAATTATAATTGTGAGATAGTATGAAAGGCCCCCACAAGACTTTGGGCTGGCTGGAATTCTTTGAGAATTGCTTTTACTCTCCTGGAACATGCTCTATGAAAACTGCCACGTTTGTTCATAGTGGACTTAACCTGGGCAGCGCACATGCTAGATGAGTGGGCTCTTATTTCTTTGATTCCATTCAGGCTGTGCTCTGTCTCATCTCAGAAAAGTCCTAATAGTGTTCATGATGCAGAGAGTACCCGGGTTTCTGACATTTCCTTCATCTTTGTTGTTGTGATTGGGTGTTTGTGCTCTATTCCTCAGGACGTGTGCCCATTTAAGAGTAGGCTGAGCGCAAACTCCACGATAGCTCAGCTCTGAATGGTAGCCACAAGGAAACCGAGGCTCAGCTAGGATCACAGAGTTCTTTAGATTCAGAGCCAGGACCAAAATCCCAATGACCACGGTCATGACCTTCAGCTCTGTTGGTGGTAAGGACTTGTTCAGCAGTCAAATGAAACCCCTCACCCAAAGGTTGCTGCAATACTACACCCAGACTAGCTGGGCCCACATGCCCACTTACTGGGGCACGATTCTGAAATGCTTCCACTTCAGTAAGACAGCACTAGTGACGCATGGCTGTGTTAGTGCATTTTTTAAAGAGTCTTTATTTTGCTTAACACCTAAAATATATTTCTTCTAGGACATCTATAGAAGAAATGACCATCACATACACACCTATCTTTATTTCCTAGTTGTTTTGTGACATTTTAAATGACAGAGGAAGTCTATGTACTAGTGCCAGGACAGCTAGAGCTGTTACACAGAGATACCCTGTCTTGAGAAACCAAAATAAAATATATAAATAATAAAATAAAATAAAATAAAAAAGGAAGCTGGGGACGGCATGGGGTTTCTTCCCCTAGAAAAGAAACATGGCTCTGAAACACCTGACTGCAGACTCATGGAACTATCTATGGGGAGAATTAGTAAAGCAATTAACAGCTATTTATTTGTATGTGTGTGGTGTGTCTGAGTCCATGTGTTCCTGAATGTCAGTGTGTGAACATGTGTATGAACACGATGTTAACTGTCTTCCTCCTTTTCTGTGTCTTTCCAGCCTAATTTTTGAGACAGGTTCCTGTCACTGAGGCTGGCGTTCACAGAAAGGCTAGCCCAGCCGGCCAGTGAGCTCTGGGAATCTGCCGGTCTTCAGTGCTGGGGTTATTGCCATTCAGCTCTTTACTCGGGTGCTGCGGGTCCCAACACAGGCCCTCATGTTTTACCCAGCCAGCCAGCTCTCCAGCCTTCCACAACTATTTCTTATGAAGAAATAGAGACAATATTTCTAGATCAGGTACCAACATTTTTAGGTTAAGCATCAGGAAATATCTTGAAATCTGGCTAGAAAAAAAAACTTGACTTCTGTGGAACTTTCTGTATTGTTTATGACAGTACCCACTGATTTAGCATCATGAACGAGAGTTATTTTATCATTATCAAAATGAAATACTTGTTTATAAGATATAATTTGTGGCCTACTCAAAGGATATTATTTATCCAGCTTGTTATGCAAATGACCAGCCCGTTTCATCAATAATAACATAGGTGAGAATACTTGCTAATTTCTGTGAGTCTTTGAAGTTGAGACAGCAGGAAGATTTTGGGAGGCTAACATGAAAGGCATCAGTACGGCAGCCAGGCTGTTTGGCTGAGGCCAGGCAGTATCAAGATGGCAGTGAAAGACGGCAGAGTGCTATCTCTCAGGGGTGCATCCCTGGCAGCTTACCTTCTCCAGGTTGGTCCCGACTTTGAAGTTTCACTACCTCTTGATAACGCCGTCAAGTTATGAATCCATGAATCGATTGAGTATATCAATGAAGCCAGACAGCCTCATGACCAATCCCTTCCCCGCAGTCCCCCTCTGAACACTGTTGCTTTGAGAGCTCAGCCTGCACACGAGCCTCTGGGGAGCAGCTCACTTAATGAACCATTTCCAAGCACAGAAGTGTTCTGTTCAGCAACTGTCAAGCACTGGGCTTCTAAGAGCTCGTGCTGGAAGCATGGCTGTCACTTGGGCTTCACGTTTCCTGCTGCCAACACCACCTGGGGCTCACACTTTTGATAACTAAATAAGCAGGGCATGAAGATTTTCACAAGATGATTTTGGCAAAATGGCGCTTTCCTCCCACTTGGAGACACTTATCTGATCCGGAGGCCTTTTCTTCTGTGCCTTTGGATTCTAAGGCTGGAAGATTCTTATCAAGCATGGCGAAATATGTGTATCGAAAGGAAGCGTGATGATGGACAGGCAGAAGGAGAGGTCAAGAGACCAGCTGCATAGAGGGAAGGTGACATGAGAGGGTGGGGACACTGTTACATGATGATAGAGACAGCTATGGGAATTCTGCTGTCACAAACCAAGACGTATCTGAGGCTATCGGCAGCTGGAAGGAGAACTCCCTAGAGTTACAGGGAACCACGCTCTGAGGCGCCTCGACTGTAGGCTCGTGGACTCCAGAACTGTGGAAGGTAAGTGTTACTCTGCACCACCATGTGTGGTTCCTTGCCATAGCAGTGCTAGGAGACAGCTGTGGTGGAGGACACTGGCATTTGGTACTTCACACAGGACTCTTTGGATGCTGACTCAGTTCAGAGGCTTCTCCTCAGCACCCTCCTTCCCATCATCCTTTACTGTCATCTGCTCACACCCCAAGGTCCTACAATGTCTCTATCTTCACATGTCTGAGAGCTCCACAGTGTGCTGTATCTTCACATGTTTGAGCACTGTACATTGTGCTGTATCTTCACATGTCTGAGTGCTCTACAGTGTACTCTATCTTCACATGTCTGAGTGCTCTACAGTGTACTCTATCTTCACATGTCTGAGTGCTCTACAGTGTGCTCTATCTTCACATGTTTGAGTGCTCTACAGCGTGCTCTATCTTCACATGTCTGAGTGCTCTACAGTGTGCTCTATCTTCACATGTTTGAGCGCTCTACAGTGTGCTCTATCTTCACATGTTTGAGCACTCCACAGTGTGCTCTATCTTCACATGTTTGAGCACTCTGGTCCTTTACCTCACCTTCCTAACGTGTCAGCAGTCTGCAGGCTACCTCTGTAGCAGCTGTTGCTGATTGCCTGCCCCACAAGTCTCCAGTTGAAGTGACTGTCCCTTCCATAAGCGCTGTGCCGTTAAGAGTATTCTGACATTATTTTATATTCATTTGTCTTTTTTGCAAATCCAACCCTACCCTGTGGTGCTGTAACCTCTCAGAAGGGGGGAGTTATCCCTTCAAATTTGATACACAGAAGTCCCAGGGGCTTTTGCTAACTAGTATACCAGAGGCCTAAAAATATAAAATCGATAAGCTATTTATTGCAGATTTTATTCTGTTAAAAGCACTCATGTGAAGCGGTAGAACAAATGGCTGAGGTATACACGGCAGTGCCTGGAAAGTACCTTCCTACATGTTGTCAGCATCCCGGGGATACACAATCACTCGCAGGCAGACTGCATGCTTTTCCAGCAGATTCAGCAAACTCTCACAGCTACAACATCACAGGTGAGTGTGTAGAAAGGGTTGTCTTGCCTGTTCCATCGAGACAGAATCTAATCAGAGGCTGCTTAGAGTAGGCTGGGGAGGAGAAACTTGCTTGTGGGTGGGGTGGGAGGAGAGCAGGGCAGTGAAAGCTACTTTTGGGCTCATGAGAATGTTCTAAAGCTGACTGCAATGGTTGCATGCCTCTGGCTACATTGACAGCCACCGTGCTGGACACTGAAAATGAAGGCACTATATGACGCGAGAATGCTACCTCTATAGCTTGCTTTTCTAAGAAGATGGAGTCTCAGAGGGAATGGAGCATACCAGGAGAACACAGCCCTCCGAGTCAACTAAGCAAGGTGCATATGAGCTGTGTCATATATGACACATCAAGCACAGGGTAGACATGGGTCTACATCAGGTATTATATATATGTATATATACATATACACACACACACACACACACACACACACACACACACACACACATATATTTTATGTGTGTGCTTAGTATTTTTATGATTCCTGACCGTGAGAATAAGTGAGTCTCAGACTATTGCCTACTCTTGGGACTCTTTTCCTCCTGTTGGGATGCCATGTTCAACTTCCATATGAAAGTTTTTGCTTCATCTCATTATATTTTATTTAGTCACATTTGGTTGTTATCTCTTAGAAGCCTGTTCTTTTCTAAAGGGGAGGAGAGGTGGGGAGGAACTGAGTAGAAGAGGGAGGGAAAACTATAAACAGAATATATTATATGAGAAAATAAACTGTTTTCAAAAAAAGGAATGATGTCTTACGTAGGGCTTTTGTTGCTATGATGAACACCATGACCAGAAGCCAACTGGGGAGGAGAGGGTTTATTTGGCTTACCCTTCTATACTGCTGTTCACAGTGAAAGGCCATCAGGACAGGAACTCAAACTGGGCAGGAACCTGGAGTCAGAAGCTGATACAGAGGCTGTGGAGGGGAGCTGCTTACTGGACTGCTCAGTTTGCTCAGCTTGCTTACTGATAGAACCCAGGACCAGCAGCCCAGGGACAGTGCTACCCATCATGGGTTGGTCCCTTTCACATTAATCACTAATTAAGAAAATGCCCCACAGGCTTGCCTATATCCTGATGCTACAGAGACATTTTCTTGACTGAGGCTCCTTCTCTCAGATGACTCTAGCTGGTATCAAGCTGATGTAAACTAGCCAGCACAAATGGTTTATTAAATTCATCACAGTCACAAAACTGCCATTATAGCTAGTCAGTGTTTTTCATAAGCACACACAAATATAGGCAGATAAAACAGATCGCTTGTACTAACAGAAAACAAAGTTAGCACAGCCTGCACTATTTGTAGTCTCTTAAAGAAAAGCTGGTACCTCAGGCCCACTCACCCTGTCTACTGCCCAGGTGGATTGCAGAAACTAGACGAATATGCTGCCTTTGTTTACAGTATCCCTGTCTCTCTTCTTTCTCTGTCGTTACAGAGACCCTGGAACCAGACAGTGCGATCTAGTGAAGATCAAAGAGAGCCAAGAAGGGAACCACACAACCCAGACAGTGCAGGCCAGGCTGGTTCCATATACAGCAAGTCTATTAATCTCTGGCCTAAGTCAAGACAGTCAGGTTCCCAAGATACAAAACTCTGTACGAAGCCGTTAGAACAGATAAGGCAGGTCTGGAATAGACAACCTGACCCTTAATCACATGGTGTCTTGTATTTACCATATAGCATGTAACTGCCTGCCACATCTTCCCAGGAAGAACTCTAAAGAAGGAGCTGGTGACTTTGTTTACCCCACACCCCACAACTTTATCTTCCTTGCACAAGCATTCGGCAAAGAGTTAACTATGGCTTCATGTCAGATGGCCTATCTTACAGTCTCATATTATTAAAGACTGATTTTGTTTTGTTTTGTTTCCTTTAGTGGCATCTTTGGGCATGACTCATTGGGAAGAATGACAAAATCTATAGGTTATCTCATGACTGACCATTTGTGGTTATCTTATGACTCTTTGAAGTTCCTTGTTAAAGGATTCAATCTTGAACAAATTCAACATAACCCTCACTTAGGCAGAAGCAGCAACCTTTAACATCAGTCGGTACCTGCCCTGGGAATGTATCTGGACTTTTCCCCGAGTTATCCAAACATACCACTTAGTCTGCCTGGACTGACATATACTTACAAACCACAATTTGATGTCTATCTCATAGCTAACTCTCTCTTCTAACATAACCACAAACATCATTTTTATCAGGGAAAAGGAGAAAACAATCTATTTCTGCAACATGCCCTTATAATGATCATACACTCCAAAAATTATGGGCTCTTTGATAGTGAAATCTAATGATTAGTCACAAAGTTCAAAGTATAACTGGAAAGCTTCTAGTTACATGGCACTGGCCAAGATAAACTACAGAGAGAACTATGCATATATACAAAAATATTCTCAGAGAGCATCATGCTAGCATCCAATAACACAGCAGCAACAAAACCTTCCCAAAGAAATGCCCTATGCTACTGCTGACAGCTCTAGGTAAGGAAGAAGCTCCCCAGTTTTCGTGCTTTCCACCTGCCTGGGCTCTTCCTAACACAGTTACTCCCATGCATGTACCTCTGCTGAGGGAGTCATGCCTGGGATGTTTCTTTTCAAACGTGCCTCTAACATTCTTGGTAAGGCTCTCTCTTTCCCTGTCTTTAATTCCTATGCATAGGACACAAATGTTCTATTACCCGCTGTGCAAAGAGGGCGGATTCTCCCCACCCGCATATCAAGCACACAGACCCATATCTTCATTAGCTCCATCTACTGGAGCTGAAGAGACGCTTTTGGGGAATTTGAAGAAGTGCTGCTTCTTTGGGGAGTGGAGCTGCCCTCTGGGGAGACAAGCTCTTTTCTATTCCCTGAGCCATGATCTGAGTCGCTCTTCTGGGATGAGGGGAAGGTCTGTGCAAGCCGCCATGGCTTGTGCTTCAAGCTGGGGTTCCATAGCAGAACAGATAAAACCTGGTCTCCAGCCTGGCTGCTGCTAGCAACGGGCAGTGTTTGGGCCTCACCTGTCAGTGATCTTACTCCGTCTATTAATGCGTCTCAGAGCTTGGCAACATGTCTGAGGAGCGCCTCTGCCAAAGCTTCCATCCAGACCCCACTATTCGTCTCTATGTGAATGCACATACCGACAAGACGCTTGAAAGAGCAGTGTGAGATTGCGTCTTATTTTCCTGCCTGGACAGCGTGTTGGGCCGTATGTCGACAGTCTCTGTAGTTCAGCACTCCCTGACAGCACACAACAAAAGTGAACTCGGATGGGTTCAATCACTGACACATCAGCTAAAAATACGCAGAAAAGGCTGTGAATAAAACAAAACAGAACCACAACGCTAGTGACTCTGGCTAACGGTTATGACTTTATTAGTACATTTCTGGCATCACTTTTCAGCGGGGAGACTAGAAAATTAATACGGGCAGGGTGAGTATAAAATTAATATATGCCACATACTGTGATCCTGTGCAGTAAATCTAATTGCACACTGAGCCAGAGAGCGAACAGAAGACACGGCACATGCTGATTGATTTTCTTCATCGAAGCCCGTAAGATTTCATTTCTAGTAAAATTAAAGTATCATTAAAGAATCAGCATATCTAAGAGTGGATTCTATGTGACACTTGTCCTGATCCAATGTCCTGTGCCGTGACAGCAATCCATAAATGCCAAACTTTCATCTATCTAACTTAGACCTCCATAGTAATTTTATACTCATTCATTTATGAATAAAAGCTTTCAATGTACAGAGAGAAATAATTTAATCATAAGTATATATGATTCTGAGTAATTCTCCATAAAAACAAAAAGGATTTGTAATTATGTCCAACTAGTGTTTGTAAGTCAAATAATTGAGAAGAAATTACCATTTTCCTCAAATTTAGTATCATAACATTAGTTTCTGAAGCTTCAATATGCATTTGCTGAATGGCAGCAGGATTTAGAACTAGCATGACAATGGCATGCAGTAAATACCACACAGAAACAACACGGAGGAGGACTCCCAGAACCAACATCATCCAACACTCAGAAGTGGACCAACATTCCCCTTGAGTCTCAGACTCCCAATCCTTTCAAATGACTAAACAAACACTGTCACACACTTCTGTGCAAATAGGGAAACTGAGGCTCAGCGGTTCAACAATACTCCGAGGACTGGCACCCTAGCCAGAGCCAACTTTCTGCAGCTGATTACTCTCCTGGAGACTGGCTTGTTACTTCAAAGCACCTCCTGTGTAACAAACCCCATGCTGAGGCTTGGACAGAGGCTATGGCTCTCCTGTCTTGATGCCACTGACCCTATTTAGCATAGGACCAAATCAACATGCACATTGCGGTCTATATACACATTTAGTTTTATTTGTGTATGAACAATAAATAACCCCAGTGCCAAAAAACCCTAAGGAAAGGTGCTTTAAAGTTAATGAAGCTTAATTATTTGCTTTAAAACTTAAGCACGTGGCTTATTGTTTCTCCTCAATGCTCAAACTAGAATGCATGATGGTGCTTCAATTACAATTGAGATTCCAAATTAAAAAAGTCCTTTCACATTTTGCAAAAAAGCATTTAATTATCTAGCAAGTGGATGAGAATTTAATCACAGAAATGATCTACTTTGTGTGCCCAAATGTTGTAATTTATCTAATGAAACAAACCATAGGTTTAAGCATCCATAGAGAGAACTATGGAATTTTCTGGCAAGATCCTCTTGAAATTAAGTTGTAAGCTTTTCGTATCTAAGGTCACAGGAATCTAAGGCCCCAAGACCTCTCTGCCTTCTCAAGTCAGAACTTTAATTTGAGGTCTCTTTTTCACAAGGGCAGCCATGGCAAAGTGCCAAGCCATGCGAGAGAGGACCAATACATAGTCATGAAGCCAAAGGACCCGCTGTAGGTGGGTTTTTTTTTTTTTTGTTTTGTTTTGTTTTTCAGCCTCCTGAGCACTTGAACTACAGTGGATACCAATACAATGGGTCTCCCACTCTGCTTTTATTCCACCTTTGTCCACAGGTTATTAACAGTACAAAAGGCAGACGTCCCCTCCAGGTCGGAACTCAAACAACAGAAAAGCAGGCACTATACTGAGCAACCCATAAACCAATGAAAAGAAAAAAGTAGTTGTCTGAGTCAGTCAGCCATGACTGATTGAGAATCACATTCCTCCCACCCCTGCTGCTGTGCTGGGTGACCTGAGAGGTCATGGGCACAGGAGAAACGAGCACTTACCACAGTGCTGTCCCTGATAGATGCAATAAGAGAAATAGGAAAATGAGATGTCTGAGGAGCCTCGTTTATATAAACCCCTGTCTGACGTCTGCACACAGCACTTAAACTCGGCGAAGTCACGGAGTCCCAAACTGGCACACAAGTAACTGCAGAGCATGCATCTGCCGTGGGGTTTTAAAAAGTATTAACTAGAATTCTAAGTCTTCTGCTCAGGTCTCCCATGGTTGCTAGCTTATTTTACATATACAAGGCTTAACAACATATAGAAAAAACTCTTAAAAACAAAGTAAGAAGAGGCTAAAGGGGGGTTTTATTTCAGAAGTTTCCAGATCTGACACCTGTAAGTAGTAAGTGCACCTTGAGACAAATCCTACAGTCTATAAAGTTACACAACTTTACAGAAAGCAGTGAATGCTTCTGAAGTCTAACATTGCTTTTTGGCCTTTTTCAGAGACATCAGTCAAGCTTCTGCCAGCTAGTCCATACTGTTAGCTGTTATTTTCAGTCGAGATGCTGCCCTAGTTGCTCTCTGTTGATGAGACAGAGCATTCTGACCAACAGTGACTTGGACAGGGTTCTTATGGCTTATCCGTCCTCCGTCACAATCCATCATTGAAGAAAGTAAGGGCAGGAACTCAAGGTAGGAACCTAGATGCAGGAGCTGAAGCAGACTACAGAGGGCTGCCGCTTACTGGTTTGCCCCACATGGTTAGTCTGCTTTTAGATACAATGCAGAGCCACCTGCCCAGGGGTAGAACTGCCCACAGTGGGCGGGGTCCTCCCACATCAGGAAAGTGTATGGCAGACCAGTCTACAGGCAAATCTGTTTGGAAGCAATTCCTCAACTGACATTTGCTCATCCCAGAAGATTCTAACATATATTAAGCTGGCAAAAATACTAACCAGGACATATGTCAAAGGTTCTTTTCCATGTTTTAGAATACCATTCTAAAAATTATGGATGGGAGGGGAGGGGAGGGAAGGGGGAGGAAGAGGGGAGGAGATGGAAATTTTTTAAATAAAAAAAAATAAAAATTATGAACTACTATGTATTTTTTAAACTTAATTATTTATTGATTCTTTGGGAATTTCACACCATTCACTCCAATCCCACCTATCTTCCAGCCCTTCCATATCTGCCCCCCATCCTTGTAACCTTGCCCAACAAAAAAATTAAAAATTAAAATTATTAAAATTAAAAATCTTGCCGACCCTTTGAGCAATGACCTGCTCCGCCATCAATAGCAGACGTCTCCCATGCAGTCACACAGCTGTTGTGTCTCCAGTTCCCCCGGACTTGTCTACTTTGCTCCTCCGTCTTTCCCACCCCACCACTGCACTCAGTAATTGTGATGGCATGGGAGCGTCTGTGTACCATGTAGTATATCAGTTACTTAAACAGCTTTACTCGCAAATGTTCATTGCAATGTTGTTGGTACTCTGGTTTCTCATACAGCATCAATACTGGACCCTCACTAAAACGCCTCTTGTTGCCCTGAGTCATGGATATACTGCACCTATAGTTCTGCAGGACGAGTCCCTTCATGAGCTCTAGCAGGTCATTGATGGGTAGATATTAGAGTGGGCCAACTCAAAACCTGGATATGTGTCAGTCTGGGCCATTGAGAGTGACCCCTCAGGCAAGGGGTAGCCAGCTCTTCTATGCCCTTGCCATCAGGGTCAGCTCTCCCAGGCCCATGGTCAGCGGTGAGGGACAGGACCTGGACTTCTGCCGCCGTGGCTAGTGAGGAGTGGAGTCAGCTCTCCCAGGCCACATCACTGTTTACTGTGCATCTTCATATCTCTAGTCACTTCTTTGTGCCAAAGCAAGCAGTTTCCATTTTTTAAAACATGAACTGTTGTGAATAACTTTCATATATTTTAGTGTAGAGCATTTAGCATCCTAGAGAAGCACTACTTCCCTACTGGGAGTGACGTGACTCTTCCACCTCTAACAGGAGCATCTCTAGGTGACAAGGAAAATTTTTGAACACCAAACACAACTGTTGTATAATTAGAATAAGCCTTAGACACAATGTTGATGACAACAGTGTCAACAGTCCCCATCACTACAGTGTTCCCAGAACCGACCATGCACCTGATGTCTTGCAGGATTATCCCTGGGTTTCCCATCACACCTCTTACGAAACAGGCATTACTTCCCACTTTAAGCACAAAGTAACTAGTCTTAGGCCATGTTCTATCCATTGATCAAACTCTCTAGCTCTTGACAACAAAATCATTGGGAGCAGGGCCTGATGATGCATGTCTATGATTCCAGCTATCCAGAAGGCTGAGGCAGGAGGATCTCAAGTTCAAGGCCATCTGGGATTTAGAAGGAACACAGCTTAGGATCCTTAGAAAGATCTTGTCTCAAAATAAAAAATAGCTGAGCAAGGTGGTACATGCCTTTAATCCCAGTGGTTGAGAGTAGAGGCAAGAGGATCTCTGTGAATTCTACAGCAGAGGCCAGCGTGGTCTACACAGCAAGTTCTGGATAGCCAGGACTACATAGCTAACCCTGTATCAAAAAAAAAAAAAGCCTGGGGTGCAGCTCAGTGGTAGAGCACTTGCCTAGCATGTGGGAGGTCCTTAGGTTCAACCCTCAGTACTACAAAAATAAATAAATGAACACAAGCTATTTTTTTTTCTAGACAACCACTGGACCTACAAGCTCCTATTCCCTAAAAGACATGAATCTACTTGTGTGATTTAGTAGTCAGTCTTGGAGTGCTACCTGCCAGGTAGATGGGAGGTCCTACAGGGTCACCAGCTTACAAACAATGACACAGTGACAACAGCAGCTGCCACCACTACAGGAGGCAGCTTTTCTCAAAGGGCACTGAATCGCTGTGTTAGCTTAACATCCACAGACACTTGCTACTTTCTTTCGGAGTTTCAGCAATCCTGGTGGGTGGCAGCTTTCTCTGAATCAGGATGTGAAATCATCCTTAGTTTGACAGTAATTGAGCTATACTTTTTCTTTACATATCTGATCAAAATATATCTTTGAAAGTCTACAGATAATTAAAACTCCAGGGAGGATTTGGGGAAGCTTATAGATGTATTATATTATCCGCAATAAAGGAAAATATGAGTCTTTAAAGATCATTGTTTGGCACATGGACCTGCTATTCTTGAGATTATTTTGTGTTACACAAAGACCAATATCTTTGCTGGGAGAATCAGAATTAATTATGGCCTCATCTCTACACATAAGTGCTGTCAACATCTCTGCTATTCTCGGAAAACAAAGACAACTCCTGCCTAAATAGAGGCTGAAATTAAGGCACTATGAAAATATTTGCTGGATAAAACAAATACCAAGATCAAAGCTGCTAAGGCACTGAGTAGATATTAATTACCCACTAATCCCTTTGTGTTTCAAGCTTATTTGTGTGATATTCCTCGGTGCTCTTTACCAGTTATCAGAGAATAATTTAAATTCATAAGAGAATACGCAGAGCTAATAATATCATGAGTTTTACAATAATATTCAAGTAATACTGATGAAAATCAAAATTATCGTCTGTCTCTGCTCTTTGGATGAACAAGAAAGACGATAATGTCACGTTAAGGGTTTAACTCATTACCCTCAGTGAAGGAGACCTTGCATCAAACAGTGGAGATTCCAGGTCAAAGCACTAAATAAATGGTTTTGAAGCACAAACTCGATCAACTGGATAACCCCTTTCCTCTCATATGTTCAAGTAAAGAAACTATAGGCTTAAGAATATTCTGCCTACCATTTCCAAATTTTCACTTGAAAAGCATGTCTATAACTCAGCAATGGACCTGTCTCCCATGACAGAGATGCACCAACAGCTATCATCCGATAATACCTTCTGGAGAGGAACTTCCGGGCTCGGGCCTGAGCACATCGGAATGGGAAACAGTGGCACATTCAAAGTCCAATCCAATGTTCTCAAGCGGATCATGCATTTGGGATAATGAAGACAGGCATTCATGGCAGACGGTCCCAGGCAGTGAGAAGGAAGACGGCATGCTGACATACGGTAGTGTTCTTAACAGGGATGGGAAGCTCAGGAGGGATTTACTCCCCTGGACAATAAATGTGAACCATCTGGTCAATGCTGATTTTAACGAGGACATGGGGTATGGAGGTAGAAGAATTTGATGGGCGTCTAAAATCTTGATGGGATCAAGATCTCAGGGGAAAGATTAAAATACTAAGTGGGATGAGGAAACTCATCAGTTTTCTGTAAGTGAGCAGGACATACATATTTCAGGTGTGGGAGGCCACCCATTCCCTCCAACGCCAATGCTGCCACTGCAGCGCAAAGGTGCTGAGACCCAGCTGCCCAGCGAAGGCGCGGCTGTTCCAATAACCTAACTCACAGACAGCAGGGCCCCAAGTGTGTTACTAGCAACCTTGAGTCACATGACAAATAAAAGTCTAGAAGTGGATAGGGTCACCAACAAAGAACACACGTAAAACAGGTTTGTCTGTGACGAAATCTGAAAATGCAATTCTGAAATTCTGTTCAGCTCACTATGGATGCATTCTGTGTGCACAGTGTGCAGAGAGGCTCAGAGGAAGCCCCAGGCTCTAGGTCATACTGTGTGTGAAATGGGGCAAGTTAATTAACCTCTGAGCCCAACTGCTCTGACTTCAAATGGCAATGATGATGATGATGGCGAGGAGTGGGCCAAAGGACACATCAACAGCAAGCCTCACGACTAGGGGCTACTGTTAGCTCCTCCTCTTATGAGCTAAGTGCAAAGCAGCACGATCAAATGTCACAGCTGGGAGGCAATGAAGAGTCTCGTGGCCTGGCCAGTTGGTCCTAGGAACCCTCACCAGTAACCACGCTCACACCTCAAATGTCATGTGAGTAACGGATGACAGAAAGGAAGCTCTCACTGCTGTGGGCAGAAAGAACCGGATGTGGCCACTGTCCCTACATCTGGAGCAATGGGCTATGATGAGGACGGAGCCAAGGATGGTCTTGGCCAAGACACTCTCCCCACTGGATTTGCAGCATATTTAAATGCGGCCCAGAACAACTCTGCTGATTTCCTCTAGGCCACTCCCTGCCCCCCAAGGAGTAAGGAAAGAAGGAGGCAGGGGCTCTCCACATGCTTGCCTGCTTCTTTCTTGTATCTCCTGTGTATTCTAGTCGAGCTTGGGGACTGTGGCAAGTTATGTTCTCCCAGGCATTTAGGCAGAATTAGGAATAGAGTTCAGGAAAATAGAACAGAAGAGGGCTCTGCAACGGCCTTTTTGATTCAAGCAACTACTGTTTATCCGCTAGGGTCCTGCTTGTGGAGCTTGCCAAGGCCTTCCTGGCTTCCCCAGCCCCATTCTCACATATTTTTCTCTCCACACTTACTATTAACATTCACTTCTACTCCCCTTCTGTGAGAGAAGGGCTCACTTGATTGGTGGGACTGGAGCCATTTTGACTTTTTTCCTTTCCATGTAGAACAAAGTCTAGTAAAGGGCAACCATTAACTACAAAACAACAAAGGATTTAAGCTGTAATGATTTCACCAGTGTTACTGTTTCCCAAACACTTTTGAAAAGTTTAACCGTCACATGGAGTGTGCCTGTTATTTAAACCCATCAATTATTGCTAATTGGAATTAAAGCCAGGTTTCAATTTTTCTAAAAGAATCTGAATGCTGGCATGAATTAACTTTACTCAGAAAATAAATTAAGTATTTATATCTTAACACACAAAGGACATTACAGTTCAAGACAATATACAGGGTTTTCTTTTATAAGGGCAAACAGCCTGATGAAAAGCCAGCTTCTATCTATAAGGATTTCACACAGCTTTATAGCCACTGCCCTCATGATTATCAGAGTCTTAAATAGACATCATGGTGAAGGGCTCAACAAATGCTTTTGTTTGGCCGAAAAAAATCACAGTGCAGAATAAAACAAAACTCTCCATTGAGAGCTGTGCTAACGCCAGAGATTATAACATCCAGATTTTTCAGCAAGATGCAAGGCAAGGTCCTATGTAGATGGGTCAGGCCCAGCAAGATCAAAAGTACCTACAATTACATGGAAAACTTTCTCTGTGCATGCCTTTCTTCAGAAGACAGTCCGGAACTGTCATCAAACCTAGTCTATCACCTCCCCAGATCAAAGTGAACCTTGGCAGTCAGGCCAAAGTGGGAGGGGGAGGTGGCTCAGTCAGTGAACACAAGTACGCAGACCTAAGTTTGGATCCTCAGTATCCATGTCCAAAGCTGCATGTGGCCGCTCACTGCAGCTCAGCAGTGGGGCATCAGTCAGATCCCTGCAGTTTGCTGCCTAGCCAGTCTAGCCAGACTTGAGGGCCCCAGGTTCAGGGAGAGAGCCTGTCTCAAAAAAAAGTAGAGCACGCACACACACACACATACACACACACACACACACATACTATTTTGAGCTCTTGCTTTAGAAAAGAATAAAGAGTAATCAATTATTAGTTTAAAATAAGCCAATATTTACATTTCTGTGCCAGGTCATTGGCATTAGGTCCAAGCTTAAAATTGTGTATGACATATGAGCTCCCAGAGACTGTAGCAGCGTGCACAGGGCCTGACCAGGTCTAAGCCAGGTGAGGTCCTGCTGCTGAGAGAGGAAGCAGAAATAAGCTCCCATCCATAATCCAGAAGAATCTTGAATTAATAACCACTTAGAAAAGAAGAATTAGTTTTCTCCGATTGAGTCTCACTTAGGTATAAACCATACGTAAGGGTAGGCCCCGTGCTCACCAGTAGATGGCCCACACAAAGTGAACTCACCCATAGTTCTGGAGGATTTGTTTCACAATGTTGTCTTTCCCCCTCCCCCACTGCAGATGTTTACCTTACACACGTGGTTTCCAGTTTGGTTTTCTCTGTGCGTGAGTGTGTTCCCAGCATCTGTATGTGATTCTTGAGCTTTTTCTTTGACTTTTACCCCCGTATGTTTATTTTGTCCGATCCTGACTTGTTTTTATTTTATCTTATTGTATTATCATCTTAGGTGCTTGTTTGTATTCTAATGAGAGATAAGAAGGGTGAGGATTTGGGTGGGGAAGTAGGGAGATCTGGGAGAGGGGAAATTGTAATCAGAATATACTATATGAAAAAATTTATTTTCAATGCAAACAAAGATGTTGTGTGTGAGTGTAAAGTTTCCTTCCAGCTGTCTTCCAGGAACTTACCCTGAACTTAGGCTTTTTAGAGCTGAATGTGTTTTCAGTGATGAGGCATCTGTTTTTCAAGTTCACATAAAAGACAAAGATCAATAAATGCCCCAAGAGCTAAGAACTTCCAAAATTCTTAACTATTAATTCATATACCTAACTTTTAAATTAATATGGAAAATTAATTCTATCTAAAAACCTAACTGCAGAATGGTATTCTTGCAGGTTATCGTGTTTTGAGTCAAGCCCCCACATATTGACGAGAAAGTTAAATAAACGAGAATCCTCAGTTCTCCACTTATGAGCAATAACCCGTTGTCTTTAAAAAAGCAAAGGTATTTGTCATCTTTCAGAGGCCAATGTTTTCTTTCTAGGATACAGTGGGTTTCTTGTGGGGATCGCATAAAGAGATGCAATGGCATTTCCAAAGGCCTTTACTGCTTCTCCCTGCTAATTTAGTTTTCTTCCTCTTCCTTGCTGTTATCGAGATTCAATTTGGAATAGCTCTTCTAAACTACACTATTGGAAATCAGTGATCAAGTCTCCCTAATGCTTTCAGGCTACGGGTGTGTCAAGGTCACTACTTTAAAGTGTAGAAAATGGGCAAAGATCATTTCCCTTCCTAGAAAGGGAGTCACAAGGACCACGAGATGCAAATGTTCTTTTCTGTTTTACCTGAAGCTTTCCAATAAACATTATCTCTGGTGAACACAGGACCAACATTTTCTTTTGTTAACCTGACAAGAGCCCATAAAATTGTATTTTATAGGCTCCCTAACAGTGTCTCTGCTCCTTGAAAGAATAGCATGATTCATACACGCTCCAAATTATGTCTATTTTGCATAAATGAAGTAGACTCTACAGAAAAAGTTGGACTCATTATCATGCAAAATACAGCCATTAGCAGAAAATGTAGTAATTATATTCCCAGACAGAGCAAGCTCAGACTCAGGCCACTGCACTGAAGCTGGGCAGTGAGAAGAGGGGGAGTTGCTCATGGGGGAAAGCAACAGTGCTGTGCGGGAAGGCAGCACGTCAGGCCCGTCTTCTGTCTGTCCGTGTCTGTGTCCGTGAAGCAAAGCATGCTCTCCAGCTGGCCTGCAGGGCCAACACCTCTGCCCTGAGTCAAGGGTGGACACATGGTTCTTGTCCAGAGCTTTTCTTTATCTTGGGGTTGGAAAGCTTCTGGCACTCACTGACCTCCAGTGGTTCCCGCGTTAACAGACAGTGGGTGGATGTTGCTGTACCCGTCAGGTCCTATAACCAAACTGCAGCTGCTGATTAATAAGAGAATGCATGGCATCCAGTACCATGGAGTCCTCAGCCAGGGGAGGTCAGGGTAAAGCTCTTTCCTGCGTTAGCTGTGGGATAACCATTCATTTTGGTGGACCAGAAATAACGTCTCCCCTGAAATGGCCTTGGGGAAGGCCCAGAAGATGGAGAGAGGAAAGTGTGTGGCTAGAAGGAATGTTTAACCTAGTTCCTCAGGCCAGGCACTGCCTGTGCTCTGGGGACGCCAGGTGGTAAGACAGGTGAGCTCTCCTCTTTGCTTTCTTCTTTGTAAGGGAAGGCTGACAAAAGACTAGTTAACAGCCAGCTACCAGGTGGCTCAGGAAAGTTAACAAGGAGGAGAAAAGGAGAGAGGATGGTTGATGCTAGTGGTTGCTAGGGTCCTAAGGCGTGGGTATTAGGGATGGCTCTCTAAGGTAACATTGAAGCTGAGATTTGAATGGCAAGAAGGAACCATCTGGGGCTCTTGGAAAGGTGTCTCAGCAGTTAGGAGCATGCACCACTGTAGATGGCTAGCTTTACCCAAAATAATTACACGGAAACTGTATTCATTTAAACACTGCCTGGCCCATTAGTTTCAGCCTCTTATTATCTAATTCTCACATCTTGCTTTAACCATATTTAGTAATCTGTGTAGCACCACGAGGTGGTTGCTTACCAGGAGAGATCTTAACCTGCATCCATCTCAGAGAGGAGAAGCATGACGACTGCCTATGTTGACTGCCTGAAGCATCTCCCCTCTCTGCCTTCTACCCAGCATTCTGTTCTGTTTACTCCGCCTACCTAATTTTCTGTCCTATTAAAGGGCCGAGGCAGTTTCTTTATTAACCAATGAAATTAACACATAGACACTCCTCCATCACACCACCCTTGTGCAGGACTTGAGTTCAATTCCCAGCACTCATGCTGGATGATTCATGAGAGTGTAACTCCAGCTCCAGGTGATTTGACACTCTATTCTGGTCTCCACAGCATGAGCATGTGCATGTGTGTGCACACACAATTGAAAATAAAATTAAATCTTAAGAACAAAAGCAAAATCAAGGTTTTCAACCTATAAAAGCTATCTTTGAGCAGGGTGGTGGTAGTTCACACCTTTAATCCCAGAACTCCAGAGGCAGACACAGGTGGATCTTTGTGAGTTTGAGGCCAGCCTGGTCTACAAGAGCTAGTTCTAGGATAGCCAGGGATGTTACACAGAGAAACTTTGTCTTGAAAAATTATTAAAAAAAGCCATCTTTGATGGGAAGAGGGATGACAGGGGTAATCTAGAAAGGCATGGCCTTGTCTTCTTATTGAGCTGCTTCTTCATTTTGTCTATATGGTGTGTTTGAGGCACATTTTCAAGTATTAAATTATTTATCAGTGTTGCCCTTAATGTCTGTGCTGCTGGGGCTATACGTAGGAAGCGGTTTCCTGTGCCCAAATGTTGTAGAGTACTTCCCACTTTCTCCTCTAACAGGTTCAGTGTGTTCAGATTGATATTGAGGTCTTTAATCCATTTGGACTTGAGTTTTGTGCATGGTGATAGACACGGATCTACTTTCATTCTTTCACCTTCCTGGACTTAGGGGGAGCTGGGAGGACCTTGGACTTAACATAGTGAAGGGAACCCTGATGGCTCTTTGTCTTGGAGAGGGGTGGAGTGGGGGTATGGGTGGAAGGGAGGGGAGGGAAGGGTGAGGAGGAGGGAAGGAGATGGAAATCTTTAATAAAAAAATGAGGAAAAAAAAAGAAAAAAAAAGAATTAGACCTTCGATTTGGGAATAGTCATTAGCTGATTATTTAAGAATCTTATGACTTTTCTAATGTTCTGTGACTATGAGCACTGTGAATAAGAATTAAAAATATGTGATTTTTATATTTGATGGTATAAATCTATGTAGGATTTTAGTGCAGTCATTTTTAATTGCATGTATTCATCTATAATGGTGAAAATTAATAAATTATTAAATAAGTAATTTAAAACATGAAAAAAATTATTTATCAGATTATGTAAAAGGGCTATAGAACAAAATAATTCAAAATGAGAAAACAGTAACTAGAACCTAGTCACTACCTTTTAGCTAACAACATCACAGATATCATCAAAGTGTCCTCACTCCTCGTAGTCACCATGCCTCTCAGCAGAGGCTCAGAAACACGTTTCTTGTATTTGTTTATCCTCTGCAATAAATAACCTATTTGGTTCAATGATTTTCCGGCAATACCTTTAACTCCATAAACGCACTGTGTATTCTTTCTCTTCTGCTGAGAGCAAATGCACGACAGCCGCTGCTTGCAGACATCAGGACAGACACTAAAGGACTAGGCTGGTAAAGCAGTAGACCCACTGGTCTGCGAGTTTCTTGGCTGTCTCACTGTATTTTTTTAATCATTCATAGATTATTTTCCCCTGTGGGAATTGTTGGAAGTTTTGCTTGTTTTACTGCTGGCTGATGTGTTGTGGCTACAGCCATAGCAGACAGTCCTAACCTTGTCTTTATCAGAACAAGTTGGCACTGGCACTGGTCAACATCTACCATGGCTGATAGCGTGACTGTCGTGAAGTCTACTTTAGACACTGTCAGAGGGTACTAGAGCTTCATGCTGAGCAATGCATATGCACAGTACATTTTGGGTATTTCTCTGAGACAGAGTAGAGGGAGAAGGGGAAGGTGGTAAGACAGAGAAAAGAAGAAGATACGCAAGTAGAGGAAATGATCCAGAACGGTCCTGAGTGTAAAGGTTAAAGCTTAGGCTTGGTTGTCAACTTGGTAGGATTTATAATCACCATGTGAACAAACTTCTCTCTCCGTGTGTGTGTGTGTGTGTGTGTGTGTTTCTATGATGTAGAATCACTATGGGAACAAATCTCTGGCTCTCTCTCTCTCTCTCTTTCTCTCTCTCTCTCTCTCTCTCTCTCTGTGTGTGTGTGTGTGTGTGTGTGTGTGTGTGTGTTTGCAGAAAAGGTTAACTCAGAAAGGAAAATCTCTAAATGTCCTTGGTTGGGGCTGCAAACAGAGGAGAAAATGTGTTGGACACCAGGATTCATTTCTGTTTGCTCCCTGACTGTGGATGCAGGGTGAGGTGCCTCAGGTTCCTGCTGCCATGTCCTGAAACTGTGACCAGAATAACCCACTTCTCACTTAGGTTGCTTTGTCAAGTGTTTAATTACAGCAAGGAGGAAAGTAACTAATACAGAGGAAGAAACGAAATTTCAAAATCTAGAGCAAACATCCCATTGGGAGCTGGATCATCTCTCAGAGACGTCAGACTGAACCATTTCAGTCTGTGTGGTTTCTTCTGCTTTAGCAGATTCAGATAGGCCCCTAAGAGCCCGCTGTCTCCCTCTCCATACACTGACAAAGTGTTCCACCAGAGGAGGTCTGTGTCGTGAGAAAGGAGCATGGGAAGCAGCTTCAGCTGCCGATGGTGGCAGCAGCAGCTGGGAGTCCTGCTCATCGGACAGGCCCACTCACAGAGTAGTAGATTCACAGCAGAAGCTCTGTGAGCTCCTCTGGTGAACACCAAGGCACTGAGAACAAACACTGAAATGCCTTCGTCACCAGTGGGAGTTGATTTCACATAGGTGAGCTGGACCATCAGCCTGGAGAACAGGAAGAGAAGGCTGTCTGGTTGCAAGGCAGAGCTGGGACTAGGAAGAGAGCAAACACAGAAGGAAGGAGGAATGAAACCTTCATGGCAAACTCCCAGATCTGGACTGGACTCTCCTGGCTGTCCACCATCTGCTTGCAGCCCCGGCACTCTCCATCCAAATCCTATGCCACTATCCTAAGACCTAGCTCTTCAGCGTGAGAACTTCCTCTAAAGTGTACTCATTTAAATGCTCCAAGGAGAGAGGGTCTTCCATGCATATTGGGTAGGCACTGCTCATCCCATCCCTGCATTGGCTGGAAACCATTAGAACAACTTCTTTGTTGCCTGCTGAGGTGACTGAGGCACACGCAGAGGAGGAGGGCTCTTCTACAATTACGTGACACATCACAATATTAGAAACCACGCTTCACCCCAGCAGTCTGAGTTCAACGTCACAGTGCATTAGAAATTGGGGTGTGTTAGAAATGCCTCTTTTGATGTGACACACGTCACCCCACTGTTTCCTGGGGGTAAAAAGGGCCTCAGGAGTGAAGGGGCCCTCAAACGGAGCCAAGCACAAGGCTGAGGAGAATGACCTCTTAGCTGACTCCTTAAGAGAAGTTTAGAATTAATTTTCAAGGAGGGGCAAATAACCAGAATTAAAGATAGTAAATTGTGTTGACAAATGTCACAAGGCCCTGGCCTAAAGCTGTGCAGGAAACAGTCCTCAACATGATGGTGAGATTCCTATCAGCGTTCCCTTTCATCTCCACATGGGTCACCCCTGGAGTGCCTCCGCTGGCAACTGGCCTTCCTGCTAACGTAGATACATCAGCCACAGACCTCCAAAGTCAGACCTGAGAATCTGCTCTTGTTCAGCAAGAAGATGTCCATTCATACATCAGAGAGTGCTCTCAGAGCCTGAGCGAACAGCTCTAGAACACTCCCAGTTATCAGTGTACAAAGCTGAGGCCCAGCAAAGTCAACGTGACACGCAGAGATCTGCTACTGTCATGCGCTGAGACTCATGACACAGGAACTCAGACTTCACTCAAACCTCAGGCAATGGACTAAAGCTCAAGCCCGGCAGGACATGTGGCTGCTTTCAGAGTGTGAGATTCCCAGTCTCCATACCCAAGATGTGTCTTCCTGGGAACTGCTGGCAACCGAGTTACCACCTGACAACTTTTTATTTTAATAGAAACTCGCAGATTTTAAAAATTGGAATAAACGTTATTCTTCAGGAGGGAATAATTCTCAACTGTCTACCTATTTTATCTCATTCATTTCCTCTTTAAGAAACTGACTGGTTCTTTGAAGTAGAAAGAAGAGGCAGATGCACGGGAGACTGTGGAAATCAAGATGCAGTGCTTCCCAGTCTCATAAGCTGCCACTCACGGGACTCTAAAACAGCAACCAGCGCCTATGAAGAAGAAGAACCTTAGTCCCAGAGAATCCAGGAACTTGCCGTAGGTCACAAGGGGCCAGAAGCAGATAAGGTCGGTGTCTACGTCATCTGACTCCCACCCAACTCTACTCTGCAAAGGTTAAAGAGTTCATAGAAAACTAGTGTCTGGAATTTTATGTAATGATGCTCTAGCCACTAGCTGCATTTTTCAGCCAATAGAAAAAGAACCAGTTCAGGACACAGGGAAAATTTGACATGTAGCTTCTAAATATAAATTCAAAAGCCAAACAGCAAGTTTTCATTTGATTAGTACTTTTAGGAAAAACTTTTAGGAGTGCTCATTTTAGGAGTGTTAGTTCCCTTTCCGTGACAGACACCACGACCAAGGCAACCTGTATTACAGAAGAGAGAGGGGTAGGGGCAGTCACCGACACCGTGGTGGAAGAAAGACAGCAAGAGCAGGGCCTGAGGGCTCATATCTCAAACCACAAAAGGAAGCAGAGAGAGCAAACTCAAAATGCTGCAGGGTCATACCTGGGAAGACCCCCCCAAACAGTGTCACCAACTGGATAGCAAGCATTCAGATGCCAGAGGAGACAACGGACATCTCATTCAAACCACCAGTTACATAAGATGTATATGGCCTAGCCATACACAGAACCATCCATACATTTTAACAAATCAACCAACACTCAAAAGTATATCAAGTGAGCACATTGACGATGACTACCTCCTGCCCAGCAGAACTCCTGGAGTCCCCTGCTCTGTGAGGGAGGTAACAAGGTCTTTGCCAGTGAGTTACAGACTGGGTGTCAGTAGTGGACATGGCTTCAGCTGCTCGGGCAGTTTGTGGTTCTGAGCAACCCACTGGCCATGCAGGGTTCACTTTTCGTCACATTCCATTAAGGTCTATATGCAAAGACGCTCAGGAGACAGGAGTGGAGGCTGACGCTGCGCTGCGCTTCTCCTTTCACGCGAGGAAGTGCAGCGGCATGCTCCTCCAGAGTTACGTGGTGCCCCTCTGGCACCAGCACATCGATTGTTGAATCTTACTAAAGCTTTCCTGCAGCAGGGTTTTACACTGCTGTAACTCCTGTCTGACATCATCTTGGCTTTATGAATAAATACACCTACGCTCTGGGGAAACACTGATGTAAGAGGAATCAATACCTAGCCTGACCCGAGCTCTATGGGTATCTTCGAGTTAAGTGCACCCAGTGAGCAAGACCAGGCTTGCCCCATCAACAGAGCGCACGTACCTGCAGTACGTAGCAAGCAGCCTCCCACTGACCCCAAACACCACCATTCCTCTTTTCTCTTAATGTTTCAAAAAGGAAAGACGAGAAAAAGGCAAAAGGATGGAGGAGAGAAGGGTGGCAAACTCTTGCTGACTCCCTCCATCATGTGAGCATCTGAGAAGTAACTGTAATTCCCCTGTGTTTGTGAATGTTCTGCACCACAGCGGTGTTTATAATACTTGCTTAGGGGAGAATGGACGGTGACTACCAACCAACTTGGCAATAGTGGTATTCTCGGGGTAATGTGCAAACCAAGAAATTTTATTTTTTCCCCAATCATCTGCAGTGAATAGCCAATTTTTTTTTCTGTGATTTAGAATATAATAAATATGGGGGATGAGGCAGAAATAAAAGATTAATGAGACGGACTGCAAAGTATCCTGTTGACTGCTAGCCCAGTGATAGCTAATTTACTGATCTAGACTACTAGCCAAACCTTTCTTGCTGCTTTTGGATGCTTTTCAAGATACAGGCAGGTTGCTATTAAAATGAACTGCTTTCAAAAGTAAAGCTAACAGCGTAGGCTGAAATTAACCTCATGTTTCTGAGCCAAAAGGCCAAACTTCAGAGAAAGGCTGGCAAGAGCCATCATTTCCTCAGCTCTGCCGCCGCCCTCCAAGCAAAGCAGTGGATGCAGTGGCTGGAGTTCTGTGGTGCCCGCAGTAACCTATGATACAGAGTCACTTCAGAAGGTCGAGGCTCCTGCCTACACTAGTATGAATTGAAAATGAATCCCATTATTTCTCCCTGGCTCCTCAAATATTCAGTTCATTATTGTGTTAGCTGTGGCTTCTCACGAAACACAATTTTGTTCTGGATTGAGAGCCGACACTTGCCTGTGAAGGACAGGTTCTGTCTGACAGAGCTCAGGGAACAGGGAATACATGGGAACATGGGAAGCACACTTCCAAAACATGGGCGTGATAGAAGCCTATAAGTAAGTTGGGGCAATTTCAATGTTTATGCCCAAATTAAACATCATCAAGTGGCCAGCATCAACGGAGGTGGTAAAGACTGGCCGAACACTTCACAGGTTGAAAAGGTACCTGATTTCAAGTTCAGAAAGGATTCAGCCAAAACTTTAGCACTGATACCAGCAAAAGAGAGAAGGAGACCTTGGATAGGTTTTGATGGTACTTCCTTACAACAGTCACAGAAAGCAAAGAGAACACAAAGCTATATTGTTGAGAACAAACAGTGCTTATATGAAGTCAGGGAAAGAACAGCTTGAGGTTAATCTCTTCTCATGAATATGTTTTTTAAATTAGTCTTGGAGATGCTATCATCCAAAGAAATCTGAATGCTCCAGACAGTTATTAGATGTTGTAGGTACCAAGATAGGTTTAAGCCTTGCCTTCAAGCTCAAGATCCACAGAAGGTCATATATAGATGATATCTGCAACAGAGTGTGTTGGAGACACAGCCAACGAACTGTATGGATCCTGTGGGACCCGAGAACCAGGGAGAGCTCCTCAGAGCAGATGGAAATCGAGGTGGGTCTTGAAGGTTATTCTAGAATTAATGAGGAAAGAAGGGACCAGAGCATTCTCAGAAGTGAGAACAGTGTGCAGAGAATGATGTGCTTGTCTTAAGAGGCGTGGCATTCTGAAACACTTGAAGAAATCCAGGCCCATGGGAGCAGTGTAAGGCATGCTGGGGGTGGTGGTGCCCAGGAACCGGCCACGGGGCTCCCCAGCCAGGTGTCTGGGTGGGGTCTGCAGGCTACACAGGCACAGGAGTTACTCTGTGGGGATCATAGGCAGTCCTCAGTGAGGGCGACTCTCGGAAAGGAGCTACAGAAGTCATCAGACCAGAACTGTGCACACGGGAAGGCCACGAGCACAGCACCGACTGGCGGCATCAGAGGAGACGAAGGTCAGAAAGACACTTGCAATGACAATTAGTGACAGTAAATATGTGACAACCAATCACCAGTCCTGCTCCTGGAACTTCTGCAATATTATCTTAAATCCAGAATCTGGGGCGGACTGAATGGGGAGGAGGCCATGCCAGGGCAGAGATTTCTGGCTTGAGTAACTGGGTCAACAGGGATGCCATTAATTGGAGTATTGATTCCAGGAGAAGCAATCAGCTACAAGGTGGGGGAGGCAGTTTCACTGTATGCCCAGTTATTCGCAGAGCTACTTGGGACACATAAACAGAGATTATCACAGAACTAGGGACAGGAGTTTTGTACAACAGAGAGCAAGCTGAAAATTCACAGTAATTTACAAAGAAAACCAAAGACAAACAGAAACATATTTTTGTTGTAAAAAGCTTAAGAGTGAGGCCACAGGCACAAAAGGAGCAGCCAGCACTCTGCAGACACCGGGGGTGGGGCTGAGGGCACTACAGATGCCTCTGATACCTATTCCAAAATGCATGGTTTCCCCGTTAAATCTCAGTGTTCCTGACTGGAAAGTGTTCTGCACTCCAGGTGCAAGGCAAGTTGCTCTAGTGGAAGCAGAGTGCTTTAGAGAAAGTATTTAATTCCTGAATCAAGACTCTTGTCAAATGTCGGGAGATCAGAAGAAGGCATTTGTGGAGTGCAGATAATCAAAGCCCTTATTGCACAGATTCTTTAGCCTCCATTAACTAACAAAAAGCAACTGTTTCTAGGATCTGTAGCTACACTGGGAATGACTCAGGCCTCAAACTACAATGACCCCGTTCTCCAAACAGCAAAGATGTAACTCAGAATTTCTCAACGAGTGTAAGAAAAGATTTAATTAAAAGACAGTGGTTTATTTTTACCAAGTTAGTTCTATGAGAGGCTGGGAAAACCCAGACTGGATGGACCCTTTCCCCCGTGAGCACAGAGAAACTGGATAATGGTGTGTAATGGGATCAGGTCAGGCAGGCCAGTACACTGGAGGTTTCTAAATCTTTCAAATGGGGTGGACATGACACTTCAAAGTCCAGGATTCATTTTAAAAAGTGATCATCTTGTAGTAATCTAATTGCTAAAATCGAATATAGAATATCTTTGTGTTGACTTGTCATCTGCTCAGGCTCAAGGATTTGACTCTGGATTAGATTCTGTTAACAGGCTGGCCCAGTCCAGGTCACCCGGGGATTTCTGTGTCAGTCACCACAGCCTCATGATGGAGTGGAGGGAGCTGTGTGCACTCTCTCCACCCTCCCACCAGTTAGCACTGCCATCTCAAGATAAAGAAAGAGACTGAGATAGGGTAGCACTGGCCATGGCCACAGAGGTCTCAAAGAGCAGAGTCAGACGTTGAGTCTGGCGCTGATCAAAGGGAAGCATTGTGGTGTAGAAACTGTGCCTGCTGTGTCTTGGTCCCTTGTCTTTGGATAGGAAACGCTCCATGTGCTGATGGCTCGGTCAACAGTTGGTGGAGCTTTTGAGAAGTGATTTGATTAAAGGGTGTAGAAACTGTGCCTGCTGTGTCTTGCTCCCTTGTCTTTGGATAGGAAACGCTCCATGTGCTGATGGCTCGGTCAACAGTTGGTGGAGCTTTTGAGAAGTGATTTGATTAAAGGGCTGATTCCATCAGTGGGTTAACTGGTGATGGATTCACTGCTCTATAGGCCCTTCGAGAAGTGGGGCAGAGAAGAAACAGGATAGTGGGGATGCCTCTGAGGGGTGGAGTTTGTTCTTATGCCCTTTCCCTCTGGCTTCCTGGCTGCGAGGAGAGAGCAGCTTTGACCCACCATATCCTTCAGTTGGCCTCATCACGGGCCCCAAATGATGAAGCTTCTGATTCAACCGTGGTCCATAACAGACCTTCTTCCTGTTTCTCTCAGGAACAACATAAACAGACTAGCAGCAGCAGTCTCTGTAGCCGAGCACTTGTGATGTGTGGCACTTAAGATGGGATATTACACTGGCTGGAGCTGCAGTCCCCAAATGAAGAACTGATGTCCGCATACAGAGTTACGCTAGAAGCAAGCTTAAATGGTTGATATTAGAGATGATAATGTAGATGAATAAATACCCCAAACTTACCTCTTCCCAGCGCCAAAGTTGTGTTCCACTGTTGAAATTAGAGGATTCAGTTTGTTCTAGAAAGGAACAAGAGGAAAATATTTCATATTGGACTAAAACTGTAAAAATGAAGCATAACATTATTACCTTCTCTTTTACTTACTAAGTATTATACAATAAAGGAAAGAATTGATCAATAACTCTTTAAACTGTATCATTTTAATATAAGTAGAAAGGAGTCGTAAAGGCAGAAGTTAAAGTGTGCTCTCAAAATAGCCACAGTCTGGGGCAGGACAGATGGATTTGTGGTTATGAGCACTTGCTCCTCTTGCAGAAGACCGGAGTTCAGTTTCGAGCACCAACACAGTGGATCAGTGACTCACAGCTGCCCATGGCTTCAGCTCCAGAGAATCAGATACTTTTATGACCGTCATTGGTACCCGACACGCATGTGGTTTATGTATATACATGCAGACAAAACACTCATACATATAAAATAAACCAATCTAAATGTTTTTAAAATAGTCTTATATAGTACCCTATATATAAGATACATGTACACTGTACATATCACTGTATATCTAAGCAAATAGAAATGGTACATCAGACACATGTGGTATTTAATTATGCCAATGCCTTTCTTGATTCATTGCCTCCTTCCTCCTCTACCTCATAGATTCCCATGGTAGGTGTGAATTATCACTGTCATAACCACAGACCTGGGAGATGGGCTAAGGTATCACAGAATCAGACAAAAACAGTGTGTGTGTGAGAGAGAGGGGGGGGAGAGAGAGAGAGAGAGAGAGAGAGAGAGAGAGAGAGAGAGGGAGAGGGAGAGGGAGAGGGAGAGGGAGAGGGAGAGGAAGAGGGAGAGGGAGAGGGAGAGGGAGAACCATGTGCTAATTGCTGGCATAGATCTAGCCATGTAATTTTATTCCCTCAACTTGAAATACCCTGTATTTTAACACAGCGTCTTATGTTTAAAAGTAAGATCTTATCACTTATAAAGATCCCTTTCTGCAGGAGGAGGTGTGATTCAAACTTGAGAAATTTCAACTCCAGTCTAGAATTCTGTTTTGTAGGATGGCTCTTAAGCAGACTTGGTAAGTGGTGCTGCATGGAGGGGAATCACGGGGAGAGTGAGGAGAGGCGCGAGCTGCAGGAAACTGCCTGGAAAGCAAGCACTAAGGTAGACAGGTCCCTCCTCTGCACTTTTAATTTGCTCCTGTTTTAATAAGCTTAAAGGGGAAGGAAGGAGCTATTCTTAGAAAGAAATTATAAGAAAACCAACGTCAGAGAGGGCAAAGAGATGCCCAGGTGAGACTTCACGGGGACCAGCAAGACCATAGCTTAGAGAGGGAAGAGAAACAATGGTGCTCACACAAGAAAGGTATGGTCCTATATGAGCTGTCCAGGTGCGACTTCATGGGGATCAGTAAGGTCAGAGCTTGCAACCCTACCCTACATCAAAGAGCCCTGGCCATGGGGTCCAAAGCCCTTGGATGTGTGCTCCAAGATAAAAGGGCAGTTGAAGGTGAGAGACAGGAGAGGCAAGAGCGAGTAGCCTCACACCCTGCTGCCTCTGTCTGCAGTGATGCAAGGCCATGGGAACTCCTTTCAGTCATCTGCTGAGGAAACTCACAACCCAGAACACTTAGGGACACAACACAGTGATACTGCAGGTTCTGAGAGGTCCCCACACAAGCCAGAAAGCCCATCATTTTTAAAGGAGGGGGAATCTCAAGCTCTGAAGACACCATCAGAAAAAAAATCTTAGGAATGCTACTCGTGCAAAGTGGAGATGGTACAGGGAGCTTCCCCTGCTGACTTACCACACTGGCATGAACAGACCCTCCTTCCCTAGCCAGCTGCCTGCTCACCCCAGGCTCCCTCAGGTCATCTAGCCAACTGTTCACTTCACAGATTCTGGCCCAGGGGACTGAAAACACACTATAGAAGACACAACCAATAATTAATTCCAGATGTCCAGGTCTCCTTAGAGATATGCTCCAAAACAGGTACACTGAATTTCAAGAAACAAACATGAAGACATGTCAAGCCACAGATTAACCCAACCCAATAATTGTGAGGGAATCCATTACCCTGCTCTCACTGATAAAGGCACAGAAGGGCAGCCCTAAGATGGCACACGCAAGGCATTCCACCCAAACAGTGAAGGATTCACACTAGCTCAGCAGCGCATGCAACTCCTTCAAAACAGGCCATCCTTTGTTTGTTTGTTTCTTTGTTTTCCAAGACACGGTTTCTCTGTGTAACAATCCTGGCTGTCCTAGAACTTGTTCTGTAGACTAGGCTGGCCTCAAACTCAGATCCGCCTGACTCTGCATACCAAGTGCTGAGATTAAAGACAGGCACCAGGTCCCCTCCTTCATTTGACTGCCCTGAGCAAGGTAGGCCTTTGTCTGAGAGCTGCTTGGCCTGCAAGGGGATCTGACAGTCTGCAGGAGGATCCATCATTCTTTGGGGTGAGTGAGGAGTGAGTGCCCGGACCGCGGCAGCTGCCCGGAGAGGGACCACCGACTCTCCACAACTCCCCCTGCCACCAGCACACTTCCTGCTCTTCCTGAAGGGGTTATTCTCCCCGGATACCGCCTCTCTCTCCCTGTCCCTTCCCAGCTTGCACCCAGAATCCTCCCCCCCTCCCCCTGCCTCATCCTCCCGTCTTTGGGGCCACAAAATCCCACAGCTCAGCCTGTTTGGGCTCTGGGGACCTGGAGTTGAGTGCACCCAGGCCGGTGGGAGGTCCCCCCCTTCATTTGACTGCCCGGAGCTAGGTAGGCCTTTGTCTGAGAGCTGCTTGGCCTGCAAGGGGATCTGACAGTCTGCAGGAGGATCCATCATTCTTTGGGGTGAGTGAGGAGTGAGTGCCCGAACCCTGGCAGCTGCCCAGAGAGGGACCACCGACTCTCCACAACTCCCCCTGCCACCAGCACACTTCCTGCTCTTCCTGCAGGGGTTATTCTCCCCGGATACCGCCTCTCTCTCCCTGTCCCTTCCCAGCTTGCACCCAGAATCCTCCCCCCCTCCCCCTGCCTCATCCTCCCGTCTTTGGGGCCACAAAATCCCACAGCTCAGCCTGTTTGGGCTCTGGGGACCTGGAAGTGAGTGCACCCAGGCCGGTGGGAGGTCCCCTCCTTCATTTGACTGCCCTGAGCAAGGTAGGTCTTTGTCTGAGAGCTGCTTGGCCTGCAAGGGGATCTGACAGTCTGCAGGAGGATCCATCATTCTTTGGGGTGAGTGAGGAGTGAGTGCCCGAACCGCGGCAGCTGCCCGGAGAGGGACCACCGACTCTCCACAACTCCCCCTGCCACCAGCACACTTCCTGCTCTTCCTGCAGGGGTTATTCTCCCCGGATACTGCCTCTCTCTCCCTGTCCCTTCCCAGCTTGCACCCAGAATCCTCCCCCCCTCCCCCTGCCTCATCCTCCTGTCTTTGGGGCCACAAAATCCCACAGCTCAGCCTGTTTGGGCTCTGGGGACCTGGAATTGAGTGCACCCAGGCCGGTGGGAGGTCCCCTCCTTCATTTGACTGCCCTGAGCAAGGTAGGCCTTTGTCTGAGAGCTGCTTGGCCTGCAAGGGGATCTGACAGTCTGCAGGAGGATCCATCATTCTTTGGGGTGAGTGAGGAGTGAGTGCCCGAACCGCGGCAGCTGCCCGGAGAGGGACCACCGACTCTCCACAACTCCCCCTGCCACCAGCACACTTCCTGCTCTTCCTGCAGGGGTTATTCTCCCCGGATACCGCCTCTCTCTCCCTGTCCCTTCCCAGCTTGCACCCAGAATCCTCCCCCCCTCCCCCTGCCTCATCCTCCCTGTCTTTGGGGCCACAAAATCCCACAGCTCAGCCTGTTTGGGCTCTGGGGACCTGGAATTGAGTGCACCCAGGACGGTGGGAGGTCCCCTCCTTCATTTGACTGCCCAGGGCAAGGTAGGCCTTTGTCTGAGAGTTGCTTGGCCTGCAAGGGGACCTGACAGTCTGCCAGAGGATCCATCATTCTTTGGGGTGTCCTGCTCCAGTTCTAAGGCCATCCACCCAAAGGGGTCAGACTCTGGCCTCCAGGCAGGTCTGAGGATTCCTGTGGAGGGGTGCGGGCTCCTTCAGATTGTGCTGCCAGGTTCGCTGTGTGGTATTCCATCCCGCCCTGCCCCCACCTTGGCCCTTTTGTCTGGGCTGCGACCCTGGGCTGCCTGGAATCCCTGATCCTGTGCCCTGACATTCCATCTGAACTGGTGAGTGAATGCGGACCCTGGGGCAACCTGCCCTGGAAGAGAGCACAGACCCCCTACCCCCACTTCCCTCTGCAGGCTTGTGTCGGTTTCTCCCTTCCCTGTGTGTCTCCCAAGCTTTCCCTAGTGTTCTCAGGTGTCCTGCTCCTGTTCTCTGACCATCCACCCAGAGGAGTCAGACCCTGGCCTCCAGGACACCAAACACCTCCACGCTCCTTTTGAAGGAAGAGATGGGCAGGCGCCAATACAGGAGCTCCTCCAACAACATGAAAGGCAACATGACATCACCACAAGCCAGACATCCCGAAACAACAAGAATTGAACACCCTACCCCAGAAGACATAGAAGAAACCGACATTAAACAGTACTTTATGAAAATAATAGAGGACCTTAAACAGGAGGTAAAAAACTGCCATAAAGAAATGGAGATGACAAACAAAAAGGTAGACGAAATAAATAAATCTCTCAAAGATACCCAAGAAAAACAAGAAAAACAAGAAAAAGCAATCAAACAGGTAAGGGAAACAGTACAAGACCTGATAAATGAAATGGAGGTATTGAAGAAAACACAATCTGAGGGACGACTGGAAATGGAAACTCTGAGTAAACGAACAGAAACTTCAGAGACAAGTATTTCCAACCGAATACAAGAGATGGAAGAAAGAATCTCGGACTCTGAAGATACTGTAGAGGAAATAAACTCACAGATTAAAGAACTAAACAAATCAAACAAATTCTTAACACAAAACATTCAGGAAATCTGGGACACCATGAAAAGACCAAACCTAAGAATAATTGGGGTAGAAGAAGGAGAAGAATTACAACTCAAAGGCCCAGAAAACATATTCAACAAAATTATAGAAGAAAACTTCCCCAACCTAAAGAAGGATGTTCCTATGAAGGTACAAGAAGCCTACAGAACACCAAATAGAACTGGATCAAAAGAAAGCATCCCCACGCCATATAATAATCAAAACACAAAACATACAGAATAAAGAACAGATATTAAGAGCTGCAAAGGAAAAAGGTCAAGTAACATATAAAGGGAAACCTATCAGAATTACACCTGATTTCTCAATGGAAACCATGAAAGCCAGAAGAGCTTGGATAGATGTGCTACAGACACTTAGGGAACATGGATGCAAGCCTAGACTATTATACCCAGCAAAGCTTGCATTCACCATTGATGGAGAAAACAAGATATTCCAGGACAAAAACAGATTTAAACAATACTGCAGCCACAAATCCAGCCTTGCAGAAAGTAATAGAAGGAAAATCACAAACCAAGGAGTCCAACAACGCCGACAATAACTCAGGCATCTAGCGACCCTTCACCAGCACAACTAGAAGAAGGGAAACACACAAACTCTACTACTAAAAATGACTGAAGTTAACAACCACTGGTCATTAATATCACTTAATATCAATGGACTCAATTCACCTATAAAAAGGCACAGGCTAAGAGACTGGATACGAAAACAGAATCCAACATTTTGCTGTTTACAAGAAACACACCTCAACCACAAAGACAGACATCTACTCAGAGTAAAGGGTTGGGAAAAGGTTTATCAAGCAAATGGCCCTAAGAAACAAGCGGGTGTGGCCATACTAATTTCCAACAAAGTTGACTTCAAACTAAAATCAATCAGAAGAGATGGAAAGGGACACTTTATACTCATAACAGGAAAAATCCATCAGAATGAAGTCTCAATCCTGAATATCTATGCCCCTAATATAAAAGCTCCCACTTATGTAAAAGAAACACTTCTAGAACTCAAGGCAGCCATCAAACCACACACACTAATAGTTGGAGACTTCAACACTCCTCTCTCACCAATGGACAGGTCAATCAAACAGAAACCTAACAGAGAATTGAAAGACTTAATGGAGGTAATGAACCAAATGGACTTAACAGACATCTATAGAACATTCCACCCAAATAGGAAAGAATATACCTTCTTCTCTGCGGCTCATGGAACCTTTTCGAAAATTGACCATATACTTGGTAACAAAGCAAACTTCCACAGTTACAAAAAAATATTAGTAACCACCTGTGTCTTATCGGATCACCATGGATTAAAATTAGAATTCAACAACAATGCTACCCCCAGAAAACCCACAAACTCATGGAAACTGGACAGTCAACTACTGACCCACACCTGGGTCAAGGAAGAAATAAAGAAAGAAATTAAAGTCTTTCTTGAATTTAATGAAAACAAAGACACAACATACTCAAACCTATGGGACACAATGAAAGCAGTGCTAAGAGGAAAGTTCATAGCACTAGGTGCCCACTTAAAGAAAACGGAGAAAGCGCTCATTGGTGACTTAACAGCACACCTGAAAGCTCTGGAAAAAAAAGAAGCAGACTCACCTAGGAGAAGTAGAAGACTGGAAATAATCAAATTGAGGGCAGAAATCAACAAAATAGAAACACAGAAAACAATCCAAAGAATCAATGAAACAAGAAGCTGGTTCCTGGAGAAAATCAACAAGATTGACAAACCCTTAGCCAAACTAATCAAACGGCAGAGGGAGAACACGCAAATTAACAAGATCAGAAATGAAAAGGGGGACATAACCACAGACACAGAGGAAATTCAGAAAATCATTAGATCTTACTACAAAAGCCTGTATGCCACAAAATTGGAAAATGTAAAAGAAATGGACAGTTTTTTAGATAAATACCATATACCAAAGTTAAACCAGGACCAGGTAAATGCTCTAAATCGTCCTGTTAGTCGCGAAGAATTAGAAACTGTTATCAGAAACCTCCCCACCAAAAAGAGTCCAGGACCAGATGGTTTCAATGCGGAATTCTACCAGAACTTCCAAGAAGACCTAATACCTATACTCCTTAAGGTATTTCATAATATAGAAACACAAGAGTCACTGCCAAATTCCTTCTATGAGGCTACAGTTACCCTGATACCTAAACCACACAAAGACTCAACCAAGAAAGAGAATTACAGGCCAATCTCACTCTTGAACATTGACGCAAAAATTCCTCAATAAAATACTGGCAAACCGAATCCAAGAACACATTAGAAAAATTATCCATTACGATCAAGTAGGCTTCATCCCAGAGATGCAGGGCTGGTTCAACATACGAAAATCTATTAATGTAATCCATCATATAAACAAACTGAAGGAAAAAAAACCATATGGTCATCTCATTAGATGCTGAAAAAGCATTTGACAAAATTCAGCACCCTTTTATGATAAAGGTCTTGGAGAGATTAGGGATACAAGGGTCATTCCTAAATATAATAAAAGCTATTTACAGCAAGCCGACAGCTAACATCAAATTAAACGGAGAGAAACTCAAGGCTATCCCACTAAATTCAGGAACACGACAAGACTGTCCACTCTCTCCTTATCTCTTCAATATAGTGCTTGAAGTTCTAGCAATAGCAATAAGACAACATAAGGGAATCAAGGGGATTCAATTTGGAAAGGAAGAAGTTAAACTTTCATTATTTGCAGATGATATGATAGTATACATAAGCGACCCCAAAAACTCCACCAAAGAACTCCTACAGCTGATAAACTCCTTCAGTAACATGGCAGGATACAAGATCAAATCCAATAAATCAGTCGCCTTTTTATACACAAAGGATAAGGAAGCAGAGAGGGTAATCAGAGAAGTATCACCTTTCACAATAGCCACAAATAGCATAAGATATCTGGGAGTATCGCTAACCAAGGAAGTGAAGGATTTATTTGACAAGAACTTTAAGTCTTTGAAGAAAAAAATTGAAGAGGATACCAGAAAATGGAAGGATCTCCCCTGCTCGTGGATTGGGAGGATCAACATAGTAAAAATGGCAATTCTACCAAAAGCAATCTATAGATTCAATGCAATCCCAATCAAGGTCCCATTAAAATTCTTCACAGAGATTGAGAGGACAATAATCAACTTTATATGGAAAAACAAGAAACCCAGGATAGCCAAAAAAATCTTATACAATAAAGGTTCTTCTGGAGGCATTACCATCCCTGACTTCAAACTCTATTACAAAGCTACAGTATTGAAAACGGCTTGGTATTGGCATAAAAAACAGAGAAGTTGACCAATGGACGCGTATAGAAGACCCGGATCTTAAACCACAAACCTATGAACACCTGATTTTTGATAAAGGAGCCAAAAGTACACAATGGAAGAAAGAGGGCATCTTCAACAAATGGTGCTGGCATAACTGGATGTCAACCTGTAGAAGAATGAAAGTAGATCCATATCTATCACCATGCACAAAACTCAAGTCCAAATGGATTAAAGACCTCAATATTAATTTGAACACATTGAGCTTGATAGAGGAGAAAGTGAGAAGTACTCTACAACAAATGGGCACAGGGAACCGTTTCCTATGCATAACCCCAGCTGCACAGACTTTAAGGGCAACATTGAATAAATGGGACCTCCTGAAGTTGAGCAGCTTCTGTAAAGCAAAGGACATTGTCACTAAGACACAAAGGCAGCCTACTGACTGGGAAAAGATCTTCACCAACCCTGCAACTGACAAAGGTCTGATCTCTAAAATATAGAAGGAACTCAAGAGACTAGACGGTAAAATGCCAATTAACCCAATTAAAAAAATGGGGCGCTGAACTGAACAGAGAATTCTCAACAGAAGAAGTTCGAATGGCCAAAAGACACTTAAGGTCATGCTCAACCTCCCTAGCTATCAGGGAAATGCAAATCAAAACAACTTTGAGATATCATCTTACACCTGTCAGATTGGCTAAAATCCAAAACACCAATAATAACCTTTGCTGGAGAGGTTGTGGGGTAAGGGGCACACTCATCCATTGCTGGTGGGAATGCAAACTTGTGCAACCACTTTGGAAAGCAGTGTGGCGGTTTCTCAGGAAATTCGGGATCAACCTACCCCAGGACCCAGCAATTCCACTATTGGGAATCTACCCAAGAGATGCCCAATCATACAACAAAAGCATATGCTCATCTATGTTCATAGCAGCATTATTTGTAATAGCCAGATCCTGGAGACAGCCTAGATGCCCTTCAGTGGAAGAATGGATGAAGAAACTGTGGAATATATACATGCTAGAATACTACTCAGCGGTAAAAAACAATGACATCTTGAATTTTGCAGGCAAATGGATGGAAATAGAAAACACTATTCTGAGTGAGGTAACCCAGACCCATAAAGATGAACATGGGATGTACTCACTCATATTCGGTTTCTAGCCATAATTAAAGGACATCGAGCCTATAAATTTTGGGATCCTTGAGAAGATAATAAGAAGGTGAACTCCCAAAAAAAGATATAGTAATCCTCCTGGATATTGGAAGTAGACACGATCGCCAGGCAAAATTGGGAACTTGAGGGTTGGGCAAGACTGGGCCAAGGGAAGATGGGGAGAGAAAAGTGTGAAGGGGAGAGCGGGGGGAGCTCGGAGGAATGGGGTGCTTGGGATATAGGAAGGGTGGATATGAGAGCAGGGAAGCATATATCTTAATTTAAGGAGCTACCTGAGGGTTGTCAAGAGACTTGACCCTAGAGGGGTTCCCAGGTTTCCAGGGAGACGCCCCCAGTTAGTTCCTTGGGCAGCTGAGGAGAGGGAGCCTGAAAAGGCCAGTTCCTATAGCCATACTGATGAATTTCTTGCATATCACCATAGAACCTCCACCTGACGATAGATGAAGAAAATGACAGAGCCCCACATTGGAGCACAGGACTGAGCTCCCAAGGTCCTGATGAGGAGCAGAAGGAGAGAGAACATGAGAAAGAAAGTCAGGACCGTGAGGGAACCTCCAGCTGGCGACAGATGGGGAAGGTGACTGAGCCCCACATTGGAGCACTGGACTGAGCTCCCAAAGTCCCGATGAGGAGCAGAAGGAGCGAGAACATGAGGGAGAAAGTCAGGAACGAGAGGGGTGCGTTCACTCATGGAAACGGTGGGACAGAACTAATGGGAGATCACCAACTCCAGTTGGAATGGGACTGATGGATCATGCGACCAAACCCGTCTCTCTGAGTGTGGCCAACAGCGCGGGCTGACTGAGAAGCAAAGGACAATGGCTCTGGGCTCTGATTGTTCTTCATGGACGGGCTCGGTGGGAGCCTTCTCAGCTTGGTCGATCACCTTCCTGGACCTGGGGGGAGTTGGGAGGACCTTGGTCTTAGCATAGAGTGGGGAACCCTGATGGCTCCTTGGCCTTGAGAGGGACGGAGGGGAGGTATGGGTGGAGGGGAGGGGAGGGAAGGGGGAGAAGGAGGGGAGGGAAGGGGGAGGAGGAGGGGATGGAGGGGGAGGAGGAGGGAAGGAGATGGAAATTTTTAAATATAAAAAAAAATAAACCATGAGAAAAATAAAAATAAAGACAGGCACCATCACCTCTGGCTTCAATACTTAACAATTCTAGGAAAATTGAAATAATAACCCTGTATTCTATCTCACCAACATAGAATAAAACAAGACATCAACAGGAAGAGAAACTACAGGAGGCATACAAACTCATGGGCACCAAACAACACACTCTTAGATAATGAATGGGTCACTGAAGAATTCAAGAAGGAAATTGAAAGAAAATCTCTAGAACTTGAATACCAAAATCTCTGGGGTAACAATGGAGACAGTTCTAAGTACAATTTACAGTACTAAGTATCTACATCAAAATTTTGAGGGATCTCAAATACTAAATGAGGTACCTTAAGGCCCTGGAAAAACAAGAATAGCCCAAGCCCAAAGCAGCAGATGAAATAATAAAATCAGGGTAGAGATTAATGAAATAAAAACAAACAAAAATTACAAAAGATCAAAATTAAAGTTAGATCTTTGAAAAGATAGAAGACTGACAGTCAAATTAAGTAAGCAAAGAATATCTAAAAGCAATAAAATTAGAGATGAAGAGGGAGACAATCACTACACAACTTAATGAAATTCAGAAACCATCAGGATGTACTATAAAAACCTATATTATCCTAAAGTGGAAAATTAAAAAAACAATTGAATTTTTAGATGCATATGATTTTACCAAAATTAGACCAAGATGAACTAATTTAAACAGACCTATAGCCAACAATAGGATTGAAGAAGTGATGACCAAGGAGTATGTGGAGTCATAGCAGAATTCTACCAGAACTTCAGAGAACTAACTGCATTACTGTTCAGATCATTCCCCAGAACACGAAAAGAAAGAATGCTTCCAAACCCTTTCTAGGACACCAGAACCCAGATAAAGACACAAGAGAGAAAACTTCAGACAATCTCCCTGATGAACAAAGATGTAAAAACTCCTAATGAAACACTGACAAACACACAAAAGGTCATTCATCATGATCAAACGGGCTTCGTTACGGGAACGCAGCGATGACTGTCATACATATACCAATAAATTTAAGTCATCAGTTAGGGGACCCTATCAGTTCTTGAAGTCCTAGCAGAGCAATACACAAGAGAGAGAAATAATGGCACGTACATAGGAAAAGTAAGTAAAAGGTGTCCATACTTACAGATGATATGAACCCACACATAAGAGACCTTAAAGACCCCACGGGGGGGAAAAAACCTCATAAAGCTGATAAACACTTCTAGCAAAATGGAAGTAGAAAAAATCAATGTACAACAACTATAGCCTTTTATATTCCAATGGTAAAAATACTTTCAGTAAAAACTAAGAAAAAACCACTCCATTCACAACAGCTACCAAGAAAATAAAAAATAAAAGAAGTTGAAAATCAATATAGCCAAGGAAGCAACGACTTCTATATGATGAAAACTTTGACACTGAAGGTAAAACTGAGGAAGACACTAGAAAAACGGAAAGACCTCACGTACTTACTCATGGATCAGAAGAAAAAAAACACGGTGAAAGCAGCCACCCTACCAAAAGCAACCTACCAATTTCAATATCTTGATCAAAATTGCATGAACACTCTTCACAGATATATAAAAATATTTAATTTATATGGAAGCACAAAAGTCCAATGATAGCTGTCCTGTTACAACAAAATTCAATTCCAAAGAGATCAAAGACCTCAATACAAGACACAATGCCCCAAAACCACCGGAGGAAAATGTAGGAACTCTAGCAGCACAGGAAATAAGACCAACTTTTGACAAGTAGATCTCATGAAACTGAAAAGCAAAGGCAACCCACAGAATGAATGGCAACCCATTGAATGGAATATTTTCCCAGCTTTAATGTCTGATAAAGGATCAATATCAGTATCAATATCTAGAATATGTAAGGAACACAAATAACCAAACTCTGAAATAAAATCCGCCCAAATTTAAAAACAGGCTATGGAGCTAAACAGAGATTTCTCAAAGAAGGAATACAAATGACTGGGAAACATTTAAGATGAGCTCCATATTCTTAGTCATCAGGGGATCATAAATTAAAACCACTTCAAGATTTCATCTCCTCCCAGTCAGAATGGACATAATGCAGCAATGCTGGCACGGATGTGAAGAAACGGGCCTTTGTACACTGCTGATGGGAGTATAAACTAGCACAGCCACGCTGGAAATCAGCCTGGGTCCCACCACATGACCACTTCCACCCTCCCAGAGCTTTACAGCCTGGAGACATGCTCCATGTTCACGGATGCTCTAGGCACAATAGGTAGACGTCTAGCAGCTAATGGATGGGTATTAAAAAAATGTGGTATACTCACAACAGGATTTAATTCAGCTATAAAGAAGATAAAATTATGAATATTTCAGTTAAATATATGAAACTGGAAAAACCGTTCTGAGATAACTGAGGCCCAGAGAAATACTACGTGTTCTTCTCATATGTAGATCCTAGCCCTGACTTTTGGTGGAGTGTCTAGCTTGACGTACCTCTTGAAACCAAAGAGGGCCAGTGGTTAAGTGCCTGCCTTGAGGGAAGGTGGTAGCATACAGATGAAATGACTGCACATAAGGAGAATGCTGGGGGTGGGAAGGCTGAATCAGGGAGGAGGTGGGCAAGGAGGGAGATGATTAGGGGACCAAATGAGGTGGGTATGAAAAAGCCACACTGGAAACCAACAAGAACCAGAACTAGGTGGACTTATTTCTGCTAGGCTGGCTGGCTTGCAGTTCCCCGGGATCTACCCACCTCCGCCTTCCAGTGCTGTGCTTTCACATGTGCACGGCTGAACACAGCTTTTTCTGTGGGCCTGGGGAGCTCATGCTCGCAGGGCAGGCATTTTACCCGCTGAGTCCTCATCCTAAATCCTCAAACTGTTCCTTAAAGAAGCTGGACAGCTAATATAGAAATGAGGATCTTATAAAAAACCCTTGCCATTAAGCTGGAAACCAAGTGTGCTCATAAAGACTGGCAATTCTTGCTAGCGAAAGGATCTTACAATGTGCTGTAATCTCACCCCGTTTTTGTCCAAGGCCTGCCTCATTGATCTCAATGCTCTATTTTTTTGTTAGAGCCCAGTGAAGAGATGAGCTATACACATCAGTGTAAGATTTATACTCAAATAGGATTTCTCAATTCATGCCCTGCTATCATTACGCTGGATAGAATGGTGGAGGGGGAGAGGGGCTAGTAACTTTTACCCCAATATGTGACAATCCAAAATGTTTCTAGTTTGGACAAATGTCCCACACAAGGCAAAGTCACCCCAAGTTGAGAACTAAAATGAGTACATACTTATTAAAACACAACATGACTTCTACCCCAATGTCCGTCTTACAGAGAGAGATGGCAGTGTGAGTGGGGCCTTCTGCAAGGAAGCAGACAGAGAAGAGAGAGAGAAGCTGTATTCACTAAGCCCTGATAAGAGTCTTAGTCAGCTGTGAGGTTAATGGTCTCACCTGCAACATCCCGTGTTTCCTGATGCAGGAAATCTTCCTTAATACCCTGAGAGGTAATGAGTTAGTGCATGTAAGGATGTAACGAAATGCCAAGCTCTTTGGCATACCTAAAAATAAATGTGCTACAACTTCTATACACATCAGTGCCTCTCTCATTCACCTTTAGTGGACTAAACGCCTAACTTCTTGTCCTTAAGAACACTAGAAGGGCAGATTCTTAATGCAGGTTGGTGTAGGGGGTCCTTCTATATTTGTGTTGCTTTCAGTGGTTAATAAAGAAACTGCTTTGGGCCTGGTGATAGGTCAGAACTTAGGTAGGCAGGGAGACAGAACTGAATTCTGGGAGGAAGAAAGCAAAGTCAGAGAGACACCATGGAGTCGCCAGAGACAGACGTGCCATTTCCCGGTAGGGTCACTTGCCACACGGTGATACAGATTAATAGAAATGGGTTTAACTCAGATGTGAGAGTTAGCCAATAAGAGGCTAGAGATAATTGGGCCAAGCAGTAAATTTAATTAATACAGTGTCTGTGGGGTTATTTGGGTGTAAACTAGCGTGGGCCCGGGGACAAAACAAAGGGCTACCCTCTCTCCTTGCAACACAAGGTCTTGCATTTTATGATTTAGGTCATCACCATCTTAGAGCCAGACAGTTGTTTGGATGACAGGAGGACACAGGAGTCAGAGGCCAGGCCAGAATCACTAAATGCTAATTAGTTGCATCTCTGTGTAAGTGTTCCAAGAGAGAGGGAGCAATGCTACTGTGGTGATCTGAAAGAAAATTGGCCCTCAAATATTAGGAGGTGTGGCCTTGTGGAGTAAGTGTGGCATTGGTGGAGTAGGTGTGGGTCTTGGAGGAAGTATGTCACTGTGGAGGCAGGTTTTGAGGTCTCATAATATTGTTCAAATCACACCCAATGAGATCGATCACTTCCTGTTGCTTGCAAGATATGGAACTCCCAGCTCCCTCTCCAAAACCATGTCTGCCCTGCATGCAAACCATGTTCTGCCATGGTAATAGACTAAGTCTCTAAACTGTAAGACACCCAGTTAAATGTTTTCCTTTATAAGACTTGCTGTGGTCATGGTGTCTCTTCACAGCAATTGAAACCCTAAGACAGCTCCTAAGTCCAGAATGATGAGGTTGACTTAACTACCAGCCTTCCTGAGATCCTTTAATGAGACATGATGTTGGGATGTCCTTCTGTATAAGTGTTGCTTTTACTGGCTAATGAATAAAGCTGCATTGGCCTATGGCAGGGCAGAATATAGCCAGGCTGGAAGAGATGTATATAGATAGTAGGTAAAGTCAATGAGAAACCATGCAGCTGCTGAGAAGGACATAGCAGAACTTTAACTGGTAAGCCACAGCCTCATGGCAATACACAAAATAATAGAAATTGGTTAATTTAGATGTAAGAGTTACTAATAGGCCAAACAGTATTGTAACTGATATAGTTTCTGTGTGATTATTTGAGCCTGAGCAGTTGGGAAACAGAAAAGGCAGTCTCTGCCTCCAGAGACAAAGGACAGAAAGCATTGAATGGAATTTAATGTTGGGTATTTTTTTTCTCCTAATCTTTAAAGAGGGCCTGGTAGGGCAAACAGTTTTTACTAAATACAGCATTTTTAGGTTCAAACAAGTTCCAAAGCCAGGACCTTCCTTAGCCTATCTATTCACAAAGAATGAGAGGGTTTGAATATATATGTAGACACATGCTTTTTCCTAATTCTGTTCTAATCTAACCCCACCTCAATAATTATTCAAATATTTTAAAGCATCTCCATATACCTGTCACTACGGTACCTGGGGTTTTGATATTGATAAAAACAGACTAACTTTGATCTGAGATGTCCTTTCGTATATGCGTTGCTTTTATTGGTTGATGGACTAAAGCTATTTCGGCCAATGGTTTAGCTGAATAAAGCCAGGCAGGAAATCCAAACAGAGATATATATATAGAGAGAGAGAGTAGGCGGAGCCAAGCAGACTCTATGTAGCTATCTACCAGGGAGAATAGCTGAGATGCTCACTGAAGAAACCAAAGGGTTAGGGGGCACCCAGGAGTGGCTGTGACATTAAGTGGCAGGAGTTGGGAGCGACTTCACCAACAGAATGCTTGCTGAGAGACCATGACACAGTGGAGTGTCAAAAGTCAGAATACCAGTTCACAAGAGTAAGGAGAAGGAAGGATTTGAGGTTTGAAGACTGTATGGGCTACCCAGCAAAGGAAAGAAACATTTATTTGGCCCATGGTTTCACAGCGATTTCAGTTCATCATAGTGGGGAAGGGTGGTTGCTCTGTTTATGGTAGAACATGGGCAAGAGTTGCTGTTCACACTGGCTAAAGCCTCAAAGACCTGTCCCCAGTATCCTGTTCCTACTAGTCAGGGCTCCTTCTCTTAACATTCCACAGGCTCCCAAACACTACCTTAACTGGTGAACAAGCTCTCCAAATGTGAGTCTAGGGAAAACACGTAGATTCAAAATGTGATAAAGGGACCAGCTGGCAGTAACACAGAAGAGGGGATTAGTGGTCTGCAGCATAGCGGTGTAGATGCCCTCTGTCCTGCTACCAGCAGAGGTGGGCGGGGGGGGGACTGGAAGAGGAAAGAAAGCAAAGACTTGAGTCAGATACAAACAGTGATTACACGAAACACCATGCAGCCCAATCCCAGAAAGCAGGAAAGAACTGGAGGGCTAGCAGAGAGGATCACAGGCAGTGAGCCTGGTAGGGGGGTAAGAAGGAGGCACAGAAAGACTGGGAGGAAAGGAAGCTTGGAAAAAAAAGTAGGTTAGAACGCTTACCATCAAATACAGTCTTCGAATTGGCAGCTTCAGCAATACCAAGGGGCTCAGACCCAAAGAATCTGCATTTTAATACTGTTGCAGGTGATTCAAGTGTACAATCAATCTGGGGAGGAATAACTGTCTGAATCACTGTTGCAGTCCACACACCAAGGTGGATGACTCTCTATTTGCATAGAAGCAGTAACACCGTGTCAGATGGTGTGAGGGAGGGCTTCTGAGGTGACAACCTTCCCAAAGCCTCTTTCTCAGAGTTAGCTCCCACAGCTCATTGAGTTTCTTGAATTTCCACTAGTCTGTCTCATGCCCTTGGTCTGCAGGCCTTATACTCTTATAATGTGGTTGGTAGGTTTCAAGCCTCATTTTCTCTCCCCTTGTCTGTCCTCCCTGGCAGCAGGTAGAGAGCATCCTTTCTTTCCTGCGACCATAGTCCAGGTACACTCCTCCATTCTCCTCTACCTGTAAGGGGGGAAGCCGGAGGTGCAGTTCCTCAATCCTGCCTGCAAAGCTCTGTATGTTCAGTGATCTAGTAAGAGACATTAGTGCAAAGTATATAGAATTGCCCTTCATGGCTTTTTAAAAGTTTTAGCTTTCCAATTCAATAACCCTTCATGGTTCTGTACCTTCTTTAATATGAGGAGGCTGTCTTCATATTGTATTTTTTTAAATTTTCTCTCTCTCCACACGTGCACGTGAGCACACACACACGCACGCACACACGTGAGCACACACAGAGAAAGCAACAGCTGTGTGTGACAATACAGGATGAAAGCTGAGGTTGAGCCTAATTAATGGTGGCTTTGTCTCTATGGCAGCTTTATTCCTAATAAACAGGGTGACATTTTATTAACCCAGACACAACCTCCTGCATAGAGACTTGCATACAAAGCGGTGGAAATCACAAATGTGGAGTCTCTCGTTTTCTTTTTCTGAGACATGATTTCAGGGGGCTGTCACATGCACCAGGATTCTTACGGTTGCTGACAACGATCGATTCTGAGGCCTTGCTACAACAGTTTTCACCCCGTGCGCCTCAGCCTGTGCACAGTACTGTACGGGAGCTGTGCTAGCATCGCTCTGCGGGTAGGACAACCACAGCCAGTCAGAAAAGTGAGCTGATGTCGCCTACCAAAGGTTTCTCCAAGCCTCCGAACCAGCGTATCAGATGTCACAGTGACACCTTCCACAGATGCATGCCTGTATGCTGAGGGCATGGCATATAAGTTTTCTCTGTATGGCTGTGTGTGTACATGAACATGACTAAATATCATGTGATCACATGAATCAGGGAGGTTTAAACAAAGGGTCTCTAATTTCACTACTAGTCAATATTGGTTGAGATAACCCTCAAAAGTGGATATGAGAATTTTTTGATATATGATAATTCATCTCTTGCTGAGTTATGTCATGGAGAAGCCATCCTAGCCATCACTCTGCTAACCAGTGATATGGTATAATAAACTGGATTAATCACCATGGGTACCAGAACCATGTCTCCAGCAGCTTGCCTGCCTGGCCCTCAGGAGTACATCAGCTCTGCTGTCAGAGGCAATGCCAGTAACTGCTGCTCCTTTGATCCCTCCCTCCATCGAGGAGACCGAGGCTTAGGCTAGGTCGGCAGACAAGTGTGCACAGTAGAAAGAGAGCCATGCCCAGTCTCCCTCCTGAGTTAATGACCATGATGCTTTGGGCTCACTGCTTTCCTCCTCCTGTATTGCTCACTACTACCCTGTGACTCAGAGACAGCCATGCCCAGCAACCCCACACTGCTTCACAAGAGCTGTGTGTGGGTGACCGGTGGGGCAGAGCCCGGACAGGAAGCACGGAGAATAGTTTTATGAACCTGTGAGGACACACTCAGGTTGTGACACTGAGCCAAGCCAAGGCTCCTGCACATTCGCGGGATCAGGATTTTCTGGGCTGATGAGAATATTTCTTTTGAAGTCAGTGAGGCTACAATCAATCAATCAACAAGAAAAGCAGTTCAGAAACTGACTTCTTCCCTCCCAGCTCTCACAGGGAAGAGAAACCAAAAATCTTGTTTTTAATTGTCAAAAATATAGGGCAAACTTTTGAGTTTCCTAGAGATTAAAAGGAACAAAAGATGTATTAGTGCAAATATTCTAAGGCCCTCTAAACACATGCCTGTTTTATTTTAGTGCACCCACATGTCAGAATGGGCATATATCATCACTCCATATTTATTACTAATCTCTATATATTCTCTGGCTTAAAACTGTCAAGTCTGGTAAGCTGGAACCAAATCTAGTCAGCGCTTTCTGGAATGCATGTGAAACTGTTATGCATAATTAGACTTAAAGGGTGTCTGACAGAGATAATTATGAAGAATGGGGAATGTCTTTCCTACAATGCCAATAGAACCATCTAGTTTAACAGACGTTGTGCACAGGGATCCGCAGAACTAACTGTTGACTGGTTGTGGATCAGCAGTATCAACATCGATTGGAACACCCTAACAGAAAAACGACCCCAGGCCCAAACCCACACCTACTGAGGTCAGGATAATGCAACTTTACAAAGACACCGCAGGCACTACTATGCGCACTAGCGTCTGGGAAGCACAGCAGGCCCATCCAGTCCAACTGCTTCTTTTTACAAGTGAGGAGTCTCAGGCCCAAACAGGCTGAGGGACTAACAGGGTGTAATGTGCCCTTCGTGGATGCCAGATCCAGATTCCAGGGTTGTGTAGCCTCCGGCTCACTCTGCAATGCTCTTCCTCACATGACCCTACTGTGGGATGCTGGGATTTAAAATGTGAATAAGTAACCCTGAGCCATACAGGGAACCATGCCAGACTGTTTGTGTTCGCGCGTCATGGGGTCTATTCTTTCTGTAGAGATTTAATTATGGGAATATGTGGCTGCAGGTGGACTTGTGTATATGTGAGTGCCAGTGCTTGTGGAATTCAGATGAGGGCATTGCATTTTCTGGGAGCAGGAGTTACATTACGGGCAGTTGTAAAACTGCTTGACATGGATGCTGGGAATTGAACTCAGGCCCTTTGAAAGAAAAGTACCTGCTCTTAGCAACAGAGCCAACTACTCCCTACCCACCACCACCTGTACACTTCCTACGCCCTAAAATACACTTACAAGATGCTAGGGATGGGCATGGGGAGGAGCACATCTCAGCAGCAGGCTCGCTCACCTCATGCTGCCTGGAGACTGAGGGTGTGGAACTGGACACCTTGCTTTGGGGGTGAGCTTGGAAATCCCCACATTTCTACATATCTCTGGTGTTGGGACTATTATGTTAAGGTGTGTTGCTTTGTGTTGCATTTGTTTAACTTTGTCACGCTGTGATACCTCTGCCTGTCTAGAACACGCTGATGGTCTAATAAATAGCTGAGCAGCAACAACAGGCAGGAAAAAGGGATAGGCGGGGCTGGCAGACAGAGAGGTTATACAGAGAGGGGTTTCAGAGAAATCATGGGGCCAATCACACCAGCTACATCAGCAATCACAGGTAAGTAGTAATATTTAAGAAGTAAGAGAACGGAAAAGCCTGGAGACAAAAGTAGATGGGATAATGTAAGTTTAATGAAATCTGGCAAGAAACAAGGGTAAGCCTACGACCAGACGTTGATAAACTAAGAATAAGACCCACGTGTGTGTTCATTTGAGAGCTGGGTGGTGGGCCCCCAAAAGAGCCCAAAGAGCTTAACATCCTTGTACTACACTCTGGTCCAGTGATGCGGCTCTGGCCATAGCTCTCCTCTGACCCTACTCTATCACATGCTTTAAAGTCAAAGCTTATACGTGGCTTTGCCTTGGCATTCTGGAGCCAAGCAAACTGTCAAACCCTCGAGGATGTGTATCCCAAACAAGATTTGAATCACAAGCACAGGAACTATCTGAGTTGCTACCGATATCTTGGTTTTCTAAGCCAGCCTCTAGAGCAGCTCTTTCCATACTTGCCAGCCTGGATATTGCACACTTCCTAAAACAGGCTTGGAAACGTTAATTTCTAAGTAGGAGAACTTGATTATGTTATTTCCCCTAGGTTTCAGCTGTGAGAGCAGCCAGAGGGAAAGGGTATTCAATAATACTCAGACTGCACGAATGTTGTGCTACTAATATTTTAGGAAGCTGAAAGGGACAATCTGTCTGGCAGGCATCTGTCCTCACTCACGTGTGCATAGCAATGGTCCCTCCTAGCAGATGGTAACTTTTCTGGGAAAAAATTAATTTCTCCGTATGCGAAGAGATTGTATGTTTGTTCATAATCAACACTTTGTCTACCAATTGAGGAATCAGAAAAGAACATGTTGGGTATAAGTGCACTACACTGAAGGGGGATGGCTTCAAAAAGGCAAGAAGGTAGCTGAATCAATAATCCGAGATGTGGGGAGAATATTAAAATGTTGCTGGAAACACTATGGATCGTTGGAGAGGACGAGAAATTGATCCATGTTCTACAGATTCCTAAATAAACCATGAGATAAAACTGTTGTTCTCCTGAACTGGCTCACAGTTGGGGCTCTTGCCCTGAATGCTACTAACCTGTCTCTCTCCTGCCAGACTATCTCCGCTACTCCCCACCTACCAAGTCCAAAGCAGTCTTTCTGATCTCTTTAATCTGAATCTAAGACCTAATGTTTGTGTGTACAAAAACTAAAAAGTAGGTCTTTGGACTACAGACTGTTTTAGATTAATGGTGAGATCGTTATCTTCCTCTTCATCACCTTGCACCTCTGGTATACAACATCCATCTTCACCTTCTAAACTTTGTCTCTACCACTGCTTCCAATGTCCACACAAGACACATACTTATACACACACACACACACACACACACACACACACACACCCCTCCCCACACCTTCCACCTGAGGGGAAGAGGGAAGGTAACAAGAACAGAAGAAAGGGACCTTTGCCTTCTTTGCATGGATTTCCTATCTCGCAGGCCTGTGGAGAAACAGAGAAGTGGAGAGAGAGCAGAACGGTGAAGGAAGTTACTTCATGCTCTTGACGCACTTCTGAAATGCTCTTCCTCTCTGCACTCTGCAATATTATGAGTGGAATCTGAGATTCTCTCATAGCCCCTGAGTGTTTGGGACACTAGATCCACAGGTGGTACTGCTCTGAGAGGCATGGAGCCTTTCAGAGATGCGGCCTAGCAGGCAGAGCAGACCCCCAGAGCAAGCCTTTGGCAGCTCTGTCTTCCTCTGGCTCCTCCTTGTCTCTGCTTTCTGATCTGATGTGATATGAGCAGCCTCTGCCACAGGCTCCTGATGTCATGGCCTGAACGACTCTGCCCCACAGTCTGAAACACACTGGAGCTGTGTCCCAGACACACCCTCCCTCCCTTAAGTGTGCCTAGCAGCATTGTCACCATGTACTTGACGCAGCGTCCCACCCAGGGAGCCCAGTGTGTGTGATAGAGTGGGATCAGGTGAGGAGGAGGAGGAGGTGAGAGGCCAGAAGAAAAACACCTTACTATGCTGATCAAGACTTCAGATCTACTCTCTACCTTTCTTCAGGTTAGCAGATGCTGAAAGAAGGGGAAAGAGTGAAGCCCCACGCCTCCCTGCTCCCCTCAAAGCCCTCAAGTTTCCTTCATCCCCAGCTTGTATGCCCTCTGCTCACTTCCACACTTCCCTTCCACCATGACAATCCTCCCCACAGTACGTGCTGGTTCCTTCCTCTCCTACATCCTGAAACCCAGTCATCAGAGCTCTGTAAGAGGGTTGTAAGAGCAGTTCCCTAGAGAGAGGACCCAGCATTTTGGACTTGGGAACCACTGCCCCTGCTGCCTCCCATCCCACGACAATCAAGAGAAGACTGCAGCACCCTTAGAGGCCCACCTTAGAGGAGGCCCACCTTAGCGGCCCACCGGTACAGATGGATGAACTAGCTCTCAACATACAAAGTTAAGAACACAGAATTTATTTCCTTTGAGTTTTTTTGATATACATCATTTAGTTACATATTTTTGGCATACATAATTTAGTTTTATGTTTTTGTATACATTATTTAGTTGTATGTTCTTTGGTATACATCTTTAGCTATATATTTTTTCTAATGTATATGCTTACTCAGGCAAGGAGGGTTTAATCATTCAGCCTGCTTAAAATCAACTTCAAAAATTTTAAAATCTATTAATAATGATACTTTAAAAACAAATACCTAAGAAGAGTTGCAGTTAAACCAGGGTCGTGTGAAATCCCAGCACTCAGGAGACTAATGGGATGTGGCCTTGTGAGCCTGACTCATCTGGGATGCACAGCGAGTTCCAGCACCCTAAGTGAGAGTATCTTAAAACAACACAAAACAAGCAAACACACCTTCCCATAGCAACCAAAAACCCCAAACAACCCCACCCTCAAACCACAACAAAACAAACAAAACAAAACAAAAAAACAGGCTGGTTAATTTCCCTGCACATGGAAGACTCTTCTCTAGGCCTTAGGAATGAGGAGATACAACCTCACGTCTCTTTATGGCCAAGGTCTTCCAAAAGTGTTCTACGCCACAAACAGATGTATCTCGAAAATGGAGAGCTAACTGTGTTTTAGCACACAGGCTAAGTCAGAACAGACATCTAAGGGTAGAAATGGTCCTCTATGAAACATCAAGAAGAGCTCACGTCTGACAAGGTCCCAGCTCTTGTGCCATGAGCCTTCCTTCTATGGCAGCAGGCACTATGGGCTCACAATGCACCATGCACTGCTCTCTACCATTTATCTGATGACCCTGCTCCCACCCATACCACATGATCCCTCTCTACAGACAAGAAAACTGAGCACCGAGAGGTGAGCTATCTGCTCATGCTCACCGTGGTAGGAGGAAGTGTAGTAAAGAGGCCCCTTGTTCATTTCCTGGCCACCCAGACTCCCAGAAAAACCACACAGAAACTGTATTAATTAGATCACTGCTTGGCCCATTAGCTCTAGCTTCTTAGTGGCTAACTATTGCATATTAATTTAACCCATTTCTATTAATCTGTGCATCACCACATGGCTCTGGCTTACGGCTAAAGTTGCAGCATCTGTCTCGGTGGAGCTACATGGCTTCTCTCTGACCCCGCCCTTCTTTCTCCCAGCATTCTCTTTAGTTTTCCCCACCTAACTCTTTCTGCCCTACTCTGCTATGGGCTCAAAGCAGTCCTTTATTAACCAATGGTATTCACAGCATAGCATACAGGGGAATCCACATCAAGGAGGAACAGTGAGAGACAGAAAATAATACAAATAGTTTGGTTTTAGATTACAAACTCACCCTCACCCTCTCCTGTATTTTACCACCTTTCACCCATTTCTTTATCTTCCCTCTGCAGATGCTGCCCAACACAACTAAGGCTAAGAAGTCGCTGGTCTGGGAAACCCAGGCTGACCTCTCCTCCCAATAGCATTCACACATACTGGCAGTCAGAGATGGCCCAGCTCTGACCTCAAGTAGCCCTTCCATTCCTCCATTCTTCCTTTGTTGCTTTGCTTTTCCTTAGGTAAATTCTGATTCTTTGCTAAATTTTAATTTGTTTCTTTTCTTTTTTTGTTTTTAATCATAGGAGAGAGCATGAATGCTGTTCCCCACTGCCATATTTTATATAGAGGATGTTCCCACAGTTGGGGAGATTGCAGGGGTCAGCATGTCCAGAGTGCTAAGACAAGCCTCACCTTGGAAAACCACCTTCGTTTCTCCTTCCTTCCTCCCTGCCCTCCCTACCCGGTAGCTGTGTACCCAGGGAGTCAGTCCAAAGGAGGGTGTTGGATCCTCTGGGGCTGGCACGGGGTGCGGGTGCTGGGGACTGGCCTCCAGTCCTTTGCGGAAGAGCAAGCGTTCTGCACCTTGGGGCTGCCACCTCACCCTTCACTGTGATGGGGCTAGGAATGGGAACTAAGATCCTAACCTGCTAGATAAGCATTCTACCACTGAACTCTATCCCCGGCCTCCTTTCTTACTTTTGATCAGCGCAAATGTTAACAGAAAAGCTAAATAGACTATGAAAGCCAAACAGAATCCACGTTGTCAGCCATTTCTGTAGAACCACCAGGCAGCCTGGAAAGCTATTACAGTCATGGACTCTTCAGTCATCCACCAACCCTGTACCGCTTGTCTAGTTTCATCACAGCCTCTGACATAGCTCCCTTGGTCAGACAAACAGCCCTTCTAATGGTACTGTAGTCTGCAATACCACGGTGTTTAGATAATACTGAATCACTTGGGAGTCCACTATCAAAAAACACAATGGTTTTACTTCTGGACGTCTAATTTGCAACAAAAATGTGCCTAGTGCACTGGATGGAGAAAATGACAGAGCCCCACATAGGAGCACCGGACTGAGCTCCCAAGGTCCTGATGAGGAGCAAAAGGAGGGAGATCATGAGCAAGGAAGTCAGGACCGTGAGGAGTGCGTTTACCCATGAGACTGATGGAACAGGGGACCAAACCGGACTCTCTGAATGTGGCTGACGGTGGAGGAGGACTGAGAAACCAAGGACAACGGCAAATGAACATGAACTCTACAGCATGGACAGGCTCACTGTGAGCCTTGTCAGTTTGGTTGCTCACCTTCCTGGACTTAGGGGGAGCTGGGAGGACCTTGGACTTAACATAGTGAAGGGAACCCTGATGGCTCTTTGTCTTGGAGAGGGGTGGAGTGGGGGGATGGAGGTGGAAATCTTTAATAAAAAAAATGTGCCTAGTGTTGGTAAGTCTGTCAGCATGAATAGCTCACTAATCCTTCGGTCATGGCAACTCCTTCTGCAAGGTTCTTCCCTTCCATTTCCTCTGCTGTCCACTCCTTTAGGCCGAGGCAATAAAACTCACCATTTAGTCCCTGAGAAGAGACCATCAGAGTGGGATGATGGAACTTGAGATGTAAAACTGAAAATAGCTCATTAGAAAACCAGACACAGAGGAGGCATTTCCTCTTTCGTGAACCCAATCGTGTAAAGCATGAACCCAAACCAACCCATAAGCCTCTGCTGAAACTCCAGAGAAACCACTAGAAGATCTTTAGCAAGCAATGTTACAGCAACTGTAACAATGAAGAAGATAGCCTCCCAAATGTGGAAGGAGAAATTTAGTTGCTATGTCCTATTTCCTTTTATTGAGTAGCTTCAATAGACAGACCAGAGATTTCAACCTTCCTGAGGCTGTGGGGTCCTGAGTTCAACAACCATAAATTTGCTAACAATAACAGGCAAAAATCTTTAAGTGATGTATAACCAGAAAGAGTATAACCATACAAATTACAAGGATAAAATGATAGGAAGGACATAAAAACCATTTGAAAGAAATGTGAGAAACACACTAAACAAAATGGAGCACTTACTAAAGAGATCGGATAGGTTTGAAAACCTTGAAGAAGGAATCCTATTTGACAGGTGGGCGAGGAAACAGAACATAGTCTCAGAAGGAGTGACAAGTTTCACAATCAAGAAAGGCAAGAGTGGGCACGTCAGATATCTGTGATTTGGAGAAGCATTTCGGGAGTGTGAATTTTCTAATTCTCCCTAGGAAAGCTAGAAATTTGGAGTTTCTATTATAGTCACAATGTTTAAGTATATGCTACTGATAGAAGCCAAAAGGTTAATACAGTATGGGTCAACAAGATATGCTCGAGGAACTGTATACTTCTTAATAAAATGTTTACACCTCTGGTCCAGTTCTTCTTTCTCCCTGCCCTTTTTTGTGTGATCAAGGAATAGGACCCCTTAAGCAGGAAGGCAAGTGTTAAGTTACACTTCCAGGGGATACAACAGATCTAACAGCATCGTTTGTTGTTGTTGCTGATACTGAGTATCCCCAGGCCTCTGTTTTGCAAACAGGGTTTACAATTACTCTCTCCCCGCTTGGCTCCATTGCCTTTTCAAACCTCTAACAAGGTCTTCTGTGAAGCAAAGTCTTTGATAACAGTCTACTCACAAGTATTTCCTTTCATATACCTTTCACATAGGTGCGTGTCTGTCTAAACGTCAGGTGAGCACAGCTGTGCGAATCATCCTGGCATTTTGTACCATGTTCCACTGGTGTTTATCCTTCTCTCAATGCTATTTGTTCTTTTTCAAACGGTTGAAGATATTCCAGTCCTTGTCTTTCTATATAAATTTTAGAATTTTGCCTAGGTCTACAAAAAATCTTGCTGGGATTTTTAGAGAAACTGTGTTAAAGCACCCCGCCAACTCTGGAAGCATCAGCATCTTCACTATGTGGAGTCTTCTCAGACATGAAGGCACTCTGCTTCGTCAGCATCCGAGTTTTCAACAACAAGCTCTTCCTAGATTACATCCAAGTATTTTTTCCAGTTTTGTAATTTTAATATTTTCCCCTTACATAGGATTAACTTTTAAGCATAGTTGTGGGTTTGCAGCAAGTTCTACAGAACATAAAGAATTTCTATATATTCATGACTTCCTCCTAGTACAGTCTCCATCTTATAAAAAACCTACATTACAGGGATTCATTAGCATGAATAATAAATGCACACTGACCTACAATTACTGCCCAAATCATAGCTTACATTAGGGTTCGCTTTTGGAGAATTGTGTTAATTTTGTGTTTATGTATTCACTTCTAATAATTAAAGAGTACTACTGATCTCTATGTGATTCTCTTGGGTCTCATGAGCTTCCTGAACTTGCTCACTAGCTCTATGAGTTATGTTAGATTCACTATGATTTTCTGCTGAGACTACTATAGGTAAAGGAGAACGACTTTATCTTTGTCTTTTTGTACACTATTTCTTTATCTTGCCTTATTGCACTGGATGGGAGTTCAAGCATTACACTGGTAGAAGTGATGAGATTATACACCATTATCTTCTTCCCCACCTTAGGAGAAAAGCATTCAATCTTCTACTATAAAGTAGCTATATGCCGTCAGGCAGTGGTGGCTCATGCCTTTAATCCCAGCACTCAGGTGGCAGAGGCAGAGGCAGGCACACCTCTACAAGTTCAAGGTCATTTTGGTCACCAGAGTGAGTTCAAGGACAGGCTCTAAAGCTACACAGAGAAACTCTGTCTCAAACAAACAAAAAAATTGAAGATATTTTTCAATTTTTTGTCAATTCTGCTTTCTTATACTTTCTGAGATGAGAGACTTGAAAATTGTTTTAGGCATTCCATTTTGATTCATCTGCATTGATTTTAAGGATATGTCCTTGTATAGTTTGGTGGGCGCTGTGAGGATTTCATCATGTGTATAATATGTATCAGGGTCTGCTGTTTTATCACTAGAACTTTGAATTAAGAAATCTTCATACTTCTTTATCCTGTTGTGTGTGTGTTCCATCCACATATATTTCTTCTATATATATTTCAAATTCCATCAGCAGTTACAAACTTGTGTGTATCAACTCCCATATAAACTTAGGAAAGTCCCCAGGAGGCAGTGGCAGATGTATTTCTGTGAGTGTGAGCCTCATCTACACATAAGGAGTTCTGCCACAGCCAAGGCTACACAGAGAAACCCAGTCTAAAACAAAACCAACCAGCCAAACAAACAACAAAAAACTAAACAAAACAACAGCAACAGAAACCTTAGGAAAGTCTATAGGATTCAGCCATATTTATATTCACTGATTTTTTTAAAATTTTTTATCTAAAAGATGGTTACCTCTCTTTTTTATGGCATTTCCTTTAGCAATTCCTTAAGGAGATCCACTGGTGATATATTTGTTTTTTTATTCATCGGGGAATTTCTTGACTTCCTTTTCTTCCTAAAGGCATTTTCATGGGATACAGGATTCTGAAGAGGCAGTTCTTACAGCACTTGAACTGTGAAGTGTTAGCTTTTGTTGATCTATGTAGTTGCTGATGAGCAATCCACTACTGTTCAAGTTGCAGTCCCCACAAGTGCTCCTAACTCAAGACTTGCCAAAGTGTTTGGAAGCATGACGCATCTTGGTACGGCTTTCTTTGGGCTGATTTTGTTTGAGGTTAACTCAGTAGATCAGTTTTATATTGCTGCTGTAACAAACTGTCACACATTTAGTACCTTAAGTTATCTCAAATTTATTATCTTATAGATCAGGAGATGGAAAGCTGGAAGCCAAAGAAGAATCCATCTTCTGACTTCTCCAGCTTCTGGATGCTCTCTCAGATCTTGACTTGTGACTTGAATTCCAGTGTCCTTTCTGTCTCTTTTGGGAACTTTTGATATAATATTGGGGCCCAATTAGACATGAAAAGGCATTTTCTTATTTCAAAAATCCCAAATTCCCTCTGCAAAGTCCTTTTATCATGTACACTATATGCACTTGCAGTTTTAGGGATCGATGTGTTGGCACCTGCTGCAGGGAGTATTATTCAGACAACTACATTGTATTGTAAATCCCAGCACTTGGGAGGCAGAGGGAGGCAGATCTCTGTGTGTTCGAGAACAGCCTGGTCTACAGAGTGAGTTTCAGGACAGGCAAAAATACACAGAGAAACCCTGTCTCAAAAAGCCAAAATATTAAAAAGTAAAAATAAAAGAAACAGTTTAAAATAATGCCACATAAAATGGAAAATACAGAGTCTGGATACTGTATGTTATTGTGTTAGCTTTGAATTGTTTGAATGCTCAGGAAGGAGCAACAGCTGCTAAAAGACATTTGGTTATAAATGTTGCTGGATTAACTCACATATATATTTTAAAAATGCCTTGATTTCAAAATTTAAGTCAAAAGATATGTTACTTTGGAGAAGAGGTTTTTCTTTTGTTTCCACAGGAAACGAGGGACTGTGGATTCATTCTGGGTTAAGAAAAATCAGGTTTGACCAAGGAAGACCCCCTGAGAAATCTCCAATAGGAGGAATAGCCTAGATGTCTGAATTCTACATCTAGAACAGTTCAAGACTGCTGCCTGAGATGATAAAGCCTCACGGGTCACTCTAGTGAGAACTTTACCATAATTCTAAAGTTTATTTAGGTCCCCATAAGATTATCAGTACCCCAGTCAGCAGGAAGTAGCCTGGAAAACTACACTCACATTCCCCCCAAAAATGTATTATGTTGTTTGTCTTTGTTTAGAATGTTGGTTGCAAGTTGTTATGGACATTGGTCAGGAAAAACCTAAAAAAAGGACATTCAATTCAGAGTTCTTGTTCTGAAAAAAAAAAGCGGGGAGTGCTGTGGAACAATGGTCTTGTATTTTGTAAAGATTTGCCACTTGTATATTAATAAAATTCTGATTGGCCAGTAGCCAGGCAGGAAGTAGAGGTAGGGCGATGAGAACAGGAGAATTCTGGGAAGAGGAAAGAGTTAGTCTGAAATCATGACCCAGATGCAGAGGAAGCAAGATGAGAATGCCTCACTAATAAAGGTACCAACAGACAAGAATTATGGGCTAATTTAATGTAAGAATTAGTTAATAAGAATCCTGAGCTACTAAGCCAGCCAGTTTATAATTAATCTAGGCCTCTGTGTGTTTCATTGGGACTGAACCACTGTCAGACTGGGCGGAAGAGAAACCTCTGTCAACAAATGGTGCCAACGTGGACAGCTATATCCATATAACCTGAGAGAGCTTGGGAAGTCATTCTAGACACAAAGAACAGAGTTAAGCACGGCTTCTTGGTAGCAGCATTTTCTCAGGTGGGCTTTGTTTGCTAGAGGCATGAGTGTCTCATTTAAGAGAGGCTTCCTGACTCAACTTTAGGTGCAAAAACCTTGCAGCTGTGTTAAGAGGACCTGGCAGCAAACATTTAAATGGTGTTTATGAAGAGCCAACAGCATGCATCTTGGAGGCAGCACTGACCTTGAAGCTCCATAGAGTTGTGCCAATAAACATGGCTCCTGCTAGTGCCTCCACCATAAAGCTAGACTCTCAGAAAGCTAAGGAATGTGGTGGATCCTGTCATCAAACCACAGCTCTAATCCTAGCCATATTGCTTAGCAAATTAAAGCCTCATTGGTCAGAAAAAGAGAGATATACAGTAAAGATAGACTCAGATGAAAGAAATCCTCTAAACGATTTATAGTGTGTTTAAAAATATATGTTGGCTTGAGAGAAAAAGTAAAAGGATAAAGAGACGAGAGAGAGAGAGAGAGAGAGAGAGTAGTTGGGTTTAATCCCAGCTGGGCAGTGGTGGCGCATGCCTTTAATCCCAGCACTGGAGAGGTAAAGTATCCCTGGTGGGACACAGAAACCTCAGACAACAACATTGCACTTCTTATGTGTGTAGCTTTATAAATAAATCTTTTGGCCAAATTTTGTAGGTTTCAGTTACTTACTCGGATGTTTTAGCACCCTGCCTTTTTATATTCTTTTTTAGGGGGCTCCAAAAGCACAATGCTAGATTTTCAGTCCACTCTGAAGGTTACTGGGGTTCTGTTATTTTTGTTTCGTTGGTTTACTCTCTCCGTATTATTCAGACTAACTTCCAGTTCACTGATTCTTTGCCATGTCCCACTCGGCTCTGCGGCTTGTCTGCTATGATTCTCCCTCTGGCTACTCTACTTTTTCATTCCAGGATGGCACTAGGTTCTTCATTGTATATCCACAGATTTGCTAGGATCTTACATTTGTAGCTACTGGTCCATGACTGTTCACTGAAGCATTTACAATGATGGATTCTCTAAGTCTAGCTGATAGCTCTAACATCTGCCACCTGGTGTTGGCCTCTCCTGCCCCAACAGGTTGATAGCTGCCTTGTTCCTGGTATCAGGGTTGACTTTGCTATTGCTTTTCATTGAAATGTGGCCCTTGGGAAACAGGTTAGATGGCTGGATCACTATTTTAACTTGCGTTCTTCTGATAGCAACTCCAGCAAGAGAAGTTGTGTGGGGGAGGGACGGGGAAGATGTCACTAGTGCTAAAGGCAGTATCGGATTCCCAAGTACAACTCCACTGGTGTCTGAAGAGATTTCTGAAGGCCTGGCAGGAGTGAGACTTTGGGTCTCCCTTAGGCCCCCATGGATACTTTCCTGGCTGGAAGGAGTCACCCATTGCTTCTCACGTGATGTCTTCCGACACCATCCAGTGAGGATGACTGGGAACTGCAGTCTAGCAGGAGTGAAGTCCACTACTCCCCACCATCGAGTGCTGTCAAGATGGAGTTTATACTTCTCTGGATAGTCTCTTAAGAGTATAGACTTGTTGCTTAAACGTTTTCCTTCTACACCATCCCATTTCTAGCACTCTGGCTAGAGAAAACAGATTTTTTTTTTTATTGATGATGTTGTGTGCTTGCTTGCTAATTAGTCTTGCTGTTGTTTCTTTAATAACCTTTTCTACTCCAAATCTGGAATACGTGAGGCAGAGGAAAACCCAAGTGTCATATCCTTGGATCATTTCTGGGGGTCCTTAGAGTCTTATGCCTGATTCATATGCAATACATTGAGGTTCGTTGGTCTTAGAGGAATGGAGGAAACGTATGTCTATGCATCTTCCTGGAGGGCAGAGCAAGTAGTTCACCTTCATATTGAGGCTAAAATTAGAACTGTCACTAAGCAAGGAAACTGCCCTTTGCTATACTGAAAAAGTTCTATCACATGACAGCAAAAGGTCACATGAAATCAATTTGGAATGGTTATCAAAGAACCTGAGGGTTTTAAGTAATATGTTTTTAAATATTTTCCCAAAGAAAAATACTTAGTGATGTTCACTTTTTTTGTTTAGAAAAAAGAAGAAAGGGACCTTTTCCTGTGTGGGTAATATTTCATAATTACTACCTAACACATATGCTTTAGTTCTTTTCCTACTTTGAGGGAATCCTTCTTTTCTGTTTAATAAAGAAGCAGCTTACTACAGTCACTAGACTGTACAGCATAGCAAAAACAAGAGAATAATAACAGGAAGTCTCTCTACACATGCATTGATATGCGTTCTGGGTTTTGCCAATTAACACAAATGGGCTGCTCTTAAGAAATTTGGTTAAAAGTCAAATAAAGAGATGTAAATGGCAAGGATGGAGAATAACTTCCACTGAGAGAAGGCGTCTTAAGAGACACTCAAAGTTCTCTGAGGTAGTTGGGTCTATGGGGTCCTGAAGCAGTTCTGAGAAATCAGGACCTTTGTTTTTGTGCTCCACATGGAAGCTAGACGCAATGGCAATTCCTCGGGCCCGAACACTAAATCCATGGCATTAATGCAGCTAGTTTCTTCCTGGGGTGACCAGAAGGAAACGCACTGGTGAGTAGCGAGGGAATGCGAAGTGAGCTTTAGCAAGCCATTCTAAGGGTTAGCAGAACCAAGCTCTGTCAGCCAGCTTGATCTCGCAATCATGAGTACCGAGAAAGAACACTTAGCAGTGACGGACAAGTAGAAGCGAAGGAGAAAAGACTCACAGTGGTATCGCCAGGCTGAAAGGTTGCCTTGTGTTCTGTGACCGAGAGCCCCGTACCAGAGGGGCCCCAAACCACATACTGCTCCAGGGAACCCATTTAAGGAAACAGCAGCCCATTCCTGTGCTGTCTCCACTGAGGGAGCTGTCTGCCAGACATGGAACATCCTAACAGAGCTGAGGTCTGCCAGGGCTTCTATATCCAGCTGCCTCAAACTGAGACAATAATGCTATTTAAACTTAAGGCCTGTGTGGTCACAGGAAGTCTTCTATATACAAAACGTAATTGTTAATACAGGTCAAGTAAAATTCTACTCCACAGTCAATATTGAAGTTGTTGAATGCTATAGTTTACATTATAGCATGAAGGAGTTTTTGGGGGGTGGGGTAGGGAATCTGTTTACCTTTTCTATATATAATTGCTAATTACTTTAGAAATGTATCATATTTTTAACCCATCAAGCATACAATGGCTATTTAATAATAACGGAATTTGCCTTACTGAACAATGAAAGCATACTTTAATAAAACTGCAGAGATGAGAGTAGTGTACAAGAAAGGTCACTTAGTTTGCTTTCCTAAGGTGGAACTATGGTTAAGGAGTGCAGAACCCAATATTAGTAGTTCTTGCTCTCACTGTAGACAAAGAAAATATGAACTTCTGTCTAATGTTCATTTCATCCGCATGTTCATTACTTATTTAATTTCAGCTTAACCTGTAACCTGTCAGCACTTCCTTAGCCTTATTTTCAAGTGTTCAAATCTTAGAGTCTGAGAATAAATCTCAATATGCTTACAAAGCTTGAGTATTATTAAAAATACTCAGGCAACTGGTTAATAAAATATAATTAACCAAATCATACAAAACATCAGTTTAAGATAAACTATAAATATTTAACATGAAAAACAAAATGTATAATATTTTAAATAAACAAGGTGAAAAGTCTCTTAGAAGCTCAAGGTCAAAGTTCACAATCCTCAGTCCTGAGTGGAAGGACCGCTACACACTACAGCAATCCCCAGTCCTGAGTGGAAAGGATCCCTGCCACTACAGCAATCCCCAAGTCCTGAGTGGGAAGGACCTTGACACACTACAGCAATCCCCAGTCCTGAGTGGGAAGGACCATCACACACTACAGACTACCCCCAATTCCAACTAAAGCTAAAAGTGCCAGACTATACTCTAAAAGGTAAGCTTCAGAATACATGTTCTGCACCCCACAGAGTTACAACCCAACAGAAAAGCCCCAAATGTCCCCAAACCTGAACCTGATGAACGCTCACATGAAATGCTAAAAGCATTTCATATTTCAGACGAGGACAGCTCAGCTAGCAAGGCCTATGCAAATATTCCAACATCGACAAAACTCTGAAGCATTTTGGATAAGAAAACTCTATTAGTATTTTGGTGGGGGCTCCCTGTCCCTGGCAAAGAAATGTGAAAACAGCCCATAAAAGCAAGAGAAAGATTTTCTTGTTTTGAGACCACAATAACAGTGGGAAAGTTTCTTTTACACACACACACCTTAAGCAGAGCTTGCTCATGACTGTAGGAAGGGGATTCTTTGCTCCTTGACTGGGGAAATACAAACTTGGCAGCATAATAAGATGCCAACTTTGCATGCACTTCAGAAGCAAGTGAAAACCGTAGTGATATCCGGCTGTGGTGTGGAAGGATAAGAAGGCATGGTACTCACTGGAAACATTCCCCATTTCCTGTTTAGAATGCTGTGTCCATAACTGATGATAAACTTATCCTCTCTCAGGTATATCTGAGTACAGTTCCAAGAAACTATGGCCTAACAGCTAAAGAGTGCTTTATAGTGTTTTTAAGAGCAACTAATAACACCAATGTAACTCTGCAAAGCTTATCTTACATACTAAATGTTCGTCTACAGAAAAAGTTTGGGGCTTCCATTTTATTTATTTTTTTTTGTTTTGGTTTTGGTTTTTTCGAGACAGGTTTCCCCTGTAGTTTTTAGAGCCTGTCCTGGAACTAGCTCTTAGGACCCAGGCTGGCCTCGAACTCAGAGATCTGCCTGCCTCTGCCTCCTGAGTGACTGGGATTAAAGGCGTGCGTCACCACCAACCCGGCTTTGGGCTTCCATTTTAAAAGAGAGCGTGTGTGCATGCATGCAAGTGTGTGTGTGTGTGTGTGTGTGTGTGTGTGTGTGTGTGTGTGTGGTGTATTTCTGAGCACTGTAGTCATAAGCAATGAGGACAATATACCTAACCAACAGGGGGCTGGGTATATCAACTGTGCAAGAGTCATACTACACAAGTTTACTTGGCAACAAACAAACTACAACTAGATGCAAAACAGCAAGTAAAGAAACAAGTCACAAGATACACAGAGCATGACTGCACTGGCATGATGTACCATAAGCAGCCAAGGGAGCACTGGGGATATATGCATGGGTGATAGAAGCCAGTTAGGACCCCAGGTGCCAGGCCCTGTGAGGACAAACTCCCTCATCTGGAGAGCTTCACTGCATCAGGCATTCATGGACTGGAGACTCGCTTGTGGTTGTAGAGACCCCAAATGGCTGTGAAGATCCCAACAGGGCAATTCTATCTGCTGTCCATCATGACTTTAGGGGGTGGACAATTATAGAATAGGGATGACATTTAGTTGGCACTAGGATCCTCTCAATTATAATTGAGTATGAACATTAAAAATTAGTGAGGGGAAAACATAGATTCCAGAGCTCAAGATACCTGCCAATAAAATATTACTCTTATTTTTAAAAAGATCTTTACATTGGCCAGCCATATAGTGTTTATCAAAAACTACTCAATATCTATTATCCCAAAGAGCTTTGAGTCTAGTGCGCTTCTTGACTATGTGTTAGCTATACAGCAATTCCTTCCAAGAAGGACTTAATGCAGCCTGAGTGATTTAAACTTTGTGAAAAATGGAACACTGTGCTGTGATAGTAGTTTGCTAAAATTTACAACTGGACATTAATACTATTTTTATGATCTTTAATTTTCTCCAATGTCCCATTACCTCCCAAACAGTAGCGCCTGGCACTAAAACAACATTCCATAATCATTATTAATGGTCCCTCTATCTTTCCCTCTAATGCATTTAACCCTACAATGTGGTTATCCTTGCAACGAGTAAACAGCAAAATGACTATGATATATTTAGGCATAATAGAGGGAGCAGGATATGGTGACGTGAAAAAATAGCTGGAAAGAGTTTTCTCAAGGGAAATAGCCTGAATAAAACTGTCTTCATTATTTAATGCAAATATTTAAACAACCACACTCTGCGCATAAACACTGAGGGAAAAAAATCCAGCTGAACATGTTAACAGAAAACCCAGAATGGTCAATTTAACAAGAGTAAAGCTGCAGAAAGTGTTGGGATGAAAGCATTAGACAATTAAAGGTACATTTGTCATCTTAAAGGGGGAAGAAAAGTTGGATTAGCAAAGAACGTTGTCTTTCTTGGCAGTAATAGCTGACCTGTTTGTTTTCAGCTTTTTGAGGAAGCGTGCTAAGTTCTTACTGTTCATGCTTACAAGTCAGTGTGTTAAATGATGTTTATAGGTGGGGATTCCTTGAATTCTGTGAAGAACTGAAAGATCTCAGACTTCATCTAACTTGCAAGCTAACACACTTTTAAATATTTTTAGTTTTTTTATGCTATGAGTGTAGGTGCTTTGCATGCAAGTATGTCTATGCATTGTGTATCTACCTGGTGACCTCAGAGTTCAGAAGAGGGTATCAGATCCCTGGAATGCAGTTAGATACTTCTTATCTGTCATGTGAGCTCTGGGAAGCAAACCAGGTCCTCTGGAAGGGCAGCCAGTGCTACAAACCACTGAGGTATCTCTCCAGCCCCACAAGTTAACATATTGACCTGCACATCTTTATGGGAGCTCAAGAATAACACTGTGGGATGATCAGCATGGGTTTTATGCTCAGTCTCTTCTGCCTGATGCTCAAATTCCAGAGGTGCTGGAGAAGGGCCTGGGTCGATACTGTGATTTCTACAGGTTTGCACCACACCAACAGAGTGCAGGGATCTTCCTCTGCAAGAAGACAATATTCTGTCTTGCTGGGCAATAAACAAACTCTTGGTTTGGAGGAAACACTTATCTCTTTCCTTCATAGATGTTCATATCACAAACGTGCTTGAAAGATAGCTCAGCAGAAGTAAGTAATGAGTTTCCCGCCCACAAGACACATTGGAACGTGAAGGAAACACGGAGAATACCCTCCCCATTTTCAGTTTTGCAGTAAACACCTTTGAGACTGTGGTGGAAAGGGCGCTGTAGTTTCCGATTAATTTGTGGAGGGACTGCATCTCTCTCGCACTCCAGGAACACAGTGCATCTTCCCATTTACCTCACATATATGTCAATAATCCTATGATTTTCTTCACAAAGATAAGATCTAATTTTGTAGTTTCTCTTGTTAATTCAAATATCACTCCCTATATTTAAAATGTTTAAACAATTATCTATTTTTTTCTGGGTACAAAATAAAATGATTACAATGATCATATATTCTAAATTTTCTCTTAGAGAACTTGTCAAACATCTTTTAAAAACTCAGTAGCATTCCATACACATTCAATGAGTGTCCTGGCACATTCTTTGGGTGGACTATAGAACTAGAAGAGAGTTATGGAGCTCTACTTGTGTGGCAGACATTAAACGGATGCTTTGTACACAGTAGTTCTTTTATTTTCTAAAACTCCTAGAAAAAGTTGACTATGTAGATAAAGACAGACAGATACTGAAATGCTCAAGGTCACACATATTTGTTTACTACAGAGTAGATTTAGTGCTGGACACTGGGGAAGCAGAGAGTAAGACAATGCTTGTCATCCAGGAGCTCACAAGTAAGGCATGTAGACATCCACAGCAGAGCACAGAAAGCTCTCGAAAGGCCTATGATAAGAATGTGAAGTGGAAATGGAGGGTCTTTACACCAGACTGGGTTTAAGATTGAACAGGTTCGGGATCAGCTTCTCAGAGGAAGGCCCTGAAGAGTAAGCGGGAATTAGTAGGCAAACTCGGGTGCAGTTTATGCAAAGCCTCAGGCCACATCTAAGCACCCTGGTTGCTGAACTAGAGCATGGGAAAGTAATGGAATCCAGGACAACTCACGTCAGGAGCCTGATCTCTAAAGACTTTGCATGCCATGCTATGGAGGCAGAACTTTCTGGAGATCATGTTCAAAAAAGACAGCATAATAGTTTAAAGACGGACATGAGCAAATAAATATGCTAGAAAATTCTCCCCAGCACTAGGGCAGAACACAGAACTGGCCAAAACAAACAGAATGCAGACTAGTTAGGAGACTTCAAACATAATATGGGACCATATGTTATCCAGATGACGGTAGAGGGATTTAAAATTAAAAGTCAGATGCAATGCTTAACAGACACAGTGTACAGACCTTAAAGGATGAAGCTATACCAGGCTGATCTGTCTTATCTGCACAGCTAGTGATGGGTGGCAGCAAGACGGAGACTGTAAGGCAGGAAGAAGTAATGGGACAACACACATGGAACAGGACAGTAAGCTGGATATTATACATTTTAGGTTGGAAGATTGATATGTATGCTAATGGTGCCCACCATCTGGGGCATGGATCCATATAAGACCTAAAAAAAAAAGCTTTTAAAAAAAGAGGGCTTCTAGACCCACAAAAATGGGAGCCAAGCACAGTTTCTCGGTAGCTGCATTTTTTTTTCAGATAGGCTCTGTTTATTGGCAGGAAGCAGAGACGTGGCTCCTTTAAGAGGTTTCCTGACTCAGCAGTAGCAGCAAAATCTGTGTGGCTCCTTTATAAAGGCTTCCTGGTTCGTGCTATTTGCAGGAATTGCTGTAGTTCTTTCAGGAGGCCAAGCATTTGAATGAAGCTTGTGAGCCGAGTGCTACAGGATAATTGTTGGCGAAGTGGACCTGTTGAGTCTCGGGAGTTGGGGTGGAGCAAGGCTTGCAGAGCTGGCAGTAAACACACCTCTGCCATGTTGGACTGGGTGGAGCCAAAAGGCAAAGCAGTCTTAGTCCTAGCCATTATGCTTAGCATTTTAAGAAGTGCTCCTGGTCAGAAAAAGATTACAGATACACACTCAATAAAGACAGATTCAGATGAAAAAGACTTCTAAATGGGTCACAGTGTTGGATAAATATATGTAGGCTTAGGAGAGAGAAGAAAAAGGATATAGAGAGATATAAAAGAGTACAGACAGTCATGGATTAAAGGAGTAAAGATAAGAAAATAAATATTAAACTTGTAGAGAAATAATAGAGTAAAAAAATAAGCCATATAAAGATGGAATATACACAGAGAGTCTGGATTATGTTTATTATTATGTTTTCTTTGAATTTTTTGACAGTGAATGAGCTAAGTACAGAGAGATATTTCACTGTACAGGCTGCTAAGCTAAACCAATATATATATATATATATATATATATATATATATATATACTTTAAAAATATCTTAACTTCAAAATTTGGGTCTAAGTATATATTGCTTTGGAAAAGAGGTTTTGCTTTTGTTTCCACAGAGGATGAGAACCTGTGAATTCCTTCCAGACTAATGCGGTTTGATGAACCAAGATCACCCCAAAATGTGGCTGTGAACAACCAAAAATATTTCGCCCAACAAAAAACAGGCAGCAGTTTGGAGAGAACTATACCCAAATTCCCTAAATGATTGTTTATAAATGTTTGCTTACATTTAAAGGAAGATATGATATAGAGATGAATACTTTGTACTGGTATGGATCTTGGTTTACCGATACAAATTTAAGGTCAATTTTGGTATATTATATTTCTGCTCTTGATTAAGGTATTGTGTGTGCAGCTTATTTAAAAATGTAATGTATAATTAAGTAATACAGGTTAGTAGATAATCATCTATAATAGTCAAGCTTGTAGTCATGTTAGTTAGGTTCTCTAGATGTACAGATATATATTTCATATGGATCAGTATTCTTCAAACTCTTCACAGACATACAGAATATGGCATTTAAAACATTTTAAGAACTTAGGACTTTTCATGTCAATGAGACACATCTGTTCCTAGCAGCACCAATCTATTTCAAGTGGATGATGGGTATCAAAGAGGCTCCTTATGGAATCTGTGAGCCATCTGGGTAAGAAACTGCTCCTGCCTGGACTGCTTGATGGTATGCTATATAAACTGGACATGCTGGACCCCTCCACACACACATACAAAAGTGATTGCTGAACATTCCAAAAGATGAGATGGTCCTTCAGGGTTCCTGCTTCACAGAAGAAACTGCCAGACATTCTACAGGACACAGAAGAAAGTGAATGACAAACTGCCAAGATAGGCAAAATAACCTTTCAAATTTCCTGCTTATGGAAAAGTCTTCTGGATATTATGGGCCTATAGGCTAAAGATGGATGCCCCAAAGGTTCAAAAGAACTTTGGGTGACAGTCCAGGCAGTGAGATGTCTCTGTCAATTGTAGAGTTTTAGAAGTTGCTTACAATGTACTTCCTGTTTATGTAGGTAATATTATACCCTTCTGGGGTCTTTGATGGAGTTGAAGAATATATAGTTATAGTTTCCTTAGTTATAATGAAAGATAAGTAGATATAAATATTGTAACTGCAATTCTTGCTTGATACATGCTTTGCTATATGTAACTTTTCCTTTTTATTTAGACAGAAAAGGGGAGATGATGTGAGATACCCCTCTGTATGCCATGAATGTTTTATTACCATTAGTTAATAAAGAAGCAGCTTCAACCTATGGCAAGGCAGAATATAACCAGACATTTTATATATATATATATATATATATATATATATATATATATATATATATATATATATATATATAGAGAGAGAGAGAGAGAGAGAGAGAGAGAGAGAGTAGGTGGAGTCAAGGAGATGCCATGTAGCTGCAGAAGGAGAAAGATGCCAGCCATCAGTCAGAACCTTACTAATAAACCAAAAGCCCTGTGGCAATACACAGATTAATAGAAATGGGTTATTTAAGATGTAAGAGTTAATCTGAGATTCCATCTTACACCTGTAAGAATGGCCAAGATCAAAAACACTGATGTCAACTTATGCTGGAGAGGATGTGGGGTAAAGGTAACAGTCCTCCATTGCTGGTGGGAGTGTAAACAGGTACAGCCTCATTGGATATCAGTATGGCAATTTCTCAGAAAATTAGAAAAAAAACCTTCCTCAAGTCCCAGCAATACCACTTTTGGGTATAAACCCAAAGGATGCTCAATCATACCACAAGGACATGTGCTCAACTATGTTCATAGCAGCATTTTTTGTCATAGCCAGAACCTTAAAACAACCTAAATGCCCCTTGACTGAAGAAAGGATAAGGAAAATGTGGTACATTTACACAATGGAGTGCTACCCAGCTGAAAAACATAACGACATCTTGAAATCTGTTGGCAAATGGATGGATCTAGAAAACATCATATTGAGTGAGGTAACGCAGACCCAGAAAGACAAATATCATATGTACTCACTCATAAGTGACTTTTAAACAGAAAACAAAGAAAATCAGCCTACAATTCACAATCCCAGAGAACCTAGACAATAGAGAGGACCCTACGAGACATACATGGATCTAATCTACATGGAAAGTAGAAAAAGACAAGATCTCCTGAGTAAATTGTGAGGATGGGGACCATGGGAGAGGGTAGAAATGGAGGGGAGAGGAAGGGAGGGGAGCAGAGAAAAATGTACAGCTCAATAAAATCAATAAAAAAATTTAAAAGATGTAAGAGTTAGTTAATAAGAATCCTGAGCTAATAGGCCAAGCAGTGCTGTAATTAATATAGTTTCAGTGTTACTATTCAGGTCTGGGAGGCCGGGAAATGAACAAGCAGTCTCCATCTACAGACGATCATAATGTAAAGATGATGACACTTTGTGTCAGGCACCAATGAGAACTCACAAGGAGGCACCACGAACAGCTCATTTCCTCTATCTACTTGAGAAATCAAACACACGAATGCATAACTCAAGGCAGGCCTTAGTATACGGCAAAATCCATGAAACCTTTGTCCATCTACAAATGGCATGCTGTATCAATCATATTTCTAACAGGTATATCCCAGGCTACAGAATCAAACAATAGTACCTTCAAAACAGTGTTGTAGACACCTGCCTGATTTTTCAAAATAAATTTATATATATTAAAGTGACAATTTCTCTTTTCATAATGGGATTTATAATAAAAATATTCATTCTAAATGTGATTTCATCTTAGATATATTAAGTATGACAGATCTATAGACTCTGAATCTGAGAGAAGCATTTATAGATGCATTAACTTGTCATCAAATGCTGATGTCTTTCTGCACATTTATCCAAAATTTAATCACTCATCACAAAACTGATGTGACAAATTAAACAACATTATAACTTTGTAAATTAAGTTTTTTCTACCATGTACAGAAAAAAAGAACAAAACACTGAAAATTGTTCCCAAGTAAGGCCATTAGAATATCCCATTTTGCTGGTCAAATGGAATGGGATCTCATTTAACAATTGATTCCTTAATTCTTTAAACTGATATAAAATCTGGAACTTACTTCTTGTAATGATGAACTTCAAGAGGAAAAACTAACACAGCGAAATACAGGGAGTACAGGCTAGATTGTGACTTCTGCCATCTCTTTCTTTGAGTCCAGCCCAAACCCTTGCAGTATGCAAGGTTCGAGCCACAGACCGCTTCTCAGTTCACTGTCTGACGAGGCGGCAGCAGTGAGGCCTTCATGATGCACAGAACCACTTTTCAGGAGCACTTGTCTTGAAGCTGGAGAAACGGCTCAGTAGTTAAGAACTTTTGTTGCTCTGTTCCCAGCACCCACATGTGCCTCACAACCATCTGTAATTCCAGTTCCAGGGGACCTGACCTCCTCTTTGACCTCTTTGGACACTGCACGCACACGGCACACAGACATACATGCAGGCAAAACACCCATACACATAAAATTTAAATATTTTTTGAAAAGAACACATGACTTTTAACAAGAACTTAGGGGGTGAGGGCTTAAAGGTATATAACAATGCTGCCACCAAGTCCCTGAGGGTCTCCATCTCTAGATATAACCAGCCTGTAACAATGCTACCACCGAGTCCCCAAGGGTCTCCATCTATAGATATAACCAGCCTGTAACAATGCTACCACCGAGTCCCTGAGGGTCTCCATCTATAGATGTAACCAGCCTCATGCACAACTTTTTCCTTTCCATTTTCCCTCAAACAACTACAATGTACTAAGTATTTGCAAGGCGTCTTAGTTACTTCTCTATTGCTATGGTAAGACACCATGACCAAGGCAACCACAGGAGAGTTTATTTGGGGCTTACAGTTTCAGACTATTAGCCTGGCAGCACAGAGGCAGGCACGGCACTGGAGCAGTGACCGAGGGTGTGCATCTAAATCTGCAACCGTGAGGCAGAAGGAGAAAGCTAACAGGGTTCTCCTGAACTCAGATATATGAGCCCTTGGGGCCATTTTCATCCAAACTACTACACATGGCATTTATATTATATTTAGCATTATATGTAATTTATACTATTTAAACTAAACAGGAATACATGTATAGGTTATATGCAAACACTACGCCATTTTACACATAGGTCTGAACGATTATAACATCTGCAGGGCATCTGATAACACATCTGCCATGCCTATCAAGGGACGACTGCTTGAAAATAGCCATGCTGACTGTAGACAGCCTTCTGGGGCCGTCACACTTGCCTAGTGAAACCAGAACTGACTGCATGCCTGATCCAAATCTGCCCCAGATAAGACATTTTGCCTTTGGAGAGAAAGCCAGCTATCAGACACAGAGAGTCATCGAGAACACCATCTAGTACAATAAATTTTTTTAAAAAATTTAAGACCTCATGGTGGCAATAAAGTATAAAAATAGATGAATATCCATGATAAATAGTATGACAATATTACTTTATAATGCACATACAGAGCTAGAAAATGTTTCCAGACTTGATGGACATTGCATAGAATGTTCTCACTACAATCCCCAAGCTAGCTTCCCCGTATATGTCAACTCTTCCCTCAAACTGAAATTAACTGCACACGGTTTTTTCTCTTCAAGGGTGTCACTGAAATTCCTCTTTCCCTTGCTTACAACTGTGGGCACAGATGAGGGAATCATGCTGCACCCATGGATGGCTTGCCTTGTCTTCACGCAGGTGTCCCAGACATGGCCCCGGGTCACCGGGAACAGTGAGAGTAGGCTGAGCACACACCCTAGGCAGCCCAGTGTGCCTATGGGAAAACCTGGACACAAGACATCAGCCTCTCAGGACAGCCGCCCTCACACAGTGGCAAATGAAACTGATTGTTGCTGATGAAAACAACTGCAGCAAAGTGTGCTCACCTCATGTCTGGAAGGAAACCCGTAGCAATCTCTAGGGTGACAAACCTGGAGTGGATCATGAATAAAATGGCCAGGATCTCCACTCTGAATTTACTCTGTGAATCACTGAAGCTGGTTTACAGGCAGAGACAGGCAGGTCCCAGTCTGAGTCTCGGGTGAGCCACGGTCAGTGTTCTGGGTGTCCTTGGTGCAGCGTCCTGTGGTCTGTCCCTGGTCAGCTGCAAATAGCCAGAGAGAGGCTAGCTTGGGAGACTCTTATCCCGTTCAGGTTCTTCTGTCCACATATTTCCCAGGAGGCCAAACCCCACATCATGATGAAATCTAATTAAATCTTCCAGATAAACACTTTCAGTATCCTATCCACCGAGGAAAATGAAGGCAGAACCGGGCCTCACACATTCAGAAGGAGACAGACAGCTAATTTACTGAAGCCAGTGTGTTTGCAAGCCAGCTTTTAACTATGATTTGTGATTACCAGTGTGCATTCCAGTCAGCAACCTTCCTTCCACCCCTCACCATCATCTGCACAGCTCCTGGTTCAAGAGCCACTTAAGAAATAAATGATTCATGGCAGCTGGAAGCAGCACAGCTCTCTGTAATGCATAATGGTTGTTTTTGAAATCTATGGGTGGTAAAAAAAAATTGCTACCCCTTAGCCTGCTTCAGTCCTATTGGGGGAAAGACGGCAAAAAGAGACAAAGGCCATACAGGTCAAATACCTTCTTTGCAAGATAAATATTATCTGCTTGCATCTGCAATTCTAGCTCTGAGAAATACAACTAAACTCTTAGAAGAAAAAGCTTGCAAAACTGTACATTTCTGGTTCCAACCCAAGACAGGCTGTCCAGAGCCCCAGGTTTGGGAGACAGGCGATGCTCACCTGTGAGACGTGCTCGCTCATGGCTGGTTCTGGGTGGGGTGGATATGCTCTTACCATTTACACACACACGAGGACCTGTTTATGAAATGAAGTAAACTGTTTTGTCAGACATACCATGCACTGGCTGTGCCACCTTTGGCCAGATGTTTAACTGCATGGAGTCTACTTCCTAATCTGTAACTCAAACATAAGCTTCTCTCTCAGGGTTCTTGTGAAAATTAAATGGAATATTAAAGAAAGGGTACAGTTAAAGTTAGACAACTTTTCTTGAAGATTGACCCATGGATCCCTGCCTGAAATGAGCTACCTGGAGATGAGGTTCCACTCTGTGTTCTTAAGTAAACACCAGACCAGGAAGCTGACCCTCCAGCCTCCACCTTCCTTTTTTGAGATAGGCACTCATGTACCACAGGCTAGCCTCAAATCTGTCATGTAGCAGACCTCAGACTCTACTCTCCCCTCTATCTCGAGGGTGCTGTAACTACAGGCATGTGCCGCCATACCCAGCTCATGTGACACTGGTGAATGAATTCAGGGACTCACGCATGGCTGACAAGCTACCACCCAAGCCACACCCCTAGCCCTGGAAGTCATCACTTCTAAGAAGTACTTTATCTAGTGAGGTTAGCCTTCTGTCTCGCCAGGCTGTGAGGACAGAAGAGGTGCTCAACAGTAGTATTTCAACATTGGGTTGGCATACTATGTTTCTTTCTTAGCTCTGATTCTGAGTTCCTATTTCTGGGTCTCATTCATCTTGTATGAATTAGATGCTACCCGAAATGAGCGTGGTGGTTTGAATATGGGGTATGGCCCCTACAGACTCATGTGTTTGAATGTTTGGCTCATGGGGAGTGGCACTATTAAGAAGTGCGGCCTTGTTGGAGGAAATGTGTCACGGTGGAGGCCAGCTTTGAAATCTCCTATGTGCTCAAGTCACGCACAGTGTGACAGTTTTCTGCTGCCTGCGGATCAAGAGGTAGAACTCTCAGCTCCTTCTCCAGCATCATGTCTGCCTGAAGTCTGCCATGCTTCCAGCTATGATAAGGGACTAAACCTCTGAAACGGTAAGTGAGCCCAAATTAAATGTTTCCTTTGTAAAGTAGTTGCTGTGGCCATGGCGTCTGATCGTCCTAAAACACAAAGCTGGACATGGGCCATAGAAAAGACGCCCTGCTGTGAGCACAGGCATCCATCCTTAATTCTCTGTTCTTTCCCTGGATCTTCTTTGTCTAGTCGGGGTGCAAGTCCTTCCAGGCCTGTTTATCTCTTTTATATTTATACTATTTAAATGTTATATTGGGAGGTCCTCCCCACCCCCAGCGGTCTAATCACTCGCAATGACAGGAATGTAGTTTACTTCTCTAACAAGGACCTAAAATTGGTTGACAGTCACTTGAAAATCAAGGCAGACGGCTGCTGTGTCTGCTACCTACCATTGTGCCTGCCACTTAGGTACCCTGTAAACAAAGGCTGAGTGGATGAGGATGTTAATCTATTATTAGCCTGCAATGGAGCCAGCCTGGAGAGTATTCTCACACTGAGGAATGAGGACCGATGGGTAGAAAAGCTGCATTTCTTACTTCATAATAGGACAAACGCCGGGCACAGCTTGCTTTGTGCAGAATCTGTGCCCAGAGGAAAGCAACACATAAAAAAGAACTTTGTAATCCAGTTCCATTGAAGAAGGCTTTAGTCATCTGCCGTGAAAAGAAGCTCGCAGAGTAAACCATCTCTTTAGCACTGGATGTCAGGTATTTTCACATCAGATTTCTCCAGACAGTTCGGCATGCTTATTATTAGTATCAACATTACCTCACTTACATTTTCCTACCTATGAATATAAAGAAAACCATTGTCTTTGAAAAAAATTGTTCACTTATCATAAAGCAACAGGGTGGAGAGAGTTCTGCAAACACTCGTGTTTAACTGTTCTCGGCTTGTTTGGAGACAACTGGGCACAGTCAAAGGTCCTACTTTGTGCCTTTTAGAAAAACACACATCTGGCCACAGAGATTCTAGGAAGAAACTAAAGATAGGCTGTAGAAAGCCGGCCATCCCAACCAGTCTCTGCCAACTCCTACAGCTGCTAATGTATAAGGAAGAATGTTGCAGAACATTGATGTATGTGTTTTCTACAGAAAGAGAAAAAGAAAGGGTGTGGATTTGGGGAGGCAGGAAGGATCTCGGGGAAGATGGAGGATGTGCAATCAGAATAGGGATATATTGTAAGGAAAAATATCCATTTTCTATTTTTAAAAAAGGAAAATAAAAAGAAAAATCACAAAGAGATGGCAGTTTAGGTGTGGGCTCTTCTCGCGTCCATGACGTCTCACGTCATGTTTAGAACATGACGTCCATGTCACTGTTTCCAAGTAGAGGCCCGCCAACCATCTTTTCCTGTGGGCCATCAGAACAGGGAATGGGTCCTCTGTGGGGGCCACATTGGCTAGTGAGCTAACTGCAGGTGTGGGGGTGGGGAGGAGTGGAAGCAGGAGCATGCCTGTTAGTTTACAGAGTCACCTAAGAAGAAATGGAAATCCTGGGCTGTATGTGAGCAAGCCTATGAAAGAAATCCTCATAGCCAGCCTCATGGCTCACCCAGAATGCTTTCTTCCTTCCTGAGGTCACATGACTGCTTGGAACCTACTGACGAGAATGTAAGGGAAGGCAGTGGGGGAAAAGTCATACTGGGCAAGTAGGCATGGATGCCACTTTACCATAATCCTGAGCTGAAACTGAAAGCAAGCAGAAGACTGGGGAGTGGAGCTTCCCTTTAATGCGCTTCCATAATGTTTGAAAAGTTCCATTCCTTCCATCATAATGATGATGGTGATTCATCTTCCTTCTAATTCTTCCTCTTCTTCTTTTTAAAGATTTATCTTATTTTTAAATTTTGTGTCTGTGTGGGTATTTGAACATGAGTCTCCACGGAGGACAGAAAAGGGCATCCTGGAGCTAGTGTTGCAGGCCACTGTGAGCTGCCCAGACTTGTGTTCTGGAAACTAAACACGGACCTCTGGGAGAGTATCACACACTCTTGACCACACTGCCATCTCTCCAGCTCTCACAATGGCTCTCGATATAGACAGGATGCCGGTGTTCTGAGTACTGCTAATTATTAACATCAGCTGTAACCTCCACTTTCCAAAACCCATCAAGGTCGAGACCCCACAGCAGGGTCCTTTAATCAAAGGGGTAGGAACCAGTCAGTAAATTGTAGCCCTCGCCAGGTATGCTAATGTGTAGCTAGACGAGCATGGCTAACACAGATAGAGCTTGGGGGGAGTGTGTAACAGAGACAAGGTGAGGTTCTGAGGGCTGTCAGCTTTTTAACAATGGGAAATGTGGTAACATGGAGAATGTGTGCAAACTCCGGAGGACACGCAGCAAGAGAAAATACCAGGGTAAGATGAGAGCAGTTCCCCCTAGAGCTAAGAGGAAGCAGGGAAAAGTCACTTGCAGAGAGGCTATCAGACTGGAAAGCTCTGGCTGGTGCTGGAGCAGCAGGTGCTTATATATAGAGATGCCACGGGCAGGGAGCACTCTGCAAACAGGAAAAGTGGGGTTCATGCCTTTACAGCCAAATGCTGATATTCAGTATCTCTATACTCATGGCTCATCTTCTATGCTGGTGAAACAACTAAGGACTTAACAAACAGAAACAATTAAGGAATAAAAATAATGTAAACAATTGCAATAAGTTTATTGCAATCCATTCCCTAGCACATATACCTGCATGCTACAGAAGTACCCGAAATATCACCTCGCCTCACTCTCTCTGGTGACCTCCAGCTTTGCACTGCCATTTTAAATTAAAAGTTGTAATTAATTCTTTGAATATTTCACATAATGTATTTTGATTATTCTCACCCCACTATCCCCAACTCCTCCTAGGTCCATCCTCACTTCTTTATGGCCTCAACTTTATGTCTTTTCAAAACAATTATTCATAGAGCTCAGTTTGTGCTGTTTGCACATTCCTGGGTGTGGAGCCATCCACTGAACTATGGTTGATCAACCAGGGACAGACCCTTAAAGAGAACTGACTTCCCCTCCCCTAGAAGCTCTCAGATGCCAATAGCTCCTTCCCTCTCCATGCTAGAATGTTGACTGCCTTCATCGCATACAGGCAACTGCAACTACTATAAGTTGCCTTCTGAGATCTTATTAGTGGCCTGGATGGTGATCTGATCTAGCAGAAGGCAGACATATTGTATGGTCCTATAAATGCATTTATTTCTCCTCTATTGTTGATGTGATGGTACGGGTCCCACAATCTGTAGTAGGTTTTTAATCTAGTATTTTTGCTATGATAGAATACACATTTACCTGTGAAAAAGCAAACTTTACTCCCTGGCCAAATTCTGCATTCACAGTCATAGTGGCTTTCGAGCAGGGCCAGAGTGTCCAAACAAAATGAAACAGTTCAGACCCACCTGAGCAAAACCACTGGAGTGTGGAAAAGAATGCAGATGGGGGATTTATGAGTAAATGACTATAGAGGCTTATTTGGTATCATTATTTTACAGGGCAGTGAGGAACCTAATGATTCAGAACACACCTTGGAGTTTTGCTCTGAGCAATGCCCTCCTTCTGACTGTGAGTCCAGTAGAGACCCATGTTGGAGTAAGGCCGCTAGTTAGTTCCCAACCACTTAGCCCTGAAATAATCACACAGAAACTATATTATTTAAATCACTGCTTGGCCCATTAGCTCTAGCTTCTTATTTAGTGGTTGCCCACCCACTGGGGCGTGGCCTCTTATACTATATATGCTGATGCAAAGCCTGCATCCAGCCTCTTTTCTCGCCTCTCTGTTCCAATTGCGGATTTCGGGTTCTGATCTCCATTCCAGCAGAGGATTCTGATTTGTGAGTCTACCCCTAAATAAATAATCATCTATTTCTCAATTCTGAGCTAGTGTGGGATTTTCTTTTAAGTGTCGTTTTTCACATCTCCATTAATCTGTGCATCACCACCAGGTCATGGCCTACCAGCAAAGTTTCAACACATCTGTCTCAGGCAGAGGCTCCACGGTGTCTCCCTGACTCCACCTCCTTTCTCCCAGCATTCAGTATTGTTTTTCTGGCCTAGCTCTGTTCCCCTATAGCTCTGGTATAGGCCCAAAGCAGTTCCTTTATTAACCAATGATATTCACAGCATACAGAGGGGAATTCCATATTACCTCCCCTTTTCTGTTTAAATGAAAAGGAAGATTTTAGCTTTAATATAGTAAAATTACATATGACAAAACGGGTATCAAGCAAGAATTACAGTTACAATATTTATATCTACTTTACCTTTTATCATAACTAAGGAAAACTGTAACTATCAATTCTTCAACTCAAGTAAACAATAATTAATTGTAAGCAACTTCCAAAACTCTAGAAATGACAGAGATTCTTGCTGCCTGGACAGTCACCCAAAGTTCTTCTGTACCATTGGAGCATCCATCTTTAGCCTACAGGCTCATAGTATCCAGCAGACTTTTCCATGAAGCAGGAAATTTCAAAAACAGTTTCAACTATATTGGCAGTTTGTCAGTCACTCTCTTCTGTGTCCTGCAGAATATCTAGCAGACTCTTTGATGAAGCAGGAACCCTGAAGGATGATCTCACCTTTAGGCAAGTTCAACAGTCATTTCTCTGTAGGTCCTGCATGTCCAATTCATCAAGAAGTCCAGGCAAGAGTAGTTTCTTGCCCAAATGGCTAACAAACCCCATAAGGAGACTCTTTGATGCCCATATTCCATTGAAGTAATTGGTGCTGCCAGGAGCAGATATGTCTCATTGTCATGAAAAGTCTTTAGCTTTTAAAACATTTTAAATACCATATTCTGAAGGTCTCTGAAAGATTTGAAGAAAACCTGTCTAACTGAAATATATTTCTTTATATCTAGAAAGCCTAACAAATATGAATACACACTTGACTATTGTATATGATTATCTACTAACCTATATTTCTTAATTATACATTACATTTTTAAATGAGCTACACAATCATAATACCTTATATCAAGAGCAGAAATATATATACACATTATAGCAAAACTGACTTTAAATTTGTATCAATAAACCAAGATCCATACCAAAGCAAGTCTCTATAGCATATCCCCCTTTAAATGTAAAAAACGTTTATAAACAATATTTGGGAATATGAATGTAGTTTTTCTCCAAACTGCTTCCTGTTTTTAGTTGGGTGAAATAATTTTGGGGGGGTGTTCTCGGCAACTTTTCAGGGAGGAGCTTGATCCATCAAATTAGTCTGGAAGCAATCCACAGGTTCTCATCCTCTGTGGAAACAAAAGAAGAACCTCTTTTCCAAAGTAACATGTCCTTAGACACAATTCTGAAATCAAGATACCTTTATAATATACATGCTTAGGAGCATAAAATGAAATGTCTCTCTGTACTTAGCTCCTTCACAGTCAAAAAATTCAAAGAAAACATAATAATAGACATAATCCAGACTCTTTTTGCATATTCCATCTTTATGTGGATTTTCTTACTCTATTACTTTTTAATATTTATTTTATTATCTTTATTCCCTTTAATCTATGACTGTCTGTATTCTGTCTCTTTAAAGACTTTGTTTTACTTTTTTATAAACAATTTATTTCCTTTTATGACTTTCTATTTCTTCTCTGTCTCAAGCCTATGTGCATTTATACAACACTATGACCCATTTAGAGGTCTTTTATGTCTGAATCTGTCCTATTGTGTATCTGTAATTCTTTACTGCCCAGGAGCACTTCTTAAAATGGCAAGCGCTTTTTAAAAACTTAAGCCGTGCCATTGCTAGGGGAAATACAGCACTGCCTGCTTGCCCTTCTTAGTCCAGCATGGCAGAGCTGCTCACTGCCTCTGAGAGCCACGCACACTACCCCACTTCCAGGCACACAGCGGGTCTATGTTGCCACCAAGCAAGTCATAGCACGTTGCTCACAAACCCCATCCAAATGCTTGGTCTCCCAAAAGAGCCAGAGGTTGCCAGGGCAGCATGGTCCAGAAAGCCTGCATTTCAAAACCATGGCTTTTTTTCCTGCTACCACTAAATCAGGAAAACCTCTCTTAAAGGAGCTGCAACTTGCCACCAGCAAGCAAAGCCCATTCGGAAAAAAAAATGCAGCTAAACTTTGTCTTTTAGTGTCTAGAAACCCTTTGCAAGCTCTCTTAGGTTTTAAGTGGATTTTAGTTTGTCACATGGGCACCAATTTGTAGTAAGGAGGCTGTTTGTTTATTTCCTAGCTGCCCAGACTCCTGAAATAATCACAAAAAAACTATATTATTTAAATCATTGCTTGGCCCATTGGCTCTAGTTTCTTACATCTTAATTTAACCCATCTCCATCAATCTGTGCATCACCACGAGGTCATGGCCTACCAGCAAAGTTTCAGCGCATCTGTCTCAGGTGGAGGCTCCATGGCTTCTCCCTGACTCTACCTCCTTTCTCCCAGCATTCCGTTTTGGTTTCCCCACCTAGCTCTGTTCCCCTATAGCTCTGATATAGGCCCAAAGCAGTTCCCTTATTAACCAATGATATGGTATTCACAGCATACAAAAGGGAATCCCACATCAGACCCATACAGTTTTCATCATGCCCCTGACTTTCCTGAGTTCAAAGTACCTTTCTTTACCTCAAGAAAGAATTTCCTAGCTACAGTTCTGAAAACAGCCTGGTGCTGGGATAAGAACAGACAGGAGGATCAATGGAACCTAATAGAAGATCCGGATATCAATCCACACATCTTCAAACACCTGATACTTGATAAAGAAGCAAAAAATAACAAATGGAAAAAAGAAAGCATATTTAACAAGAGGTGCTGGCAAAACTGGATATCAACATGTAGAAAAATGAAAATAGACCCATATCTATCACCATGCACAAAACCATATCTATCACCATGCACAAAACTCAAGTCCAAATGGATCAAAGACCTCAACCTAAAGCCAGCCACACTGAACCTTATAGAAGAGAAAGTGGGAAGTACACTTGAATGCATTGGCACAGGAGACCACTTCCTAAACAGAACCCCAGCAGCACAGACACTGAGAGAAACAATTAATAAATGGGACCTCCTAAAACTGAAAAGCTTCTATAAAGCAAAGAACACAGTCAACAAGACAAAATGACAGCCCACAGAATGGTAAATGTCTTCACTAACCCTACATTAGACCACATCTGATCTCCAAAATTTACAAACAACTCAAGAAATGGGACACCAAAAGATCACATAATCCAATAAAAATAAAATGGAGTATAGACCTAAACAGAGAACTCTCAACAGAGGAATCTAAAATGGCTGAAAAACACTTAAGGAAATGTCCAACATCCTTAGTCATCAGAGAAATGCAAATCAAAACAACTCTGAGATTCCATCTTACACCTAGAAGAATGGGCAAGATCAAAAACACTGATGACAGCTTATGCTGGAGAGGTTGTGCGGAAAAGGGAACACTTCTGCATTGCTGGTGGGAATGCAAGCTGGTACAGCCCCTTTGGATGTCAGTGTGTCGATTTCTCAGAAAATTAGAAAACAACCTTCCTCAAGACCCAGTAATACCACTTTTAGGTATATATCCAAAGGATGCTCAATCGTGCCACAAGGACATGTGCTCAACTATGTTCATAGCAGCTTTGTTTTTCATAGCCAGAACCTGGAAGCAACCTAAATGTCCCTCGGTCGAAGAATGTATTAAAAAAAAGTGGTACATTTACACAATGGAGTACTAAACAGGAGAAAAAATAACGACAGTTTGAATTTTGCAGGAAAATGGATGGAGCTAGAAAACATTATTTTGAGTGAGGTAACCCAGACACAGAAAGAAAATTATCACATGTACTCACTCATAGGTGGTTTTTAAACATAAAGCAAAGAAAGCCAGCCTACAAACCACAATCCCAGAGAACTTAGACAACAATACAGACACTAAAAGAGACTTACGTAGATATAATCTACATGGGAAGTAGAAAGTAAAAAAAGAAAAGATCTCCTGAGTAAATTGGGAGCATGAGGACCTTGAGGGAGGGTTGAATGTGAGAGGGGAAAGGCGGGGAGGGGAGCAGAGAAAAAGGTACAGCTCAATAAATATCATGGTGGGGGGGGGGAAGAATTTCCTAGTAGATTTTCCTCCCTGGTTTCCAGTGTCTTTTTATACCAACTATTTTCTCATCCTGAAATTTTGTGATGTGCATGAAAAGGCTCTCAAGCTATTTGGAATGATAACTAGGATTATCATTCCCATTTTCTGGGATTGTTGCCTATGGATTTTTCTTCACAAATTATTAAGTATTCATTTAGGGATTGTGTGTGTGTGTGTGTGTGTACACGTGTGTGCACGCCCATGTGCGTATGATCATTTGGGTACATGTGTACAAGGGTCGTCTGCCATCCACATGAGGTACTCCCTCTATTGCTTCCACTTTAGCTTTCAAGAAGAGTCTCTCATTGGACCTGGAGCCCAGCAGTTTGGCTAGACTCGCTGGCAGGTAGCTCCTCATCTGACCTCTTATGTGAATACTTGAGCTCAGAACCCAGGTCCCTTTGCTTAGATGGCAAGGCCTTTATATAAACAACTAAGACTTCTCCCCAGCCATACCCATGGATATCCTTTTTTAAACTAATAAACTCCCTCAGTCTTCCCGGGCCCCAGCGCTGAAGTAGGTAAGCATGGCTCCAATCCAGGCTTATCACAAAGAGGGGAAACCACAAACCACAGGCTGGCTGGCCATAGCCACACCTGGCCTTCGCTCACTCATCTCAATAGCTGACTTGGCATTGTGTCAAGTCTGATGGGAAGCTAGCATTGTGGCTAAGTCCTATACAATGTGCACAAGGCAGAGGGAGAGAGGGCAGGGAGCTGACAAATGAAATGTAACCCCCTGGCATCCTCAGAAACTTCCTAGGGCTGAGACGCAAACTATGACTAAAGTGGAGACATTTCTGAAAACTCGATTCACTGTTTTCTATTGCATGAATTTGCTCCCAAACCTCATTTGAACTGGTTTGAGCTTTTTCTCTGTGCAGATACAGAAATGACTGTGTTTTCTAGATATTAAGAGTATGTGAATTGTATTACCTTTCTTTTTTTTTTTTTTTGAGGTTTGTATTACCTTCTAAAAGCTGGCTTTTGTTTGTTTCACTGTTTGTCTCAGTATGTAGCCCTGGCTGTCTTGGAACTTGCTGTGTAGACCAGGCTGGCCTCAGATTCACAGAGATCCACCTGCTTCTGCCCCCTGAGTTCTGAGATTAAAGGCATGAGCCACCAAGCCCAGTTCTTGCTTGTGCTTTAAAGATTGAGTCCTTCTACAGGGCCCACACTGGCCTCAAACTCACTATCTTCTCCTCAGCCTCCTTCTCCTGGGTGAAGAGCAGGCAGGCATGCACCATCATGCCCAGTGAAAAAGATGAATTCCAAAAGACATTTGGCACATGGATTGTTGTTCTCTGCACAACTTCCAGACAGGCAAGTTTTCCAGAGATGGTACTTTTGTAGCCCAGTCATGAGGACATCTACCTGACTTCAGCTCTGCAGTCTCCACATGATTTTACTCGATGGATTCACAGGGTGAAGACTGTAGGAGAGAGAGTACTATTCGTGACTGCAGGAACAAAGCAGAGAGAAGCTGAAAGGCGGGTGCATGGTCCACTCGACTATGGCACTCGCTGCACTGCATGCAGGTTCATCCCTCGACTGGACGCCTCCACGGTAATGAACACAGGCATGCAGTATGGAAAGGCCACAGGAAACATGATAAGTGGAAAAGGTGACAAGTTACGATTCACATTCCAAACGAGATGTCCAGAGTTTTGTTGTGTTTTTTTTTTGCTGTTGTTGTTTCTGTTTGTTTGTTGTTGTTTAAGGTGAAGCAGAGAAAGACATGTGAGATAAAAACCAACAGGCTCATGGCTACCAGGACCAGTAGACAGCGTGGAGACACTGCAACAGGCACAGGGCTCTGCCATGGAGACATGCGACAGGCACAGGGCTCCGGCGTGGAGACATGTGACAGGCACAGGGCTCCGGCTGGAACTGAAGAGCTCAGCTGGGGCAACAGGTTGACAGCTCTGGAGCTTCCTAAACACCACAACCTGCTTCAGTTACAGACTCTTCTGGCGGCACAGAAATCCTACCTCCAGAAGATGCTGAGCATCTCCAACTCAAAGGCAACACTTTATGTCAACAACACCCTTCTTTCTTAGCATTTCAGCCTAATAGCCCTGAAATGGGGACAGAAGACAGTGAGTGCTGCCTATTCCTGAATAGCTAGGGGAAATGAGAACTGGTGTCTGTAAATAACCAGTACTCACTGTAGACAGAGAACATGATGACCTCCAGATATCACATTATAAAATTAGCCATGAAGTCTATAATCCTAAACTGTACTTCTTTCCTCAAAGTACAGCATAAACTACAGAAAATTTAAAGTTTACTTAATTTAAATTTAAAATTAATTTAATGGTCATTCTTGCAAGGAGAGTGCACACTTGTGAGGTGCAAACTGTGCCTCGGTGTTCTGAGAACCCACAGTGTGCATTATGTAATCACACTGAATCCAGGCCTCTCTCATCGGAACCACCTCACTCTCTAGCTGCACAGAAAGTGTAAAGCAAAATTAAACAAGCGCTCCATCTTTCAGACAGCTTTCCAACTTCAGCACTACAGACGACAACAGCTTTCCAACTTCAGCATTGTAGACGACAGCTTTCCAACTTCAGCACTGTAGACGACAGCTTTCCAACTTCAGCACTGTAGACCACAGCTTTCCAACTTCAGCACTATAGATGACGACAGCTTTCCAACTTCAGCACTATAGACAGCTTTTTGGAGCATAAAATTCCTCACCATAGCGTAGGGGAGTGGCTCAGTGGATAAGAAGTGTTTGCTGTGCTAGTCTAATGGCTTAAGTTCCATCCCCATTCACAGCGGAGGAAGAGAACCAACTCCTGAAAGTTGTCGTCTCATCTCCACAAGCATTTGTGGATGTGATTTTACACACACACACACACACACATACACACACACACACAGAGAGAGAGAGAGAGAGAGAGAGAGAGAGAGAGAGAGAGAGACAGACACCCCCACTTCATAAGAAGAAAAAATTTAAAGAAAGCATCAAACAATTCTTCACCACAGAGGCCTGTTTTGTGTACATTGAGTACAGAAAGCACACAACTTGCAGCTGATGATTCTCTAAAGACAGACACTGGAGGATTATGAAAAGAAAAAGTAAGAAATTCTCTTTATTCTCCATGTAACTGTGGAGGTGTAAAAGGATTTGCAGTCCAAGGCCGCCAGTTTTAGTACACGTGGAGCTATGAAAATCCAGCTAATATTAGTCCAGAGGTTCCAAATGCCAGATGCCCTCTGGCTAGGAGAAGTCTGAACGAAGTAGGCTCACGCCATCTCTGGGCTCTTTGTTATGAACTGTATCTCCGAGAACAATTTTGAAAATGCCATTGAATATTTATTAAAAGGAAAGATCTATAATAATTCAGGTTTTGGCATGCTACTATTAGCTAATAACTCATGGCTGGAAAGGTAACAAACTGCAGAGGGAGAAACCATTAAATTTCAGAGAAAGGTAATTTAAGAGAAAGGTTAATACATTGTGCATCACCATTTCTTCAATGACTGCAATGTTTAGTGGCTCTGTTCCTATCATCTTAGAACTCGGCCCAAAAAGCTGTTATTCATATCAAATTGTTTTAACAGGATTCTATAAGCATTTTAGTTCCAATTATATTTTGTAGATACAAAGTTATTTACTTTATTGTTGAGTGTGTGTGGGTTTTGTTTATTTTTGTGACAAGGTCTCACTATATGGTCCTGACTGTCCTGGAACTCGCTGTGTAGAGCAGGCTGACCTTGAACTTGCACTGATCCCCCATCACAGCTTCCAGAGTGCAAGGATTGCAGGTGTGTGCCAACATGCCCAGCAGACGCTGAACGTGACACAGAGCTAATGTTTAAACTCAAGATGTGCATTTTGGCCAACATGACCAATAGAACGAAGTCTACACTATACAAATACGTACAGTTATTTTTTTAAGAATTCATGATGATACTTTTCTAACACACCCTTATTCATCATTTAGCATAACAAAGAAGTGTGCTTTTAACCTTGATGCCAAGAACTTAGTCACTACATGGAACACTACTCTGGGTTTCAATTAATCCTGTATTTCTTGTTAGTTTCTTGGACATAAAAAAGCTATTGTGGATGATTTATGTGTTAATTCTTAACAATCAAATAGGCTTAAAATGTTTGCATTTCCTCTTGTGAGTCTTTTGGTAAGTGTATATAGATTTAAGACTCTGAAATTGGAAGCGTGGAATTTGTAAATCCACTAAGAGACAGACCATTCACATTATGCAAAAACACTGTACTCAAACTCAACTGTGCACATAATGATAGTATTCAAATTAGATCACTAATTTAGACATGTTCTATCATGTCAAGTATAACGAATATAAAAATGTATGACTGAAATCCAACAAGAATAAGAAAAAAGGAAAGAAAATGCAGCTACTCTTTTTTTAGGAAATGAAAATTCATAGCACATGGTATAATTCACTCATATGAATATTAGTGAGAAATCCAGCTTCACTGTTCGTGTTGTTGAGTGTTTGAAACAGGGTAGTGTCACGTCACTAGGACAGAAATCAGCTCTGTGCTCTGGACTACGGTATCTGCATCCAGGTGAAACTGGAACACATGAGGCATGAAATGAACAAATTAATCTTCATTTGAATTACTTAACATATTATTATAAAATCATATTTAAAATACCATAATACTTTCTATTATTATTTAAATTTGCATGTGCCTATATTGTAATTTCTCACTGCAATGGATTAAGGCTAGTATACCACTGTGTAGAAAAGTAATTACCAGAACTAAGATGGCTGCCCAACATTTTATTAACATTTTAGAATTTACAAATGTCTCATTATTTTAAAAAAAAATTGGCACCATCAACAAAAAAGCAATGCAATGACTGTCATAGAAACATCAGCCTCTTTTGATTCAACTTTTTCTACTGAAGCTAAAATGCAAAATTGGGACCATGAAGCTTGAAATTGAGATTTTGGGATAGTATTGGCAACAGCCTTTGCTACTTGCCAGAAATTGTTTTCATCTGGAAATTTCCAGGTAGCGGATTCCTAGGGTACAGTTTGTGTATGTGAAATAAAAAAACGCAACATCATAAATTTGTTTCAATTGTTATGAGAGTACAAGTCCATTTCATGACTCAAACATCACTATACATATATAGTTACATAGTATTTAATTAACAAAATTAAGGAAATTAAAATTTTAGAATATTCAGAGCCAAAATACAAGTTGTGAAACTGGCAACTTTAGGTTTATACTGCATCACCTTGTAGTACTTAGGTAAAAGAATGTCAGTGTAAGACTTCAGCCTTAAGCAGGTAACAGAAACCTGCTTCAGCAAACCAAGATAAGCTATATTGGTTCAAATGATAGGAGCTCTCAAGGAATCCAATAGTTTAAACTTAACTTGACTGGGTTTTGTCTGAAATACTTGTACATACAGAATGCATGTTTCTCATACACGGTAAGCACTGTAATTAGTAAATAAATTTCTACTGTAGGCAAAGAGCAAACTTAACTAGTGGGTCTCTGTGCTTTATAGATAGATGCTTTTTAATAGTCAGTACCAATACACATAAATAAAAAATGCTTGTTGAAATAAACCCACATTTTCCAGGTTAAGTAGATATATTTGCACAAATAACTTTTGGTACATCAAACAGAGGATTTAGCCAACGACAGTCCCTACTCTTGATGCTTTAAGCAGATTAACTTAAAAATAGATGTTAAGCATTCCATCCCTCCCCCAAGTTGTCCTTCAGTAACAAATGGCAAAGAAATGGAGCAGAACCATTAGAACTTGGAATTCGAAGTCAGAACAGCTCATTTTGGGTCTAACAGGCTTAATCATTTAGCAGCCGTGTCTCCCCCTCAGTCCTTGGGACTTTCTCACGTTTCCAGTTTCTATAATACAGTGTAGTAGTTTGAATATAAATGCTCCTTCTGTAGGCTCAGGGTTGATTACTGGGTCCCCAGCGGCAGGGTGGGGGGGACACTGTTGAGAAGGTGTGGAACCTTGCTGGAGGAAGTGTGTCACTGGGGGAGGGCCTTAAGGTTTTATAGTTTCACTCATATCCTGTCCTCCTTTGGCTTCCTCACTGCAGAGGCAAACGAGCAGCCACCCCCTGGCACCGTGGCATCTCTACCACAGCAGACTGCGTGGCACCGTGGCATCTCTACCACAGCAGACTGCGTGGCACCGTGGCATCTCTACCACAGGAGACTCCATGGCTCTGTGGCATCTCTACCACAGCAGACTCCGTGGCATCTCTACCACAGCAGACTGCATCATTTTTTAAACTGCAAGAAAAATACCTTACATTGTTTTTTTTAATCAGGTATTTGGCCACCACATTAAGAAAAGTAACTGCAGCCGGGTGGTGGTGGTGGTGGTGCACACCTTTAATCCCAGCACTCGAGAGGCAGAGGCAAGCAGATCTCTGCGAGTTTGAGGTCAGCCTGGTCTACAGAGTGAGTTTCAGGACAATCAGAGATTGCTACACAAGGAAACCCTGAGAGAGAGAGAGAGAGAGAGAGAGGAGAGAGAGAGAGGAGGGAGGGAGGGAAGGAGGAGGGAGGGAGGGAGGGAGAGAGAGAGAGAGAGAGAGAGAGAGAGAGAGAGAGAGAGAGAGAGAGAGAGAACTGACAGGAAGGGAGGAAGGGGTAAAAATGAAAGGACAGTGTTGGAGGACTTCTACGTATGGTAGCAATAACAACTGTTTTCACCATTAATAAATGCTCCACATTGTCTACAATATAATAAGGTCTGTTTTCATAAAACAAGTGAAAGTCATGCAATTTTATATCAGAGTACTTCAGCTAATCCAATGGGCAGATAGTGTCCTAAACTACAAAAGGACTGGGACAAAGGCGTCAGCTCCCTGATGGCACCATCCGTGATGAAACCCTACTTCTATAAACTCTCATTGGGTGCTCCACTCCCCTTCCCGTGCTTTCCTTCAGTTTACAAAGGGGGGTGAGCTTGCCTTGGAGAACCCAGCACTTTCTGCATTAGGAGAGCTTTTCTCCCATTCCTTCCACTCTCCCAAGTGGACATTCCTCTGTCCACGGAGAGGGAAATTAACAGAGACCGTGACAGAAATGAGAGAAAGCGTGACAATGCACTCCATGAGTAGGTCGATCCTGGGCCTAGCTCTGCGGATCACTTTACTTCATTCATGGATGGCATCCCCACCTACCAGCCAGTGTCTTAACAGTGACTGAGAGGTACTGAAAGTACGAGAGAAGGACCCCCATCTCCAGTGCAGACACCAGTAAGGGAAGGGCACGCTGCCCTCTGTGGCATCTTTCTGTTTCTCTTCTGTGTCCCCAGGCTCCATTCAACCAAGCGCCTCATCCTGCTCCACCTCTGGCTTCTGTCACTTTTCTGTGAGAAATTTCTCCCACTTACCCTTCCCATCCCATCCCTTGCTTCTGTGGCCTTGTCTTCATTTATTTTTTTATCCCACATATTCTCTCAGGCAAATAGCAACTTCGACAACCATTTCAAATACTGTTATCTACAATATAATGAGGCCTGTTTTTCTAAAAACAAACAAACAAACTGAAAGTCACATCATGACCAGAATACCTCACAAGACACATTAATAAACTGCAAATGAACTATAACCCTTCATTTGCAGCTCGGTGGTTGCCTTGAATTTCAAAGTCAGTCTGCATAGCATCTCTAGACTCTGCTGCCCCTCTGGTGTCTCTCTGCATAAATCCACAGCTTAACTTCTTCCCCCGTGGAATGCTCCAGCCTCAGCATTCACTGTCAACACCAAAGGTTCTTCTGTCTCTTCAATTATCTGAGCCATGCCATCTAGGGACCCCTTGAAAGTCATTGTCCCCTCCTTGCTTCTCTGCCTCTCCCCAGTGTCTATTCCCTTACCAGTCTGAATTTGGACTTAAAATCTGGCTTTCCCTTTCTGTGTCCTAGCTCATCTGTTTTGTTGAGTATTCTCAAAGAACAGCCTAGGTCAGGTCTGGGAGTACTAGTTGGTCATCCTAGTTACTTGTGATGTTGAGGCAGGAGGATTACTTGGGCTGCATTATGAATTCAGGCCAGTTTGAGCCACTTAGCGAACCCTGTCTCAGAGTGAAAGGTGAAAAGAACATTGGGGGCACTGCTCAGTGGCTGAGTGCTTACCTAGTGTGCATGAGGCCCAGAGTTCAACTCCCAGAACCCAAAGAGCAGAGCGTGATATGCTCAAAATGATATGACCAAGTGTGGCCATATCAAGTGTCTTCACACCCTGCACTGCAGGCAGCCTCTCCTCTCAACTCCATGGCATGTCTGCCACACCAACAGTTCCCAACCACACGGACTGAACTGCTGCTCTATAACCTACTAGCGGCTCAGTGACATCATCAGACTCATTTTAGACGCAGGTCAGGTACAGCTTCCTGAAGGGAAGCCAGATGCCTACTCTTTCTTTTTTTTTAACTCCTAAATTTTTCAATTATTTTTTATTAAGTTAGTTCTTTGACAATCCTATGGAGCAGGATATCCCTGTGCCTGACACTTCATCTCTTAAAATATGTATTTGATAAATGTCCAAATGAATATACATCACTCTCACTGAAGTTGATGTAAATGCAGAGAAGCTGTTGGTGACTGGTTAAGTGTGAACCAGAGGCTCTCAGCTCTTTTCAGATGTGACATAAAACCATCAGCCCACTCTGGGTACAGTTCCCAAAGGCTGAGTGCAGAGGGTGTGGGGAACCGTGCACTGCTGTGTTAGCAACTGGCCCTCTTTTAAACGGCAGGAAGTCACTTTGGAGACAGCAGTGGTGACACATGGCACGCCTTTAATCCAGCTCTCAGGAGGCAGAGTTCAAGGCCAGCCTGGTTACAGAGTGAGTTCCAGGACAGCCAGGGCTACACAGGAAAATCCTGTCTCCAAAAGCAAAAAAGAAAAAGAAGGAAAGAAGAAAAAAAAGTCACCTGTTTTGTGGCTCTATCGCCTCTGACTCACTTAGACACGTTCCCATGTTCAACACTACTGGGTGAAGAAGCAAGGATCCATGTTAGAGGCAAAGGGCTGGAGGGGCCTTAACAGTGATAGGTGGAGTCATAAATAGACGAAACCAGGTGCATGAGGAGCCATCTGGTCACTCTCATTCCTCAAAGAATAAATACACAGCCCTGAGGCTGGCTGGGCAAGATGACAGGTGACAGCAGCCTGTGCTGGCAGTGTTGACACAGCCACACCTTTTGGTGCTCTGAGGAAGGCAGGTGAAAGCACCACCTGCAGATAAAGGGTCTGTAAGCTCTGCTGGGCTGGGCCACCTGGAGACATGGGACACTGGAGAGGGCGGAATAAAGCTGCCAGCAACTTTAAAGTCCACCCCGTGACGTTCACTCCCGTGACGTTCACGGGCTGGGATGCTCTGTATCCTAATAAAGGGCATATGCAGTTCAAATTTCCTGTCCCCTGGCGAGCTATGTTTAGAAAAGAGAAAAAAGTTTTAAAATAAGTTTTTAAGCGTTTGCTGGCTGGAAAACCATTCAGTGTTGTAGCCTAGTGCTGGGGTTGAGAAGCCATCAGCACGACGCCTGCATGTTCCAGCGATACTTTTCAATTCCAGCTGAAAAGGTGTTGGTTCCGATGTGAAACTGAGGGGAAATGGGCTGAGGATGCAGTGCAGTGGCAGAGCTTTTGCCCGGCATGTGCTGGGCTGACTTCTGGGCAGGCAGTCTGTCCGTCTGTCCTCTGTACTGCCCCCACACCACCACAGAGGCATTGTCTCAGGGAATGGGTGTAGAGTCTCTGCTGTCTCTCCGGACTGGAGTCAGGAAGGCTACACCACAGACATGGGAGATTGGATGCAATGCTCTTATTTAGAGAGGACACATTTGAACCTATTTGTTAGATATGTGGCATTCCCTTTAAGAACCATAGTCGTGCCAAGAGTGTTAGCTGCTGTTGTAACTCGGGGATTTTTAGATTTAAAAATAACAAAACACTTGAGAAAAATCTTAGGCCTCTCCACTTCTCCTTTCTCTAAGGACAATGATGCAAACATCCAACCCCAAACACAGATGAAGCAAGTTCGCCTTGTCACCGGAAGCTTTCGTACTCCTTACAAAGTAACACGTGGCTTTCGCTCTCTTTTTCGCAAAGTGAAATGTGGTTTTTGAGATCTAGCATAAATCAAGCTCTATCTCGACAAACATATAGAGATAGACTTCCTATTCAACCAGCCCCAGCTGGGGGCGGGAAGGTGCCACATAGCAGAAGAACGTTTCTGCTACATGACTTATCACAATGGCTCAAACCCCAGAGGCAGGAGGATGTTCTGTGGGAATACCAAAAGGTTTTGAGTTCTACTTTTTCTTACAAAACTCACTAATGTCTTCTTGGACTAACAACCTTTCTGGGCCCATTTCTGCTTCTGCGAATGACTATAATACAGGACCCACCCAGAAGGCTAGTAGAGGGTGGAGGGCAACAGTGGGCACAATGCTGCCAGCACAGCTAACACGGAGCAGGTGCTCCCCCCTGCCACTCACTCCAGCTCTTACCAGAAAGAATGGCCAGTAGGGACCGGAAAAGTGCCCAGAGAAATCAAGTGCAAGGTTGTCTTCTCTCAAGCCCACCTCTTGGCCTTGAACTCTGCAAAGACCTGGCCTTGAGATGTAATCTCTGCTTGCTTCTACAACCACAAATGTGCAAAATTCCCAAGGCTCCATATAGTGCAGGAGCTAAGATCAGAATCAACTCCCAGCATCTCAAAGTGAAAAGTCAGAGGCGGAATGGCAATAGAGAGGAGCAAACAGTCTTTATCCACTTATATCCATATTAAAACTGTTTTGCATACTTTGCACACAGACCTCCCATCCAAGCACTAACCAAGCTTGTTTGGCTTCAGAAACCAAGAGGGCGGATGAAGGGTGGTAGGGCCACATGCTGTACATGGCCCTTCTGACAGCCAAAGAAAACCGGGTGTCCCGAGGGAAGTTTGTATATTTAAAAATGGCGACAGAAAATCCACTGAAATCACACAGACAGGAAATAAAACAACCATATGCAAATGATTTTCACAGACTTAGCTCAAGTTCTAGACATGTTCCTGGGAGACATTTGACCAGAAAACGTGGAACAGGGAACAGGTGACCGAGGCAAAGGGTGTGTGTATCCTCTGAAGAGGTGACTGAAACAGCAGCAGAGGAGCTGGAGAGATGACTCAGTTGGCAGCAGGAGTTCTTTCGGCAGACTGCAGCTGTGGTATTGGGTCTCCAGGCTCCCAGAAGCTTGGAAGGCTTGACTTGAGACAAGGGGGTGGAACCGTTCAGTGGTGGTTTCATTAAACATTAAATCACCTGGGGAAGTCCGCTCCCTAAGAACTTTCTTTAGCAATTAGATTTTAGTGTCTAGAAGATAAAGGCCAAAGGCCAGAACATGATGACTGAGGTGAACCTAAGAAACTCACAGAAGTACCACGGCTGCTCAGTCACTATAGACCTAGGACTCAGGGAAGAAGCTCAACAGCCCATGGGTATTTCAAACCAAAATGGCTCATATGGAGTCCCCACAACTTCTTCCCATGGCTTTGAACCTAAGACTGAAGGAAGTGTATCTATAGCTGTGATAGAGGAATGATTTCCATTTCAGAACACTGAGTCCAAGCTAAGCACAAGGTACCATTCCTGCCTGAGTGGAGTCCCTCATGGACACTGGCCTATGCTCAGAGACACTGTGACTTGACTCTCTGTCACCGTGGCAGCTACACAGGCAGGCAGTGGGGGCAGAATAGATTGCATCAACCTCCAGTATGAAGCATCAAGTTACACCAAGTTTTCTTTTAAAAATAATATATATATATATTATATATATATATATATATATTATATATATATATATATATATATATGGAAGAAAGAAATAACAGAATAGAGTTCCCACAGGAGGTAAAAACGCCCTGTTACCTCTCTCACACTAGCACTAAAAGGGATTGCAACCAGGGGCTGGTATTTAACAACAAGGACGATAATAGCTTCCCGTCATGGAGAAATGGACTGGCAGTTTGGATACTTTAAACTTTAACAAACTTCCCATGGACAAAGAGGAAAATAACCCATCTATGTTGCTTGCGAGTTGAGGCAGCAGAGGCGAAGAACACAGTTTCCACCAGGCGAGCTCTAATTGCTATTACTTGATCTCAGCTTCAGCTTCCTCCTCTCTAACACCGAGACAAGCCGCCTCCCTTGCAGGCCTGCAGGGAGGTACCGCTGGAGCAGTGAGCCCGATGCCAGCATCCTCAGCTGTTAGACTGTGACCTGCTTCCGTGAACCTCCTGATGCTGTAGTGTCTACAGCTTATCCCAGGACAAATTTCCTCACACAGCAATCAACATTTTCCTCCCAAAGTCAGCCTAATATACTTGACACCAGTTCAATACCTTTACATGCAGGATTCCACTTAATCCTCACACAACACAATGAGGGAGGAGCTACTGGCACACCTACCCATTTTACAGATGGGGATACTGAGGCACAGACCTGTAACTTGCCCAGACTCAAGGTCCCCAACAGAGACAGCAACCTGGCCCCTAGACACAACAGGCTAGCCTGTTTGATGCCCACACTTGGCCAAAATTTCTTATAGAGGTCAGCACTCAATGCTCTTATAAAGTCAATGTGTTGACTAGCTTTTTAACTTTTAAAACAAAACCTTTCTTTTTTCTTAGAATTCTTAAAAATAAAAAATGTTTAAATTAGGTGCCTGTACCTAGTTAGTTCATCTTGGTTTTTTTTTTCACTGAAACACCTTAATATGTACACACCTCTTTCTAAAGGTCATCTAAATAAACCTTATGTTGACTCACATCCCTGAGTGTTTATTTCAAATACAAATTCATGTATGTCTTTTTCTGTGTACGTATTTCTCTCTGTGGATGCATACAAACCACAAGGCAGTGGCAACGTGAGCACTCGGTTAATGTAACACCTTCTATGGTCAGTACTCTAAATATCATTTTTTATAATAACCACTGCTATCAGCCACACAGCAGGGCTGTATGGTGTTTCAAAGAATTCCTTTTACAAATTCAATCAACTCAAGTATTAACATCAATGGCATTAATCCATTGCTCTGCTTTAAAAGAATCTCTAGGGGGCAGCTGAGAAAGAAAGGTTAAAGATTTCTACCCTTCAAAGTAGGCCACTGCAGCTACCTATAAACCATGCTCTTTGTTTATTAAGATAATTAAACCCATCAGTGCACTTAACTTTCAGACTTAACAATTGTCTGCACGAACAGTCTCTACTTTTCCTAAAACAAAAGAGGATGTGTTCTATCTAAGGGGATCCTGAGCAGGCTCTCTGTACAATGTATGATGTTTTAAAGCATGATTTATGTATCTAATTCCTTGAACTGCCTTGAAAAATACACCAAGTTCTTCCCGTGCTCCCCATTAAAAGAAGACACTCCAATTTAAAGACTGCCCGGATTCTGACTACAAACAGCTATATCATGTCAACATTTTCATTAAATACGGTTCAAGCTGGACTTGAAACAAATGGAGTGGAGACACAGCCGCAGCCCTTGCCGATGCAAAGCTACCCGGTCAGGAGGCTTACATAAGAGATGCAGGACAACTCAACCATCATCTGAATGTCTTTCTTTGAGACTTGTCCACATTCTTAAAGCACATGAATTAAAGCGCGCAGATAGCTTTTCTCATTTTCTCTGCCTTAGAGCACAAAACACTCAACTGACATAGAAGTTGTTTTTCCCTAAAGGACTAGGTTCCAATTATGGGAGGTTGCCAACTTCTGCCTAGGGGAAGGGTGAAGTGGGATGCACAGAAAGCCTGCGGGCCTGAGCAGCAATGTCTCAGCTTCTCATCTCTGTGCCAGTCCTCAGAGGGGCTGTCAGCAGAGCCTCCTAGGATGGAGGCGGCGGATGCCCCTGACCCCACGCCGTGCAGAATCAAGGAAATGAAAATGTGCAATTAGCGGCGGGCCAAATGCCCTCGGAGCACCTGTCTCTCCTAGCACATTTCCAACTGGCGCATTCAGCAGCGGCAGGAGCCAGCCCTGGACTCCAGCCTCGAATCCTCGAGTACCAAGCCCCCCTCCTTTGCAGCCCAGCACTCCCTCCTCCAGCTGTAGCCAGGCTAACAGGAGGTGCCACCTCGGCCTGGCACGACAGGAATCAAACCTGTCCTTCCCACGCTGCCTGCAACTTCAGAAACTACAGTCAACTTACTGGCTCGCAGGAGGCAGGGGTCTTCTGGGGCTTCGGCGCGCTAACAAGCGCAGCAACTCCGCCGCGCGCAGCCCGGCTGGCCCTCAGTGGCCCGTGGCAGGGGGCGCAGGATCCGCCCGGTCCTTGTCGCCTCGGCTCTACCGCGCCCGGGGCGGCGCACTCTCCCGGGCGCACCGTGCGGCCGCGGAGACCCGGACTGCGCCGGAGACCGGAGCAAGCGCCGTAGCGGCCGCCAGCCCCAGAGAGCTGCGCTCCGAGCACCAGGTGCGCGTCTCCCGCTCCGAGGGAATGCGACGCCACGAAGTCCCCGCACGGGAGGCGTCGACGTGCAGCCGAGGCGCCAGTCCGCCGCGGAGGAGCAGTCACAGCGCCCGCACGCCGGGCAGGAACCACAGTCCGCACTGGCCAGCGCGCCGCGGAGAATGACAGCGCCGAGGAGCAGCGCACGGGACCGAGTGCGCATGTTCGCGACTGCTGCGGCACGTCACGGGGGCGGGGCTACGGGCGGGGTAGGGCGGAGCGAGCAGAGTGGGCGGGGCCGGGCGCGAAGCTAATTTGGCTGCCTGCTGCAAGGGCAGGTGCTAGAGGCTCGCTACTGGGGCTGATAACCTAAAGCTCTGGAGTTTGTCTCCTGAGCCCATTGTCTCGTAAAAGGCAGTGTATTGGAACTGCTTTAGGGTCCCGGGACAACCCACAAAAATCAAGTTTCACTCAGGTGATTGCTTAGCCGCCAAGAGCAGCATTTTGTGGGACACTTTTCATCTTGACCATATGTACTGTAAGAACTTGAGGAGCTTGTAAGAGCCCTTTGCCCCGACCGCACCCCCCAAATAAGCCCAGGAGACACGAGAGGTGGGGCCCAGGTATGCAGGTTGTAATTAACCTTGCCCGAAGCTCCTCAAGCTTCTAGGGCTACGGAATCTCCTGGTGGTTTGTTAATGTAGAGCCTCCCATGCAGACTCAGAGGGTCTGTAGGATGGGAGAATACCCGTTCAAATAGAGCACAAGATGACATCCGTGCTGCAAGCCTCCTCCGCCCCGCATCCTTGCCACTTAGAGGGCAGAAAACCAGGAGCAGCTTCTGAAGTGTTCGTCTGTTTGAGAATCAGCGGGAAGAGCCTTTAACTCAGGAGAACAAATTTCCAAGGCATATCCACAGTGATTCTGGTTAGCCACTAGGCACAGCGGATGGGGGTGGGAGTCCTGGAATCCTGCCTGTAACAATCTGTAGATAAATCGAACAGGGGTTTTGTTGGCTTCGAATTTTATGTTTTTACACCCACACCCTGAAATTGAGGATAGACGTTGTAGGAACACATAACCAGATGTGGAGCTCAGGACTGCTAAACCAACCAGACCTTTGTCTAAGGCGCCCAGTTTCTCTGGTATTTCTGAAGAGTTCTTTAACAGGAAAACAAGGCACTGGTGATATTGAACATCCACTGGTTCACTTTGTTGGACGCATGTTTCACTTTTAAAGGGAGTATGAAGTTGGCTGGCTAAAAAGCTCTCATGACAAGGGAAAGGAAGCAGGGACTGGGAAGGGAATGTTACTATGTTGCAGAGGAGACCGTGTGGGAGGTTTTTGACCCAACCTTCAGTGTGGAAAGGTACTTTGGGGCTAAGATTGCAGGATCCGGCTTCACTTCCTGTCTCAGAAGCTCACTGACTCAAGAGCTTATAAAACTGTGGATTTCACTACCAAACTGTATTAGTTACTTTTATCATTGCTATAACAAATTGCTTGGCAACAGCAACTCAAGAACGAAAGCCGTTGTTTTGAGTCATGGTTTGAGAGTCCAGTCTACGATGGTGCAGAAAGTAGGGGTGTGAAGCAGCTGGTCACACTGCATCTGCAGTCGGCATGAATGCTGGGGTGCTTAGGCACCAATATCCCAACCCTCGGTATGGCCTGCCCACCGAGGTAAACCTCCCTGGAAACACCTTTGCAGACACATCCAGAGGCTTCTTTCCGAAGAGACTCTAAATCTTGGAAAGCTGACAAGATTAACCATCACAATTGCATCATTGATTCCCACAATGATCTTCTAAATTAGATATGAAAAGTTATTGTATCTATTTTACCTGCATCAAAACACATCCTGGAGGGCTTGGTTGGTGAAGTGCTCGCCTCACATACGTGAGGAACTTGGATCCCTAGAACTCACTTACGAGGCCAGACGTAGAAACACATCTGTAATGTTAGATCTGGAGATGAGGAGATGGACATCCATGGGGCTCCATGGCCAGGTATTCTAGTCGAATCAGTGACTCCAGGTTCAGCGGAAGACCCTGACTTAAAGACGGTGGAGAACAGTTGAGGAAGCCACCCAGTATCAAACTCTGGACTCTGCATATGTGCTCATGCACACACATAAACATGTAAATGCACAGGTATAACACTGACAACTAATGAAGTAAAGCTAAAGCAGAAGCAACAAGAAGAGCCCACTCCGGACATCAGCTGACTGTTCCGGTAAACACATGCTTCAGATGTCAGGCAGGGCTGTGGCAGAAGCAACCAGACAGTTCACTCCGGATATCAGCTGACTGTTCCAGTGGACACATGCTTCAGATGTCAGGAAGGGCTGTGATAACTCTAAAGAAATGATTTGAATCTATAAAGAAAATGCTTTCTGCATTTACTCTCCATGTGTTTCTAAAGACTTTGCCAAAATTTTGAGTTAGAAAGTTTATTTTCTAATGAGAAAATATGTCTTTTGTATCCATCCAATTTCGCAGGTTCATGTATTGGGGTTGCAAAATGCAGTTTCCAAAGCGTTATAGTCCTGTGGTTACATAGCACAAGTTTTGCCAGGGATTTAGAGGGACAACACTCATGCCCTCCAGGGACTGGAGCGAGCACCATCCTCATTTTACCCGGGAAGAGCGATTGAATAGAAAGCACTAATCCTGGCAAGGGGCTGTCTCCCAATTTGGTCTCTTTCTCCAGACTCAGTCTCTTTCTCCATTCACCAAACTACTCACTGTTCCAAATTGTTCATATCAGGATATATAAGCACCCAATGAGAACTCAAATGTGTTTCAAAGGTAATTGTCAGGATTAATGCATAGACTGCACTCCCACTCTGAAAACATTTGGAAGCAAGTGTTGTTGTGGAATAATCTTTTGGTACACTGTGAATATGTGTTGCTCTCATTAGTTTAATAAAGGAAATGGCCAATAGTTGGGCAGGAAGAGAACACCAGAATGAAGAAGGGTGGAGTCACCAGGAGACATGGGGAAAAGCCAGCCAGACACAGAACAAGACTGACATACAAAATAAGATAGAGGTAATAAAGCCAAGAGGAAGGAAGTAAATTAATATAAATGGGATAATTTAAGTTATAAGAGCTAGTTAGAAACAAGCCTAAGCTATCAGCTGAGCTTTTATAATTACTAAGGAGTCTTCATGTGGTTATTTGGGAGCTGGCTGGCAGAACAGAAAAAAAAGTGTATATACTACAGAAGTCAGCCTGTCCCTACTGTAACTGTAATCTCTTGATTATAAAATAAAAATTCAATGAGTTCATAAAAAGGACAATTTCTTTAAAATGAGAGAATCAGCTACACCATAGATTATAAATTTGGTTAAGTTTTAAAAATGTTTTATTTATTTTTATCCATCTGTATGTGGCCGTGCTGTGTGAGTTTATGTGCACCATGTGTATGGAGATGCCTAAGAAACCCAGAAGAAGGCATTAGATCCCCTGCAACTGCAACAGGCACTTGTCAGCTGCTGTTATAGGTTCTGGGGATTGCTCCCGGGTCCTCTGAAAACCAGTATGTACTCTTAACCACAGAGGCATCTCTCCAGCCCCTGGTCCAGTTTTCCCAATAAGAGTATTTTGATTAAAACAGAAAATAGTAGAATATATCATGTTGGGACTTCTAGGTAAAGAACCCCATGTTTGTACTTTTCTTGTTACTGTAACAAAATAAAAACAAGTCAAGGAAGAGATATTTGGGATCATTGTTTGGGGGTACAGACCCTCATGGTGGGGAAGGCACGAGACAGCTGACACACTGCGTTCCCAGACAGAACACAGGAGAGATGAGTGCTGGCGCTCAGCTTCCTTCTTCTCTCTTCTTTCTTTTTCCATTTCTTCACTCCGGGACCCTAGCCTGTGGCATGGTACCGCCCACACCCAGGATAGCTCTTTCTTGCTTGGTTAATGCTCTGCAGATACCTGTCACAGATATGCCAGACATATTTCGCTTAGGCCGTTCTAAATCCTGTAAGTTGACAAACCCACATTTAATCTAGTTTACTAAGGTCCCAGCAACTCCATCTAAAATATTTTTCTGGGTGCTTCTTATGACTTCAAGCAATTCATGACTCAAAAAAAAGCAATTAATATGACCTACTGTCATTGTGTTTTGAGCCACTATTATTGACATTTAAAGCATGAAACATGTAATATTGCCTTAGTATTGATTGAATCTTAATATTGACCATGTCGCATTTTGAATTTATTTCTTTTTAGCTGCTATTGTTATGTGGTAAGAATAACAGATTCTCTCTCTCTCTCTCTCTCTCTCTCTCTCTCTCTCTCTCTCTCTCTCTCTCTCTCTCTCTCTGATTTGTATTCCTTATGGCCAGCAGAGCCTGCTCTTTGAGAATTTCTTCATCCAATGACCCTCAAAGTGCCACTCATGAAGTTTTCAGTTACAGACCCTAGCAACTAAATGAATCTCTTCTTTCCTCCTTCAAAAAGCTGTACCCAGGATAGATTGCTGTACCCAGGATAGATTTCCTTCTTTCTTTAAAATTGAACTATTTTTGTTGAGAATCACAGGATGATCACTGAGTTCGGGAATCTGGACTGAAAGATTCTTCACCTTTTTAAATTACATTTCCTGATCTCTTTTACTCAAATGGATTCTTGGACGTGAAAATCTCCTATTCTCCCTAACCCACAGAGACAATCCAGATGAGAAAACGGGGTGGGAGTGGGGTGGGATTCAGAGTGACTGGTGAGACTGACTCAGAGTTGGAAGCAAAGAACTTAGATGCCACTTGGTGAAAAGCTTGCTAGAAAACTCTACAAGACTTTTGCGCACAGTTGATTTTCAAGTTTGCAGGGTTTGAACACACACAGTGGCAAACATTGTTGCTAGAAACTGTAACTGAATCCCTGGTTGGGCTCAAGTTAGCAGTCTGTCTTGTTTCCTGAGCAGCTTTTAGATCTTTCTGAAAAGCTCAATGTCCTTGCCCTGACAAAGGGAACCTCAAGTGCTCAGATCTAGAGTAGTTCACTGCAGGAGTAAGCAGATGAGAGCAGGAGGATGTGTTGGATGGAGGAAAAGCTTGTTGAAGGCACTCAGCGTCATGTTCCTTACTGCAGAGTTTAAAAAAGGCAGGGCTTGCAGATTTGATAGTTTCTTATGGGCAGAAGAAAACTTCTGACAGCAAGAGACAGTTTTTTACAAAGGTGAAAGCAGAGAGTGTTTTCAGAATTGTCTTTATGTTATGGGTGACCCCCATTTCCTGACTTACCCCAACCTCAGAGACTCCTTCTGCTCCTCTCCTGGGGCCAAGCATTCCAGGTCTGTGGCTGCAAAGCTGGTGTGCAGAGTCGGCCTAGGCTCACGTCTAGTCTGTGTCTATCAAGTCAGCGTAACACACTAAGCCAAGGATCAGAAGACGGCTGTCCAGGCTGGCCTCAAACTCTCTCGGTATTCAAGGGTGACCTTGAACTTTGGATCAGTCTGCCTCCACCTCCCAAGTGCTGAAAGTACAGCCCAGTTCCTCACGTCTTGTTTATGCAGTAAATGAGAAGAACCTCAGGTAAAAGGGAAACACTCTTGCGATCTCCGTCACCCAAAACTACAACCAATTTTTAGTGAAAGATTCATTTCTGTCATTTCTTACCCCACTATATATTTTCCTCAAGCCCCACCTTTTTGATCTCTCCCAGTAAATAGTTTCTTCTACCTCCAGTCCTGTGCAACCTCCGCAGTGCAGGTCAGCTCCTGTTACATGGGGACAAAAGATGGCAGGGAGAGAAAGTAGCCTGCAACCAGGGTCATGCTTTAGAAACAGAAGGACATCATTGTCCACATAGCTCTCTTCTGCTTGAGTGAGGTTCCTGTTTTAGTCCCACACACGTGGCAGTGGCCAATCCTCCCATCTGGGTGAAGGAATGTAGCTTAGTGGTGCTGGCCGAACATGCACAAGGTCCCTTGGGTTTAAGCCTCCCGGCACTGAACAGAAAAAGTAGATAGAACAATGACAGAAACCACTCTCCTATTTTGAATAGGTATCAAAACTGGCGTTTGGAGTTTTGCTTGGTGGTCAGGTCATAGTGAAGTCTCACCCCTGTCCCTCTAGGGGAAAGTAAGGGTACAAGACCAGCTTCAGAGAAGAACAAGGGGCCTTGGAAATTTCACAGCAATTCACACAGAAAGAATTCCCGTGGGCAAAAAGCTGTAAAACAAACCATCACTCCAAGATGTCTTGTAAACCCAGCAGTTGCTTTTAGAAATATTTAATCCCAAATTCCACTGGAAAGCACATGGTATTTCCTGTTTCTGGAAGCAGAGGAAAATGGAGCTCTGTTTAAAGCAGGCAAGCAGAGCCAGATGTTGGCGCTGGTAATAATCTGCAGAGCCCAGCACGCATGTGGTGTAGGCAGAAGAGATGCCGGCCAGCTGTCTGCGGCTCTGGGAGACGGATTTCTCTTGGAGAGAAAAGAAACAGAGCATGGGGGCTGTTTTGCTTGTATGCACAAGGAGACAGCTGAGTCCAATAGATGCTATTTTCATTTGGAGAGCCAGCACAACAGCAATTTCAAACGTTTTTTTCTCTTCTTTTGATGCATTTCCAGTTGCATATTCAAGAAATGTTCAGTATCTAACAAAATTCAGTCACTTAAGAAATAGAAAGAAAATACTGTACTATTCTATTTTGAAGTCAATTTTAAACAATCTCAGAATAGTTTTCTTTGTCCATATTAATAATTAACTTTTTTTCTTCTGAAAACACACAATTGGCATTTTCATTTAAAATAACTGTGGGACATATGGATGCTGCAGTTTGAATATGAGATGCCCCCACAGGTCCTGTGCTGACTTGGTCCCCAGCTGTGTGCTATTTGGGGAGATGACAGACTGTTCAGGAGCTGGACTTAACTGAGGCAAGTAGGGCATTGGATGGTGGGTATGGAACATCTTTGAAGGTTGTACATGGTGTCTTAGTGGAGTTTCTGTGCTGTGAAGAGACACTGTGACCATGCAACTCTTATAAAGGAATAATTTAATTGAACTAGCTTAGACTATCAGAGGCTTTGTCCATAATCATCATGTCAGGAAGTATGGCAGCATGCAGACAGATATGATGCTGGAGAGGTAGCAGCAGGAAGAAACAGTGAGACACTGGCCAGGCTTGAACACCTGAGACCTCCATCCTCAGTGCCACACTTCCTCCAAGAACACCACACCTCCTCCAGTGAGGCCACACCTCCTCCAGTAAGGCCACACCTCCTCTAGTGAGGCTATACCTTCTCCAGTGAGGCCACACCTCCTCCAGTAAGGCCACACTTCCTCTAACAGCACCACACCTCCTCTAGTGAGGCCACACCTCCTTTAGTAAGGCCACACCTCCTCTAGTGAGGCTATAACTCCTCCAGTGAGGCCACACCTCCTCTAGTGAGGCCACACCTCCTCTAGTGATGCTATATCACTTCCAGTAAGGCCATGCCTAGTGAGGCCACACCTCCTCCAGTGAGGCCACGCCTTCTCCAGTAAGGCCACGCCTCCTACAAGAGCACCATACCTCCTCCAGTGAGGCCACACCTCCTCCAGTGAGCCCACGCCTCATCTAGTGAGGCCACGCCTCCTCCAACAGCGCCACACCTCCAGTGAGGCCATACCTCCTAATAGTGCTGTTCACTATGTATGGGTCTACGGGGCCATTTTTAATCAAACTACCACACCTGGTCTCTGGTTCCTTCTCTCTCCTCTTCCTGTCCACCACAGGAGTGGCCTCTGCCATGGGCTCCCACCTCCATGACATTCTTTCTCATCATAGGTGCCAGAATCCAGGAGCCAAGGATCATGTACTAAAACTTCTGAAAACATGAAGCTAAACATATCTCTCCCTCTGAGGTTATTCTGTCAGGTGTCTTATCAGTGGTCAAAGTCTCACTACTATCACTGTGATGTTAGGAGGAATAGAAGTCTGCTTCACCTTCCCTATCCTATTCCCAAATCTTCTTTGGGTAAACTGGTTTCCTCATCCTTGCTTCCATGTCCACTGCCCTTTCTTGCTTTGAGGTTTTACTGGCATTTTTATCTGCACTCTCCTCTTTAATTTATGTTCTTCAAAGCTAACCATACCCTAGCGCCTAATTCACACCTCCCCATTTACATGGAGTTGACGTTGGCCATTCTCACTAGCAAAGGTCTCCTCTTATTTATGTCTGTGCCATCGACTGTCTGCCTCATTACACAGTACTTCCCTACACTGCTCTGTATCATAGACATCAGAGCGTGTGTACGTGTCTCAGCAGCTCATAAACAGAATGTGTATGAAAGTGGGTGTTATATCTCACACGTCTTTGTCTCTACCCCTTAACTGTCTAGCTACTTCATCCATTCCCATCTTTATGATGGCACTGATTGTGATCATGTTGGTGTATATAGGATTGAGGGAAGGGAAACAAGGATAATGTTAAACCCAATGCATCATCAGATCCTGTTTGGTGTGCAGAATGGGGCAGATGATCAAGTGCTTACTGCATTTGAGTTATAGGGAGAGGCACTGGCTTCCAGAAAAAAAAAAAAACCTGAAATCTAATTACTAGAAGTAGGGTAGTAGGTATGGACCAGATTGGTATTCCAGATTTATTTTATTGAACTCCGAGCAAAGAATAATCAGTATTTACAGCACTGAGTGACAATAGACAAGATTAACTCCAGAGCTAGGAGAAGGGGAAGGTCCCCGAGTAGAGGAAAGATGATCTATGGCAACAGAAAGGAGAGCACAGCAGGAAATCAAGCAGAGACTGCGTTCTTCCTGCTGTGGTGCCTTCTTAGCGAGTTTCCTGAGATGCACATAGAGTACACCTAATATGCTGCAAATTAATGTTTAAAAAGTGAGTGACTGGAAAGGAATGGTGGATATTCTGAAGCCCGAGGATTTGGACACATGTGATGTAATAAAGCATATTTCTAGACTTTGTCTCCAGGTTCTGGCAAAGGGCTCTGGTTCAAAAGCTTTAGGATTGCCTGAGGCATAGAATAGCTTGTGCTATTCATAACTAATCCCCTGGGGGGGCTAATGAGACATGAAGTGTGATTAGAAGACTGATCTGGGGAGGAAGGCTGGCCCTGGAGATTAAGTGCAGTCACATTTTCAGTGACTTACGATGCAGGCACATCATGACAGTACAATTAAAATCTCAGGACACCGTGTCCTGGAGGAGCTTCTTGGTTTGTGAATAAAAGCATGTGCCCAAGAGTCATGAGCTAGACTCCACAGGTCAGAGACACCTGCTGTCAGCATCTTCATGACCTGGAGTGCCCTGTAGAGTAAGGTGAAAGAGGCTGGTGGAAACCCCACATGGTAGCCACGTCAGACAGCGCTGTGGGTAGCCTAGGCCCCTGCTTGCATCTGGTGTGAAAACTGTCTAACTTGAGGGCTCTGATGCTCCCTCCAAGTAACTCACACGTGCACTGAAAATGCGCAACACAGAGTGTGACAGAGTTGGCAGCCGAGCCCAGGGTTTCATTCTCCAAGTCCTTCAGGATGCCACACCTGTGCAGTCTGTTTACAGGCTGGATGACAGAGCAACAAAGGCTCTGCTAGCTCTAGAAGAAGGAGAAGGAGGTTTCGCCAGACAGTTAGTGTCCTTAACAACCTGTCTGATGCTAACTGATGCTCAAGGGAGAAAGCAAAAGGTTTTAATCTACACAACTGGATTCTGGGAAGGGACACAAACTTACTCATTCTACACCTGTTGTATCAAACTATGTCTAGTGGATTGTCTTAAAAACAGTAAGCACTGCGGCTGGAGATTCTTCAGTGGTTAAGAGTGCTCGCTGCTCTTGCAGAGGACTTGGGTTGGGTTCCAGAACAGACATAGTACCTCACAAACTGCCCGTGGCTCGAGTTCCAGAGGATGGGACACCCTCTTCTGACCTTCCCGGGCTCCTGCTTGCATAAGGTATACACAAACTCACCTGGGCATATAATAAGTGAGTGCATAAATAAACAAACAAATCAACCTTTTTAAAAAATTCAAAGTACAGGGCTGGGTGGTGGTGGCACGTGCCTTTAATCCCAGTAAGCCTTTAATCCCAGCACTAAGGAGGCAGAGGCAGGTGAATCTCTATGAGTTTGAGGCCAGCCTGTTCTACAGAGTGAGTTCCAGGACAGGCTCCAAAGCTATATAGAAACCTTGTCTCGAAAAAATCAAAACAAACAAACAAAAACAAAACTAATACAACAGCAACAGCAACAAAACCAAAGTACTACGGAAACACTCCATAGCTGATATGATGATATACAAATAAACATGTTTTGTTAGGTACCTTGCATTTCATGCTCATTTAACATCTTGTCACTCTGGATACCACTTTAGTGCCATTTCTTCCCTGTTTTTCACAAATGGGAAAATTCAAGTCACATGTAGGTGCCTTATCTAGGATCTAGAAGCAGGTCATGATGAGATCTGCAATTAAAAGTCAGTTTCTTCTGCCTTTCCAAGCCAAGACGTTGTGCAACTTCTCAGACCGTCCTCAGGCATTGAGAGGTGTTGGTCGGTCATATTTAGCTCAGTGCACACCGGGAGAGGATGACAGTAAACCACCAAGAAGATGGAGATGTGCTTCTTTTAGTCAGACCACACAAGGAGTCACTTTGTCATTTAGATCAGAGCTGCTTGTTTTGCTTTCTGTTTACTCTGGGAGCGACTCCAGGATCTTTTTTTCTTGTCAAATTAATTCTCAGTTATGCAGGTAAGGGATGTCAATCTAAGATATGCCAAGGAAAAGAAAGAGAGCTCAAGCGTTGACAGAAACAAGAATCCTTAAAACAGGAAAAACCCCAGAATATGAAACTGACTTCCTTGCTTACCGTCCAGGTTAGATGTCATCTGCCTTGCTAAACTGCCTTGTGTACCGTCCAGGTTAGATGTCATCTGCCTTGCTAAACTGCCTTGTGTACCGTCCAGGTTAGATGTCATCTGCCTTGCTAAACTGCCTTGTGTACCGTCCAGGTTAGATGTCATCTGCCTTGCTAAACTGCCTTGTGTACCGTCCAGGTTAGATGTCATCTGCCTTGCTAAACTGCCTTGTGTACCGTCCAGGTTAGATGTCATCTGCCTTGCTAAACTGCCTTGTGTACCGTCCAGGTTAGATGTCATCTGCCTTGCTAAACTGCCTTGTGTACCGTCCAGGTTAGATGTCATCTGCCTTGCTAAGCTGCGCCTGACCTCACCATTGGAGCTTTCATGTTAGAAACAAAAGAGAAATTGTGGTTTTGAAGCTTGAAGAGTTTTTAGTTGGCATGGGGGATACAGGCCAGCAAGTGATCTCAGATGGGAAAGCAGTGTAAAATCTCATTTTATCTTGTCTGACTTAGCTTTGTCTTCAGAAGTGATTACCTTTCTAACACAAAGTTTAATTTTGTGACTATAAAATCTCTCAAAACATGGTAACTGGGGTTAGGTAACAGCTGCTTCGGCAGCATTCGGCTTGACAGCACGCAGTCATGTCCACTTAGAGCTCAAATTCCCCTCACACACGGTGGAAAACCCACAGCGGGGCCCTCAGTAGAAAGCATGTGTTGGTAGACTGGCTCTCAACACATTTCCTGATGCAGTCTCAGCCAGGGTCTCTCCTCCATCGAGGGAAAGCCTCGGGACCCTTGTGTTGCACCTGTGTCTGAGCTTCACGCAGGAAACAGACGCTGATGGGTACGGGCAAACGGCTCTCCTACTTGCTGGTTCATCATTTAGTGGTAGCAATGTGAACTGTTCCCCCACAGATGCATGTGTTTGAATCCTTGGTCCCCAGCTGTTGCCGCTGTTTGGGAACGATGCTGTTGAATCAAGAAGTAGGACCTAGCTAGAGAAAAGAAGTCTCTTGGAGGTGGAGCTTCAGGGTACTAGCCCAGCCCACTTCTAACCATACTCATTTGGCTTCTTTATCTACCCAGATGTGAACAAGTGGCCTTATTTTTCTGTGGCCACAGCCACAGCTGTTCCTGCCACTATGTCCCCTTTCCCCCAGCAATGGACTATGTCTTCAAACCATGTGATTAAAATAAATTCTCCCTCCCTTGTGTTGCCTCCCGTTGGGTATTTGTTAGTAAGAAAAAGAAAAGTCCCAAATACGCTGACTTTGTTTGGAGAGCAGTCAGTTTCAAGGGAGTCTAAATCAGTTATCTTTGGAGATCATCCATCTCAGCACCACCTCCAGGGCAGTCAGCTAGCTGACAGAACTCTTTTTGGCCCAGAGGGGATGGAGCCCACTGTAGAAGCACCCTGCCGAGGCCATAGGAGAACTGAGAGTTTGCTCAGAGGAAAAATGGCCTTAGTTGTAGAGTTCTGAACTTGCTTGATCCCAAAGCGGTGTTTCTAGTTTGTAAAGAAGCAGCCGATGTTGGCTCCTGCATGCATATGGAACACAAGAATTCACCTGAGACTCAGCCCTCAGCACTGTGGTGAGCAGTATAGGCTTTGGGGAAGGTTACTGAGGTTTATATGCCTCTTCCGGTGGGTGTCAGAATCTGCCCTCGCTGTTTACCCTTGCTCAAGAGTCCTTTGTAAAGTGAGACACCAGTGTATCTTGTTTAGTATTTGGTAACGTGTCAACAAAGTATTCTAATATTAAACCTAATGATTTTTTAAAAACGTAGGACAGTCTCTGGGAGCTTAGAAAGTATTCAATCACGGCTCCCTTGTGAGGTGCTGTGGGCAGCTTGTGTCCGTAATTCACCTATCTTTCACACAGACAGTGAACTAGCGCATTCCTGGTTTACAGGTAAAGAAGTGGAGACATACACACAGGCTGAAGAAGCTGTGCGAGTCCCCATAGCTAGCAGGCTGGCCTCTGTGCATTTAAACTCAGCCCATGCCCTGAGCCACGGCTCTCTGATGCGTAACTAATAAATCAATGTGGTATTTTATTTATTGCAGTTCCTTCCTGTAAATCTTTCCAGCTCTGTGACCCAGCCCTGATCCCTGCTCCTTCGGGTCTCAGGTCCCAGGAGGAGCAGCAGCTGACTCCTCCCACAGCTAAACCAGGGTGATTCATGTCAAAGCCACTGACTATTTGCAGGGCTGCCCTGGTGAAGAAGGAAGGGTAGCAGACGGTGGGGGTAGGGTGGAGTAGGGGCTGAAATTATGCACAGGGTGTTACTTTGTTTGTTTGTTTGAATGCGGAAACTCAGTCTTTGAAGACCTCTGTGGCTTAGTTTCTTGTATTGTGGCATGACAGGGTGGACCTGCATCCCCTGCATTGCCCGCGTCTAAACTTCGCAACAGTCTATTTATTTATCGGTTACTGAATACCCTTCTGGCACAGAGCATTGAGCTCTCTGCCAAGGACAGAAGAAAAAAGAATAATACAAACCATGGTCTCATTCACAAGGCTTTCTTATCCCGAACAACAGACGGCTATGGAGCCATCATGGTAGGAAGCCTGCATGGGACTGGTATCCATTTCCTACCAGTGCATTGCCTTTAAAACTCTCTCTCTGAACTTAATTGTCTCTTTGTAAAATGGGTTTTGATGAAATTTTCCTCATCAGGGTGAGATCGTTGCTGGCACTCATACATGTTGTTTAACGTGCTTGGCGGGCGCTTTGAAGAGATGCTTTATTTACAAGAACAAGTAGGAAGATATACACTGTGGGAAGTTGGAAGTACATGCGGTACCATAGGCTACGTTAGCTTCCTGGATACTTTCAACCTAACCTAAGAAAAAGATTCTATTCCAGACATACTGTAAATGTTCTGCATTTAAAGAAAGTCTCGGCACCAAAGAAAATTTTACAACTGGGAGCCTGTGCACCTTTGGTCTCTGGACACATTGTCAAGTGCTTGGCAGAGAGGGGATGTGTCCTTGTGGCAGTGACTCGGGCGTGCACGGGCTACCTTCTGTCTCAAAAGCCTTGTTCCTAACAAACGCAACAGTATGTATACAAATGAGAGAAATGGGTGAAATGTTTTCCCCAGTGAACAGAGAGGGAGCCTGTCTTCACCCAGTTCTAGTGTTTTCTTTCATATAAACGAGTCCCATTTGCACAAAACACCTGACATCCTCCTCCATCCTTATCCTCACGTGGTGTTGGGGCTGAAGAAGGGGAGACTTTATTTGACTGTTGAGATTGAAAGGAGAGCACAGGCAGCTTGCTCCCTCCTCATCTCTGCTCAGTTTTGCTCTTTCTTTCATGGTGGTTACAACTTAGAATATGCTCCTGAAGAGGGAGATGTTTGGCCCAGTAGACCAGCAGCAGAGATGGAGGTTGCCTCACTGTGGCAGCCATCAGTGTCTTTGAAGTGCGTGGGGTGTGTTGTCACCGCCTCCTGTAACGTCTTTGTTGGTTAAAAATGTTATATTGTCACCCCCACTTATATAACTATTTTCTAGTTAAGTTACTTGGCACTAAAGGACAGAAGGTGTTGATTGCTAATCACCATTCATCTCCTGTCTCCCACAAGTTGTGCAGTCTGGGCTCTGTTTCCCCTGTTCATCTGTATGGTGCTCTCCTGACTCTCTGATGGTGCTGTGATGGTGGTGGTGGGCAGCTGTGAACTAATAGGAGCAGTTTCCACAGAGCATCTAAGACTGTTAAACTGAGTCGATATATAGGAAGAACTTAATTTGGCCTTCTACATTTGAAATACGCTGTAGAAAGATGAGAATGACCAACATTCTCATAATTAAAATAGTATTTCAATATATTACTTTAATACTAAAAGAGCTTGTACTATTGTCTGATACCTAATAAGAACCATTATATATACATATATATAATGTATGTATATATTAGGATGGTGTATATCCATGCAACATGAGAAACACCAATTTGCTAATTTGTAAATTTTGGGATAAAACACAATTTACATTGTCTACATTTAAAGTCACACTGTCCAGTCTAGCCAAACTGGGAGTGGTGGGTAGATTTGTGGTTGTTCTAGGTAAGTCCTGGCCTGTGTCTTCTCTAAGAATCTTAATGCCATCACTTACAGAGTGGTCCCCTTTCAACTCTGGGCTCCTTGAATAATGTCTGCTCAGTTCAGTGCAGCGCTATCCATATACTCGACTCAGCTTTCTTCCTTCAAGTTGCATTCCATGCTCTGTTTGCACAAGAAAGAATCATACTCCCGTGAGGAGTGTTAGAAAAGAATCCAATTGCATTTGCTTATTAAAATATGATTAGCAGGGAGATATTTTCTAAAAACTGGAACACCTTTGTTTAAGCATATGCACTATGATTCCTATGACTGCGTTTCTATTGTGGTCATGTGCATGTGGAGGTCAGAGGTCAACATTGCATGTCATTTCTCAGGTATCATCTACATTGTGTGTTGGTGCACTCATACTCAGTGATTAGGCTAGACTGGCTGGCCAGTGAGCCCCAGGGACCCGCCTGTCTGTGTCTTCCCGCTGCTGGGATAACCATCACAGGCTACCGTTCCAGGATATTTTTCTTTTTGTTTGTTTGATATATACCTGGGTTCTGGGGGTTGAACAAGAGTCCTCATGCTTTTATAACCAGTACTTTATTGGTTATCTTCCTAATCCTCACTAGGCTTCTTCCTTTTAAATTTTGAACTTGTAAAATTTTTAGTTGATACAGAATTAGAACAGTGCTCTGCCTGCACCTCCTCCCAGGCACTCTCTCCAGTTCCTTCCACACCTCCCGCAAGCGGGTAGCCTCTCTTTTCAGTTATCATTGTTACATACATATATATGTATATGTATGCACAGATGTATAATAATCACACTCTTTTGTGTCCACTTTTGTTGTTTGTGTGTATATAGTTTCAGGGATAACCACGCTGCCCTGGGCAAGCAATAAGGGGGATCCTGCCATCCAGGGGCTTCTTCTCCTTTTCCTAGATGTTCTTAGTTTCCCATAGTTCTTTTTCTGGATATGGGATCATGCAAAAATTCCCCCCACCTTCACATGTCAGTGACACTGCCATTGTTCAGGACTTATTTAGACAGACATTCCTAGGAGACACCTTCTCACAGCAGACTTCCTGGTCCTCTGGCCCTTGAATCTTTCTGTCTCCCTCCCTTGATGCTACCTAAGCCACAGATGCTGGAGCCGTGTTTTGTAGATGTTTCTGTTGATCTCTGCATTGTGCCCAGTGTGGTTTTCTGTGATGGTCTCCATCATTGTGGGGAAAAGTTTTCAATGATGAGGGAGGGTAGGCATATTTATAGAGGAAAGGTGACCTTCATAAAAAGACAGTTCAGCACTTGGCAAACAGACTGACCAGCATACAAGAGAACCCCATTTTGAACTACCACTGCTACCTCCTTGATCTCCACTACTCCATGCTCCTAGGTTTCTTATAGTAAAACAAAATATTAGGAAGAAAACTTACATTGATTGCTCATCAATATGAGATGTTCTCATAAATTAATATATTCAAAGGGAAAAAACAGACTACATCTAAACCAGGAAAGTAAACAGGAAAAATTTAGGGGATGAGAAGGTGAACGTATGAAAATACTAGGTTTTTGGTGGTATAATGAGCTTTATGAGTAACTTTTTTCTCTATCTCAGGATACTTCATATATTTTCTGCATAACAATACATTAATGTAACAGGAAAAATTAAAGATACAAGGAAGATGTTTGTACCATTTAATTAATTTGATTTATTAATTCCACTCCTAAGTTTCTTTTTAAAAACAACACTTGCCAGAAGAATAAAAGCAATTTCTCTTTCCAAAATGATAAGGTAGTGGTGGTGCATGACTTTAGTCCCAGCACTCAGGACGCAGAGGCAGGCAGATCTTTGTGAGTTCAAGGCCAGCCTGGTCTACACAGTAAGTTCCAGGATAACTGGGGCTACACAGTGAGACCCTGTCTCGGGGGTTGGGGCAGGGAGAATCTGGGAGAAAAGAAAATGATAAGGTTAGACTATTTGTTGTCCCAAATATTATTACTCTGAACTTTCTAGTGCATGTAGGGACACCCGTGTACTATTGCCCTCCTCTTAAGGCATCAGAATGTATCTTAGCCACACCCGTGTGCTATTGCCTTCTTCCTAACGCAGCAGAATGTATCTTTGAGTTGAACTCTACACATCCAGGCTCCCCCTGTTCTGGTTTAGACCCCACTCCTGACAAATCCGCAATTTTGTCGCACCTTTCAGACTGTCTTCATTACAGTCTTTCCTGTAGTTCCTAGGTAGTGCAAGTAGGTAGGAATGATCGCTTTCCTTCTTTGGCAGCTTGCTTAGCACCTTCTGGTACTGTGAGGGCTGGTGCTCAGGGAAGAGACTTCAAGCCAGATCCACATCAAGTCCTTCCAGTGCTGTGTCTGAAGTGGGTATAGGTGCAGATCTTTATATCTTTTGATCATGATATCATAGGTCTTCTAGAATGGGGACTGCTGTATCAAAAGCGGGCACATTTACCTTCTAATTGCCATTGTGAATGCATCCGTTAGATGATAACTGACTACAACCTTTTCTTTTACCTGTTTGAGAGTTCCAGGGAAGGGAGAGTTCAACTCCACTTGCAACCAAAGGAAACATTCTCAAATGAAAGCCCAACACAGATGGAGTGAGGCCTTCAGGAAGCCTGGGAAGGGAGGGAGTTCTCAAAAAGTGAGGCCATGGGTACTTTCCCTGGGAATTCCTCACCTAGCTGTAAACACTAGGCTAGTGCCCAACTGGAGCAGCGAGGAGAGGGGCAGACAGGACTGCTTAAGGAGTGTTTCTGACAACCCTTTTGATGAGTAGGGTTGCCGTGATGCAGCTTTTGTGTTGATTGTTGAGCAGCTCTATTGGTTATTCAGTCTGTACAACTTTTGTTGTTGAAGGCTGATTGTTTGTTCCTGGCTGCCAGGACCCAAAATAATCACACAGAAACTGTATTAATTAAATCACTGCTTGGCCTATTAGCTCTAGCTTCTTATTGGCTACTTACATCTTACATTAGCTCTTACGTCTTAATTTAACCCATTTCTATTAATCTATGTGTTGCCACGTGGCTGTGGCTTACCAGCAAGGTTCTAGCTTGTCTGTTCTCGGAGGTGGCTACATGGCTTCTCTCTAACTCTGCCCACTCTCTTTATACAGACTGGCTACATTCTGTTAAGCCATTGGCCAAAAGCAGTTTCTTTATTCATTAACCAATAAAAGCAACACATATACAGAAGGATTTCCCACACCATCGAGGGACAAGGTACACTAAACAGCCTGTGGTATCAGTAGTATCATTCAGTTAAGAATACTTCCTATTCTATCCAACAGGAAGTAAATAACAGTAGATTGTTAAAATTTGAGGTTTTTTTTTTTTCCTTAAATACAAAGTCTACTTCCAGGAGGCTGGGAGCTGGTTAATAGGCTGACTGGTATCAGGGCCTGTTCTGTCCTGGAAGCTGGCCCATGGAGTGACTGGTGTCAGGGCCTGTGTCTGTTATCCCCAAAGTTCTCTTGACCCTGCCGTGGTGGCAACATGGTCACCTAAGCTCTGGTCTCCCACCTATAGGCAAACAAAGAGGAAGGAGGAACAGAAAATCATGCATCAAGTATTCAGCTTTCCCCAGGCACTCATGACAGACAGACTTCTGTAGTAGTTTTGCTGGCTCCCATTCTGAGAGAAGCTAAAAGTGTAGAGATTGGAATGTCACAGTGGTCTAGTTCAATGTGACTATTGTTGACAAATGTGTACTCAGATTCTCAAGCAAAACCAAGGTTCTTAGAAGAGGAGAGACATTGCTGTTAGCGGATAAACAAAACCATCCTCTTACGGCCTGGATTTTGAAGGGTATATATACAATATACTGATGAAAATGAAACAGCTCCTCTGTTTCCCAGATGTTTATAAACTTTGTGAGAAATGGCTGTCTCTCCTACCCCTTGTCTCCCCCGTCCCCACCCCAACAACTCCAAGATTCTGAGCTTTGGGAAATTATTCCTGAGTGGCAGCTGCTGATCAGATGAGCAGCTCTCCTCTTTACTGTGTAGTGTGAACAGACAAACCAGTGCCGTCTCCTTGATCTGCACAGCTTCCCTTGACTTCAAAAGACCCATGATAAACAAAGCATTTCCCAGGACGTGGAGAACCGTGATGGCGGCAGTTTACAAGCCCCTGTGTAAGACGACTCTCGAGGGATGGGCCAGCAAGCACAGTTTAGTGTTGAGACTAATCCTACATCTGCACACACAAACACAAACGCTGTCACATTATCATGGGTCTCAAAGCATCTTCAGTTTGTGATCAAAGAGTCAGTGACTATCTTCATGGTAACAAGTATTTTCTTAATATAAAAATGTTGCCTTCTTAAATAAGCTCAAGACTAGTGCTAAATACTCTATATTTAATATATCTCTAAAATCACATTTTTATCCATATGATGCTGATACATTTGTGTTTGACAGAGGATAAATGGGAATAGAATATCAGACTAGTAGTTGTACTGTTAGTTATATTTAAGAAATAATGGGAGCCTTTAGAAAACTTAGGCTATTTGGAAATTATGAATTGGCCTATGTATTGTATTTACTAAACCTTTTATATATATTAAATTATTTTGAGTTGAGAAAAGAGCATTTTTTAAAAAATAGTTTCTTTGAACAAAAATTATCCACTATCATGAAACTGTGATTTATTTGGAAATATTAGATGAAAGATTTAAAGACTTAGTACTTTAAATATATATTTCAGATATAAAACTCCAGAGAGTATAAATATGTAATTTTATTACATATTAATTAATTTTTTATCAAAATAAATGGTGTTTTGTGTTATTATTATCAAAGAAAGGGCATAAGTGTTTTCAGCCTTCCAGCTCAGACACTTACCTGACAGGAGTTTCTGTTAACAGAGGCACCTAATGGGACACATTGGAAGAACAGAGCCGAGACTCAGTGAGGCAACAATCGGACATTTATTCATAATCCATCCCAAGCATATGTGAAAATGCTTTGCTAGGTGATTTCAAAGTAATAAGTGTAACTCCTTTCACACAGGAATGTTGAAGGTGATCAAATAAAAGATTTTTTAAAAATTCCTTTTCCATTCACTCTTCTTCTGCCTTACTGGCACGGAGCTGTCTGGTTTTCAGTTTGTGTTATCTGGATGTCACCTCTAGATAGGTCGGGGTTACTCAAGCTCTGGGTTTCCCAGGTCTGGTTCCCCAGGTTCTGTAGGAAATTCAGTCCACGAGAGAGGATCTGGGAGCTATTTACAGACAACACAAGGTAAAGGGGAGAGAGCAGGAATGGGCAGGTCAGCCTTCCCAGTCTGCTGCAGACTTGTGAGCAGGGGTGGGTGCCGATGGGTGGTGAGTTTCACGTGGTAATGAATATAATAGTCTGTCCTGTCTCCTTAAGGGACAAGCCAGGTCCCCCGAACCCCACCCCCATCCTCCAACCCCGGTCTGCTGAGGCAGGCAGATCTTCCTGCTTGCAGCCTGAGTCTCTTCCCTTTCCGTCTACCTCTCGAAGAGGCAGCTCTTCTCTCTCTCTCTCTCTCTCTCTCTCTCTCTCTCTCTCTCTCTCTCTCTCTCTCTCTCTCTCTCTCTCTCTCTCTCTCTCTCTCTCTCTCTCTCTCTGTCTGTCTCTCCCTCTCTCCCTCTTCCCTCCCTCCCTCTCCCCTCCTCTCTCCCTCTCTCTCTCCCTCCCCCCTCTCCTTTTCTTCTCTCCCTTCCCTTCCATATTTCCATACCTCACTAATAAATATCCAACCTTACTCTGCATGGTGCACCTATCTGCCTCTCTCTCTCTCCCGCCCCCTCGTGGTTCGCCACTGGGAACCAGCGGTGTGGTGGTCTCCTGTGCAGGCACTGCCTGGGACCCGCTGCTCTTGGGACCGGCTGCTCCCTGCCTGCCACCATGTGGCCTGCTGCCTGCTGTTGCTTGGGGACCTGCAGCACTTCTGCCACTGCAGCTACTTGGAGATACACAGCATTTTTATTAATTCATTTCAACGAGGCTTTGAGAGGTCTGAGCCAAATTTATGGGAAGTCCCTCAGACACTGAAATTTCCCACCGAGGAAGTTGGTCGGTAGAGGTAGTTTTGGGGTAGACTGTTGTGATCCAAAGCAATGTGGTGGTGGCGCACTTGGGAGGCAGAGACAGGCAGATCTCAGTGAGTTTGAGACCAGTCTGGTCTACAGAGTTAGTTCCAGGACAGTTAGGTCTGTTACACAGGGAAACACTGCCTGGGGGGAGGGGGCAAAGCAATAAAATGACGCACTTTCAAGCTACTCTCCACTCTATGCCGACCTCCTGAGCAAGACATTCCTGAGCAAGACCACACACTAACCTTATCTTCTTCACCCACCCTCTAGATAGGGTCATGTTGCTCTCTTTCTGTAAGCTCCTGGATAGCTCCGGCACAGCCTGAATGTGTCTGAAACACGGACTCGGATTCAGTCACACATTTACTTTTAGAATTCTCCTTGATCACATTCTTTAACCAAGAACAAGTTCGCACCCAACCCTGAAGTTCCAATGCCACCCAACGCCTCCAACCAACGCTCGCTCAAGCTGTTCCAGCACCTTCACTCTCGGAGTCTCAGCCTATCCAAATGCTACTTGTTTGTCTACATGCAGAGAACCTCCTCACCGAGCCACTTTTCTATCAAGATGATCACCTCTGCCTTGAACTCAAATTGCCACAGAGTGCAGGTGTCTATCTGGTGCCGTTTCAGTTCGCTTTGGTTCTTTTCTTCAAAGATCCGCCAGGCAGGAGCTGTACTACGACCATACCAGGCAGCAAAAGTACTGGTGACCATCTGATGTGTGTTTACTGAAAAGAAAAAAGCCTGAGGATATTGGTTTATGGGGAGAAAGTAGGAGAAGAAAGATGTTACTGTCATCTCATGGTTCCTGAAGATATTCCTGCACAGAGACTCAATTACTTGGATATTTCTTTCTTTTTTTAAAAGGATTTTTTCTTTCTTTTTTTTTTAAAAGCAAAGCCTTCTCCTTTTTTAAATATTTATTTATTTATTATGGATACAATATTCTGTCTGTGTGTATGCCTGCTAGAAGAGGACACCAGACCTCATTACAGATGGTTGTGAGCCACCGTGTGGTTGCTGGGAATCGAACTTGGGTCCTTTGGAAGAGCACACAATGCTCTTAACCGCTGGGCCATCTCTCCAGCCCACTTGGTTATTTCTTAATGAAGTATTCCTTCCCTGGAACTCAAAACATACTGGCCTTAGATTTGGAGGGAAAGGAAAGCAGACAGATTTTTTTTCCATTTAGCCTTTGAGCACTCAGATGGAAATCTGGGTGGATATGGGAGCGTCCCTCTTCCCTTCGTCTCTTATGTACATCCCAACGGTGCAATATTCCCCTGCCAAGTTCTCATATGCAGACTGAACTGTTAGGTTTCGCATGCCTGCCTGTGTTATCTTTGGATCTCCATCCACCAGAAGAGGGTTGGCCAGGGAGTGGGTGCAAAGCAGCAATTGTGGGCACTGTGCTATACAGAGAGGGAGGAAGTGGGCATTCTTACCAAAGCAGACATCTGGTCACCCACAGAGTGATTGCCAAGAAATCACAGGGTGAGTTGGGGTGATGAAGACACTGAAAAGGAAAGGGGGCAGATGCCAGGGTGTGGAAGTGAAGACAGAGGGAGACTCTTTGCAGTGCAGTGGCCAGTTGGATTGCATTGGACAACTTTCAGCTCCACAGTAGAAGCAAAAATGGTAATCACTGTTTCCCACTGTGTGCTCATCTTGACACAGACCACACTTTTAAGTGTGTAATGATTTCTGTTGTAAACAATCTAGTCCAGTAGAAAAGACATGAAAATCCAAAGCACGTGCTATGGTTTTATTATGACATGGTAGATAATGCAATTGAGCTTCTTTCTCTTTCATTTAATTTACCCACGAGTCGTAGTGGATTGGTATGCAAAATATATCTCGAATCTGTCTTTACCTTTACCACACAACCTTAGAGAAGACACTGTTTGTGTCCTTTGAGGATGACTCCGTTTCCTTTCTTCTAGCTTTGTGTTGCCATGGCACATGTCACCACCCTCTGAGCTGTAGCTAAGCCAAGGAGAATCATTCATGTTCATGGCTGCATTTGGACTAGTGTAATACACCAAGTTCCTAGCATGTCACTCCTAATGTCTGCTCGGCCTGCCAGGGTCCTAGCACGCTGCAGCCCTGCTTGCTAGATTTTAGAGGGAAAGACTCTGTACGTCCCCATGGTTGTCTAGTGTGCACAGGGGAAGGAAAGGAACTGGGCGGTCTGAACCTTGGGCCTAGGGCCTCTCAGGGCAGCCCCTGCCTAGCTGCTGCCTGCTCACCACAGTGCTCTAACCGTACAAGCTTCTCCCTGCTCCCGGACATCGCTGGGGCTGGCCTCCTTTAGAGCCTACAGCAGCTGTTTCCTTATTCTGCCTCAGACACTTAGTTCCTCATCTTTGCAGGGCCTCTGTTTTCTTTTTAAATATATTGTCTTCTCTTTTTGATTTAACATGATAATTTTACATATTAGTGGGCCCAGTGGCAGATTTCAGTATATGCCTATTGTGTACGTGAATTAAATGCATCTAGCTTTTCCTTCATCCATCCCTCCTACTCCCCTCCCCAAGCTCTAGTAAATCACTATTCTACATTTAGACTGGTTTTTTTTTCAGACTTTCACATACGAGAGACAGAACACATGGTGTCTTATCTCTCTGCGTCTGTCCCTTTCCACTTAACATAAAGTCCACCAGTTCTATCCACTTTCCTGCAAATGGCTTTTCCTTTCTCTTTGTGGATGAATATCATTGAATTCCATTGTGTGTGTAGGCCATGTTTTTATATTTATCTGTTAATGGGCCATGGGGAGGACTCCTTATCTTAGCTATTGTAAGGTGCCGCAGTAAAAATAGGCACGAAGAGATCTCTTCAGCCTGTGATTCTGTTTCCTTTGGATCTATGCCCAGAAGTGGGATAGCTTGAGCATATATAGCCCTGCTTTTAGTTTTTTTTTAAAACGATCATATTGCTCTCCATAAGGAGAATGGCAATGTACGTGAATTGCCTTTCCCCGTATCCCACCACCTGCTTTTAATTCAGACCCTCCAATGAAGCCTCCCCAACGGTCTGAGCTACTAGTACTCAGGGTACTCAGGGTACTCAGGGTACCTTTGTCCTTGCCACCCCATTATAGCTCTCCATGGTGCTTAGCAACATCTGCATGCTTCACCTCATCCCCACTCCCTCTTCCCACCCGGACACAAGTCTGGAGAGGAGAAGTCTTGAGACAGCTTCAAGGTCCTCTTCACATTGCCTCGTATGATGTCCTGTATATCACTGATTCTTATTCAGGAATTATTAAATAAAGAGATTTAAACTACTATTAGAGACAAGGATATAGCATTGAAATGATACAAAATGGGGGCTGGAGAGATGGCTCAGTGGTTAAGAGCATCCACCAGCTGTTCCTCCAGAGGACCTGGGTTCAATTCCCAGCACCCACATAACAGCTCACAACTGTCTGTAACTCCAGTTCCAGAGGATTCGACATCCTTATACAGACATTCAAACAGGCAAAATAGCATTGCACATGAAATAAAAAAATAAATAACTATTAAAAAATTCAGAGTATTTGTGAAAAATTCTTGAGGGAAGAGAGATAGTTTTTACCTACAAAGGATGGCGAGGGCCAAGAGCGTAGAGGGAACAATTATGCATGTATTGGCATTTGTCCAAGAGGGGTCCATCCAGGAGGCACACAGAAATGAAGGTGGTCAGAAGGTAAAAGAAAGTCATTACATTACCATGTAGTGTATGTGTATGTTTACTGTATATACACATAGTAAATGATCTATGTGTGTGTGTGCATTTGTATATATTTATTGCCTTGGGGGATGAAATGTTGAAATTCTATGTGGTACCTGAGAGCCAGAATAGCTGTTTACCATCTTATTTCCAGCCATGACAAAACAGAACGAATTATAATCCATGAGTCACTAACGTAATGAAAAAAAGTCAGTCAGCCTCATAGATTTCATTTTTGTGCCAGTTTTGATGATTTTATTTCATTTATTCATCTTTTTTTGCCCCCTTTTCATGAACTAGTTTGTTGTTTTGAAAGAGCAATTCCCTGAGTTATTCAATCTAGGAATAGTTTTCATTTATTTGACATTTTATTTTCTCTCAGGAATGGCCCTTATAAAACATGTATTTCTTTTCCTTGAGTGAGGTGATATATTTGATACTGGTTTGCAAAATATCAGATGCTACCTACCAGGTAGAGTGAAGGCCTTTAAAGGACAAGCAGGGCATAAACTATGAACAGTGTTGTCTTAGTGATCCAGTTGTTACAGGAAATGCTCTTTTTTTATTCCTGGGGACTGTCCTTGCTACAGTTATAACAGGAGTTAATATGTGTCTATTCACCGCCATTACTAACTCTCAGGAAAACAAAACAAAACAAAACAAAACCAACACATTTCTGACATAAATCTTGGTTGAGCAATCAGTCCTAGAGTATATTCTTTACCAGAATAACAAATGATTTGAATCCTGCATATTTGAAAGGCTGCATATTCTCATATCCTGGTTAGGTCCTTCTCTGACTGCAGAGTGTCTTCAAGCAGCCTCAAGGAAGTGTGGCAATTTCCCTGAGTAACAAAGAAGTGGGGAGACCTTCGTTAGGTTCTCCAGTTAACAGAAACACTATCTCAGCAATGAATTTAGGGAAAACTGAGAAACTAGAGCATCCCCTTTCCCTCCACAAATACTCGAGGGAATCTTGGCTCCAGAGTGTCGCATTTCTGTGGTCACACTGACGCTTCCTATACAATTTTTAAGGTAATATTTTTCCATTTTATAGCTATCATAAGAGAAATGAGTTCCTCCAGGAGATATTGGAGTATCTGGGTCTTCTTCCAGGAATAAACCAAACTGGAAATGGGTAAGAGGGGAAGGGCAGATTAGGGTGGAAACTTTTGAGTTCTGGCCTGCAGGGCACTGAGCTGTAGCTGAGTAAATGCGGGAGTGGAGACCCAGGCAGGATCTTTCCAGGGAGGAAACAAGAAAGGAGGGGTAGAGCATTGTTGCCCTGACTGGGGCAGATGGAATGCAAGAGCAAACCAGCTTCTACCAGCACAGGGGAGACAAGGGCCCTGCTGCTTTAGGAACTGCTGGATAGTTTACACAAGGAGACCTTGAATGCAATTATGACAGTAATAGATTTTTATGAGTAACAACAGTGCTCATTCCATTTTATGGCTCAGGAAACAAAGGTATAGGAAATATAAGATGCCAAGTGGTGGATCCAGGAACAAAATGTCTATCAAACCCTCAAATCTATGAATATATATGTGGACATTTATGTGTGTGTGTGTGTGTGTGTGTGTGTGTGTGTGTGTGTGTGTGTGTGTATATATATATATATACATATCCAAATGTTTATGTGCTTATATATTTAATTTGAAAAAATTTAAACACACATATGCAGAAGTTAAAATTAGCTTTAATCTTATCATGTAAAACTAACATAATGTAATGCTTCAGAAAATTCCAACTTCTAAAGGAACTACCACTTTATGTGTGCTTATGTTAATTCCTTATTCAGTGCATGTATTCCTTTTTCATGTAGAAAATCACAAAAACACGTTTTTCTGAGACAAATAATGCTGCAAAATTGTATACATACATACCTAAATAATATATGGAAATATAAATTTTTACATATACACAAAGAAAACTTAGTCCATGTTGCCAGTAAGAGTTATGCCAGTTCCTGACTTTATCCATGTGCCACACAAAGGCTCTGCCTGTGTTTGCACAAACTAGTTATGGTGCTGAAGTCAGTGGGCTTCTGAAATGGTAGTACAACTCTTTGCATATTCAGTCATTATTAAAGACTAACTTTTCCACATATTTACTGACATTAACCCAAACACATTTCTTAAATATATTTATTTTCTTAACTTCCGCACTGTTTTTGGTGTGTATTTGTAGTTTTGTGAATATGTATGACAAGCAAAATGGGGAGAGGGATGGAGAGTGTTGGGAAAGAGTGGGTAGGGCAGGTGAAGGCTTAGATGTGAGTTTCTAAGGTGGAAATAAATTTTCCTTTTTTTTTCTTAAATGACACTTTAAATGTTAAGAAAAGTTGAAAACATCATTAGTACGTAATTGCTTCTATTTTTCATTCTATCATCTCTGACATTCTTCCTGCCTGATCTAACCCATTTCCAGTGCCCACACACTTTACAGTTGTATAAAAAAACAGTCCATTTTAAGGATATTGAAATTTTTTTTTTTTTTTTTAAAAAAAAGAGGGGTGAAAACAGCGCTCTGGAGATGGCTTAGTTGGTAGATTGCTGGTGACACAGGCAGGAGATGCTGGTCTTTGTCCCCAGACCTGCGATAAACCTGTGTGTGGGGCTGTGGACTCCTGACCCCAGTGCTGGGGAGGCTGACCTCAGCAGTTCCTCCGGGCTCCCTGGCCGGCCAGTCTAACCAGATCAACAAGCCCCAAGGGAAGGCCTATCAAGGATAGAAGGTGGGCAGGTCCTGAGGAGCAATACCTGAGACTGCCCTCGGGCTCCACAGACATTTGCACAAACAAACAAACCCACACAGTAGTGAAAACTGCACGTCTTCTCTGTTTCTCTCAGAAAGCTCAGAGTAAGACAGTTCTATAAGGAAATTCAAAGCCTCGAAAGTTTGCTTTCTTCTGATTTAGAAAATTCTGAATGTATTTTCCCTCAGGACATGAGAAACTGCCTGTGTTAAATCGAGATTTTCTGATCAAAATGGACATGGGCTCTCTTGACAGTTTTGCCCATTTGAATTCTGACAGGCTGCTCTACATATGCCTGGAGGGTCCTTCAAAGCCTGGGTATTATAAATCAAAATAAAAACCCACTTCTCTGTATTAAAACTATTATCCCTAATCCATTAGGCACAATCCCCCAAATCTTCATTTTAATCAGATGTGGTTTTATTAAACACTGTATGTTTATAATGGCCAGCTCTCTGCTCATTGTAATTCAAGGTAGTGTAGAAGCTGCCATTCATAAATCACTTGTTATGCGTTCCTGCTTCCTAATACCAGCCTAACCTTTGGCTGTGTCTCTCTGTCAAAACATTCCAATATGGTTAGATGCAATTTCATTCTACATGTGTGCACCCGCCTAGCCTGCAGAATAGCAGAAATGATTGACTGCATCTGAATGGCTTTCTCTCCAAACACCTGTACTCATTAAAGCCTCCAATACATGGACAATTCTTGACAATTGTGTTCATCATAGAGACCTTTTTTTCAGAGGCACAACGAACCAGATGTGGACTGTGTGCAATAGCTTCTCATAAATGTGTGGGTAGTGGGAGATTTTTATTTGCCAAGCATTCCCAAAGATCCCATTTTGAGCCAGCTCAGACGTGACTCCTTGGTGCCTTTGGTGATTCCATGCCAGTGGTAGGCCGCACAAAATGGAAGTTCCTTTGTTGTCTAAAACTAAAGCGATCCCATACTACTTCCTATGTAGATGACACACTTACATTGATCTTCTTTTGATTTATCAATAGATAAATATTTTCCAGGTCGCACCTGTCAAATCAGTCCTCAATCAGAGAGCTCCCAGCACTCCACAACAAAGGTGTTGGAGAGATGTAAAAAAAAATTTTGCAATAGAGATATCATGAGTTGTCTCAGGTATCTCTGCTATATGATATTTAAAACACAAATGATACATCTTTGCTGACAATATTTTCTTTTTCCTTCCTATTCTTAAATAAAGAAATGGGCATCACGAAGACAATGATGGCCAGTTTAAGCCATTCTAAAGGCAAGATTAGAAATTAACTTTGCAGACAGACCCATTTCATGTGCAAACATTATATCTCAATACAAATGATATGTGGAGAGAAGTCTTGGACTGGGTAGATAGCACAGTGGGTAAAACACTTATGGAAAAATCGTTAGGACCAGAGTTCACACCCCAGAACTCACTTAAAACAGCCAGATGTGCCTGGGAGTTGCCTGTCGTCCTGGGGTGGAATAAACTGGGACCTGAAATCCCTGGAGAAAGTTGGCTACCTATCCTAGCAGAAACCACGGGTGACCCCACTAATTGTGTAAGGTGGAGAAAGAGATGTCAACCACAGGCCTCCACACACAGGAACACCCCACCCCTTACCCAGCACACCATATAAACATACATAGGCAAAAAATTAAATTCATAAAGATAAATCTTGTATATCTTGAATAATATGTAATATAATCATTGCTTCCCTTCTCTATTCTTTGACAATAGTCATGATATTCTTTAATAGATAAATGTCCTTGCTTGTTCCTAGGGGCATATCAGATAGTTTTTGAAAGGAAACGGAAAGCCTTGCTGCTAACAAAGTATTTACTCTCCTGAAAGTACTTTCTCACTATTCAGATTCTCTAAGAAAAATTTAATTTCCCTTTTAATATCTCTCATATGGGCATAATATCAGGCTTCATTATTTTTTATCTGCAATTTCCCTATGAAGCAGAGATGCAACTTAATAACCAATTCTTTTAAAACAAAAATGGGCTGATAGCTTTTCGTTGTTTATAATAGTGAGATAGGTTAGAGGCAGTGAGGGGAAAAAACTGCTTACTTTTGGCCATCTAGGAAAGAAATGTGATCTTATCAAGGAGGAAAAACCATCAATGAACCACAGGTTCCAGCAGGAAAATTGGATGTGGTCTTAGTGTGTAGATGGTTGGCAAGAACCCAGATTCGCTATACAAAATGCACACTATTTCCCTGTGGCACTTTGCTATGTAGCAAAGGAACTTAAATCAGGTACAGTGTGTGTTATTTGTCTTCTTTATTTGTATAAACATAGAATAAGGCTCGTGGGCCAAGCGTCATGGAGGTGCTATGGAATATGCAAAGAGAGCATCCAGGCTTAGAGAATGACCTAACAAGTTAGAAACACATGGCCTCTCTGAGGGCTCCTTCTGTTTACTGATTCTCAGAGACACCAAACACAGCCTTGACTTTCCACTGAAAGATTAAAGAACTAGAAATTTCTCCTGAACTTTTATGTAGAAGTCCCTGATTACAATAGAAATATAAACAGTCCCTAATTTTTTGGCTTTTATATTTGATTACATTAACGAGTCCTCTTCCATGTCAGGATTAAGTTTGACATGAATACAGGCATGTTGGTTATAACACACATCTTATCTGAGTGATCCAGCACTCGTTCCAAGCACTATGGGAAAAACAAAGTCATTGAGATAGTTGTCTGAACATAATATCTGAGCACTGAGGCCTGATCTGTGTCTTAAACATGTTCCTAGTGTTTAGAAAGCCAAGCATATTCCAGCAGGTCACAGGGTATCTATGTCTGCATAGAGATGTATCATATGTACATAGGTATAGACAGGTTATCTCTTGTCTCCCTGACACCCAGCGCACACCTTTGTCTAAGTCCCCCTATTAGTTACTTTTCTTGTTGCTGTGACCAAATACTTGGCAAGAATCAGTTTAAAGGCAGAGAGGATGATTTTGGCTGGCAGTTTAAGAAAGGGTGTAGCGTGAAGTAGCTGGTCCTAGTGCATTCGCGGTCAGGAAGCAGAGAGGACACTTGGAGAGGAGGTACTCTATGGAACCTGAAGGCCCCCCCATGGAAACTCTCTTTCTCTATAACGGCTCCACCTTCCAGAGGTTCCACAACCTTCCATTAACACCTACCACTTCCAGGACAAAGGTCCAAACACAAGAGCTCATGGGGACATTTCGCGTTCAAATCACAATGGTCTCTAACGCATTGCAGATGTGCGGTCCTGGCACTGTCAGCCTCTTCCTGAGGACTCTTGGTACCTTCTTCTTTAGCAGGGGGCTCTCATTGGCTGGTTTTTCTGAATCATTGTATTATGGTACAGACGATGATTCATGTAGCATCATGAGAGGCTTGGGGTTCAGGGACAACTTAATTAGTGTAGAAAACATCAGGCGAATGCAGGACTATGATGGAATGTTGAGAGTGAGATAAAGAGACATCCAAAGTGCTATGGAAACCATAGCAATTTACCCGTTCTCTCTGGACAGCCTCTGGTCCTTTCTGTTCTATTTCTTAGCTCGACATTGTATATATTTACTCATTGGTTAGCAAATTCTTAAATACTCTCAACCTCCCTTCCCCAAAACACAACACACATTTTGAGCGGGAACTCTGACTCTATTTGCAGCAGAAACCAGAGTGCCAGGGCAGTGGGTGGCACGTAGACCTTGATAAAGCAGTGTTTGCGGTATGAGTGAAAGGACGCGGGAGTCTGTATCAGATGCTCGAGAAGCTGCCAGGTGATCCTAACTGTGTGCAGCTTCACACTACTATGGTAGCTTCCCACACTGATGAGAATGTGGGCATAGCCATGCTGGATACGCTGTCGTGTGAAAGCAGATATTGCTCAAGGAGGGAGGCCAGGCCTGGCTTCTCTGAGATGACATTTGAAATATAATCTGGACCATGAGAAGGAGGAAGTCATGTGAGCAGAGATGATATGCAAGCAAGTCACAGAACATGGCTGCAATGTGCCCCTTCAAGACTGGTAAATGTGATTGTGGCCTTTAAGAGGTAAGGATTCATAAAAGATGCTCTTGTGGTAAATAGGGCTGAAGCCCTTTAAGAAGAGGCTTTCTTGCCCTTCCTTTTTCTGCAAATGATGAAGCATTCTTCTCTTCTGGAAGATGCAACAAAAGGCACCATCTTGGAGACAGAGAACAACCTTCACCAGACAAACAAATATGGACCCACTCTGACCTTCGACTTCCCAGCCCCCAGAACCGTGAAGCACAAATCTGTTCTTGAGCAATCTCAGTCTCGGTGAACTAAAGCTCATGTGGAGGATGTGTTACTTCTGGTGTCCAAGAGGCCCCTATGCCTAGACTAGGTTTATAGAATGAGGTGTGACAGACCTGGAGGCGCCCTGCAATAGGGTGTGACAGGGCTTAGCTTTTGTGGCTCCAGCAGGAAGCCACTAGCACTTTCTAAGCAGAGGAGTATCATGATCTGATTCCGGCTTGAGATAGCGTTGGTGCACAGTCGCTGTAACTTCTGCAGTTACCTTTTGAAAGGCGGTCTGCAGAAGAAGGTCAGCAATGTCCTCTCGAGGAGTCTGTGACAGAGGTGTGAGATGAACAAGACCACAGCCTGAGATGACGCTGTAGCATGAGGCTGTGGGAAGTTCTGGGAATCCAGATGTGTTTCAGAGGAAAAGAGAAGACTTGAAGGAAGACTCAGAAAGGAGGTTCACAGCTGAAGTGGAGTCAGGGACGGAGTGACAGAATTTGGACACTTTAGGTGAGGAAAGGTGGTGAACAGGCTCAAGTTAAAAATCGAGAGAGCAGGATTGACCTAGATGTTACATACTTATGGAGAACTCAAATTTCACCAATAAAGCAGAGACCAGAAATGGAGAAGCAGGGTTACTAACCTGTGGTGGAGGGAAGTAAGAGAAAGAACAGAGCTTAGAAATATTAGCGAATTTGGTGCACACTGATTGTGCCAAAGCAATGGCGCGGTTTCCCTTAGCAGATGCAGTGGAAAGACAGGCAGATGCAGAGAGAAACAGCACGTAGACAAAGCAGCGACAGGCTGAAGCTCCTGGATCCTGACTGCCTCTTTCCATATTTATATGTGATCTTCTTCCCCCAGGATTAGGTATCCTGGATCAAGCAAAGGGAAAAATTAGAGAATCTACATTTGATTGAAAACTTGGTTCAAATCAGTGAGAACACAACTACAAATATTACACAAGCACCTGGGAGAAAAATGAGGCAGGTATAGCCATTTGAAACAGGAAAGAAAGTCCCTTTCTTAAGATAGCTGGCTGAAAGCGTTTAGGCTTTAGTATAGAACATGTTTGCATGTTTGTATTTGAATCCCAGGGGGTGTGGTCTGCAGGAAGTTCATTTAAATAGGATGGCTCAGCAATGCTCAAAGGGGACTCAGGTTCTGGGAAGCTGCAACATTTGTCAGACCCAAATCCGTGCTGGAAATAGATTGCCCTCAGAACCTTCTGGAAAAATGACCCTTTCTGAGAGTGTCCCAAGAAGATTACAATGAGAAGCTATGTGTTTGGGATTAATAGCGTGAGACATGAGCAAGTGTTGAGATGTCCAAAAAGCTGTAATTAAGCTCATCCATTTACCCATTTGACACAGGGAACTGCAGTCAAGTCTAAAAGGATCCTATAGGTCTGCAAACTTCCTGAGGTCAATGACCACAGTCAATGCATCTTTGGATTGACACTTAGTTCCAGTAAGTGCTCAGAGAACATTTGTGAATGAAATGGCAAGTGTCTGGTAAAGGAGAAAAGGCCTGTGGCTGGGTATTAAGAGAAATCTTTCGGGAAAGAGGAGACATTGACTTATCTTTTAACAGAAAGGTAGAAATCAGATGATGTGCTTGGGCTGCAGCTACTAATAAATATGTAAGATTTCCTTGGAATCCAAATGTTGACAGGTTGGACATCATCAGTCCATTTATTTATCCAGCAATGAACCTGGGTTCTACTGTGCCCTATGTTAAAACTTACTAGGCACATGTTCAGAAATAAAACACATGAAATCTCTACCCCCCAGGAAGCTTATCATCTAACAAGGAAGATTCACAAGTTAGTAGGTAATCCAATTAGAAAGGCATATAAAAAAGTCAGCGTGTGCTCAGGGCGCATCTTGAGGAAGTGACTAGGTAATGAAGGTCACTGAGAGCCCTTCCTGTGGGCTGCCGCAGAATCTGGACAGGAGTCAGCTGGCCCTGGGGTGGGGGTGGGGAGAGTATTGGGAGGTCACAAAGGGCTGACTTTTCGGTCAGGCAAAAGGCACGGTATGAAAAGCTGTGAGACAGGAAATGCACTGCTCTTTGGGGAACTGAAAGGAGGATTGTAGACCAGTTTTGAGGCTTGGCTTTGAATAAAAATAAGACTCCCAAACTGAAAGTGCTGGTGCACTGTAATCCCAGTACCTAGGCGATGGAGGCAGGACGATCACGAGGTCAAGGCCAGTCTGGGCTACATTCTGAGACTCTCTCTAAACAAGACAACAAACAAACAAACAAAAACAAGGAAACAATACAAGAGGGACGTGGGGCATCTGAGTGAAGATGTAGAATAAGGAGTAATTTATAACCTTGAGAGCGTGAATCATCACTGGGGACAGATATTCGGGGCTTTGTGGTGATAACAGCATGTATTTTAGAGAGAGACAGAGGAAGTCATAGGCAACTCAGTAAACAATTGAGCTTCTGGCTCTGATAGGCACAGTGAAGAGGATTCAGTGGTTGTGATGATTCCCATGAGGAAACCAGAGAAGGCTTTCAAAGAGAAGCCAGCCAGGAGACATGGAACAGGTGCATTGCATGCACGCATGTGCAAAGCTGACATCTGCTTTTCTCTGTGCTCCGTTTTTTTCAGGTGAGAAGGCTCAAGGCTATTCTCATGGCCCCTCTATCCCATAACACATAACCACACCACACTCTATCATGACAGAGACCCTTCCACACTTCTCCAGGAAAACGAGGTCATTCCTGGCTTACACTTCACCTCCTCCCTCTCCTTTTTCTCTTTCTGCCTTTCTTTCTGTTCCGCAGAACTAGTCATCTTCTCAATTCAGCTATGCTGCCATCTCCTCTCCTTCCACCTCCCGAGGTGTGCACCCACCGTGATGAGCTGCTGTGAAGGAGGAAACCCAAAGAACCAAGAGCAGGAAACCTGTGTGAACAAGGAGGTCAGGTCAGGAAATGGGTGCAGCACAGTTCACTGCCAAGTGAAAGATATGGTTCAATAACCTGCTGCCAATTTCCGGCTGTGGGGCCTGGAGGCCTCTGGGCCAGGTGCTCCCAGCATCCTCAGCGTGTATGTGCACTTTGGCTGCAAATGGGAGCTCTAACTTTGCAGTCAAATGCATGTTGTGCGTGTGAAAAATAAGAGTAAAGTGGGGCATTCCATTCTTATGTCCAGCCATATCCCATCATGTTGTTATTAAAAGGGCACTGAGTGCTATCCTAGTGTTATTTAATGTAGCCCCAATGAAAGGTATACATAGGTTTTCACTATAGAAGGTAGTTGTCCTTAACTGAAAGCCACAAAAATGAGCTAAGCACATGCCCAGTAATTGGCTTAAGAAACAGATGAATCACCCTGTGATTTTTGAGACAGGTTTTTTTTTTTTTTTCCAGCAAGAGGTGAAGGGACAAGTGACATACTGGCCACTCATTAGCAAGAGCAACGAAGGTGTCAGATTAATCATCTAAACATGACTGATTGAGGTGTCAGTCACCCTCAGCACATGAGAGCCAGCATGGGATAAGCAGCCTGGTGGGCAAGCAAGAGTGTGGTGGTTTGCCTTCCGTATGTCAGCCCTGTAAGCCAGGGCTGGAGCTTCTCCTTCTTACAGCTGTGTCTCCTGATCTCTAAACTATATCTGCATCTGTTCTTCTGAATCTGCAGATTCAATGAACCAAGATTAAGCACACTTTAAAATTGCATCTGTATGATGCATGTGCACCTTGCCTTTGCAGTTCCCTGAAGGGTACATTATAACAGATGTTTACACAACGGTGATCCACAACAATGGATCCAGTGTTTTGATAACGCAAGCACGAGGACCCGAGTTCAGATCTGCAGCACCCATGTAAAAGGCTGGGAAGGGTGGTGGGAACCTGTAACCTTAGGGATGAGAGGAGGAGATGGAAGGGTTCTCTGGCTTGATGACCAAGACAAGTCAGTGATAGACCACATTCCAAAAACAAGATGGATAGAGATTAAAGAAGATACCTGATGTTGGCTTCTGGAGCCCACATTCATGTGCATACACATTGTACACATATGTGTATATATATGTCATAAGATAAATTTATTAAAAATATATTTAGAGATGACTAAAGTGTTGTATGGAAGGACACTGATGGTTGCATACAAGTGCACTATCACTTCATATAAAGAATATGAGCATCCTCAAATTGTGTTATCCAGGAAAAACCCCAGTGGGTGCCAAGGGATGACAGAGTGACTTAAGAGTTAACGATTAACGAGATTCTTATGTTAATATCAAACACCACACCTGGCTACTCAAAAAGTTGGAGTTTCCTGTCACCTCAGAGGAGAACACTGAGTCCTTCAGTCCTTCTTTTCACCCCATACCCGCTAACACACCTTCTCCACAGACTGGAGGACAAGGGCTCCTTTTGCCAGGTGTTCCTAGCTTTTAAGGCCTCCTGTGATCTGTCTCAAAAGCCTACATGTCTCAGTTGGACTTAAGATGTGATCAACGACCAGAAACCTAGCTAACTACTCAGTATTGTAAAGTCATGGTTCCTGGAAGAGAATCAATCTACAACCACTAATTTACTAATCAGTATAACCCCTGACAACAATCTGTAAGCATTCACCTTTATGCCCACAGATAAAAAACTTCTCTTCTGCAGCAGAAGACTACTACAGAACCAAAACCAATCAAAATGCAAAGCTGTGGATCCCAGTCCCAGTAGATACATCTGCAAAGCACTCAGTGAACGCTGGAGAAGAGGGGCAGAAAGACTGTACGAGCCAGAGGGCCAGGGAGTTGGCTTTGAGACTGTGGCTAACAACACGAACAAGGACAACACCAGTGGGCATGCCACAGCAGGCAGGGAAAAGCTTGCTAGGCCTCAGCCCTACACAGAGAACTATAGCAAACTGAGGAAAGCTGGGAGCAGGAGAACTGTTCTGCCCCAGGGAAGGGCACATCAATAGGTCCTTCAGGGCCAGATGGTTGGCCCGGAAAATAGACATGGAGGTAACATGACAGAGACTGAGTATGTTAGGAACACATATATGTATATACATTGACATTTATGTACGCAGTAGCAATGAGCAAAGAGGCAGGAACTGGAAGGAGAGAGAGAGGCAGTGTATATGTGAGGGTCTGGAGAGAGGCAAAGGGAGGGAAGACTGTGGTTATTATAACCTCAAAAATTTACAAAACCATAAAAGCCCCACATTTCTCGTTCCTCAGCCTCATGGATGGCGACGTAGTGGCAGCCAGTGGGAAACACTGTCCTGGAACATAGCCACTCCCGCCATTTCCTGTCAGATGGCATGTGAGGTCTCTGGTACATAAAGAGCACAGCATCAATATCAAGGCGCTGCCTTGTTTCCACAGTCACTTCTCTGGGCCTCCTGGACGCCTGAGCAGGCAGATCTCCACAAGTACCCCACCCGCCTTGTCAAAACTCCTAAACACGAATGTTTCACTTGGATCCCTGTTAGGAAGAAATTCATTTCTGACACTTTTTTAACTTGCTTAGTTCATTAGCCACCTTTCCTAATAAATTATGTAATTTTTCTTAAATAACTGACTAACTTCACCTTTTGAAGTTGGGAAATAAATTAAAAAAGAATAAAAGGGTGGTAAATTGTTTTAAGTACATCAGAAAGCCTCATGCATTCAGGAACTCATTGCTTTTCTCTAAGTCAGTGCACAGAGGTCAGCACAGAGAGCTGCTGAACACAAACCGAGGAAAACAGCAGCAGTAATCTCAACTGGATTGCACAACTGTGACGTCACCCTCTGAATCCTGCCGTCCATAGGATCGGTTTCCGTGCTGTACTTTAAGCTTAGGCAACCAGTATTAGTGCATGCATTCTTGTCTTTGATGTGTTACGTTTCTGTCAAAAACTCCTGACAGAATTAGCAGCAATGAATCATGCTAAGGAGAGAAGTCCAGCAGCCAATCACAGCCTGTCTCCTCGTTCCTTTATTGATGAAGGCATACTGTCATCTCTTGCTTGGATTCAGTACTTGGGCAAAAAATGGTCTCTCCTCCGCATTTTCTCCACAGCATCAGCTTAGAGCTAGAAGTAGACTGCTCGGTTATGTTGTTCTCTGAAGAGTGAGTATAGGTGATGGTCCTTTACTGTATGATTAGAACCATGAACTACACTGATGTCAGGAAAGGCAAGAAGAGGGTTCAGCAGCGTCCTTTAAGGTGTACAGTTTAAGACAAGAACACATGTGCTGGTCATCTTGCTTCTTACATTTGTGATGAGGAAGTGGTTTTTAGTAATAATGAGCTCATGAGACAGGTAAAATTCCCCAGAGGATGTTCCAGTCCATGCAGGTTTATAGTGTAAATACGTTTGTGTTTGGGAGAAGAAAACCAAACATGGAGACTGACAATAGTCCTGAGAGCTTGAGCTGACAGTTTTCACTTTTGATTGAGAATGGGGAGGAAGGGAGAGGAAAAAGGACTGTACAGAGTTGAGTGGCCATGGTCAGGCGTGGCCCGTCTGTGACCTTTGCGGTCACTATTTTCTTAAGCTCTCCAGTTCTGCAGCCATACCCTCCTCGTCCAAGGTCTCCACGGTTGCCTTTGAGCCCCAATCTGGATTTCTTCATTTGTCTCTGAAGACATTAACTTAAACCCTAGAAAGCTTTTGGGGAGAAAATGTTACCACTGATTATTCTAGGATCTGACCTCAGCCACTGTTAGATGAGGGAGTTTTGGGGGAGAAAATGTCACCTCTGATGATTCTGGGATCTGACCTTGGCCGCTGTAATAGGAGGGAGCTTTACAGTTGTGCTGATGTTCTCTTGTTGTGCTGGGGATAAAAGGACCTTGTCCATGACAGGGAGGCCCCCTACCCCCTAGTGGTGCTCCAGCCCCAGAGAGGGTGTTTCCTGAGCGTGGGTAGGCCACCTCTGGTGTGTAGCTTCAGAACATGGCTATGGTGCGGGAGGTGTGAGGGGTGGTGGGTGGTTACGGTGTGGGTGCCAGCAGGTTCTCCACATGGGGGTAAACTGGGGATGAGGAAGGTGAGTAACATACAAAACTGAAAAAGGATGAAAACTTCCCGATTGCTTGTCTTTAAAACCAGAACAAGTATTAGCAATGAGGGAGGGGACTATTTGAAAGCTTTGGAACAAGCTGGTGCAATAAATTATGAAACTGGATCCAGCTAAAGGCTGATGAAAGACAGCATCCACTCTCAAAGGTTTCCCTTTGCCCTAGGAGATTGTTTGAGATGGAGAAGTGGAGAAAGTGTTTTACAGTAACCCACTACAGATGTACAAATACCCCTGGGCTGTTACAAGGACCAAGCCCCACCTTCTCTGATCGGCAGATTTGGTGGCGGAAACAGATGCAAGCCATTAAATCAGCACTGCAACCCTCCCTCTGACCGCTTTCCTAACATTCTCACTTCTTTAAAGATCGGAGAAGATTAACTTTCAATGTTGTTAAACTTAGAATAAAATGCAATAATAGCGACATTTGAATATTTGAAGAAATGTATTTTCTTTCATTGCAAGAGTAACATCTAAACCACACAATTCAGCTATTACTAAATCATAATTTAAAAGGAATACAATTCATAAAAGAATGAGACATTTAAAAGAAATAAACTATCCTCTAATATAAACAACGCAATTTAATAAGAAAGATGGTTGAAAATTATCAATACTCTTAGAGCTGTTCATTGTATATATATAAGGAAAGAGAAATGTGACAGAGGGTAGATACATGTATGTGTCTAATTCTAAAAGTCATTTTAAACTAAACTGCACTACATACATCTTCACAGCAGGAATTCAAAGACATATTTTTGGCCCACTTAACTATCTAGTTAAGTCAGACATAACTGGAGGATCTCTTTCTAATTGTGTAGACTCATTAAGATTATTCTTCACTTTAGGATCACCAATCTAGCTCTTTTCAAAGCACGGGAAGTGTGTGCGTGTGTGCGTGAGTGTGTGTGCGTGCACTGGGTTTAGATTTAGAAATGTAACTTTTCATACTATCCTATTATAATAGCACACAGTTGTTTTTCAGTCAACGTTTTAAATAAGAGCTCTCTAGTCTTCCTTAATAACCGTTTGAGGAATATTCTGCTTGATGGTCATACAAGCACTCCAGGTGTTTGGATCAAATCCACCCTCTATTTCTGAACTCAATCCTATGCTACCTCACACTCCACCATTCTTCCTTCTCAGCTTCACTTGCTTTTTTTTTTAAATACTCATTGAGTCATTAGTAATGTGTGTATGTGCACAGGTCTCTGGTAGAGACCAGAGAGAAAATCAATTCTTCCTCTTCTAACAACCATCACTTGGCACTCTCTCTGGACAGTACTTCATGAGTCCCTCCATGTCTAGTCTTTCCCATAAGCAAGGAAAATATAATAAGAAGTCGCAATCAATCTATGCTTTAATGTTTCAGCAAACAGGTTTTGAAAGATGTCATAAATAGAATCATTTCATTTTAAGAAGGGATGCTAAGCCCTGGGTCTAGAGTGTTTCTCACGACACCTTTGATGGACTAACACCACGTTCTGCAGCCTTGGCTGCACTGTTTTGGTTTCCTTCCTTGTGCCCTTGGGCTTTTATTATTTCTTAAATGGCTTCTGGATGCCCATGTGGCCACTGTCAGTCCCACCTGGGAAATCCCCACGCAGCAATTTGACTCAGTAGACACCAGTTTTTCCAAATAAGACTCGGAAAATTCAGTTCAAATGAAGTTTAATAGATCAATCAAAGCTCTTGACTAGGTGTTTTGTAGAAATAAATATTTTATAAAATATGTGACATTCTATTATGTACCTTTTGATTCATAAAGTTGACTCACAATAGACTTCTGATAACATGTTCTAGTAATATCTGTTTCATTTTTACCAGTTTTTCTATGGGCAGAACAAACTGGACTTACTGGGTCATCAAAAAAAAAAAAAAAGCAAGAGGCTGAGAGAATGAATGTTGGTGAAGCAGGAGGGAGTTGGGGAGGAAAAATGGGAGGCAAATATGATCATATTTTAGTGTAAATAAAATTTGAAAATGTCAAATATAAAGAAAAATGAAAGAAAGAATTGGAGATGGGGAGATAACTCAGCTGGTAAGGGCAGTTCCCATGACCTGAGTTTGATCCCAGGGACCTGTAAGGTAGAAGGAGAAAACCGAATAAATTTCAAAAGCTGTCCTTGGATGTCCATACTCATGCACACCCCATTCCACACAAAATGGGGTGCCTTGGCAGGTGCACACCATACTACACAAGTAAATAGATAAAATGTAACTTTAAAATATTTTTTAAACAAGGAAAAGTTTTTTTAATGTAATTCTTTATTGAGTCTTGGGAATTTCATATCATGCACCCAAATCCCCCTCTCCTCTCCACATCCCTCCATATTTGCCCTGAACATTGTGGCTTCCCTCCCCAAAAGAACCCCCCAAATTAATTAAAAACAAAACAAAGCAAACAAAAATAACACAACTCGGTCCTCAGCCTTTCCTGTCTCTGAACACCTCTTCATTTGTCCCGGTGCATCAGGAGTGAAGTGTGTCAGGAATTCTACCCTTTCGTCTGATCAGCCCCTCCTGCAAATGCCCATTGCAATGAGTCATTGGTCTGGCTCATGGCCCCGGCACACCATCACCACTGGACCCTCACCGAGACTCCTCTTGGGTGTCCTGCTGTTGCCCTGGGTCACGGAGATCCTGCAGCTGTGGCTCTGCAGGACCAGTCCCATCACATGCAGGTCACAGATGGGGTAGATGTTAGGGTGGGTCCATCCAAGACCCAGGACATGTGTCTGGATGGTAGCTGAGCTGGTCCGTTTGGGCTGCTTGGACCTTGCCCCTCAGGTGAGGTGTGGAGCCCATTCTCCTCCAGCTCGGATGTCACCATAGCCCCTGTGGCTGTGTGGCCCTCAGACAGCAACATGGCTCAGATGACAACCCAGACCCCAGGTATTTTCATAACCTTCAGTGGTAATATGAGCCACAGACATCAACACAGTCTGTACCCTGACTGTGGTAGAACTATGAAGAAGGACAAGTTTTAAGCAGAGATTGTCATTGACAGCTTGATTTACATGACAGTAATAACATCTATTGATGACTCTTGGATCTTGTTTATTTCAGTGCTAGTAATGGAATCCAGAGCCTTGGACATGCTAGGCGAATACTATACCATTAAGTGACAAACAAAGGTCTCTGGAGCCTAATTTTTCTTTTAAAAAATACATTAAACATTTACTTATGTTGCCTAAAACTTTTATTTTAGCATTACCTATTATTTTTAAATTGTTAAGTGTGGAAGAAATTAAATGTGCAAAGAAGTAAATTATTTTTCAAGTCAGTAAACTTAAAATATGAAAGTGTTGTAGGATAATCTTGTACACTGTGAAGACGTGTCTCTGCTAAGGCACCTTATGGTTAATTTAATAAAGAGTTGAACAGCCAATAGCTAGGCAGAAGAGAATAGGCAGAACTTCCTGGGAGAGAGAGGAACTTGGTGAAGAATCTGAGAGGTGGGGAATTCACCAGTGAGACTGTGAGGAAATTGGACGTGCACTGCATTGAAGAAAGTGATTAGCCACATGGCAGAATGTAGATTTATATAAACAGGTCAATTTAAGTCTTAAGAGCCAATTGGGAGCAAGCCTAAGCAAAGGCCAAGCTTTCACACTCAATAAGGAGTCTCTGTGTCATTATCTGGGAACTGCTGGTCCAAAGAAAGACCAGTTTCAAGAAAGTCTTGCATTATATGCTCTAAATCTGGGCTAACGACCGCAAAGGATACGTGCAGGCTCCTTGCAAGGTTCAGCAGAGCCCCGAGAAGGCAGAGCACAGCAGCGCTAACCACCTGTGTTAGGTGTTCAGCAACGTCGCTTTGCTTTGTTTTGACTTATTTTTCTTTAGTTCTGTTGTTTTCGTGCCGAATTCCTCCCTGTGGCACAGGTAGCCAAATCCTATCTTCATCAGAGTCAAGCAGTTCCGGAAGTGATGTGCTGCACCACAGCGGTTTCCATCAACACGGGGAGGTGAAAATGACTGAGCTTCAAATATCAAATAAGCTTGCAATGATTAATAAGAACGTTCTGGTTAAAAGACTTCATGAGCTTCTCTCCTTGCAATTAGCCATGCTGTTTTATTGAAAGGAAGAAGGGAGGCTCCAGGGAGCCCGGCGTGGCGTGGAAATTCCGATTTCCACGGTGTTGTGCGGTTCACGAAGCTTTCTCACAAGCAATTTCATTTTAATTTTTATGGTGCCTGCTTATTTTTGTGTCCAGTTTGAGAACTCTGTTCAGACCCATCATCGGCGAAGCTTGAGGGTGTCGCTGACACAGAATTCGGTCGACACCGGTGGGCTGAGTTTGTCTGGGATGAAAAATACCAGAACACAATAATGAAGTAAAACAGAAGATGGCCCCTCTCACAGGTACTCTCTTCAGCAGCATCCTGGGGTCAGTACTTCAGGGATAGAGTTAGTCGAGGAGGCTTTGACCTTGATTCAATTTTTATTCTTCAAAACTCCTCCTGGGAGATCATATTATTTGAGTTCAGCTTTTAAAACCATTTCAGTTTCACCCCGGTTGCTTTCAAGCTTTTTCTTCAGGAATTTGTGTAGAATAAAAGCTCTGTGCAGTCAATATCCACGAAAATGAAAAGGAAAATTGATCTACGTAGACTTCCCTTTTACAACACCGCTAATGAAGGAAAGTCACACGCCTCTCCTGGTGGGAGTAGCTAGCACTCTTGTTTGTAGGATTCAGATAAATAGCTCCTCGTATTTTCTGTGGATCCAGTTCTCATTTGTCTCTGTACTGTCTGGCACCTGGATTCCTTAGCTAAATCTGAAGGGTCTTCTTGCCACTGGTGTCCTTCTATTTCACCCTGGAATAGTTTGCCTCAGCCAAGTACATCTGACCTATGTTTGAATGTAAATATGAAAATAGAAAACGGAGACAGTTATGCTACTGCTCTATACAGAAAGGAAAACAAACAATCAAAAACCAAGGCACTTAGCAAACTTTCTCAGGAAGTTCTTGGCAAAGAATCTTTTCTGTTTCAGGGACCCAGAAGATTGTTTAACCTGTTATCTTTTGGGTACAGAGCTGCCTCTCGTCACAGAGCTTTCTCATCATCTCATTTCCTGCCTTCTTAGACTGTATCTCTTCTAGGAAGATGAAGATGGGATAAGAAATTTTAGTAGGTTTGATGCATAGCATTTAAAACAATGCTGTCAAGACTTCCAAACTTATCTCCTGGCCTGATTCACCAGTCCTCCACCCGAACCAGCTGATATTTCATCCGTTTGTTCATTATTTATCTAGTGCTTGCTTTATGCTAGGTCCTGGGGGTATAAAGAAGTCAATGTCTTAAAAAATTCCAAGATGCGTTAGAAGGCAGTTCTGTGTGATTTGATGCTGTAGGCAAAAATAGATAGCATCTGAAAAGTTCAGAGAGACTTCCAGAGGCAGGAGCAGCAAGAAACATTTTAAACCAACCTATTCTTTCTTGCTTATCCTCTTTGATGATTCTCCTCAAATCCTTATGGTTGGTTGGACTGCTTTGTGTCTCTTAGGTCTTTGGGCTCTGTCGTTCCAGGGTAGGCACTTCCAACAGAAGTGCCAGACTTTGGCAAAGGTTCATCATGTCTCTCTGCCAAGGGTTCCCACTGGCAGATGGCAACAGCTGCTGCAATTGAGTAGAAGAAAGTACAGGAGGAGCCCTGCAGAATGTCCTTTTTATTATACTAATGACTTCTTTCCTGAGAGCGGCTTTTCATTGTATCAGTGCATAATTGTTTCTGCTAATGCATTTGCTCTGATCATACAAAAATCTAATTACTCTATGTAATGAATCATTAACAATTTCCTTAAATTCATTTCAGTGTTTGCATGTTGGCATTCGGTTTATGCTAATAACCCTAAAATATTCACGCTTTTAAGTCTGAGATGCAGATGTTAAAATTTTGTTTTAGTAAACGCACGCGGATCTACATTTTGTAAAACGGTCAAGTGTGAACTCCTGAAGATTATTCTGGAATACGCCGTTCTGCTCATCTACCTACCTTTAAAGCAGAGGTCCCTCCCCCTCCTTCACCACCGCATTCCGCTCACCAACAGAAGTGGGGACATCTACCGTGAGAGCGTTAGGTGGTGTTTGAAATGAAGGAAGATTGTAGGGGGAAGGGACAGAATCTTCTCTCATTATCAAAAATATTTAGGCCTCTATTCAGTTGGTGAAAGAGATAATAAAAATTAATATTGTTAATTTAAGAAAGAAAAATTAAAATTCAATTCCCAGCACTTCCACTCTTATGAACTGTATACCGGGACATCCACCTCCTCTGCTGAGTACCCACACATCAATCACCTCCAAAGTTTATGAGGTCAGTCTGCCATAATCCTCATTTCACAGATTAGAAAGAGAATTTGAGAAGTGCAGCCACTTGGCCCAAGGTTACAGTATTTTATTCACAGTGGCTCTCAACTGGGCTTAGTTCTGTCTGGTTGGGGACATTTGGCTATGTCTGAAGACATTTTTCACTGTTACAGCCAAGCAGGGGCCAACTTACACAATGAGGAGAAGCCAAGGAAGCTGCTATCGTCCCACAAGAAGACGATCCACCCAGCGTGACCCTAATGCTGTGCCTGGGAACTGTGGTGTTGCAGCTGCGTGCAATGCCTCGGTCACAGCTCTGTGGGCTGCTGGTTCCAGAACAGCTGGAGCAGACAGCTGTGGTGGAGAAGGCTGTGTGACTACCCCACCTCTAGCACCTGTGGGAGTGCGGCTTTGCTTTCCTGTTTGGGGACTTTGGAACACTGCGGAGGCACTAAGGAAGCCGTGAGTGAATATATATTATTTGACACGGGCACACCTATAACACAGACCAAATGCCTCAGGTTGACAAAGTCTTCTCCATACTGGTCAGATCCAGAATCGGCAAAGCCTTCCTCTGGTTTGAGTGTGAATGTTGATAGTCTATGCAAGTGTAATTATTTAGAAACAATTGACCAGTGTTTACAAAAAGTAGCAATCACGGCTGCCTCCTGGATATTTTTTTAAAAATATATATTTATTTTTATTTTATGTGCTTCGTTGGTGTTTTGTCTGCATGTATGTGTGAGGATGCCAGATCTCCTGGAACTATTGCTACAGACAGTTGTGAGCTGCCATGTGGGTGCTGGGAATTGAACCTAGATCTTTACATCCTCAGACTTCCCACCGACAAAGACCTACACTAGCTAACTCCTCCTCCTGGGCTGGACTTAAGAAGCTTTCTGAGGTTCAGCTTGTTGCAGTAGTAGGTACACTCCATCGGAGCAAGCACAATCTACCGGATCCCAGCTTTTTCGTACATGTGGAGCTGGTCTTCATTCACTTGCTGCCACAGAATACCTGTGGAGCTGCAGCCCGGGCTGTGCACACAGTTTTTACCTGTGGAAGTGATTCCCAGCCAGTGATCAGATTCTCTGTTCTACAGGCCAGTTTTGAGGAGATTACATAGAGATGCTATTACTGGACACACTGAGGCTCAGCTGCTCTCAATGGTCACTGCTTAGGTGAGCAGGGGGTCCTCTACCTCCTCCTCTAGTTGAGGTCTGGTTTGCCCCAGGACTGTTGACACCATCCACTGCTCTGTGGGACTGCAGTCAGTAAGGACTCTTTATCAGTACTTACCACTTCCTCGCCCTCTTCTTCCAAAGTGACCTCCTAAATATGATACCTGTGCCTCACTTTCAAGGGACCCAAACCAAGATATAGGCAGTGAATCTTCCTCTCACACTGTAAATGCAATTACTCAGAACAGGAAGATAAGTACAGGAGTGGACTTGGCTGTTTGCATGGTCAACTGCTGAGCAAGGCTTCCCCGGGACTCTTCCAATTCTCTCCCTGCTGTGTCTTTCCAGATCTGTACTGTGTCTCCAATGGTCATCTATTCTTCTTGTGCATTTGAAAGATGTGTGTTCATAAGTATGTGTGCTCACATATGTATGTATCAAAGGCCCCTCATCAACCTCTTTTACCCCTCTCTATCCCACTACATTTTTTCTTCCTAAATTCTCCTTACTTTCCTGTCTTTATATGCATAGGCATGTGTGTATGTGTGTGCGTGTGTGCATGTGTGTGCGCAAAACCCGCCTTTAACTAGGGTTTCCTGCATGATCACAGGTGGGAAGTTATTATTTGAGAAAGGACATTGTCCCGGTGGTTACAGCACTGAGGACTATGACTCCTCAATCCCAAGGATACCTGCCTGTATCTCTTCTGGGAGGAATGAGGCCTTTGGAAGCTCTCCCTCAGTCCCTGGCTGACTTGACAGACTTCATCTTGTGAAGGCAGTCACTGCTGCTATGAGTTCTTGGGCATAGTGGTCCTGGCACCCATGAACACTTTCACAGTATTGCAATTTCAACCATTCTTTCCAATCATCATTTGTACATTTTTCCACATTTCTTTTCACCCCCATCCAGCCTAAGCAGGAGGTGACTCATCCATCCTTTCTCTTTCCTCACTTGCTGAGGTAAACTCCTATACTTTAGATGGTTGTCATGTGACTTCTGTTTTCCAGCTCTCTGCATCCCACGCTAACGTTCCATCCATGCCACGATGTGGCTTATAGCTTATGATTTGACTATTCCGATAATGGCTGTCGCTCAATGGAAAGTTCAAGAATCCAGTAGCTGTTTACTGATGTTTCAGAATTCTCCAATCCCAGAAACCCAAAGAAGTGTGCTCTACTGCCAGTGAAGGAGCGAACTTGCCAGTCAGAGCAAAGGGAAGCAGGCAAGTGGAGGGTTCCTTTGTTCCAGTCCTTTATATAGGCTGTCACCAGAAGGTGTGACCTAGATTCAAGGTGGATCTTCCTACCTCAAGAGATCCAGATTTTGGGGGGGAGGGTTTCTTCTCACTACAAATGATTCAGTCAAAAAGAATGCTTCATAGCTGTACCCACCATCTTGGGATTTTTAATTCAGGATGCACTCAAGTTGACAACCAAGAATAGACATCACAACCACACATATGCATGAGGACTGAAAGTGACCTGCTCTGTTAACACCTATAAAACAGATTCTTCCAAGGTTCCAGGAGAGGTGGTTCACCACTGTTTAGCTAACAACTGTAAGTGAGAGATTTAAGGCTTTTTGGAAGAACTTTGACATACTCAATGATCTGTACATAAACAGCCTTTCTTAAAAGAAATTTATTTTTCCCTGCACAGAATATTCTGATCTGGGTTTCTCCTTCCTTGTTTCCTCTGAGATCATTTCTATCTCCCCACACATTCAATTCCACACCTTCATTCTCTCTTTCTTTAGAGTAAATAGACCAATAAAAAATAAGCAATCAGAATAAAACAATGCAAACAGAAAAAAGAAAAAGGAAAGACACAAAACAAAAATATAGAAAAAGTACAAGAAACACATATACACAAGACACACACACACACACACACACACACACACACACACAAAACCTCATGAAAACACAAAGACCATAATAGATAAACAAAGAGAGTTAAGGTAAAAAATAATACACCATTGAGTTCATTTTGTATTGGCCATGTACTGCTGGGCGCTGGGCTTCCCCTTAAATGTGGATTGTGTACCCAGTGACTCCACTGGGAGAATGACCTTCCCCTTTGTGAGAAGTTGTCAGGTCGACAGCCATTGGCTTAGAGATGGGAGCTCATGTCCACTTTCCCTCTCAGGGATGGGACTCCATCCAGTTTGGCCCTCTGCAGCCCCCGTACACACTGGGTTCATCTGTACACCACTCCTTCTCTGTTTGAAGGACCTTGCTTCCTTCATGTCGTCTGTCCTCACCGGCTCTTCCAAAATCCCTGCCTCCTCTGTCACATATCTCCCTGAGACCTAAGGGTAGGACTTTAAAACAAACACTCAGTCCCAGACGTAGTGTTACAATGTCTCTTGCACACAGTTCCGCAGTGGGGGGTCTGTGTTGGTTCCCATCCCCTGCAGGAAGAAGCGGCTCTGACGCTGTCTGAGCAAGACCCTAAACTGCTTCCCATTGGGCGTGGCTTCTGGGCGCCCTGATACGGAGTCCCATTATGGTTTCTTTGCCTTCACCTTTCAGTCAGAATTCCTAAAACCTATTTTTAAGGATCGGGACTGCTTTTTATACATCAGCCCAGCTCACAGTCTTTCTTCCTGATAACCACTCAACTGAGAAGCAATTCCCCTATGCAAATTCAGTGTGCACTTTTAGTCCCTAGGCAAATACTAGTTCCTCCACAACTTCTAACTGGCAGCCCTTTGGGGTGGGGGTGGGGCACCAGTGGTTGAACTCAGGGCCTTGTATAGGCTAAGTGAGCACTTTGCTCCTCAGCTATCCCTAGGCCCTTTTTTTATTTTTGTTTTTACGCAGAGTCTCACTAAGTTGCCCAGCTGGTCTTGATCTTGAATGTGCTTTTCACAAAAGCAATGGAGCTTCAGTGGAGCTGGAAGTAGAAAGTCAAACGCAGTGATTTCTAACTTTTAAATTGAGTTATCTTGGAGACTCCAGAATGTTGTAGACAACATCAACTTTGATTTTGTAGAATTGAATTTTTATCCTAATGGAAGTATTCCAATTAATGTAAAATTTGATAGGCATATAGATGGATGTGCAATTTCTACCTGCATTTTATTTTGGTTACATAATGCTATGAAAGCCAGGTGAAAAACTGTTTTAACAAGTTTAGGAAGCCACTTTGCAGTCAGTCAATTTTATTAAGCATTTGCATAAAGTTAATGTATATGGCACACCTTAACATGCGGATAGTATTCCACACACTAAATGTGATGTTATTGAGTGATTTAACATATGGCACAATCACACACAAGACTGCACTTTAGAGCACGAATCTCAGTGTAGGGCTATGATTCTGGTGGTGGTGGCGGCGGCGGCGGCGGCGGCGGCGGCGGCGGCGGCTACTGAGGAGGAAGGAAAGTTAGAGGCTGAAGTGGTTGGTTGGTCTCCGAATGTGACATGGACACAGCAGACGCATGCTATTACAGTTTTCTGGGAGCAACTAGGGACTCTTAGGACAGTGAAGGGGCGGCCGCCGGGGCCAGCACAGGAGAGGCCCTGTCCCTGCAGAGCAGGCGCTGTCATGGCAGAGCGTGAACCCACACAAAGAACCCGATGAATGATAAAGCCTGTCACTGTCTTGCAGGACCTTATAGATACGATCAACTTGAATTTATGAAATTTAATTTTTAACCAAACGAAGTTATTTCAATTAATGAAAACTTGTAAGCTGAGGGGTTTTCAGGCCCACCTTTGCTAAGGAGAGAGGCAGGCTGAAGAGGAGAGCTAGGAAGTGTAGGAGGGACATCAGGACAATGGCACTCGCTGGGGCCACTGTGGACATCTGAGTGCAGATCTTCATAAAGAGAGGGTGAGCAGGGAGGGAGTCTCCAGAGACGGGGCAGAGGGTCCAAAGGCCCTGAGGACAGTATAGGAACAGTGAGCTACTGTCATGGGCAAGGGTTAGGGCCAGGTCAGTGTCACAGGATTCAAGGCATACGGACTATTTAAGTACTGTTCTAAGTCTTAGAAGAAATGAAGTTATTAGGGTTTTAGAAGAGGAAGTGATATAATGTCATTTACATTTTTGCTAAAAATCTTTCTCATCATTGTGCTGAGAGTGGACAAGACAAAGCAAAGGGGACCTAGAGAGGAGGTAAGAGACGGAACAGACAACTGGAGCTGCCAATCCAAAATCCCACAGGGTGGGTGACTTGAACAGTAGCCTTTATTCTTCTCAGTTTAGGAAGCTGGGAAGTACAGACTCAAGGTACCAACGAGGAGCATTTCATACTGAGGCCTCTTCCTCAGATTGTAAGTAACTACTATGTCACCTCGTGTTCATGTAGCTTTTCTGTGGTAGGCATGAAGAACAGAAAAGGAGAGAGACAGGGATCTCTTATTGACCTTCCTATCTTATAGGATAAGCACACTAATGCCAAAGTGCTAGGGTCCCACTCTCTTGGGGCTATCTAGTTCCAATCACCTCCGCTGTGGTGGTTTAAATGAGAATGTCCCCCTTAAGCTCATATATTTGAACATTTAGCCTGCAGTTGGTGAAACTGTTTGGGAAGGATAGAAGGTGTGGCCTTGCTGGAGGAGGTGTGTCACTTGGGGTGGGCTTTGAGGTTCCAGAAGCCCATTCGAGTCCCTGTAACCTCTCTGCTATTGCTCCAGCACCATGCCTGCCTGTCTGCTGCCATGGCCCTGTCATGTGATGCTCGTGGACTAACTCTGAAATTGTAATACCCCAATAAACCATTTCTTCAATGATTTGCCTTTGCCATGGTATCTCTTCTTAGCTATAGAAAAGTGACTAAGACATCTCCCAAACTCCAAATGCCACCACATTGGTTCAGCACATGATTTTGGGGGAGACACAAATTTTCAGTTCACAACAGAAGGTCACTGCAACAATTTGGGTGAGAGATGGCTGAGAACATGCTATAGTGGAGGATACAAACGGTGAAGGTATTTTTAAAAGTAGAGTAGATTATCTCGGCTGAATAATCTGATATAGATGTTGGGAGAAAAAGTGAGTGAGAGGCAGGAGAGGACATTGGGTGGGCATGTTATTATTACTGTTTATTGTGGTTTTCAATATTCATAAGTAGTGCTCAACACAGCAAGCAGCTAATAGTCTCTGGGACAGTGAGATTCAAAAGTTCTTGCTTTAACAAGTTTCAGTTTGTGAATTAATGTGAGCAGGGCATGCCACAGTGAATTTGGTCCTGTTTGACTCTGCGATTGGAGTCATGAAAGCTCCAGGCCAGGGATGTCAATACTCTTTCCACACAGGCTGTCCTGTGCAGCTGAAGAAGGCTCTGCCAGGGGTCCCAGCACCATTCCCCTGGGAAGCATCATAGCATTGCTCTTACGTATTTTCTTTCCTTAAAGCCACCATTTCACTCTGAAGTGACACAAATGGTCTTTTATTGCTGTCTGTCTTGGGTACAATCCCCACCAGCTAAGGTCTAGAGACTCCACGGGCAGAAGTTATCTCAGGGGTCCCTGTATCACCATCCAGAAGCTGGCAGAGGTCTCCTGCTTTCTCCACACACAGTCAGATGCTCTGATTTGATCTGCTTCCAACCACAGTGCAAGAGAAAGTTTATGGTTTATGTGAATTTAAATACAGATGTGGCAAAGTTCTTCTATTTGGAAAGGGAAGTTACATGTGAGGTCAGTATTAATCATAGATAAAGGCTGGCTTTTGTCTTGAAGTCTCGGCATACAGGAGAAATAACATTTTCCTAATTACTGAAAATGCTAGAATGTTATAGAATTCTTTTTAAAAATTTACATTGCGTGTACATCTTCATGTGGCTGTGTTTATGGGAGTGGGAATATAGATAGAGGTGTTGGCCAGACCTTGGTGATGAAAGTCTTCCTCAGTTGCTCTCTACCTTACTTTCTGGGACAGGATTGCTTATTGAATAAGGCACTCACTCATTTGGCTAGGTCAGTTGTTCTGGGAGCCAGCAACCCACCTGTCTTCACCCATCCAGCACAGTGAGTGTACTTGTGCACACCCTCACATGGCTGTTGGGTGGGTGGGTGAGTGCTAGGAAGCTGGATTCAGTTCTTCACACTTCACGACAAGAACTTTTCTGGCCCAGTGATTTCCCAAGGCCTTGAGTTGTAGCAGTCACCATGGAAGCAAATGTCAGTCTCAGTTAGAAGGCTTTGAGCTGCCTGCCCATTCTATTCAATGCATGTTTTGATACAGAGTTTAATTATCTTGTTAAATCAATAAAAAGTTTGTCTTCTCAATCCTATGATAATCGAATCAGAAATTATCTTTATTTCTTTACATTTTTATGACTTTTGTCTACATGGATGTTGACGGAGGTTTCTGTCCTGCCCAGTCCCGCAGCCGGGTCCCAAAGAAACACGCAGAGGTCTACATTAATTATAAACTGGTTGGCCTTTTATCTCCGGCTTCTTATTAACTCTTTTTTTTTTTTTTTTGGTTTTTCGAGACAGAGTTTCTCTGTGGCTTTGGAGCCTGTCCTGGAACTAGCTCTTGTAGACCAGGCTGGCCTCGAACTCACAGAGATCCGTCTGCCTCTGCCTCCCGAGTGCTGGGATTAAAGGCGTGCGCCACCACCGCCCGGCTTATTAACTCTTACATCCTACATTAACCCACAATTCTTGTCTGTGTTAACCACATTGCTTGGTACCTTTTATCAGTGAAGCATTCTCATCTTGCTTTCTCTGTGTCTTGGTTACAGCTGCAGACTGAACCTTTCCTCTTCCCAGAATCCTCCTGAGGTTGCCCAGCCTATACTTTCCGTCTGACTACTGGCCAATCGACATTTTATTAGACCAGTACAAGAGACAAATCTTTACAGGGTACAAGACCATTGTCCCACAGCAATGGACTTTTCAAATATTAAAGACTTCCTATTGTAGAACCGAGTAGAATGGTGGTCATTAGAGACTGGAAGATGAGGGAAGCAGAGGGAAAGACGTTAGAGGAGAGCATCCGAATACTGAGAGGAAGATTCAGCTGCTATGCAGCACAGTGTGGGTATCTATCGCTCATAGTATCCTATGGCCAAATACCGCTCCTAACAACATTCTGTTACAGATCAGTGCCTTATTCAGCCATCATCGGAGAAGCTTCCTCCTGCAGAAGATGGGAGCAGATACAAAGACCCTCAGGCAGACGTTACACAGAGAGTGAGACCTTGAAACACACATCTCTAAATGGGAAGTCTCCATCAAGTCTCTCCTCTCAGAGCTCAGGGAACCTCACAGAAGAGGAGGTGGAAAGAGTGTAATAACAAGGGGGATGGAGGACATCAGGAGAACAAGCTCACATAAAACTTCCAGAGACCGGGGCATCATGAATAGCGCTTACACGGGTCCGCACCAGGTCTGCTATGTAGATGTTACAGCTTTCAGTTTAGTGTTTTTATGGACCCCTGTGTGAATGAGTGTGTCTCTGATTCTTCTGCCTTCTCTTGGGGCTCTTTTCCTGCTGTTGGTTTGCCTTGTCCAACTCCAGTGTGAGTTTTTAAAAATTATCTTACTATATTTTGTTTTGTTATGTTTTGTTGTTCTCTTTTAGAAGGCAGTTCTTTTCTAATGAGAGACAGAGAGGGAGTGGATCTGGAGGTAAGGAGAGGTGAGAAGGAGCTGAGGAGCAAAGGGAGGGCAAACTGTAATCAGGATATATTGTATGAGAATAGAATCTATTTTCAATAAGAGGGCGAGAACACTATGGCCTCGGAGTTCTCGTCTGAGTAGTTGCGCAGATCACATTTAATGATAACTTATTCCTTTCTTTTGGAAAAAGTTTCCTAGTGATTATAAATTATGTATAAAGCTATCTAGCCTTTTAGCTATTGTTTTTTATCATCCTGTATTAAATATCCATTCTGGGAAATGCAAAAGACAATGCTATCAGTTTAAATATGAGAAAACAACATTAAAATGTGACTTAACACCTTAATTTTGAACATATACAAGCCAATGTTAAAGTTCAAATGGAAAAGGAAAAGAACAAGAATAATCAAGAAAAATTGGAAAGGCTCATGGGAGTACTAACTTTTCTATTTCAAAGTATTTGAAATTCTCAGTAACAGAAACAATGTGGGAATGCTTTCTATAGAAAGATGGATCAATGGGATTGAATAGAAAATCCAGAAATAGGCCTACCATAAAGGAGGTGATCTGACTTACAAGAACGCTGTGCTCTAAATGAGTCAATTGATGGCAACAGTTCCATTGCATAATGTTGGCTCAGTGGGGAATGGGGACGCCTGCTCAGTGTGTAACCTGAGAATTGACCCTTCCAATCTTAGACTTTCTCCTATCCTCCTTCACTCTCCAGCCACAATTTTCAACCAAGTGCTTTCCCAGAATCTGTTATTACTGCTGCCGCAAACCAAGATTTGGAGGACTAACTGAGGAGGTATGGGTTTTTATAGTCTAATGTTATTCCGGCATTTCCCAAACAGCTTTGGGATTGTATTTATATCTATACAAATTTACTTTCTGTTGCTTTCTGAGGGATTTGTGATCAAACCCATGACCACTTGCATGGCAGGCCTGTTCTGTATCTACAATAATTTGTGTCTGATGCTTCACAACAGCAATGCTGAGAAGCACCAAGTCAGTTTCAGCTCTATCATGCAGCTTCCTGGGTTAGAAATTACAAGTGTGGGGGCTGGAGAGATGGCTCAGAGGTTAAGAGCACTGCCTGCTCTTCCAAAGTTCCTGAGTTCAATTCCCAGCAACCACATGGTGGCTCATAACCATCTGTAATGGGGTCTGGTGCCCTCTTCTGGCCTGCAGGCATACACATAGACAGAATATTGTAGACATAATAAATAAATATATTTAAAAAAGAAAGAAATTACAAGTGTGTGGTTGTGCAGTTCTGGTTTAAGGCATCTCACGATGCTGCATTCAAGGCTGCAACTGAGTCAGAGGTTATTGAAGGATGTGCAGGGCTGGAGGGCTGGATTCCAAGGGCCTATCTTCCATCATCAGAAAAGTAGTCCTGGGTGTTGATGGAAGGCCATAGTTTTTTGCTCCTAGGGTCCCCCATAGACTATTTAGGTGTACAAGTAGCACGACAGTGGACCAACCCCAGAATAAACAAGCTGAAAGAAAACAAGAGAAACTTTTCACCTTCTATGATCTCATTTTCAAAGTGCCGTTCCATTTTGGAAACATCTGACTGGTTAGACACCTGTACCAGGCTTTCTTTTGTGCCACAAACCAGTTCCCAAATCATGACATGGAGACTTATTAATCATGAATGCTCTGCCTTAGCTTATGCTCGTTTCTGGTTAGCTTTTTTTTCTTTAACTTAAATTAACCTGTTTCTTTTCAGTTCCATTTCGCCTCAGGGCTTTTTACCTTTCTTTCTGTTTGTCCTGTTCTGTGTCTGCTGGCTGGCCCCAGGCATCTCCCTCTCTTTCTCCCTTGTTTGTTTTTCTTGTTCTTAAGCCTAGAGTTCTCCTTCTCTTTATTCTTTTCTCAGCCAAGCCTATCCCTCTTCTGCCTAGCTATTGGCCATTCCGCTTTTATTAGGGCAATCAGGTGCCTTAGGCAGCCAAGGTCAAACAGATGCAGCACATCTTTACATAATTAAAGAGATGCAGCAGAAACAAATGTAACACATCTTTGCCTAGTTAAAATAATATTCCACAACAGACACCTACGTTCTATTTAACACAGAAGGAGGGCACAGACTATGAAATCCAGTGGGCATGTCTTGGTGGATGGCTACCTCAACACAACTGTTGCCAGAGAGACTCTTGGAAACATCCAGGCTATCCTACAGAACTACAGATGTGGAAGAAATCAAACTGATGAAAATTTCATGAAATAAGGAGGATAACAATACATCTTTCATAATGAACACTGTTCTTCTTTCTGCTACGTGAGGTTTCATTGTCAGCGCTGCTCTAGACCGTGGGTGGCAGGATTATGAAGTAACTGGCGAAATCTACTGGGTCAATCATTGGTTGCCAACACATCAATTGCTGTAAGGCAGATGGATAGGAGATACTCTCATCCCTGTTTGTTGAGCACTGAGATTTTTTTCCTTCTAATAGTGTGCTTATCAGCTGCTATAAGGCTACAGTGATTAAAAATACTTTATTACAACTTTATGTTTATCCTTTGTTCATTTTAAAAGCCCTCCTAGTATAACAAAGAATCAACATCTCCATCAATGAATTATGAAACCAATATTTAGTGAAAAAAACAAGTGGTATTTTTAGAATAGGTCATCAATTCAATTTTTTTGTCATGTAGAAGAATCACCCAAGAAGACCCATTTGAAGGGTAGTTTGAAAACCTAAACTATATACGTTTATGAAAGTGGTGTAACTGGAATTGTGAACTAACAGGGGACATGGAGCCCCAGTTGGATAATCTCACATCACCAGCTGAAGCTTGCAGTACTGGGAATGTGTTACATTTAATTGATCTGTGGTCAAAGTCGCCTCATGGAAATCCCCAAACAACCCAAACCACTGCCAAGGCTATGGCTTGCTCTCCACAAACTGATTGTGAGGTTCTCTTGCTGAAGACAACACCTAGACAATTCATTGAACATGGAGAAATCAAGCTGGAGACTACTAGCCTTCACCCCACTGGCTAGTGTTCAGGGTACTGGAAAAAGTGAGAGACGTTGGAACACTCTGGTCTAAATGGGATATCCCTCTCTGCCAGTTCCCTTCCCTCAGGGCTCACAAAGCCCGAAGAAGAGGAGGAAGCAGAAAGAGTGTAAGAGTCAGGGAATGGAGAATCTCAAGAAAATAAGGCCTTCTAAATAAAGCAGGGCTGGTGCACACCTGAACTCACAGGGACTGGGGCAGCACGCATAGAGCTGCACAGAGCTGCAAAGGCCTGGTTATGATGGGGTCAGAGTGCCCAAAGGAGGCTGGACCCAAGCCACCATTCCTAAGCCAGAGTGTAAATATGAGTATCTTTGCATCCATATGTATTTCCTGAGCCTTTTCTTAGCCTTTTCTTCTGATTGCTTGTTTTGTCTTATTCTGGTTTGTTATTTTATATAATTTTATTTTATTAGTATTAGTGTTTGTATCCTAATGAGTTGGGGGGGGGGATTTGGGTGGAGTAGGGGAAGTGGGGGAGGATCTGGGAGGAATTGGGGGAGGGAAACCATAAACAGAGCATATTGTACTAAAAATGTATTTTCGATAAAAACAAAACACTGTTCTCAGTACCCAGTCACAGAAAAAACTCATTAGGTCTGAAGTAAGGTCTTAGGACCAAAACTTTAAGTAAGTGTTGGTCTGGTTCTGAAATAGCAGTCCACAGCAAGACGCATAGAATAACCCCAACAATCACTAATGCATCTTGTCTGTCTCCAGCAACTTGCAGACTCAACCTACAGCGCGAAGGAGTTCTGGCTAGAGGATCTCTCAAACGTTAATCCCTGGAAGAGTGGTGTATTAGGAAAATGTGTACAGTTCGACCAGAACTTTCTCTGGTTAGCAGTAAAACTACAAAGATGATCTGTGGTACAATGAGGTGCAGAGAAAAGAGTTTGTCTCCTTAGGTAATAGCAGAGAGTAGAGAACTTGCTTTGGATGAAGAGCTGAGGGTGAGAACAGGCAGACAGCGCAACTCCACAACAATGCTGTGGTTAATTAGGATGCCCCCTGAGACTCGACCACACGGCATTTCCCGGGAAGGGCACTACCAGCAAGTGAGTAGGAATTAAGATTGCTTGTAGCGCCTGCACTATGGGATGGCATGCCAGCCGGGAACTAAACTGGAGACCTAAACACACACGTACACAGACAGACAAGACACGGGGACACGGGTCGTCCTTGGTACAAGAGCACCAAATTTATTGTACTCCAGGGAAGCTTATATAGGGATCCTTAACCGATAGCCACACCCAAGCTCTCAGGATCTTTCAGCTGCAAGCCTCACCAGAACCCACTCCCCTGCCACCAGGGTCTCGTGCTCAGAGCAGCTGCAGGCACAGGAAAACAAGGCAAAGGGTCTGAGGCAGGCAAAGAAAGTCAAGGGGCCAGGGGTCTGCAGCCCCCAACAATTGTTTTCAGCCTAACTGTGTATGTAGCTTTAGCAGTTACTATACATAAATACAAAGGTAAAATGTAAATATTTCTACTTCACTAAAGCCTAAGTGTTCTCAAAGAATACCCAGCCATTTCGAGTTTTAAAACCAATGAGCTGAGAAGACGGTGCAGTGCCACATGAGCCTGAGGACTGGAATTTGAATCCCCAGAACTCAAGCAGATGTTGTGTAGGTATCAACATCACACCGAAGAGGCAGAGATGAGATCCTCAGAACAGGAAACCTAGCTAGACTCACAAATCAATGAGCTCTATGTTCAAGTGAAAGATTCTGCCTCAAAACATAAAGAGGAGAGTGATGGAGGATGACCTCTCATGTAACCCCCTGGATTCCACATGTGTGTACACACAAACCCACACAAATGTGCCCACCTACATGTGAACATTCAAACACATATGCAATCACGCCATATACATACACAAAATAAAAACTAAAAATGCGAGTGAAAAAAATCAATGCATCTCTGGGTTGGAATCCTGGGATTGCTGTGACAAAGAACTCTCAGGCTGTGTCCTTTACAGAAACCAATGTCCTCACAGTTCTGGAGTTTGTAAGTCTGAAATCAGCGTGCCAGCAGGTTCGTCAAAGAAAGATTCTGTTTGAGCTTCCTCTGGCCTCTGAGCTGCTCATCTTCCTATGCGTCTTTTCTGTGCCAGCTGCATCCCAATCTCTCCTCACACAGTCAAAATTTCACCAGTCAAAGGTGACTCTGGTGACCACATTTCTACTTCATTACTTTTGGAACTAAGTGTGGTCTCTGAACGGCCAATGAAGGACATCCTCTTCTTGGGAGCGACAAATTTCAATGCATACAACACTGTTAATTATCCTTGTAAATTCCTATACTTGTGTTTTGGGGTTGGGATTGAAGATCCCTAATAAATAGGTTTGGAACAGAACGTATGTAAATATGTATGCACACGCACACACACACACACACACACACACACACACACGCACACACCACTTTGGGCTAAAGCACTTGGGTGTGCAGGAGTGATGAAGGCAATGGAAATGAGCCGGTGAACAACGTAAAGGAAGTGGATGCCTTGCCCTTGTCCTCCAGGGTCTTCCATTCATTTCCTACGCAAGAAACAGGCGTGAGGGAAGATGAAGTCTGCTAGCTAAACTGAATTGAATTTGGAGCGTGTTTGGGTTCTGCAACCAAGATGCCCAGGCGAGGCTGTAATTGTTCCTTCACTGCTCACACTAGCCTGGCGTCCTTCCAGGAAGATTGGAACAAAGCAAACTGGAGACAAGTCGCCACCCAAGCATAAGACAGGAGAGCATGTTTGGACTCAGTTATTTTAATCTTGAGCATGGGAAGCTAAGTGGTCACCAACGGTTTTCATGCAGCTCTCCCCGAGGCTTCTTGTTGTTTTTGTTCTCTTTGTCTTTTACTTTCTCTTCTGAACACAGCCACACTTTTATACATCACTATTTCCCTTAGGACAAGATCACATAGATACAATGGGAAACACTTTGGTAAATTAAGTTAGGCTTTCAAAAGCTTGCAACTGCAAATAAGAAATAAGAGTCAAGAAAAGGTCAAATGATGAATCAAGTTAATCCTGTAATTTAAATAGGATTTTTTTTAAAAAATGAGAGTGGAATTGTGCTATTTTAGTCACTTGTAGATTTAATAGGAAGAAAAGTCTCAGATCCACAGCTGTTTGTGTTTCATGTAATAAACTAGAATGGAAGTGAACGGTAGTGATTCATAGGATTCCCTTTGATCCTGAATGGCATTTCTGGTACAAACTTTTAACATTTTGTTTCCTCATCTTGCTCGGAAACAGTATCTCCACCACAACCAGCCTCTTCCTTGATACCCTGTAGGCAGTTATACCATAAATAAGGTTCCTGATCTACATTTGTGTTTCTCTATGGGTCTTTCTAAGGATATGGAGAAGGACAGCAAACGTCTGAGGGGTTATTGCTGTGAAGAGACACCATGACCACAGCAACTCTTAAAAAAGAAATATTTAATTGGGGTGGCTTACTTACAGTTGAGAGGTTCAGTCCATTATCATCACTACAGAGAGCATGATGGCATGCAGGCAGATGCGATGCTGGCGTAGCTGAGAGTCCTACAGTTTGCAGGCAGCAGGAAGTTGATGGATACACTGGGTGGTATCCTGAGCGTAGGAAAACTCAAAGCCCGCCCCCACAGTGACACAGTTCCTCCAACAAGGCCACACCCATGCCAACAAGCCACACCTCCTACTAGTGTCACTCTCTATGAGACTATAGGGGTCAATTACATTCAAACTACCACAGCATATAAAATAAAAAATCAGGCTTTAAATTTATTTCTTACAAACTTTACTTGTGTTAACAAACTTGTCATTTTGCTAAATCAGTATGCACAGCTAAAATTGATAACAGAATCAAAGGTATCCGACTTCATCTCTCGCTTTTAACTGTTTTTCTTTGTATGCCTAAAATGCAGTTGTACTTTTGAAACAATGTTCTATGAACTAGAGAACAGAGCTTCACTTGTAGCAGAGTATTTTCATTAACCTACTTATTTTCATTGCTTCTAGTTAAATCGTTAATAAAGAATTTTCCCAAAGTGATACAAAGCACAGGATTTTAAGAAAAAAAATCTGAGGCTTGCATAATTTTACTTGGCTAAAAATTCACCATATGCTCTGACTTGAGCTGTCCCCTTTAGGGCAGTGACTGTTGTACCCAACTGGATCTGGCCTTAAGTCTCTGCTTTGATAATGAGTTTAAAGAGGCACTTGCTTACTTTATCTTCCTTAGGCTGACTGTGCTCCATGTTAGCCTGAGATGGTGTTCATCTAAGAGGACTCTGCAGAGAGGAGACAGCAGATGCATGATGATTAGCAGCCACTGGGTTAGAAATCGCCTAGGAGACACACTTCTGGGTGTGTCTTTGAGGATGTTCTCAGAGAGGTTTAACCAAGAAGGAAGACATAGCTGAAGATAGATGGCACTAACGTAGGCCTGTGCTCCGAATACAAAGGGCAAGGGAAAAGAAGAGCATTGGTCCTCACCTGTCCACTCCTTTCCCTGCATCCTGGTCAGCTGTAATGTGGGAAATCTAGCTGCATTCACCCATACCATAAACTCTGCCATGCTTTTCCCTCCATGGGCCAAAATAAACCCTTTGTCACATAAGTTGCTTTTGCTCAGGTATTTGGTCACATGAATGATAAATGCTTTACTTCTACTAGAACTCACTTTCCTAAGCTATTCTGAACGTTAACTGAGATTAGAGCTATAAGGAAAACAGGGCATTGGACTCAGAACAATGCAGAAATTAGGTTGGCCAACTGCCTACCCCAAGCAAGGACCCTTGACTTTGTAGCTGTGGTTTGAACACACTCATGAAGGAGTGCTTACCAGCGGCCAGTGTTCCTGGCTCTGTGATGAACTGCTTTAATTATGACCATATTTTCTAGGTCACTTTATGCATAAATATTGACACCCTGCGTCAAAATTAGTATTAGAAAATTGCAGCCCAAGACTTTTAGGGTTTCTCAATTGTGAGGACCAAAGCTCACATAGCAAGGAAAAAGAACAACATCATAATATCTAAATGAAATAGTGTGTGCTTAGGAGGATATCTCTTAGAAAACGGATGGCTCTTTGTTGAGAACAAAATATGATTACGGTGTTTGCAGGCCAGTAATCTCATACTGTTCAGTAAGGCTAGCTGTAGCTATTTTAGAATGCGGACCTTCAAATTGACAGGACACTCAACTGTGCTAGCCTTGACTCTGTGCAGTAGGATACAGGGGAGATGCATCTTCAGAAAATCAGTGTGGTGATCTGGTGTGGGAGGTCCTTCTATGTGTTGCTTGTATTGGTTAATGAATAAAGAAACTGCCTTGGCCTGTTGATAGGGCAGAACTTAGGTAGGCATGGAAGACATAATTGAATTCTGGGAGGAAAAAGCATAAAGAGAGACGCCATGGATCCGCCACAGACAGATGCTGAGAATTTTACCTGGTAAGCCACTGCCATGTGGTGATACACAGATTAATAGAAATGGGTTAAATTAAGATGTAAGAGTTAGCCAAAAAGAAACTAGAGCTCATGGGCCAAGCAGTGATTTAATTAATACAGTTTCTGTGTGGTTATTTCAGGGCTAAGCTATCCTGGTGGCCAGGTTGCTGGGATGAACAAGCAGCCCCTCCACCTACATGGATGATCTGGATCTGTGCAACAGCAGCATGTGCAGATACACACGAGCGGTCCACACTAGTGTCAGGATACACTACTTTGGTTTCAGTGGGCAATAATACCTCCACACATAAATAGTATAGTTTGTACTTTCTTTACCTGTCCTTATGGATTTAGTGTTCCCCTTGTGTGTGTTGCTTTGACTGTTATCAATGCATTGTAATGTCAATACCATGAGACATTTTTGTTTGTTTGTTTGTTGTTTTATGTGAGAAGCCTGATTAAAGAATGACAAGCCTTCAAAGAGAAAGGACATGGGAACTGGGCAGACTAGCAAAATGGGCAGAAGAAAGGGGAAGACCGGAGCTGTTCCTGAGCTAGAACCATCCACTGCTCAGGTTCCAACTCAGTGGCGTCAGCTGAACTATCTCACATAGGGGCACTGGGAAGCATCTAGAGATATTTCTGGTTGTCTCTACTGTACCCCACTGGCATCTACTGAATAGGGACGTGCATGCTTCTAAACATCCTGTAACCCCACAACAAAGAATTTGGTCTCAATGCCAGTCTTGGGTCTTTATGCCTAAAAAGCCCTACAAATTGAATGTCGAGGTCATATATATGTCCCTACATATATTTTATCAGAGGATATCTCTGATTGTAATAAAGTAATTCTTACATTTTATCAATCTCACTTTTCAGCATTATAAATATTCTATAATATAAAATAGAATTATTTCTGGATGTGACATGGGCGTAAGATTTTTTTCCAAAGACACAACTTACTCTGATCAAATAGTGAAGTTAGAGTTTTCTTCCTTCCAATACGGTAGAAAAGAAAAGCATGTGGCCACCAGTATGTAAGGGATATGTAAATCCCTTCAGCTTGTTTCCTTTCGTGGGCACTGCACAGACTCTGACGACCCACAGCAGTGTGGGGCAGCAAAGACTGCTCTCTGTTTTCAATACAGTCTACGAGGTGAACTGACGACTGTCAACGGATTAGCGAGGGGAAAGAAGCAGAGTTATTCCATGTGTGGTACACCTAAGCTACAGGGCTGATCCAAAGGTGAGAACGAGCTGATGGGCTGGACCGTCACACTCTAAGCCATTGCTTTTTGTAAGACATTCTGTCACATTAGTGAGAAAGGTTACCTAGTGCACCTCCTCCTCTCAAATTCCCAGAGAGAGAGAGAGAGAGAGAGAGAGAGAGAGAGAGAGAGAGAGAGAGAGAGAGAGAGAGAGAGAGAGAGAGAGGGAGAGAATGACTTGGGGAAAGAGACGAGGTCCTGGGACCCCTGACATCTGAACATTGCAGTCTGTGTGGGTGTGTTATTAACCTCCATCATCCTCTCTGTGATAGGAGTTAGTTTTTCTGAAGTAGATTGGGTTTTCTGGGGAGTATTTATGACCACTGAGTTCCTTTAATAGGACCTGTAGTTAGAAAGGAGAAGGTGAGAGAAAGCATGTATTGTTCTCTTAGAGCCTTCGGTTTGAAGTTCCAAGCATTATGCTTTCATTGGCATTTTATAACTTCACCCCAGAGAAACAAGCTCAAAGGAAGCCGACCATCTCCCTTCATATTCTAGACTAGACAGGAGACTACATAATTCTCATCCCCTTGGTCCTTTGTTACTGTGAACCGTAATTCCTGGGTGCCGTGCACTGAGTGCTTATTTTCCCTGGGTGGGTTGGCGGCTGATTGTAATGAACAGCTGAAGATTCGCCTGTGTAATCTACTCTGGGCAGACAGGTATTAAAGGTGTCTTGGTCCACCTTCTGTTATTATAGCAAAATACTCATCACTGGGAAGTTAATGAAGGAAAGAAGCTTATTTGGGCCACAGTTTGGAGGCATGGAGCCGGCAGGGACCCTGTGCTTTTCCACACCAGGGTGGAAAGTAGAAGGGCAAGTGGGTGCACTCGAGGGCACAAAGCCCAGAGGAGAATGGTTTGCAACAACCAGCTCTAATCCCATGGAACCTTGCAACAACCAGCTCTAATCCCATGGAACCTTGAAGCCTCTTCTGGGATCGAACTCACACCTGTGGATATGGCATCGGTTCCTTCTGTGGGTACTCCAGAGTCCTCACTGTGGAGGGCACAAGTCACAGCCCAGAGGGATGTATGCATGCTTCTTTTTCACGGCTATGACTGAAGCACGAGATCATAACTCAGTCTCAAGCTACTACTAATGCCATTGGTTAAGGCAAGTTTGAAGGGTGGGTCCAAGGTGACAGGCGACCCTACAGCTCTAACACTGAGGACAGAGGTAAACAATAATTTACCCCGCCAGACCAGACCAACTGAGCACGTGTTTTCTCAAAGAGAAAACTGTCTTTAAAGGCAACACATGACTTTAACTATGGGAAAGAAAGGCTGGCGCTGACCATGTGGGTTGCGTCCCCAGGCTCTGCACACGCGTGTGAGAAACCGAGCCAAGTGGATTTTTCCGTAGTCTCCTCTCAGCCATTTGCTAAATGTAACTAACGTTTTTGGGTGACCCACCGTTCTCTTGCTGGGAGGCGCTCAGCAGGAGCAGAGGACTCTTCACCGTGTAACTGCTCAGCCCTGATGGCTTCGCTGCAATTATTTGCTACTATTTACAGCATTTGCAGAACAGAGGGAGAATGTCAGATAAGCACATGATATTTTCCTCATCTCTCCCTCCAAGGGATATGGCTTTGTAATTTGTTTAGCATTTTAGTAAATCCATTAACCTTTCACCCTGGACGCAGAAAATGGGTTCGATGGTTTAATTCTGTTCCCCCAGGAGTCTATAACCACATCGTAAGCTGCAGCATGTTGGACATTAATTAGAATGCATTTACAGTCACATCCAGATTCAGAATAATGGGAGTCTAGAAAATATGTGCTAAGGACAGCAAAGAAACGAGCCTCCCGTGATCATGCTGATTTCTCAGTGTTCACCTTGGTTTCTGTTGACAGGAGTGGTTTCTGTTTTTGCGATGAAACACCATGATCAATAGCAAGCTGGGGAGGAGAGGGTGTATTTGGCTTACACGTCAGTATTGCTGTTCATCACGGAAGGAAAACAGGACAGGAACTCAAATATGGCAGGATCCCAGAGGCAGGAGCTGATGCAGAGGCCATGGAGGGGAGCTGCTCACTGATTTGCTTCCCATGGCTTGCTCTGCCGACCTTCTTTTAGGACCCAGAACCATCTCCCCAGGGTGGCACCACTCACCACGGGCTGGGTCTTCCCACGTTAATTACTAAATGAGAAAATGCCTTCCAGCTGGATCTCACAGAGGCATTTCCTCAACTAAGGTTCCTTCTTCTCTGGTGACTCTAGATTGTGTTGACACACAAAACCAGCCAGAACAACTAGCACTGGGGCAACAACAGTAGATTACATTTTGTTTCATAGTTAAGACTTATTTTATTATTCCTTAAAATTACATTTACAGGTATGTGTTTGTGAGCGCTTGTGCTATGGAGGCCAGAAGAGTGTGTCAGATGCCCTGGAGTTGGAGTACAGGTGTTTGTGAGCTTTCCATCATGGGTGCTGGGAACTAAACTTGGGCCCTCTGCAAGAGTAGTGCAGGCTCTTAGCCGTGGAGCCAACGATCCTGCCCCGCCATAATTTGCTGTCTATTGCTGTGATAAACACTGACTGAAGCAGTTTGCTTAGTCTCATGGTCCTGCTCACAGTCGGTTGCTGTGGCAGGAACTGAAGCAGAGACTATGGAGGCACGCCCCTTACTGGCTTGCGTCCCTTGGCTTGCTCAGCCCGTTTTCTTACACAGTCCAGAACCATCTGTCCAGAGGGGACGCCACCCTCAGTGGTTCGGATCCTTCCATAAAAATCAGGACAGGCTCCAAAGCTACAGATAAAACCCTGTCTAGAAAAACCAAAATAAATAAATAAATAGATATTAAAAAAGAAAAAGAAATATCAATAATCAAGAAAATGTCCCGCAGACTCGTCTGCAAGCCAAGCATACAGAGACATTTTCTTGGCGGAGGGTCCCTTTGTTCACATGACCTAGTTTGTGTCGAGTTGACACAAAAATCAAATCAGCACAAACCTCAAGTTAATCTAAATAAAAAAAAATCACTCAAAATAAGGCCTTCTTTCCTGAGTGTGATTGCCACTGATTTCCGGCAGGTCTCTTGAAGTCTTGAGTACTCACGGCTTCTCAGGGTGCTGTGATGTCTAGTGCTTGGAATTTACAGGAATATTTTAGAAGTCAGGAAACAATTGTTTGAATCTTGCATGGAAAGGCAGCTTTAGCTTTTCTGTTTCCCTTTACACCTCTGGAATCCAGTCTGAAAAGCATGGAGGGCATTAGTAATCTCCTGCAGTTAAGGTGGCAGAACTGAAGGCAGGCTCCTAGGCTCCCAGGCTCCCAGGCTCCCAGGCTCCCAGGCTCCCAGGCTCCCAGGCTCCCAGGCTCCCAGGCTCCCAGGCTCCCAGGCTCCCAGGCTCCCAAGCTCCCAGGCTCCCAGGCTCAGGAGAGCAGCTACCTGTGCCCAGAGGCCCTGTGCCATCCGCGTGCGCGCATGTCTCAACTCACTAGACACACAAGGCTAAGGGCAGGTCTGCTCCAGAATGGGATTCAAGCTCTTTTGCCCAGGTTCCTGCCACTGGAGGTGACACTGGGTAACTCCGGTCTCTTTGGACACAGGGTGTGTCCTTACTTTGAAGACGTTTAGACTATTCTTGTAGTCAGGCTAAGTTCCTTCATCTTTCTTGTGTCTGATCAAAGGTATGTCTTCAGGCCAAGTTCCAGTATTACAGCGATGCCCGAGGACTTCATCTGAGTCTGGATGGACAGGATCCAGAAGTTGAGAGGACACGTGTGTGCCAATCTTGAGCGTTTCCTTGGTTGTTACTTGATGGGAACAATATTTTATCAGAAGGCCTATGTCTCTGACGAGGTTGAATTCTACTCTCCTGTGAAATGGAAGTGGGTGAGGAGGGAATAGATAGTAGGCTACATAGGCATGGTGATTTGAATGAGAATGGCCCCCAGAGGCTCAGATATTTGGATGCTTAGTCGTCAGGAGGTGGCACTCCTTGAGAAGGACTGAGAGGTGTGACCTTGTGGAGGGAGCGTGTCACTGAATGTGGCCTTTTACATTTCAACAGCCCGGGCCAGGTGCAGTATTGCTCTCCTTGCTGCTTGTGGATCCAGATGTAGAAGTCTCAGCTCCTTCTCCAACACTGCATGCCACCAACTCCCTGCCATGATGATAATGGACTAACTCTTGGAACGTGTAAGTGGGCTCCAATTAAAGGCTTTCCTCTCTAAGCGTTGCCATGGCCACTGTGTCCCTTCATAGCACCAGAACAGTGATGAAGGCAGAAAGTCTACAGTTTTGTTCCTATATTTTTTGAAAACTGAATGGAGGAACCTCAGGGGCATGTATGTGAAGAAAGTTCCCTTTACTGGGCACAATTCTCTCTCTCTCTCTGGTTAGGAGGGAAGTAGCAAACGTGGGGAAGAGGAAAGAGAAGCGTTGGGGGGGACGGAAGGACTGAATGTGGATGAGGAACAACGCCTTTAGAAAGACAAGATAATTACACAGTGGGAAGCAGAACACTGCTCCTGTCAGAGAAAGGGGATGAGAAATGCGTGCAGGAAAGTGCAGCACCCAGCAGTTAAACTATTAGAATATTCTTCAAGGAAAAGTATCCACTTTCAAAATAGCTTTCAAATGTGCTCTTGTGACAGAAACCTGGCCTAGGAAAGAATTTTAAGTCATTTAATACACAAGCCTCTCCTACTTTAAAGATTTGGAAACTGAGCTACAGACAACTTAAGTGACAAAGACCCATTATTTACAGAGCAGGTGTATGAATAATCAGCTTTTAATTTCATGCTCCAGCCTGAAAGGGGCCATCCAAAGCTATCTACAGACAATCTCAGGTCTCGTGTATATTTTACGTTAAAAGGCAACAGGGACTTTAAAACTGTGACAAAGTCAAAGCTGGTTCTGGGTACCTAGACACTGTGGTCCCTGCTGGCACCTAGTTGGCACTCTGACCATTGTGCCGCCTCCTCTGAGTGATCAGGAATGAGCTCTCCCCATTTCTTCTTCATAGTTCCCCAGGGAGCCTCTCTCAGGAGTAACAGCTTTCCTTAGGTTTCCGACTTTCAAGTTCAGCTGAGAATTAATAATATTTAAGGCCTTATCCAGGTCTGGAACTTCTTTTCTTTTAAAAGTATTGTGTGAATAAGGGCTTTTGGAATATTTGTGTATGTACTATTTTGGTTTCCAAGTGACAATAGACAGTTTCCCAGCTTTATCAAACCAACTGGCCTTCCATCAGATGGCGTTACTTATTGGGGCCAAACTATGTGGATCACTTGCATTCTCTAACCCTTTCCTCATTAAAAAAAATACTAAAAAATGACTTTCTTCAGCTCTTTGAAAATTATTTCTCTGTGAACACGGTACCATAATGGAGACTGTGCCGTGTGCACAACGAACCAGGAAGCATCCAGGCTACCTTCATGGTGCTTGCCCAACATGCTGCTCCCTTGCAACCTTCATGTACATAGACAGCAAAAACGTTGTCCTACTTCTCAGAATCCATGATTCCATAGAAGCAAGGCATAAACGTAGACTATTCAGAACACAAGCCAAGAGCGCTGAGGAAAAACCTCTCACATCTATCTGCAAGTTGTATTCCTCAGAACTCTATCTTCGCTGGCACAGAAGCGTCTTCATCTTCAAGTCACACAGACTGCCACCAATCCTCACTTGAGTGTTCTTCTGGTGGAAATTCAAAGAACTGTATCGTACAAGAAAGCTGTTTCTGTAAGTTATCAACATATGACCTCATAGTTAGAATATTCTCACTAATTTTCCCTGGGAAGTTATAATTCTGTAGAGGAATATGCAAAAGCTTCTCTCTGAAAAAAATCATACACAGAAACTCTGTAGCCAGTTAATTCTGGATTGTAGTTACTACCAGGTTCCAAGTTCCTTGTGCCGCCTTTACTATGTTTATGATCAGTAATTCAGAATGCGTCCTCTTTTGAAGCCATACATACATATCGCGGAGCCTTCGGAATGGGCAGAATGTCAGCGAGGGCAGCTCGGGGTTAATTATTCACTCTGAAGGGAGGATGCCAGACAACAAACCACCAACACACTTCTTGCCACACCTGGGGTTTTCTCTGTGGGATTTCCATCCTAGTGTTGACAAAACTCGACTTTGGATAGACTCGAAGGATTGTTGGGACTATGCCAAAGTACTAATAGAGAGTGGGACCTCCTCCATGCCCCTTCTCCATGCCCCTCCTCCATGCCCCTCCAAAGAGGACCACCTCTTTCCCTGTCAGAAAGAAAACAAGTATTTTATGAATTTCCCAAATCAGTGTGAATGGTGAAGGCTTCCAAACCAAAAGCCTCTAATTATTGTCATTCTTTGTAGTGCCCTGAACTCTTTCCTGAGAGAAAGCTTGGTTTGAAACTAAGTTGAAAGCTACCGCCCATGGATAGGTCGCGTAGGCGGACTAAATACGCTGCCTGGTTGAGGCTAAGGTGCAGGCTGCAGACACAGCATCAGGCTTAACTTGCTGAACAGTCCTGGAAGCAATTGGAGCTAATGCAGTGCCCCACTTCCCAGCTGAGTGAACAGGCAGTCCGGAGTGTAGGAGTCCTGACCCCACAAAGGAAACTGATTTGTCTTGGGGCTGACACTTAGGAAGAGCTGCCTGTTCCCCTCTTGGAGTAGTAAGTCACTGGGTAAGAACCCATGACATTTTTAAGAAAGTCTGTGTTTAGAAAGTCGGGTGTTTCTTGGGGGTCTCACATACTTCAGTGTTTGCCAGTGGGTGCACACACAATAAGGAAATAGTGCTTATAAAAAGAACATTGTAAGGTTGGTGAAGATATTTTCCCATTCTGTAGGCTGCTGTTTTGTCTTGCTGACCATGTCCTTTGCTTTACAGAAACTTTTCAGTTTCAGGAGATCCCATTTGTTAATTGTTTCTCTCAGTGTCTATGCTACTGGGGTTATATTTAGGTGTCTCCTGTGTCAATGCATTCATGTGTACTTCCCACTTTCTCTTCTGTGAGGTTCAATGTGGTTAGCTTTACGATGAGGTCTTTGATCCATTTGGACTTGAGTTTTGTGCATGATGATAGATATGGATCTATTTTCATTCTTCTACATGTTGATATCTAGTTATGCTAGCACCATTTGTTAAATATGATTTCTTTTTTCATTTTATATTTTTTGCTTCTTTGTCAAAAATCAGGTGTTTGTAGGTGTGATCTCCAAAATATACAAAGAATGCAAGAAATTGGTCATCAAAAGAACAAATAATCCAATTTAAAAATGGGTACCTACCTAAACAGAGAACTCTCCACAAAGGATTCTAAAATGGCTGAAAGACACTTAAGGAAATGCTCAACATCCTTAGGCTGCTAGGGACCTGGGTGACACATCAGGTCTCGGTCTGGATATAATAACCTGATCTGGTGCCATCTTCTAATGCATCTGTTGGGTCCTCATAGACCTGTGGAGCGAAACCTGCCACCTTGGGGCTACAGAATGTGAGGTTAACACCAACCATTTAACAGTTTGCTCTTTAGAAAGAAGGGAAATCTGTGAGAGGTTCTGGAAAACTGAGACCCCATAATGGGTTCTTCTGTTTGCTTCATCTGCGTTGGGCTCCTTAGCCATCATCTCCTGTCCGTGTCAAGCCAGGAGGTAGGTTTAGTATGGAGAACAGAAGTGTTCTTAGAAACAGAGGGGTGGGATGTCTTTCAGTGGGTAGCCCGAGCATGCACAAGATTCCAGTTCACTCTCCAGCATCAGAAAAGATTTATTCATTAGTATATTGGTAGGTAATTAATTATCTAGCACCATGTTTCTCTTAAGCAATTTCTCTTATCTCGGAAAAAAAACTTTACTTCCAAATTTCTCTCTACTGTGTAATGATATCCTTCAAAGCCCCAGGAATTGGGTGTCCGTCCTGAAATACATTCCCCAGCATAGAAAGTCTCGTTTTATGGTGAACTTTCTGGATGTAGCAAAGGCTTTTTCCCTAAGGAAATAAGTGTGGGCTGGAGGAGGGGTATTGAGTCGTTTCTTTGGGAAGGATCTGGTGCAGATAAACCCTTATCTGAGTCTATACCTGTTACTACTGGACCCTGTGTGACCTGAGACAGGGAAAGTGAATGGCTTTCTTAGATTACTGGGCAGCTTGAAGTTTTCTTCTGAAGTCTACCCCCAGCTGGCTGGCTTGTGCAGGCGAAGTCTTGATGTCCTTAGCATGAACAGCTGCTGACAAGACTTCAGTGGGTACAGATGGGAAGGCTGCTCATTGCTCACACTTCCTCCCTTAAGGGTACAGCCAAGTGACAGTCACATGCCAATCCTCATACCTTACTGAGCATAACACCAGCTTTCCACGCTCTTCCCTTTCCTTATTTCTGCAAACTGGGGAATGTCTGTCCATCAAACCCACACCCAGTCTCTGATCCCCTAAACCCTCACAAGTGTACACTAGCTTCTTTGTTACTGATCGTCCATTTTCTTGGGAACAATCTATTATGAAATGTTTATTTTTCAGCCAAACAAGGGAAAAAAGAGTGCCTAAGTACAAAACAAGCGGCTTTGAAAGTAGAAGACGAATAACCGAAGACAAGAAGAAGCTGGCTTAGAATCACAGATAGCGTCACATAACAGGAGGAGAGGAACAGAGCAGGAGGGGGGGATGCCTGATGATTAGCAGAACAAGCCTTTCCTAGGGTTAATAGTGCAGAAAACGTGGCTGATGCACCCTTTTCTCCCCTCCTTTAGTTTCAAAGATTGAACCTAGGACTTCATTCATACCGGTCAAGCATCCTGCCTCTGAGCTATCTTCCCCAGCCAGGTTAATGTGCTCTTAAAATATTTAAAGCAACTAATGGCCCAACATGGTGTTCGATTAAAAAATAACATGAATCTATTGATTGTGATAATGGACATAAAGATTAAGTGATGCAATTAAAAGGGGTTTCAGACAGAGTCTGTGGTTACAGGTGAATCGGTGAGTGGGTGAAAACCAAGCTATGCTAAGGATAAAGTGTGAGCTGAGGATGACGGTGGCAGCTACTTAGGAGCAGAGTCATCAGCAGCCCTTGACTGGATACACAGCACAATGGGTTTAGTAAGCCCAACAGATACCGAGTGCATGTGGTGAGCCAGTCACTCGGAGATGCCGAGGACACAGTGATGAAAGTTATTAGTTCTTTGAGAACTTCCCGAATGCATCTTGATCATATAAATCTATATCTGTCTCTATCTATCTATCTATCTATCTATCTATCTATCTATCTATCTATCTATCTATCTATCATCTATCTATCTGTCATCTATCTTTCTATCTATCATCTGTCTATATCCATTTCCTACTCTACCAAATTCCGTCTTCTTACCACCCACTCCAGCTTCTTTAGATGAGCCTATTAAAGACAAAACCAGGCAAGGAGAGTATGGAAGTAGGCTCAGAACAATACAGGTACAATTTTTATAAATTGCTTTTCTTTAAGTATATGGTATTGAAATCACTAATAGAAACGCAGGAGGAAATATAATGATCTTTCTGCCTTTTCTCCCTTTTCTCCTTAATATTTAGTCATTGAGAACTAATAAGCATAAATAAATATAAAAAGTGCTATAGTAACTCTTAGCAGTTTTGACTAATTGGCTTTTGTGTGTGTGGTATATACAGTATCTGTAGTTTGCCAAGAGAAAGGTGTTTTGCTGGGATTTGTGCGTATCCTGTAAGAGTCCCTTCCCTGCTAAGTCTCTCTCCCCTCTCCTCCCCTCCCTCGCTCCCTTTCCTCACTGCCTTCCCCCCCACACCTCTGTCATTAGTTTATATGCTGGTTGGACTTCCTCAGAATGTGGATTATCTCAGCTGACTGGAGGGAAAGAGAACAGAGTACTTGGGAGAAGGAAATAGTCTACAAAGACCTCATGGAAGCCAAATGTTACTGCTATTCACAGTAGAGTGGTTTTGGTCCTCTACTCAGAATTCCAGGGTCCTTTATGCTTAAGCCTCTGCTTCTTTTATATTTTCAGAGATGCAGAGGTTTGGGTATGAGTTGGATGCTCTCCTCCCAGATTGGTTCAGGGGCTGGAAGCCTGACTTCCAGTATGGTGGCGTTGTAGTGGTAGGGCCTGTAAGAGGTGACACCTTCTAGACACAGTGGTCCATACCTGCAGTCCCAGCATCCCATGGGCTACAATCCCAGCACCCCACAGCCTACAATCCCAGCACCCCACAGCCTACAATCCCAGCACCCCACAGCCTACAATCCCAGCACCCCACAGGCTACATCAGGAATATTATGAACATGAGGTCAGTGTAGGCTACACAAACAAAAAGCCCCCCCCCCAAAAAAAAACCAAGGTGAAACCTGGTGGAAGGTAAGTGGTTGCCTAATTTGGAAGGGCTTAATGAAGTTCTTGTGATGATTCCAGTTATTTCCTTCAAGAACAAATTGTTATAAAAAGAACAAGCTGAGTCCTGATTCTGAACCTCTCATATTCTAGCTTTCTGAGTGACCTCTCACATGCTGAACTACTAAGATACCATGACATGATGAAACCAGAAGCCAGCACCATACCTTCGGACCTTTAGCCTGAACAAATACACATTTTCTCTTTGGTCATTTTCCAGCCTCAAATTTTTGTTACAATAGAAGCAAATTGCATTGGCGGTCTCGTGACAGTAATGGTGTCATGTCACCTCTAGTGTGGATGTGGGCTAGAGTAAAAACATTCCTCTCTCCACGTAGCTAGAAGTAGAAATTTATCTCATTTCCAGCAGTCTGGATCAGCTGCTGTGGTTTCCTTTGGGGAAGCATCTCCTTGATTTCCGTTCCATATGAGGGCATAGGCGGTCCTGGGGTTAGAAGCTCACCATAAAGCTGCTTCCCTTGGAAGAATCCAGTGCCCACACAGAACTGCAGAGAAAGCAGCCTGTGTCTTGCCATTGGCTAATCTTCCTAATGTGAACATATTGTGTATTTTTGTTTGTGGCTGAAATGATTCAATCTTGCAATTGAATAGAGAGACGGATGCATGTTCCCAACAAGCTAGGGCTGAATCTCAGACATGGTCTGCCGACACACAGTGGTCGCTGATCAACAACAGGCACATGGTTCTGGTGTCAGATGACCATGTGTGGTGAGAAAACAGGCATTAATGAGTGCCTTTTTCAGTCTGAATCTTAAACCTCACCCATATAAACAGATGGTTTGATAGATATCTGGGGACTGTGTCTTCATAATCACGGTAGCTTCTTTAAATTGTTGAACTGAATTCTTTTTACAAATAAAATAATGCCCCCCAAGTTTATCTTCTCCCTGGAATTTACTAAATGCTCTTATTTTATGCCCAGTGATATGTAGCCATGTCTTCCAGTCAAACTTTATGCACCCTAAGCTTTATATTCTTCATAAATATTTTAGCTCAAATAATCTAAATTTCAAGTGTTACATTTTCCTCCCAAGACTGAAAATATAGCTATTGTTAATCATTTCTGATTTTATTAGCATCCTCTAAATATCATAAACAAGATTAAGAATATAAATCTTGGTTTAGATTATTTTTAAAAATGACTTTAGTTTTTGAGATCTTTTCAAAAATTTCAGAAAATATTTGGGAAGATTGTTCATTTTATCTGAATATTAAATCTTCAGTTGTGTATCTGTACTTACTTTATTCCCTTTGTGTATTTTCATTTCCTAACTGTCTAATCTGTTACCTTGTCACACCTCATGTCACTTGGGCATTCATATGCGTGTGTTTTCTCCCCCGGATGCAACCGCCACAGACCAGGAGTGTAGTTAGAGCTACTGTAGGCTCCACAATCAGCACATGTAGTCTTTCAGTTTTGCTAGTATCTCTCAAGCGAGATACAATACCAATGGCCACTATAGTATTTATACTACATTTAAAATCATCTAGAAATGAGTGAATGTGTACAAGAAGGCCAGTGTGTCATGCCAGCAGGGAAAGGTGCTTGCTACCCAGGACCCACATGGGGGCAGGAGAGAACCGGTTCCTACAAGTTGTCCTCTGAATGGCACGTGTGGCAAGACATTATCATTCATATGCACACCCGTGCGCGCGCGCACACACACACACACACACACACACACACACACACAAATGTAACACAAAATTTAAAAGGAAGTATATAGGAGAATATGCTCCTTTATAAGCAAATACTATACTATTTTATAGAAGACCCGAGTGCCCCCAGATTGGGTGTCCTGAGTGGGGTGTGGTGTGGGGGGAGGTGCTGGGTAATTGCTGCTAGCTAGCAATGGCTGTATTTCATGTTCCTCTTTTATTCTCCAGCTAGAAATGCTCACTTCGAATCTGAAGCTAACCACCCCTGCAGGGAAGGAGACAATCAGGAAAATTACACTAGGATATATGAATACCCAATTAGGGTCATACGTTTTGGGGTCTCTCAAAAGGATTGAGTCTTAGTAGGAAACTTGCCCACTAATAGCATAACTCAGTGTGAAGTGCTTCAAAACGTGCAAGATCATCTTAAGTTTATTCTCATTAGCAGGAAGATGAATAAGAAAACCGAGTTTTAGAAATTTTTAATTTCCCCAAGGATTGTGGGTATTTTGTTGTTGTTTGGTGGTTAGGTATGTTTTTAAGAATCAGCCATTGAAAGACACTTCAAACAACAGGTTCTGATGCCCCAACCACCATTTCGCACTTCCACATCCTCAAGAATGCAGTGGCTCAGTGGCTTTTCTCTTTGTGCTCCTCGCCGACTGTTTCCTTTCCAAAGGGGGCATCCAGACCTGATGCTGAAGCAACAATTCCTTTCTGAGCTCCATTCGACATCTGCTTTAGTCAAAAACTCTGCGAGAGTTTTGGAATGGTTTAGGACAATTACAATAAATGAGCCAAACTCACTCAATTTCTGGGTGCTAGCTCATTGGGAACTAAATCTGCTAACCCTGCAGACAGGCTCACTACCCTGAACTCTGGTGAGCACTGAGCTATGAAATACTCACTGTCTTGGGGGAGTCTGTTGATGATTTATTTACTTGCTTATTCTACCACAGTGTAGTGCACTCTCCTCAGGTCTGGTACCCGGGTACCACTGGCTTTCAAGCTTATTCTGTTTGCAGATGAGAACTCTTCCTTTCCCATTTCTCCCACTTCCTCCCCAGATAAGGTCTTAGTGAGTGGCACTGCCTCGGTGTCCCCACACCCATGTTCATCCCTTGTGTAGGTAACTTGTTTAGGTGATCTTCTCTTACTAATATCAGTGGGTACCAACCACGTGAACACTACTGTGCAAGGAATTGAAAGATAGTTTTGGCTTTAATGTAAAGGTGTTTTTTTCCTGTGAATTTTATCCTTAGGAAAGTTTAAGATGTACGTATGCATAAAAAGACAAAAAACAAACAAACAAAAAAACTATGTGTTAGAAGTACACAAGCAAGGAAAGACAAGGGCCCTGGAAAGGGTGAATGACATCTCAGGGGCCAGGAGATTAGATAGGTGAGTTCTTCACAGGAAAACACCAAGGTCAAGCATCAAGTGTCTTCTATACTAAAAGCCAACTGTGCACTCATGTGAAGTAGATGCACACACTAATCTCTGCAGAGCAGGTGTTTTCAGGGTCTGCTCTTACGTTCTCCTCACCACCAAGTGAACTGTGTTTATCATGAATCTGTCATGGTCAGTGCTAGTGAATCTGCTCTATGAAGGGGTTTAGACCCTCAGCAGTAGATCCTCTCTCTCTCTCTCTCTCTCTCTCTCTCTCTCTCTCTCTCTCTCTCTCTCTCTCTCTCTCTCTCTCTCTCTCTCTCTCAGCATTGTTGATCACTCCTTCTCCCATAATATTCCCAAATACCACCCTCTCTCAAGGTTTTTACCTCTCTGTCCTTCAACCTTTGTCAATTCTCAATTGAAACTTGTTGAAATGTCAGTGTGCTTCAAGGTTCTGGCTCTCCTCGTTGCTCTGTCTGCTCTTCCCCAGGGCTAAATTTCATCTAAGGTCTCAGTTAATGTCTTCATGTAACTTTGCTGTCTGTTCTGGCCATTGGCTATAGGAAATGCCCATCTAAATCACACTAAATCCTACTATTGTCTTGGGCTTCCTGAAAACACATGAAGAACATGCAAGTCTCAGGAATTGCTCTAGGAAAAAACATCTGAGGAACTGCAAGAGCAGTAGCATTTGGGGTGGAGCAATGAGCTGCAGTGTTCAGAAGGCCTCAACTCCCCTTTGAGGGGAGCTGAAGCTGATAGCTCAGTATCATTCCTAGGGGAGGGTGGAGGTCTAGCCTTTATATCCTCATGTTGATCTGCAGTGGATACAGTCACTGTTAGAAAGGGACTTGGCTTGAGTAAGGTTGGTTGTAGGTACTTAACCTCACTTTAACTCTATTTATAAACTTTTCCTAAATATATGACTTCTCTTATTTCCTTCCATTTGCTGTCTTGCTCCCCTGTTCATGCCAGACCCAAGAGACAGAGGGATGGGATCTGGACCTCATTCAGATCTTACTAGCAACTAATCCAATTTCAGTGTCTCCCGATCTATGTTTTTCTCACTTTTCCCCATTCCAGTTCTGACCTGCCATGGGGGACTCTCATGCAGATTCATTGGCTCCTATACCAACATCCACAATAGCTACTTTCCATCTTTTGTTGTTATGATAACGATGATTTTGAATGCATATATGCATGGGGGACAGTAAGTAGTGATACCTGTACATCGTGTGAACCCATCAGACAAGGACAATGAACATTTACATCACATTATTGTTATTTTCTATTTCGACACTTAAAGAGTTCTTCTGGTTATTGATAACTATGTAATAGCTTCTTACAAACTGAGCTGAAAATTCTAGAACTTATCATATTATCTGAGTTAGTATCTCTATCTCTTCTCCTCCCAAGCCTTCCCAGTCTAGTAACCACTATGCCTGACAAATCACAACCGTGGCAAAGAATTTCACCAGTCTGGTACAAAGACTACAACCTTACTTAGTCAGGGCTTCCGCTGCTCTGCAGAGACACCGTGACCATGGCAACTATTACAAAGGAAAACATTTCATTGACATCATCATGGCAGGGAAAAGACAGATATGGTGCTGACTACACCTTGATCACAAGGCAACAGAAAAGGGTCTGAGATACTGGGTGATATCTTGAGCATAGGAAACCTCAAAACCTATCCACCAGTGACACACTTCCTCCAATAAGGCCACACCCACTCCAACAAATTCACACCTCCTAGTAGTGCCACTCTGTACTATTTTCTTTCAAACTACCACACTAGCTATTCAGAAATGTTGGTGTGCTTTTGACCTAAGCTCTTGGCACGTTTCTCATTGTGCCATGCCTCCCATTCCACTCCCTTGTCACTTGAGACTGTCCATTCAGCTTCCAGGTCTTCACTCAAGAAAAAAGCTACTGTGGAATCTTTCTTGGTTATTTTTTTCCTTTTGGGGGTGACCCCATTCTTTAAATTTATTTATGACTTTAGTGTGTTCCAGCATACTATTAACTTTATAACTGCAATCTTAATTGCATTTTGTAGCCATGTCTGCACATTTGTATTCTCCCTGAAGGCAGACACGTAGCTGATTTGTTTCTGGACACTGTGGAAGAAAGCACATTCATTCACAGTGAGTGAAAAAGCCTTGCTAACAGCAGGGAACATCTGGGAAGAGAAATCTGAAAAGGTTTTGTATCCCTTTCCAGTAAGCCCAACGGCCACACGATAGAAATGTGCTGGGTGGAGATCTAAATGCTGGGTCCATTGGGGGGAGAAGGTACGGAAGAGGAAGGGGCTCAGCAGAGGGTTTTCCAGGAACAGCTGCCCACGGGGAAGAGTCTGCCAGAGACCAGTGGTCTCTGCCTGCTGTGTGAGTCCAGACATGGGACAGACACTGTCCAGGCCCTGAGGACATCGGAAGAGCCAGGAGGAGGGAGGGAGGGAGGGAGTCACGGAGGAAAAGAGCTCTCAGGGGCTCGGTGTTGTGGAGATTTGTTGGGGAATATTATTTTCAGGTAGGTGATTTTTGTTTACGCTGCATTTGTTTTAACTCTGTGAAGCTGTGTTACTGTGTCTGTCTAAAACACCCGATGGCCTAATAAAGAGCTGAATGGCCAATAGTGAGGCAGGAGAGAGGATAGGCGGGCTGGCAGGCAGACGCTGTAATCATGGAAGAAGGGGAGGAGGATGCCAGGGGTCAGCCACCAGCATGGAGTCAGAGTGAGAGTGGGATTGCAGAAGTAAGAAAAAGTAAAAAGCCCAGAGGCAGAAGGTAGATGGCATAATTTAAGAAAAGCTGGCAAGAAACAGGCCAAGCTAAGGCTGGGCGTTCATAACTAAGACTAAGTCTCTGTGTGTGATTTATTTGGGAGGTGGGTGGTGGGGCTCCAAAGTAACAAGGGTAAAACCTCGCACAATAGAGATTGAAGCAGTTTTGACCAAAGAGACAGCTCAAGCCAATCTATAAATAGGTAGATTAGTTGGTACAGTGTGGTAATAATAATGAATATGAAGGTTGTTTGTTCTTAGGTTCAGGGCTGGGTGGGCTATCCAAGCAAAAATCGAGCCTGGTTCCTTTAGCTTCCTCCTGGGTGGATCTACTCTTCTGTCATAGTTAACAAATGGTATCCTCTGACTCTCAAGTCTCCTCATTTATGTGATAAATTATAGTTGACATTTTTTTAGTCTCTACTATAGCCCAAGTGGGTTACTGTAGTGCAGGTATAAAGACCTGTATTCTTAGACTTTGGTAGAAAGGTGAGCTTTAAAATTAGAATGAAAATGTAGCAAGTGATTTTAAAAGTATCCTTGTAATCTGTTTTGAGATTTTGGGGGGTGTTTAGAGATAGGGTTTCTCTGTGTAACAGTCCTGGCTGTCCAGGAACTTGCTTTGTAGACCAGGCTAGCCTCTAGCTCACTGAGATCCTCCTGCCTCTGCAGCACAGGTTCTAGAATTAAGGGCGTGCACCACCACTACCCGTCATTTTGAGGTGGTAAAAATGAATGTATTTTAAAATACAATTCACACGACAAACAGAAAATAGTAAATTCCAAATTTATCTGCAAAGCCTTTGGTTTTTGTGCTATGGACTCCGCCTTTCGTGTTGTTTAGAATATAGTAATTTTAGGCAAACAATAGTATCTTCATGCAGTTGGCTGACTTAAAGGGGAGTTTGTCTCCTTTGAGTTGTTCTCCAATGTGGTTGCTGCATCTCATGGTAGAAGGAGCAAAGGATGGACATGAGAGGGGTCAGCTTCTTAGCAGATAACGGGAAAATAAGTCAATTAGTTCTCAGACCCCTTAAACCCATTTCATCTCGTGGAAAGAGATGCTGACATCTGTGACCTCTCATAGAGATATAGTCAGGAACAAATGGCAAACAAAAAAATCTTTTAAGAACTGTACAGTAGAGCAGAGAAAATCATATAGCTCAATAAAAACAATAAAAATAAACAACAAAATTTAAAAAAACAACACAAATTTAAAAAGAAATCTGTTTTTTGTGGGAAAAAAAGAACTGTACAATTAAGCTGGGTATGATGGCACGTGCCTTTAGTCCTAGTATTTGGGAGATAGAGGTGGACAGATCTCTGTGAGTTTGTGGCCAGCCTGGTCTACAGAGCAAGTTCCAGGGCAGCCAGGGCTACACAGAGAGAGAAACTGTCTCAAATAAACAACCAACCAACCAACCAACAATAACAGCAAAAAGAACTGTACAATTTAAGTGTGCTAAATGCTCTTTCTAAAAAGAAAAAAATCCAGGTGAAAGTTGTTAATTAACTCGATTAATTTTATACAACTTGCAAATGTATTTCATAAAATCAAATGTATGAAGAAGAACTGGAATAAAATCATGGATTTTTTGTAGAAATTGCCTTGTGACATGAAAGACAGAGCAACTAGTGAATCAAGGGCCTGCTGAGAAAATGAAGTCATTCTGGAGATGAAGCCTTTAGTTATTGCTTCTATGTGTTTTATAATAAACCACCAACCTGGTCATCAGCAGGCCAACTGTTTTCTAGATGAACTCACCGGCCAGTGACAGAGGGCTGTCTCTGGTTAGAGAACAGATGTTCATCATCTGTCTTTCACATCAAAGACCTGTGGGAACTTTTAAACACAGTAGGCATGTGTTAAGGAGACTTGGTAAGTTCTTGACATAAAAAACATATCTCACAACGCCAGTTTCCCTAAAAGTAGGGAGCATTACAACTTACTCGGGAGAGCAAACTTCCTAGCAAACCTTCCACTATTGGTGAAGTGCACAGGACACTTTGAGGCTTTACATTCTGTTCAGGTTGCTTAATTCTAATTTTGAAATGCTGCAAAAAAAATATTAAGAATGTCACATATATATTTATATGAGAATATGCTTTGTCATATAAAAAGTGATTCTTCAAACAATAAACTCAACTTTGTTTAAAGAAAGGAACAATTTAATTTTGCCTGCAAATGGCAAACTGAAGCTGAAAATATTAGAAAAAGAACATAGGCTTCTGTAAAAATGAATGTACTTTTATAAGAAAATGGCTATATTTTAAATTCACTGAAAGTCTAGGGTCTAGGACATGTGTTAGGAATGTCACAAACATTGTGACAGTTGGGTATTTATAAGGTGGTAAAGATAACTCACACGTCCACCTTTTTTTGCAGGAAGATATTAGCCAGCTTCAGCTGGAAATGATGTTGGGCAGAAATCTACAGATACCTACAGCCCTTCCCTGCCCTACCCCATCCTCCCCTGCCCTCCCTAGCTGTCCCCATCCTCCCCTACCCTATCCTATCCTCCCCTGCCCTCCCCTGCCCTCCCCCATCCTCCCCATCCTCCCCCACCCTCTCTAGCCCTCCCCATCGTCCCGGACCTCCCCATCCTCCCCCAACTTCCCCTACACTCCTCCACCCTCCCCCACTCTCCCCCATCCCACCCACCCTCCCTCTTCCTCCCCGACCCTCTCCCATCTACCCCTCCCTTCCCTGCCCTACACTCCAATCTCTTGGTCAATAAGCTACTTGTCTGTCTAGGTCACTGGGAAGGGGTTTCCCAAGTCAGCTGATCTTCAGTCAGGGTGATTAGCCAAAGAGGTCTATTCTAGTCATAGAGAGCCCTTTAAAAGATCAATGAAGAAATCACAAGAGTGGATGCAAGAGAAGGACAGGGCTTCTCACACTGCTGTGGAGATGTGGGGGTCATGAGTGTGGAGCCCCCGGAGCAGGGGGTGGATCTCAGCTGACGGGCGGTAGGAAAGTGATGATCTCAGTACTTCGGTCAGAACGAATGAACTTTTGTTGCTGTTGCTTCCATTTTCTGAGGCAGGGTTTTCCATTGTGACTCAGGCTAGCCTGGAACCTGGAACTTCCAGGATGTAACTTAGGCTGGTCTCATATTCACAGTATTTCTGCCTCAGTCTCTGGATGTTGGGATTATAGGCATCCACCACCATACCTGGCTTATGAATTCCTCTCTCTACATGTTTTACCTAAGAATTAAGCTTGGCCAGCACCTGAATTTTGTACTTATGAGACCCAAAGCAGAGAACTAACTGAGCCACTACAGACTTCTGAATTCTAGACTGTGAAATAGTATGTAGATTGTCTTCTTAGTGGCTCACTTGGTGATTAATTTGTTATGACAGCAACAGCAAACTAATAGAGAAGCTCGGGGTCCTGAAGCAAATGAGCCATCAATCTAAGGTTTAGTCCATTCAGCTTCGCTGCAGAGGGGAAAATGGAAGCAGGGCAAGCAGGTGCATCAGAAGGCGCTCATCCCTGAGTTCCACAGTCACTCACTTGTCTGCCAAGGCAGTGTACCTGGCAACCTTTCATATGGAAACTGTATTGCTGAAGAAATGTGGAGTTGGGGAGTCCCTTTCTCAAAGTATCCACAATGGAAGAGTTTGGCAGATAACCAAATGGATCAACGCAGGGTAGTATTTCTCTCCAGTACCATGAACGATGGGTCAGCAGTCAGGCTAGCTAGCTAGGCTGGCTCACAGGGAGTTCTTCCCATGTTGCCTGTCGTAGGCTGTAGAATAGTCTCTGAGGATGTCCCAGCTCCCGGAACCCAGGACCATATTGTAGAGTGTAGAGGAGAAACTAAGGGGAAAATGGAATAAAGCCTGCTGACTTTAAGATGGAGATAAAGTTTTGTGCTGTCTGCTGTTATCACAAGTTTCCTTTAAACTGGAAGAGAGGTTAGAAGTGCTTCAGTTTTCAAAGATGGCTGTCGGAGGTGGATGGGGAGTGATTCCCAAAGGGACCCAGGGGACTTGTGAGGTGATAAAATATGACAGGCTATTGTGCTGGTTTCAAAACAAATCACTGTGCTCGAAATAAAAAAATATAATCATATAAATTATACCATAATAGGCTTGAGTTAAACTCTTTCTCAAAAAAAATTTGTCATGGTTTAAGCAAGGGACTTATCAGTGGGATTTCAAGAAAATGTGCCCTGGGTTTGATTCCTAGTGTGCGTGCCTGTATGTGCATACTGTTTCTTTCTCTCTGCCTCTGTCTCTCTCTTTCTCACACACACACCATACACACACTCTAACACTCACGGTACACACACACTTTCTTATACACATACTTCATACACGCCACACACACCACATCCCCTGCTCTCTTTCTCACACACCACACACACACACTCACACACTCTCTTTCTCATACACACACAACACACACACTCACACACACACTTTCTCATATATACACACCCCACACACATATACTCTCTCACATACCACACACACACTCTCTCTTTTTCACATACACACCGCACACACTCTGTCACACACACAGCACATACACAGTCTTTCTCACACACCTACCTCACAACACTCTCACACACCACCTCCCTCCTTTTCACACACACATTCTCGCATATACCACACACACTACACATTCTCTCTCTCTTACACACACATACTACTCACACTCTCTCACACACACACCACACACTCCACACACACACACACACACACACACACACACACACACACACACACCCCACAGAGAACCTAAACAAGAAGCCTTGCGTGTGAAGCCATCCAATGACTGTTCATTCACTGGAGTATACATTCCTTTATCTGGTTTACCAAATCAACGGAAAACTTTGGAAAGAACCTTTTACTTAAATCTACGAACCAAGAGATGAACTGAAGAGGCTGGAGAGGAGGGGGACACGCTCTTCCATCATCCTATGAGAAATGAGCTCCTGTGAACAGCTGGCTGCACAGCGGACGGTTATGTTGAGAGTTACATAAGGACGAGCTGATGAGTGTAATTTATCTTGCTCACTGTTCAAGAATGACTTTTAAAGGATTTTTTTTCACTAAAAAGAGAAACATTTTCATGCTTGCAAAGTGCTCTAAGTTCCTCAGAGAAAAATGCTAAGTACCGGAAGGGTGTTATTATTGCATGAGCTTGGGGCTTGCGTTGGCGCTCATTATGCTGGTTCCATGCATACCTCCTGGGGCTGCCGGTGCAAACTGCATCTCCTGCGTGTGCATTTGTAACCCATTAAAAGCATGCACGCATGCTTTTACAAAGGGGAAGTGTCCTTTCAGATATGGATAACAAACTTGTGAAAAGGAAGCTGTTTTGCCCAAATGACTTAGTGTTATCCGAGGGCATCAAAGGAGTGGTTTCAAACAGGGGTTTTTTGGCACCAAGGCTTCTGAATCAAAGCTCACCGTCAGTGAATCCCTATGAATTATTTACTTGGAAATTTTCAAGGTATTATCTTATAAACAGCTCGTTTGGGTAAAGAATTTAGAAGGAAATTGTTGTTTTTGCCTATTATTCTGCAAAGAGCTTTGGTATTGGAATAGGGAACTTGGAATATGGAAACTTTTTTTTTTAGAAAGCAGAGTTTTATTTAACTTACAAGTTTTATATCTGAACAGGGGGGAAATGCTCGGTGCAATTATTTACTAGTATCCTTCAATCGCACTATATCAAAGATGCAGTCTGCTTGTCACTCTTTAATAAGCACTCTGTCTCTTCCTTTGGGGTTTGGGATCCCAGTCAATAGCTATAAACCGCAGAAATGTGACAGGATCTTCCATCTCATCAAGAGGCCCCTGCAACCCAGATTCCAGCCTCCTCCTGATGTCTGATCTGCACTCCTCAAAGATGACCTTTCTGCCCTTTGTTGCTTTGCAAATCCATTGCATACCCCAAGGGCATGTGATGAAGCAGGCCACATACTTCATGTCACATAGTGGAACTTGCCTTTTGACATGCATTTCCTCAGTTCTCTGTGGGAAAATCTTCTTATTCGCAAGACATTCTTGGGTAAGTTCTTGGCACCACTCTCAAAAAGCAAAAACCAAACCCACAGAGTCCTTGATATACTGTGGAGTACTTGAGGCCATCTGGAACGTCATCAGTAATGGGAATAATTAGACTCATGTCCTACAAAGAGCAATGTGCGCTCAGGCTAGTGATAGGGTTGGCTTAGGCTCGTGTTCCTAGAGTTATGAACGAGCTATCAAGGATAATAGCGCCATTGTAACCTTTACCAACAAAAGTACAGTATCCAAATAATCTTTGTGAATGTTCATTATAAAACACATTGAAAGTATATTTTTATATTTTTGACATTAATAAGGTGACTTGCATAAATACATTTACAGCTAGTGAGTGTCTGGGAAATCTTTTCTGAAAGCTTATGGACTATGCACACTGAGAGATTTTTCCAGTCTTATCAACCAGTGTACATGCTGTCGTTATTTATAATTTTGCTTCCATGACTTTAATAACTGCATATGAAATTTTAGCAACAAGATGTAATTTCATATTGCTGAGTTTAACTATCAAGTGGTAAAAGATTTAAAAATATTTAGCACATGTAATTTTTCTGCCTTTTACCTAAAATGACAGGATTTTACGTGTGTAGTATAAGTGGATTTTGAGGAAACTCATAGTACTCTGCCATCCTATTCTATGATGGCAATTTTCATTCTTCATAAATCTAGCAGGATTTCCCCACTAAAGAAATCAAGTGGATTAATCCAAGATGGAGCATGTGTGTCCTAATTAACAAACTCACTTAATTAAATTGGATTGCATGACATATATGCCCATAGTCAAATAAGATGACTTCCTTGCAGGGGGCATGAGAAGGTGGGGGTTGTGGCAGATGCTGCTGGATTTGGGGGTGAGTGTGTGTGTGTGTGATGTCTGCGTGCATGAGTGTGTGTGCTCATGCCTGCATTTTCAGTGTTACTGAGTGGTGCTGAACTCCAACAGGCCTCTGATTTTTCTGTTGTTTAGAACATAGACCAAAGGCATTCATTTCCAATCTTATTGAATGTGAAGAATTTCCTTTTAATATAAAAGGAAATTGGAGAATTTTATTAGCCAACTGAAAATTCATAATCAATACCTTTGTAAATAATTTGACTGTCACCTTTAGATTGTCCACAAAAGCTAGGGACAAAAGGTGGCGAAAGATTGACTTTGGGCTGAGGTTCCTCTGCAGCTGTAGTTAGGAGCCACTTAAGATGAGCAGTGTGTGTGTGTGTGTGTGTGTGTGTGTGTGTGCATGTGTGTGTGTGCGTGCGCGTGTGTGCGCACGTACGTGTGTGTGCATGTGTGCATGCGTGTCTATTTGTGTACACGTGCATGTGTTGTGTGTGTACGTGCGGGCGCGTGTGTGTGCTCATTCGCACATGTTTAGGTGAGCATTTGCACGTATTTATGTGGAGGCCATTGGTCAACTGCAGGTTTTCTTAGGTTCCTCAGGATGCCGTCCATCTTGTGTTTTGATACAAAATCTCTTACTTGATCTGGTATTTGCTAGTTTAGCTCATCAGGCTGGCTGATGAGTCCCCTCACCATCTGGATTACAAACATCTGCTTTTCTACATAGGCTCCAAGGATTGACCTTGGGTCCTCATGCTTTAACTGGCTAAACTATACCCCAGTTTAATATTTTGAATGCACAAAATAAGGGGAACTATTTTGCCTTAGCATAATAAATGGTAAGGAACTGACAAAGAACTCAAAGGTTCTTATGAATTCTTGAAGACATGCTGTTTCTATTTATTATCTTTGACTGAGTGGTATTTTCCTATAAATATTAAATCAACAAAGCCTGCTTATCACCAACACTTTGCCCCCAACGGAGACTATTTCCATGGTTTGCGTATGTTAGTGTTCACTCTGTGATGTGTCGTCCACACTTCCTTTCCTCCCAGGCACATGACTGAACATGTTTCCACCTTCCGTTCCTACTAACTGTGGCCACTGAACAGCAGCTAATGCAATGGGGCCAGGTGCGTCCCTTCTCCAAGACTGGATCATGAAGAATGCCCCCAATTCCTATCCACTCCCCCTCCTCACTATGACTACATGGAGAGGAAAGAGGAGCAAGAGAAGGGAGGAGCCACAGGATGGGAGGATCCTGAGCCCAGGATGACCTGGATCCTCTCCTGAGATCACAGCCTCCTTCCCAGTGTAATTCTGCCCAGGCTTCACATGGTCTCCTGGTCTCAGGAGCTTAGAGTATATAAAGTATGGAAGGCTAACTGAATCAGGGACTCCATCTATTCAGGTATAAGGAAGTTGTCATTCATGCTTCATGTACTTCAGCTGCTGTGGAATCACCCACCCTCTTGTCTATAGCCCCTTTCCCATGCTCTGTAGTTGAGTCGAATAAACTCCGTGATGAGTGAAATTGTTACTTTGATCTGTCCTTGGTGCCCTGATTTGGAGGGGGGAAATTAGGAGATATTTGCTTGCATCTCCCTAGGATGAGTTTATATCACACCCACGCTAAGTAATCCCAGTGGAATTGGAACTTGAAGCCTTGTTTTGCTGTTTACCCTCTCTGCTGAGTAGTGGAACCGAGTTTGCTTTCTTGAATGCTTGGTAGAACGCCTGCTTCATTGGGCGCTCTGTAAACTTCCTTTGCTGCAAAGAGATGACTTTGCTGTTACTGTCTGTAGCTGCTGCTTGTCCTGAGCCCGTGGCCCAGATGTCATCTGAGTTCTGCACCCCTCTCAGACCTGTGTCTGGAAACATCTGGAGCTGTTCCACCATAGTTTTAATTTAGACGACTGCTTTGTCTAGATCTACTTTTAAGGAATGATATAAATTATGAGCAAATGAGTTTATCTGTCAGTATTTTTGAATGACTTTATTATATTGCAATATGCAAAATAAGTTTATTTAGGAGTAAGAAAGGGGCTAACATCACTGTCTTAGTCTGTTTGAGCTGCCTCACCAGCGTACTGGAGGCTAGGCCAGTTTATAAGAGAATATTATGTCTTAGAGCTTGGGAAAGTTAAGGGTTTGTCTTCTTGTAAGGGCTGTCTGGGCTTCCAAGATGGGGTCTTGTCCAGCAGGGGACAGGGAAGAGGACTATTCCTCAGGTGGCAGAAGAGTGAATTAGGAGAGAGAATGCAGAAGGGATGAGTTCTCCTTATGTAAAGGTAAAAGCTGCAGTTTCACCCAGGAGGGTGGGGCCCTTACGACTTAGCTGCTATTGTTACAAGGACAAATAAATTTCAGCGGGAATCTAGAAGGTGAAACATATTCAACCTTTAGCGGTGAATTACTGTGGGAACATGTCTGTTTATTGGCTATCAAGCGGGAAAAGGGGGGATTCTTTATATTCTAACACAGAGTTAGTGGTTAGGGTTTGTTTGTTTATTTTGGAGTCAGGGTCCCACTCTGCAGCCAGGCTGGCCTAGGTCATCAAGCAATCCTGCTTTAGCCTGCCGTGTGTGGGATTGTATGTATAAGTCCCTAAGCCTGGCTGGCCTTCATTTTCATGTGCAAGAAGTTTGAATTTTCTAGGAGCAGAGGGCAATTTCCTCAGTGTCCCCGCTAGAGTCCTCTCCTCATGCTGACCCTGTCACGGCAGCATGCTGAATCCTCCCACTTTTCTGAAGATCTCTCCTTGGGGCGCTAGGCTCCCTGCTTCAGGGTGCCATATTGGAAGACAATTTGTTTCTGCACCACACAGCACTTTGTTGGTTATTAAAAGTATGTCCCTGGGCTGGAGGGACAGCTCGGGTTAAAAATGATTGCCCTGCAAGTGTGAGAACTGAAAATTTGGATCCTCAAACCCAGTCATGGTAGTTGGACATGGTGGCCTACCCAGAGTTTCAACCATGAAAGACAGAGGCAGGGATCCCAGAGTAAGCTGGCTAGGAAGACTAGTCATATCTATGCGATCTGAGTTTTTCTCCAAGACCCTGGTCTGCCTCAATGAATAAGATGAAAGAACAATCAAAGATGACTAATGTAGTCCCAATCAATTGTGTTAATTATAAATGTACATAGATACTAAAATAGGGATGGAAGCCTGCTTATTAGAAACACTAAAACCACAAATAGGGGCATAAAACCGTATCTAAACCATGCAGCTGTTAAACAATAGACAGTAAGACAGGCAGTAAGGATGCTGGTGTGTGTGTGTGTGTGTGTGTGTGTGTGTGCGCGCGCGCTGTAATCATCTGCCAAGATCGAGAATAGAAGATATGTACTTCATTAAGCTCTACTTTGAGAATTCAGAACCTCAAGCTCTTCCTGGCTCTGGGAAGCCGTTGCTGTGGTTGCAGGAGGTATATGTGAGCTGTTGGGAGAGGGAAGAAATGGCATCTCCCTTCTTCCAGGTGATCAGGTTCCAAACCCTGGAGTCATCCTGGTATCTCCTTCTCTCAGGCCCATACCCAGACTCTCATATGCCCTGATGTCTGCGCTGTTAAAATGCCTCTACTACCTTCACTTCTATTGGAACCCATCGAACCTCTTCTGGGCGGCCATGAGCCCTTGTGTTGACATCTGTGTGCCTTCTAATTGTTCTCCTTGCTTCAGGGTAGCTTGCTGTTCTGCATTCTGCTTTCCTTATGGAAGCCAGAGGACTCCACTCAGACTATGTCATGCCTCAGAGAAATCCAGCCGTGGCTCCCACACTGTGGAAGATTTCAGTGCTCTGCTCTACACTATGGGTGCCCCCTCAGAGAGCCCTCTGACCTTACCTTCCATCATCTTCCTCGCTGCTTATTCCACTCCAGCCACACTGGTAGGGAATATTTCTGCGTTGCATCAAGTGTTGGGCAGTAGCCAGCTCTCTGAAGAGTCCACCTTCCATGCTGTCACTCTGGACCTTAGGCTAAAGGGAGCGCTGCTGTCCTCAGCATGAACTGCCAAGCTTGCTTGGAGGCTCACCCCCACACTGAGCTAGAGGCACGGAAGGAATTGGGGGAAGAACATGGCAGCCACAGTGTCCACTTACATCCACCAACCTGAACTCAGTCACCAGACTGAATCCAGAGGTTAGGGAACCGGGCCATGAAGTTTGGTGGGGATCAGGGAAAGAGAGAATATGGTAAGCGTCTGTTTGTCCTGGCACACTCTGGAGGATGAGCATCTGTCTGTCACTTTCTTCAGGTCTAGTCTTAGCAATCACCTCCTTAGAAACAGCTCGCAGTTATTGTATAGCTACAACGCACCAGGCCTGGGCTCACTCTTTCCCGTTTCATATTCCCCTTTAATCATGTGTCTCTCCTTTACTTTTGTTTGTTTGTCGCTTGGTTTCGTTTGGTTTTGGTTTGTCAAGATAGGGTCTCTGTGTAACAGCCCTGGCTGTCCTGAAACTGCTCTGTAGACCAGGATGGCCTCAAAGCCATGTCCGAGCTTTTTCCTTTTACTTTAAAAATTTATCTCCTGTAGTGGTTTGAAATGTAGCTCCCAAAAGATATGTCTGACCACTAATCCCAGCACCTGAGACCGTGGTATTATTTGGCTGTTTGCACATGTGATTAAGGATTATGACATGAGATCATTTTTGGGTGGCTGGACTGAGTTAGAAACCCAACAAGTGTTCTCGGAAATGAAGAAAGCACAGGTTGTGGGGTGGGGGTGGGGAGATGGCAAGGCCATCTAGAATTTGGAGTTACATAGCCATGTACAAGAACTCCCGGAGCCACCAGGAGCTGGAGGAGGAAAGGGAGGATTTCTCACTAGGGCCTGCTGGGATGTGGCCCTACTGACATCTTAATCTTGGTACTTCTGAACCTAGAACTATGACAAAGGGAGGGAGGAAGGAAGAAAAGTGTGTGTGTGTGTGTGTGTGTGTAGGCCAGATGACAACCTCCAGATGCCATCCACCTTTGTTTTCTGACAAGGGTCTCATGGGAGAAATTGCTAATTCTGCTAGACTGGTGGACAAGCGAGCCTAGAGCGCTGGATTACAAGCACGTGCCTCTACACCTGGCTTTTACAAACTGGTGGGTTCTGGAGATTAAAGTCAGATCATCACTTTGTAAGGCAAGCACTAGACCAACTGAACCATGTCCCATTCTTGTTCCCCTTTTGATCACATGGCTGACAGGAACTGTGGCTCGGTGTTCTGTCTTTGTTAGAGCATCACGATGCATGACACAAGCCCAGAAAAGCAAGCACACTTCACAGTTGAGGTGCTGTTTCTATACAGTCGTAATTCACACCCTTGTAAAGAGAAACTACTAAATCCAACCATTCTAAAGCGGGATGGTCTGGGTATATATTCACTCACAGTGTAGTGCTTAGCCACATAAGCTGATGAGTTACTAAAATAATAATGATAATTACTTATTATTAATAGGAGACATTTTAAAGACTCAATTGTCTTTCCAACTAAGAGCATTCATCTATCATAGCATTTCTTCACTGAGAATTCCAATCAAGAAAGCCTTCACTAACCACAAAATACCTGACTGTGCTGTTATATTTTCAGAAATACTTCTGTATGACACATGTATGACACATGTAACTCAGAGTAATATTTTATTGAATGTGAGCAAATGCCTGAGCAAAAAAATGCAAGTTCATCCTGAGAAGCCCAGTCGCCACACTCCAGGGTGCGGGTGGGTACCACTTTTTGCTTCTCCGCCCTGCAGACGGGCTGTGCTCACTGCTATGTCACAGTTCCTCTGTTTCAGGAGAATAAATGGTCTCCCTGCTGTTTATGTAGTGATTTAGTGTTTAATTGTCACATATTGATACCGTGTGCCACTCAAAGAGGCAACATTTCAAAAACATAATTATTCATTTACATATATTAGCATAACATCAGAGTACAGACAAAAAGTCTCAAGTCCCTTCATCACCACTGCAGGTAAATAAACAAACCTGGGGAAAGGTCTCTGGGGGTATTGGGGAGGAGTTCGATAGTGACCTCACGCAGTGTTGCCAGGGAGCACGTGTGCAAGCTCAGAGGTAAGAGGTCATCAGTCTCACCATTTGTTCATGAAGAAAAGTATCTCTCAGGATTTCAGAAATCCACTCTTTAGTGTTAATTTTTCTTTGGCTCCCCCATGTGTCAATGGCAAGTTAGTGTAATCCCTGAGTATGGAGAGAAAATAGATAGCACTAAGACTAGAAGCTGAAGCTCTTGCCCGGGCTGATGAAATCTCGCGCATTAACTCTCCCAGGGTCCATCCCAGCAGCTTACTGTTACTTAGGGTTATTTCAGCCCAGAATCTTTGTAACTACTTCCTGGGTCTGGCAAAGGAAGTTACCAGTTTTGTGGCTGACTTCTTCAGAGAGGCCTCTTTAAATGCCTGTTCATTATTCAACCTTGGGTGGATGCGTTGTTCAGTGTTCATATTGTGTCTGTCTGTCTGTCTTAGTTAAGTTTCTATTGCTCTGACCTGACCAAATCAACATGGAAGCAAAGGTTTGCTTGTCTTGCACATCACATTAGGTCAGGAACCCAGGGCAGGAACCTGGAGGCAGGAACTGTAGCAGAAGCCGTGGAGGAGTGCTGCTTTCTGGCTTGCTCAGTTTGCTTCCTTACACAGCTCAGGACCACCTGCCAGGGTTGGCACTGCGCCTAGTCGGTTGGGTCCTCTCACATCAATCAATCAGTCAACCAATCAATCAAGAAAACGCCCCCACAGATGAGCCTCCATCTAATGGAGGCATTTTTTAGTTCCTCTTTCCAGATAATTCTTAGCTTTTTGTTGGAGGAGGCCGCTTGTTGGTTCCTGGCCACTTAGCCCCGAAATAATCACACAGAAGCCATATCATTTGAGTCACTGCGTGGCTCATTAGCTTTAGATTCTTATTGGCTAACTCTTACATCTTAATTTAACTCATATCCATCAATTTGTGCATTACCACCAGGTCATGGCCTACCAGCAAAGTTTCAGCACATCTTTCTCTGGCAGGGGCTCCATGGCTTCTCTCTGACCCTGTCCTTCTTTCTCCCAGCATTCAGTTTAGTTTTCCCTGCCTAGCTCTGTTCCACTATAGCTCTGCTAAAGGCCCAAAGCAGTTCCTTTATTACCAATCATATTCACAGCATACAGAGGGGAATTCCACATCAGCTTTTGTAAAGATAACAAAAGCTAAACAACACAGTCTGTGTATTTGTACAATCAGTCATGACCCAGACATTTTCATGGTTAACTAAAAACTAAGTTCTTCAAAAATGACACCCTAGCCTTGACATCTGGTAGATGTTCCATAAATATATATTAAATATAGTTAAGGCAGGTGCTCCTATGCAGTTACTTAATTGAAATCTATCTTCACAGTCCTAGATAATCTAAATTCTGACTCCTGGAACCATAGAATGGCACCCCAAGATTAGCATGTATAGAATGGCACCCCAAATTAGCATGTGAAGTGCAGCTATGGGATACTGTTGATGGAAGTTTCTGTCCCACATGGTCCCACAGCCATTTAGTCCCAAATAAACACACAGAGGTTCATACTAATTATAAACTGTTTGACCTATTGCTCAGGCTTATAACTAACTAGCTCTTACAACTTAAATTAACCCATAATTCTTTTTATGTTTAGCCACGTTGCTTGGTACCTTTTCTCAATAAGGCATTCTCATCTTGCTTCTTCCTCTGCATCTGACAGTCCATGGCTTCTCTGCCTTCTCTCTTCCCAGAATTCTCCTAGTCTGGCCACCCTGCCTATACTTCCTGTTGACTACTGGCCAATCAGTGTGTTTTAAACCAATATAAGTGACAAATCTTTACAGCGTATAAGAGCCTTATCCCACAGCAGGATACTTCTACACACAGGTGCTGGCCTGCAAATCTGCTGAGTGATGTGAGTATGTAGCCTGTGCCACAGACTCAGGAATGTACATAGTGCCTTGCTCTCATATTCCTCCATATCTGCATTCCCCAGGAGAAGCCCATGCAGAAGGAGACTGACATAGCAGCCAAGGACAACAGCATTACCCAGAGTAATGACCCTCAGATTCCTGCGGAGTTGCCTTGAGATGTACTGGAGCGAGGGGCTCCTGGCCCGAGACCCTGGCTCCAGGTGACAGATCCATTTTTTTTTCCAGGTTCAGGTGTTTAGAATCCTATTGACTTTAGGCCAGGGGTGGGAGCGAGTGTCAGTGAATGCCTGGAAAGCGAAGAGTTGGGATCCTGGCCTCAGCCCCTCCATGGGAGAAACCTCTGACACGTGGATTTGTAGAGAAGCTTCACACTGGTAGACATGTCCCTGTGTGAACTGTAGGATAGAGTCCTTGAACAGGAAATGTACATGTGTTGATTAGCAGAACAAGGAATTTACTAGATAAAACCAAAATCACAGACTCACACAAAGCCTTCTATCTGAAAGCTTATAGAAGCTTTGATCACAATACCTACAAACTGAAAGCAGGAAAACAGTATTGGTGATGAAAGATTGTAATGCATCTGTAAAACAGCATATTGCTCAACAATTAAACAACTCCAACATATAAGATATCATAGGGAGTTTCATAAGCTTTACACTGAGTTTTTTTAAATTAAGTAAAAAGACTACTATGTGATGTATGATTTCACTCCTATGACATTCTAGAAAACAGAGATGCATAGGGAGAGAAAGAAAATGCGTGTTGTTCTGGGTGGTATAGGAGGTAAGGAGATTGTTTGTGTGGGGTACAGTGCAAACTTGGGGGCTCTGCAAAGTACCACAATTTAAGGTAGTGGCGTGTAAGGCAGATCCATGGCAGCACCCATTTGTCAACATGCAGCGAAGTGTCCCCTCGAAACCCGTGGAAGCAGGGCCGAGGAGATGGCTTAGTGCTAAAATGATTGTGGTGTGAACATGGGAGCAGAGCTCAGATCTCCAGCGCCCGTGGGAAAGTCAGAGGATGCAGGGACCTACCTGTAATCCCAGCATCTGGGGAGTGGAGGCAGGGGCAGGTGGCTGAATCTGTGCTCTCTGGGGAGGCAGAGAGACATTGCCTAGTGAAGAAAGTGAGGTGTAATGGAGGAAGACACTCAATGCTGACCTCTGAGCTCCACACACAGGTGCATCAAAGTGCCCACGCACCCCTAGACACACACAGGGATATGTGTACACACAGGCAAATGTACCACAAACCCTGATGGATTGTTTTGTTTTGTTTTTTGAGAGGGTTTCTCTGTGTAGCACTGTCTGTCCTGGAACTCACTCTGTAGACCAAGCCTTGAACTTACAGATATCCACCTGCCTCTGCCTTGCCAGTGCTGGGACTGAAGTCGTGTGCCAATACTTCCTGGGAGGATTTTATTTTCTATTAATAATGTAAGAGCATCCATTCCTGTGCACAATACATATGTGTTTACAGATGCGTAGCTATATTTACTGAAGTTTAATTACTTAAGGAAGGATGCTGTTCCAGACCCATAAACACTGGACTCTGAGGCAAAGAGAGTAGCATTTCTTCCTCTTAAAGCATGGCGAAGAAGAAGGAAGTAGGTTTTTCTGTCTGATAATAGTCCGTGGGCATGCGCTAATGGTGACAGTGGGTGGCCGCTCCTTTTCATTCACCATGGCTCTGGGTGCTTGTTCTCATTCACGTTGTTTTGCGATGACAAGTTCTTCTTTATGTGCACGTTTTTGGCTTGGGATTTCTGTTGTCATTGTTCTGCCTCGCAGGGCTGGGGGAGGAGAGAGGGCACAGGGGCCACTTTTTCTGAGGGACAGAAATGCATAGCCAAGATGCCCATGGTTTGTGTGGCTATGTTGTGACCTGATCTTGTGACTCAGCCTGGTGTGTGCTGTCCATAGTCACTGTGCCCCTGTCATGAACTCTCCGTCTTCACAAAGGCCGCACTGTGTGGTCATCTGGTTGGACCTATGTCCTAGGCAAGGGTTCCAGGAGGAGCCCTGCAGATTTCCAAGGCAGTCAGCTGGGTGGGGTCTTAGGGTTTCTACTGCCCTGGTGAAGAATTATGACCTGGAGGCCAGAGCTGGTGCCCAGGGCATGGCAGAATGTTGCTTACCAGTTTGCTCAGCCTTCTCTCTCATAGCACTCAGGACAGCCAACCCCCAGAGGTTGGGGGCATTACCCAAAGTCAGCTGTGCCCTCTTGCACCAACCCTTGTCCGCAGGCCAATCCGGTGGTGGACATTTCTCAAATGAGATTCCCTTTCCAAAATGGCACTACCTTGTGTCAAGTTGGTATAAAGCTAGCTATCAAGGTGGAAGATCATTCCAGCAGAGAAATTTCTGGAATCAGTGCTAAGAATAGATAAGTCTTAGGTATTAGGGCAAAGTTTGGGAGGGGCTTGCCTTTGCCTCACCTGGAAAACTGAATCACGGATGACAGCGGAAAACCAGGCTCTACATGGGAGTGTTTCTCCTGTAAAATGCGTGTACCAGCTTAGCCTAACTTAAGTACAGGAATTGAAAACCCAACGTGGTAAGGGGTGTGGTGGTCTAAGATAGACCTTACCCCAGGTAAGTTTCTCTCTCAGCCATAGAGGCTGTTTACTCTCTAAACCACATGGGCCATTCCGCATGTAGCAGACGGAGGAGAGAGAGGCGTGGCCACTCGAGACAGAGATATCTTCTGTTGACTTAGCTAGAATTACAGCCGACTCTTGTGTAGGGCCAAGTGAGGGTCCTAATACACATCCCTTCAATTTTCTTTCAGGGACAATTATTTGTGTGTGACCCTTGAGGTCAAGGAATAAAAATATTTCTATTCAAAGTTTAGCTGTCAGACTCCGCCTACTAATCTTGAAAGTGACTGCCATTGCTAAGTGCAGTGTCTTTGGCGATGATACGGCCACACCCAGGCGAAGCTCTCTCCAAGATGGACTGGTTCTGCCACCTAGTGGCCTGGTTGGTGAACTGCACTAGATGGGTTGCTCCCTGGCAAGGTCTGCCCACGGAGTGAGATTAAGTTCTGCATTTAATGTCCTGGGATTCGTTTCTGTCTCACCTACCACCCGTGTGACTTTGGAGAAATTATCGAATATTTCTTCATCTCAGTTAACTGAACTGTAGAATGGGGATAATAGCTATGCCTGTGGTCATCACAAGGCCCCTGTGACAATACATGAGAAACTGAATGTGCTTCCTGACAGTGATGTCTTTATATTTATAATCTTATTCTTATTATGCAGGTGCAGAGCTTATAAACTAGGCCAAGGCGTGAGATATCAAGTTATGAAAAGACGAGTATTTCTGAATAAATTAAGTGTGTGTCATTGAAAACTTGGGCGAATATCAAGTTTATTTAGTGTCCCTGTGCACACTGCCAACAGACGCGTTATCTCGATTATGCTTGCATCGTTCCAAGCCTTCCCCCACCTCCCAGAGAGCGCCTTCATCCCAACAGACAACTAGTTACATGCATGTTCGTGTTCGTCTTCCTTCTGGGACTTCTCCCCCCGTTAAAGGACCTCACAGTCTTTACGCCCAACTTGGTGCCGGCTTCTTACGCCCGATTTGGTGCCCGTTTCGTATGCACATTTCTCCAGTGCTGTCAAATAGCTTGGTCCTGTGCAGTCCTTTCCTGTGATCTGTAACAGACAGAACATTTGACACAAACAGGCTATAGGTGAGGACTGGGTGGGTGTAGGCACCGCGGAACCCAGTGTGAAGTGCCTGTCATGAGACATTGAACTCACCCCGCGTGTTCTCTCCTCCACCGCAAGACCTGACACAAAGCCCTCACACAACAAACACCCCATCAAAGCTGAGAGGAAAAAAATTGATTTTTGAGACAGAGACTCATTGTGTGGCTCAGCCCGGCCTAGAGTTTGCCACAGCACATCATCTTAGGAAGGCTGGATGTCTTCTCTCAGAGCCCCACACTGAATTGACGGGCGATAGAAATGGCAGATTTGATCCGTCAAAATAACATTTTCTAATAATAGTAATAGATTTCACTAAAAATTCTAAAGATTACTAAAACAAAGAAAAAGTCGTGTTTTCCCTACTCAAGAACTATTGACATTTGATATGTTTTAATACTTTGCTGATATTTTCATTATATAGGTTGGTACTTCTTGTTTGTTGTTTTGGTGGTCAGGATTTCAGGAGTCCAATAGCTGAGTTTTATTCCTAGTCCCTCTAAATTTAAGGTATTGCCCCAACTTCCCCCAGCGTACGAGAGCATATAAAGAGTGTGGTTTCAAAAGCCCAGCATTTTCTTTATTTCCAAAGGAATGACACTGAGCCAATAGCATTTGGTAACTGAGACAAATGAGCATCCAGACATGTGGCTTGAGCATTAGCCTGGGACATTTCAGCATCCCAATGAGACAGCAGACTTGCGTCCTTACATTAAAAGAGGAAAACAAGAGCCTTGGCCCTGGCTGCCCCTGGAGGGGTGACTGTCTGGGTTCCCGGCTGGAAGGCCAGCTCTCTGGACCCTAGCTCCCAGAGGCACATTCTCACCCTCACCCAGCTAAGTCCCAGGGACCTAGAAGTAGTCTCCCTACACACAAAGCCATCCTCCACTGCATCTCTGACCATCGGAGCCTTGGCTGCACCTGCACTAGGAGGAAGAGTAAACACCTAAGGCACAGGCCCTACCTACTCCAACTGGAAGAGAGACCCCTGAATCACAGGCCCCACTTACAGCCCTTGGAAGGAGAGATGGCGCCAATGCAAGATTCAACAGCCTAAAGAGCAACATGGCAACACCTGACCTTAGTGATCCTACAAAAGGAAAACCTGAACATCCTAACCCAGGAGAAGCAGGAGAAAACATCCTTAAACATAACTTTCTGAAGACGGTAGAGACCTTAAAGAGGAAATGAAAAATTATCTTAAAGAAATGGAGGAAAAGACAAACAAAAATTGGAAAAAAAATCAATAAATCTCTTAAAGAAAGTCAAGCAAACCAAGAAAAATAATCAAACAGGTAAAGGTAAACAGTTTAAATAGTTCAAGACTTAAAAATTGAAATACAGTCAATAAAGAAAACACAAGCTGAGGAATTTCTGGAAATGGAAAATCTGGGTAAACACACAGAAACTACAGATGCAAGCATAATCAACAGAACACAAGAGATGGAAGAGAGAACCTCAGGAGTGGAAGATACAGTAGAGGAAATAGATTCATCGGTCAAAGAAAATGCTAAACCCAACAAATCCTTACACAAAACATCCAGGAAATCTGGGACACCATGAAAAGACCAAACCTAAGAATAACAGGCATAGAAGAAGGAGAAGAACTCCAGCTCAACAGCAAGGAAAATATACTCAACATATCATAAAAGAAAACTTTTCCAACCTAAAAAATAATTTCCATATAAAGGTACAAGAAGCTTACAGAACACCAAGTAGACTGGGCCAAAAAAAAGTCCCCATGGCATATAATAATCAAAACACTAAAAATACAGAATAAAGAAAGAATAATAAGAGCTGCAAAGGAAATGGCCAAGTAACATATAAAGGTAGACCTATCAGAATTACACCTGACTTCTCAATGGAAACCCTGAAAGTCAGAAGGTCCTGGGCAGATGTACTATAGACTATTCTACCAAGCAAAGCTTTCAATCACCATAAATGAAGAAAACAAAATATTCCCTGACAAAACCAGATATAAACAATACCTATCTACAAACCCAGCCCATAAGCACAAGAAGAAAAACTCCAACCCAAAGAAGCTATCTGCACCAACAGAAACACAGCCAACAGATAACCTCACACCAGCAAACCCCAAAGAAGGCAAACACTCAAACACTACCACCAAAAAAATAACAGGAATTAACAATCACTGGTCATTAATATGTCTTAATATCAATGAACCTGACTCACCTATAAAAAGACACAGGCTAACAGAACAGATACAGAAACAGGATTCAGCCCTCCACTGCATACAAGAAACACACCTCAACCTGAAAGACAGACATCACCTCACAGTAAAGAGTTGGGAAAACATTTTCCAATCAAATGAACCTAAGAAACAAGCTGGTGTAGCTATCCTAATATCTAACAAAATAGACTTCAAACTAAAATCAGTCAACAGAGATGGAGAAGGATTCTTCATACTCATCACAGGAAAAAATTCATCAAGATGAAGCCTCAGTTCTCAACATCTATGCCCCTAATACAAGAGCACCCACATATGTAAAAGAAGCATTACTCCAAAAAAAGAAAAAGAAAAAAGAATAGGAAGCCGGGCGGTGGTGGCGCACGCCTTTAATCCCAGCACTCAGGAGGCAGAGGCAGGTGGATCTCTGTGAGTTCGAGACCAGCCTGGTCTACAAGAGCTAGTTCCAGGACAGGCTCTAAAGCTGCAGAGAAACCCTGTCTCGAAAAAAACCAAAAAAAAAAAAAAAAAGAAAAGAAAAAAAGAAGCATTACTAAAACTTAAATCACACATCAAACCCCAAACACTAATAGTAGGAGAGTTCAACACTCCCCTCTCCCCAATAAAAAGGTCAACCAGGCAGAAACTTAACATAAAAATAAGAAAACTAACAGATATCATCATTCAAATGGACTTAACAGACATCTATAGAACATTCCACCCAAACAGGAAATAATATACCTTCTTCTCAGCACCTCATAGAATCTTCTCAAAAATTGACCACATGCTTGGTATCAAAGCAAACCTCAACAGGTATAAAAAAATGGAAAACCTCCCTGTATCTTATTTGGATCACCATGGCTTAAAGTTAGAATTCAACAAGAACACCAATTGCAGAAAGCCTAAAAACTCATGGAAATTGAGCAATGCTCAATTGAATCACCCCTTGGTGAAGGAAGAATTAAAGGAAGAAATTAAAGACTTCTTAGAATTTAATGAAGATGAGTGCATAACATACCCAAACCTATGGGACACTAAAAAGCAGTGCTAAAAGGAAAGTTTCTAGCACTAAGTGCCTACATAAAGGAAGTGGAAAAATCTCACACTAGCGACTTAGCAGCACACCTCAAAGCTCTAGAACAAAAAGAAGCAGACTCACCCAGGAGGAGTGGACAACAGGAAATAATCAAATTGAGGGCTGAAATAAATAAAATAGAAACAAAGAAAATAATACAAAGAATCAATGAAACAAAGAGCTGGTTCATTGAGAAAATCAGCAAGGTAGACCCTTATCAAAACGAATCAAAAGGCAGGGAGAGAACATCCAAATTAACAAAATCAGAAATGAAAGGGGGGATATAACAGACACTGAGGAAATCCAGAGAATCTTTAGATCTTAACACAAAAACCTGTATTCTACAAAATTGGAAAATGTAAAAGAAATGGACAGTTTTCTGGATAAGTACTACATACCAAAACCAAATCAAGACCAGATGAACAATTTAAATAGATCTACAACCTGCAAGGAAATAGAAGCAGTCATCAAAGCCTCCAAACCATAAAACATGCAGGGCCAATAGTTTCAGTGCAAAATTCTACCAGAACTTCAAAGAAGAGCTAATATCTATACTCCTCAAATTGTTTCACATAACAGAAACATAAGGAACATTGCCCAACTCTTTTTATGAGGCTACAGTTATTGTGATACCGAAACCACACAAAGATTCAACCAAGAAAGAGAATTACAGACCAATCTACCTCATGAACATTGATACAAAAATACTCAATAAATACTGGCAAGCTAAGTCCAAGAACACTTCAAAAGAATTATCCACCATAATCAAGTTGGCTTCATCCCAGAGATGCAAGGATTGTTCAATATACAAAACTCTAACAATGCAATCCACCATACAAATAGACTAAAAAAAAAACAAATGATCAATCATATTAGATGCTGAAAAAGCATTTGACAAAATCCAATGCCCCTTCATGATAAAGGTCTTGAAGAGATCAGGGATACAAGGAACATATCTAAACATAATAAAAGCAATATATAGCAAGCTGACTGCCAACATCAAATTAAGTGGAGAGAAACTCAGAGCGATTCCATTAAAATCAGGAAAAAGACAAAACTGTCCACTCTCTTCATATCTATCAAACACAGTACTCGAAGTTCTAGGTACAGCAATTAGACAACAAAAAGAGATCAAGGAGATACAAACTGGAATGGAGAAAATCAAACTTTTTGCTATTTGCAGATGATACAATAGTAGTATATATAAGTAACCAATTTTTTTTTAACGAGGGAACTACTAGAGCTGATAAATACCTTCAGGATACAAGGGGCAGGATTCAAGATCAACTAAAAAAATCAGTACCTCTCCTATATACAAATGATAAAGGGTTTGAGAAAGAAATCAGAGAAACATCACCATTCATAATAGTCACAAATAACATAAAACATCTTGGGGTAACACTAACCAAAGATGTGAAAGACCTGTATGGCAAAAACTTTAAGTCTTTGAAGAAAGAAATTGAAGAAGATACCAGAAAATGCTCTTGGGTGGGTAGGATCAACATAATAAAAACGGTAATCCTACCAAAAGCAATCTACAGATTCACCGCAATCCCTATCAAGATCCTAGCACAATTCTTCACAGACCTCGAAAGAAAAATAATCAACTTCGTATGGAAAAATGAAAAACCCAGGATAGCCAAAACAATCCTGTACAATAAAAGAACTTACAGAAGCATTACCATCCCTGACATCAAGCTCTATTATAGAGCTATGGTAATGAAAACAGCTTGGTATTGGCATAGAAACAGACAGGTTGACCAATGGAATCAAATCAAAGACCCAGATATTAATCCACACACCTATGAACACCTGATTTTTGACAAAGAAGCTAAAATTGTACAATGGAAAGAAGAAAGCATATCCAACAAATAGTGCTGGCATAACTGGATGTCAGCATGTGTAAGAATGCAAATAGATCCTTATCTATCTCCATTAAAAAAACCTCAAGTTCAAATGGATCAAAGACCTAAATATAAATCCAGCCACACTGAACCTCAAAGAAGAGAAAATGGGAAGTAGCCTTCAGTGCATGGGCACAGGAGACCATTTTCTCAATATAACAAGAGTAGCACAGATGCTGAGAGCAACAATAAATAAATGGGATCTCCTGAAACTGAGAACTTTCTGTACAGCAAAGGACACAGTCAGTAAGACAAAAAGGTAGCCTACTGAATATGAAAAGATCTTCACTAACCCCACATGAGACAGAGTACTGATCTCCAAAATATATAAAGAACTCAAGATATTAGACATCAAAATTCCAAATAATCAAATTAAAAATGGGGTACAGATTTAATAGAATTCTTAACAGAAGAATCTCAAATGACTGAAAGACACTTAAGGAAATGTTCAACAACCTTAGGCACCAAGGAAATACAAATCAAAATAACTCTGAGATACCATCTTATACCAATCAGAATGGCTACGATCAAAAACAACAATGATAGCGTATGCTAGAGAGGATGTGGAGTAAGGGAAACACTCATCCATTGCTGTTGGGAATGCAAACTTGTACAACCACTTTGGAAATCAATATGGTGATTTCTCAGAAAATTGGGAAGCATCCTACCTCAAGACACAGTGATACCACTCTTGGGCACATACCTAAAGGATATGTGAGCATACCATGAGGACATTTGCTTAACTACATTCATAGCAGCATTATTTGTAAAAACCAGAACCTGGAAGCAACCTAGATGCCCCTCAACTGAAGAATGGATGAAAAAAATGTGGTACAATGGTAAAATGATGGAGGAGGGTCATCTGTTTATGTGTTATTTTCATTGGTTAATAAAGAAACTGCTTGGCCTGATAGGTCAGATCATAGGTGGGTGGAGTAGACTGAACAGAATTCTGGGAAAAAGGAAATGAGTCAGTCACCATGACTCTCCTGAGACAGACGCAGGTTAAGATCTTTCCCAATAAGCCACCACCTTGTGGTGCTACACAGATTATTAGAAATGGGTTAATGAGAGTTAGCCAGTAAGAGGCTGGAACTAACGGGCCAAGCAGTGTTTAAAAGAATACAATTTGTGTGTTGTTGTTTCGGGGCATAAGCTAGCCAGGTGGCTGGGAGCTGGGCAGGATGAAAAGCAGCTCCTTCAACAGTAAACAACAAAGACATCTTGAAATTTGCATGCAAATGGATAGAACTAGAAAAAACACCAAGAGTGAGGCAACCCAGACCCAGCGTGTGCTCACTCATAGGTGGACACTAGCTGTAAATCACAGGATTATGAACCTCTAGTCCACCACCCCAGAGAAGCTAGATAACAAGGAGAACCCTAAGAGAAACATGCATGGATTCCCCTGGGAAGGGAAAATAGTTCTACTGAGAAAATTGGGATGGGTAGAGAAGGGATTGCTGAAGGTGAGGAGGAAAGAAGGAGGAGAAGGGGAGGAGAACATGAGGGAATGGGATGGTTGAGATGGGGAAGGACAGAGATGGAGAGCTAGGAAAGAGACATTTTGATTGAGGGAGCCATTATGGGGCTAGCAAGAAACCTGGCACTAGAGAAACTCCCAGGAATCCACAAGGATGACCCCAGCAAAGATCCTAAGCAGTTGTGGAAAGGGTGCCCAAACTGGCCTTGCCTTGTATTCAGATTGATGGCTATCTTAAATGTCATCACGGAACCTTCCTCCAGTAATTGATGGAAGCATATGCACTGGACTGAGCTCCCAAAGTCCAGTCAAAGCGAGGGAGGGATAGTAATACAAGGAAAGGCATCAAGACCATGATGGGACACCCACTGAAACAGCTTACCTGAGCTAATGGGAGCCCACCAACACTGGCCTGACAGCGGGAGAACCAGCATAGGACCAAACTAGGTCTTTTGACAGTTGTATGGCTGGGGCAGACTGTGGGGCCACTGGCAGTGGGACCAGGGTTTATCGCTAGTGCTTTGCTTATACTGTCTTTTTGGGACCCATTCTCTTTGGAGGAATACCTTGTTTGTCCTAGATATAGTGGGGGGGAGGTTTGGTCCTGCCGCAAAGCAATGTGCTAGACTTTGTTGCCTTCCCATGGGAAGCCTTTCCCTCTCCGTGGAGTGGATGGGGAGTGGAGAGAGGGAAGGTGGAGGGAGTGGGAACTGGGATTGGTATGTAAAATGAGAAAAGATAGTTTTTTAATTAATTAATTTTTAAAAAAGGAAAATGAGCTTCTGGTAGCTTGTTCAAGGTCAGACTGTCAGTTGTCGGACAGAGGGGATGCAACTGGGCTTGTGAGGCAGTTGAGCTGACTTGTCAGTTTTGTGTGCTTTCGAGTCACCTAGGAGACACACACCCTGGGAATACATTCCCAGAGAATTTTAGCCGAGGAGAGAAGAGATGAATCCGGGCAGAGCCATCCTATAACCTGTGGTTCTGGACTGGATAAAAAGGGAAAAGGGAGAAAGCCAGAAGACCGCTGGCTTTCCTTTCTCTGATTTCTGGGCAGCTGGTATCCAGACAAGCGATTGCCACCTACTCCCGCCACTATGGCCTTGTCTGCTTCCATGACGTTCCTGCCACTTTGGACTGTATCCCCTAACCCGTGAGCTCAGAAGACCTTTTCCTGTCTTAGGTTGCTTTCTAATGTGGTGTTAAAGCAACCTGGGGATGGAAGGGTCTATTTGACTTACAAGTTCAAGCCAGAGGAAACGAAGGCAGAAACTCGAGGCTCCCTACTACATGGAGGCAGGAACTGAAGCAGAGGCCATGGGGGAACACTGCTTACGGGTTTGCTCATGCCTTGCTCAGCCTGCTCTTTTGTACAACCCCAGAGCCTCCTGCCCATGGGTGGCACCACTCACTGTGGGCTGGGCACTAATCAGATGACACCCACAGACTTACTTGCTGGCAAATTTTATCGAGATATTTTATCAGTCAAGATACCTCCTTCCCGAGGTTTGTGCCAAGCTGACAAAACCAACCTTCCCCTTAGTTGTTTCTAATCAAGTGTTTGGACAGAGTGTTGGGGAAGGAGACACAGCTGCATCACTGACTGCCTGATCTCTCTTCTGCTCCTCCGGAGCAGTCGTTTAGAATGATCAGAATCAGGGCGAGGGTTCACAGTAGAACACAGGCACAAGTCTGAGAGCCAGCTTGGGAAGCTGGTGTCAGGAACAGTCAGAGCTGGGGGGGGTGGGGACAGGTGAGAGCACGAACATTATCAGTTCTAGTCACAGCCCATGAACAGACAGAAAAAAAATCCCTAAATTCCGAACAAAATCAGTAAATTACACTAAGTAGACTGATAATGTCCCCACTAGTGAAACCTGCCTATTAGGGACTATCTGCCATAATGTTCTACCAGGAAGCTTCTAGTCTCTGCCTGACCTCTGACCTTCGGTGATGACATTCTTTCTTAAAATTTGGCTTAGTTTAGATTTTGGCAGCAAGTCTTAGTTTAGATTTTGTGAAGATCTTGTGGCTGGTGAAACTCTCCAGTCAGAACTCAGCGTGTTGTTTTTTGGCATGCAGAAAGACTAAACACTTCCTCATCAAATCCTTTGAACCGGAAGAAGTCAGTAAGATTGGAATGAAGTGATTATAACCCCGGCAAAATACAGTGTCTTGAGAAACAAGGACGAACTTCCTGGGAGTTCTAAAGTAGGGAGGAGGCTTTCACAGCTTGTGGGTAAAACAGGCAGATGGCAGAGGTGGCTGCGGGGCAGCACTGAGGGGTGGCAGCCGGGGACCTGCTTCTATGAGGAGGTGGAAGAGTGTGCATCATTGAGAAACCCTACAGCCCAAGAGCAACCGGTGTGCCTTACTCCGGCAACCAACAAGGAGTTTGAAAGGTAACTCTAGAGTGCGAATTTAATTCAACTTCTTAGAAATTTAAGTTTTGTTGAAAAAATTATTGGGTTTCTTGGATGCAGTGGCTCATGCGTGGTATCGCTTCGTGTGGGAGATAGGCAGGAGGACTGTGACGAGGCTGAAGTTAGCCTGGGCTAACAATACTGCAAGGACCAGTAGCCAAGGCTACACAGGGCGACTGTTTCCAAACTGAATTTACTAGGCCTTTCTAGAGCCCCGCATCTTAAATATCCACACAGCCTTGGTGGTGAGTGTTTGGCCGGCAGCAGATACTCAGAAAAGGCTCAGTGAATGAATGATTAGCTTGTTCGGCTCTGTATTTGATAAAAAGGAGGCCCACTTAAAAGAAAGCTTGTACCAGTCAGTGAGATAGAGAAACGGCTGGGTAAACCCTGGAGTCAGAAAGGGCACCATGGGTATACATAGGATTACCAGGCTTCTTTCTTTGGACCTCATTTCTTTATAAAGCAGAATATGAACTGGTGCTGTGTGAGCAAAAGGCCCAGGTTTCACACCCCCCCCCCTCAGAACCTACGTTAAAAAAAACGTGGCTTCATATTTGTGAACTTGGGGAGGTGCAGTCAGAGGGGCCCTCGGGGCCAGTTGACCAGCCGTTCTAGTTGACTGGCAGGCCCGAGGCCAAAATGAGGGTCTCTGTCTCCAAAAAAAATGAAGGTAGACTTCTCCTGATGTATACACAGGCATGCAAACCACATATACATGTACTTGCCTCCGCGCGCATGCACGCACACATACACACACACACACACACACACACACACACACACACACACACACACAGAGAGGGGGGGGGGACACGAAATAAGAGTCTGCCCCGTAAGCCGTGACATTTGAAACCCATGCATGGAAAGACCAGTGCAAACACGAGCTGCTTTCCCGGCTCAGCCAGCATAGGCTTCTGGGACCAGGAGGCTTCTCAAGCACTTCCTCTACCTTTCCACGCATCTGCCCTCCTGCTTTTTAATTCCGTTTTTTGAAGCACACAAACCGAAGAATGATATACAAAGAAACCATCACTTTCCTTTGGCCTAATCGATCGGAAGCCTTGCCACACGACAGGCTCAGTGCGCTCACGCCTGGACTGCCTGTTGGCCGTCAGCTTGCACGGCATGCTGCTCCGACCATCTGCTGCTCCACGCAGGCCATATGGAAAGGGGCCCACACTCTGGAAAAGCCACATGATTTTCTTCTGTGCCTTCTCTTCTTTGCTGTATTTCCACGTCTATGGACCAAGCCTGGATGCAATTAGAGCTTCCTTATCTGTTTATCTTGGGAGCCAGTGACTGTGTACTGTCCAACACGATGTAGTCTCGGTTGGCAGGTGTGGTCAGGGTCAGCTGGCTCCTGGATGTCCTCAGTGCTAAAGAGTTAAAGATTCTTGGTTTTCTTCTTCTTCTTATTTCCTCCTGCTCCTCCTCCTCTTCTTCTTCCTCTTCTCCTCTTCCTCCTCCTCTTCTTCTTTTTAAGATTACATCATTTCCCCTTTCCCTTTCCTCTCTCCAAACCCTCCTATAGTCCTTCTTGTTCTCTTTCAAATTCTCGGCCTCCTTTTTGTTAGTTACGGTTACATACAGTTACATGCATATATGTATATACACACACAACCTGCTCGGTCCATTTAACGTTAGCTGTATATATGTTTTCAGGGCTGACCATTTGGCATTGAGTAACCCATTGGTGTGCTCTTCCCTGGGGAAGACCCTTTCTGCACGATTGTCTTCTTTTGGTTCATTCACCCTACCCAGGGCCAGATCCAGATCTTGAGAATGTGATACACAATTCAGAAGCTCTTCCCTATGAAAAGCAATAAAAATTGCAGAAGTCTTACAGTGTCATCTACAAAAATAAGTATTTATTGAGACCATTGAAATGAATAAATTGCAAATTGTTTAACACAGACATTTATTTCAAAGATTACAAATGCAAAATAATGCATATTAATTAAGTAAATTAATCACTTGTTTGTTCAATGTGGTGATACTATCCTACTCTTTTTGATATTATTTTGGAATTAGATTACCTTTTTTTGGTTTTTCGAGACAGGGTTTCTCTGTAGATTACTTTTATAAATAATCATAAGATTACAATTTCCAAACAATGCCAAACTTAATGGGCAATGCCAGTGCTCACACTGCTATCAAAACCCCTTTCACAGTATCATACTGTGAATTTCATGTTGTCTGAATCAGTATTGGCTGATTAATAAATAATTAATTAAATAAAAATTAATAGCTGTCTGTCAAGCCAGCAGGAATTTCTTTTATTTTTGTGTTTAAATAACTTATTTCTTTACATTAACTTATCAAAAAACCTAAAAATTTATTTGTTATTTCTTTTCAAAATGTATCACTTTCTTTTAATTAATTAAGGCTCTTGGAGTTATTTCAGCTTTTTAAAATGATAACTTCTAGATATAATATCTCTTATGTGCTGTTTCTTAATCAACAAATACTACTCTAATAAAAGGAGACTGTTCCTCATAGTCATCTAATTTAGGCGTCTGTGTGTTTTACTACTTTAGTGAACTGTCGTCCCACACTTCAGCCACAACGGCATGTGTAAGCTTTGTTGCTTTTCTCGGAATTTTTCTTCTAATTTGTTATAAGTATGGTGGTGGGCATTGTCCATGTTTCCCATCGCAGATGGCTTTATGAAGAACGCATTGTCCCACATTCAGGGTCAGTAAAGAAACACCGCAAAAGAAAATCCTAGTCATATATCTTGAAGATGCTCATCTACAAAGAGGACAAGCAGACTCAAAGTCCACAATATTTAAGACAGTCATCAATTTGGGGGAGCGTGGAAGGGAGCAGCTTCCTCTCCCGAGGAGATGGGTGAGTGGGCTCTGTGATGCACACATTCATTTATCAGTGCTTCCAACAGTGCCCACCACACTGACCTTCCACTTGTCAGCTCTCCACTGAGAAATTTACATAGCTCTTCTACATACAGATTGTAGAAGTGCTGAGTCTCACTCCTTTTATTCTATAGGGGAAAAAGTGAGTCATAACTGTGTATAGAAGCAGTGAGGCCCAGGGACTTCTAATCTAATGGCTGGGTTCTATAAAAGATTGCTTTCATTGCTTGCTGTATTGAGAAGAGGAATTGAAAGGAAAAAAAAAACTTCTTGGCTTGGAGGACTTGAAATATTGGCATGGTTTTCGCCTGTGTGTGTGTGTGTGTGTGTGTGTGTGTAACAAGAAAAAGAAGGGCTCCACACCTAGGAAACTTGCTGATCTGGTGCATTCTCCAAGACGCCAGCAGAGGGAGACAAAGGCTTTAAGCGCTCACACTGTTCCACTGGTGACCTGGACTCTGGCCCTGAATGAGCAAGCAGCTGTGTAAGCTCTGTTGAACTGTATTAACCTCTGAGGGGTGTGTTCCTTGTGTGTAACATCACAGCTGTATTGCATGGTCTCTGAGGTTCTTCTTAGCTCTGACCTAAGACATTCAGCTGTAGTGCCAGCTTTAGTAGCAACATGAGGTCTGCTTAGAACCCAAGGCATTGCCTCATCTGTGAATGCTGAAATAATAACAGGAAGTCATTGCTCTAGGAAGAAAGAACAGTCAAGAAGAACCCAAGCAATTCCACCTTCCCAATTATTAATTGTGTACAAATTGAATGACCTTTGAAATCATGTGCTCTATCACATGTGCGACTATTACATAGAGACTCCTACTGACCTATCTGTCACCCCTCATTGTATCTGGGACTGTTTACAAAGATCCACACAGTGCTGATATTCTGATGCTCAAATACAATGAGGAGAAATTGGTTAATGGGTAAGAGATTTTCTTTTTGCATTATGGCAGTGTTTTAATATTAAACAGAAGTCATGAGCAATATGGTTATGCAAACATCCCTGGGTTGTTCACTAGGTTAACTTCATGTTTTAAAAAAAAATCACCTTTTGAAAATTAGTGGAGTTTTTTGTGTAATGGAGTTGAGTTGAGCATGGTTTCTTCTGTTCTTCTGCTTTCCCTATGTTCTAATGAGCATGGTCATCCTAATTGTTAGGAAGGAATTATAAACAAGAAACCCCACAAGAAGTTTACACTTTATATTTTAGGGGCACTGGAGAGAAAAGTGCTTAAGAAAAAGATATAGGGCCTAGGGGTAATCTCCAAGGCAGATGCTTGTGTAGGATCTCCAAGGCCCTGGGTCCATCCTAGTTAATAGGGGGTGGGGAAGAAAAAGAAGGAAAGAAGGAAAGAAAAGGAAACAAGGAAAAGGGAAAATAAAAAAGAAAAGAGAAAAAATAAAAAAAGAGACCAAGATATCCTTTTAATATGTTGAAAGGGATGAATCCCAATCAAATAATGTTTGCGAATAAGAATTGTGTCTCTTGGGCTGGGCCGTGGTGGTGCATTCCTTTAATTCCAGCACTCAGGAGGCAGAGGCCGGTGGGTCTCTGTGAGTTCAAGTCCAACCTGGTCTACAGGAGCTAGCTCCAAAGCTACAGAGAAACCCTTTCTCAAAAAAACAACCAAAACAAACACCCCTCCCCCACCAAAAAAGAATTTGTGTCTCTCTACACCATTATGTATCTCACTGTGTGCTGGATTCCAGGACTCTAAAGCAGCAAAATCTAAAGGGTGTTGAAAGAAAGATTCCTGGACTCGCGAGTGCCTGGGAGGGAGAGCCTGGCTGGTAAGAGACCAGGAGCCACTGAGAGAAGACTGCGGCTCTCATCTGTGTGGAAGAAACAAGTTATCATTACAGAACGAAGGCCTCTTTCCAGCTGCCTTCTCCATCCCTCTCTCTGTCTAATAAAGACTAGAGAGAAAGCAACTGAATGGCATCCTCTCCCATCGCTCCACCACAAGCCTTGCCTGAAGAGGGTAGCTAGAGTAGAATTTAGTTCAGCGGGGTGGGGGGAGGGGATGGCAGGAGGGGGGGTGGGGGAGCAAGGCAATAAAAGACAAAGACCATACTTCCTCTTGTTTCTCATTTTTTCTGTGATAATTTCGCCTCTTATGTGCGAGGTTTGTCCTGTTGCTATAGGGACAATGCAGCCAGTGGCAGACACTCTCCTTTGCCGCATTTCCTGTGCTGTTCTGCTTTGTCTGCCGATGAAGACCCCGGGGCCTTTGAAATGCGCTAGTCATGAGGAGATGGTGTCTGGAAGGTGAGAAGAGATGTTGCTGAAAAAACCAAAGCAATAGACCAGGGAGTTGAAGCTTTTCTTTCTATGGACTATTTAAGAGGAAAATTTCAACAACTAGTGAAACAATTAGATATTGCCATAGAGGACAACGGTTCAAGCAGGCTTGCCTAACGCACAGCTACACCGCTGGCACCTGCATGCAGCCTGCAGCAGGTATGAATGCAGCCCAACAGAAACTTGTAAATGTACTTAAAACATTCTGTTTAAAAATCTAGATTGCCCCACTGTCCGTGTGAACTTCATAGATGACAATGTCCTATTGCAATGTCAAGAAGGTTGGGCATATTTGGGATGTTTCTCAGACCAGCTCTGAATGTTCCCAAATGTTTGCTGAAACTATGAACACACAGGCGCAACCGTAGACTTGGTAGGAGGAGAAGCAAGACTAAAAGATACACATTAACACACACACACACATCCTACGCCAGAGGTCAGCACATTCTGTGGGCCAAGGTTGACTTTGTGACTGTGGCCAACTCCTGTGCACAACCTGTCAATAGAGTTTTATCTGGGCATAGTCACATCTACTCTCTGGCCCTGTTGCGCTGCCATACCAGAATTCGGCAGTTATCAAGGAATTGGATAGCCTGCGAAGCTTAAACTATTGATTCTCTGATCCTGTTCCACCAACACTTGCCACCTCTGATTCAAGCCACTGCCCCCAGCCTGGCACGTTCACCCAAAGTCCTGGCAGTCACATAAGAAGCTGGTTCAGATCCATCAGCTCTGCCGCAGGCCTGAGCATTAACAGCCTCCCGGGAGGAGAAGGTCATGTTTGTGTTGATTGTCTAGCAGGGTGCTTCTCAGCGATTGGGGAATATACATTTTCAGACCCAACTCATTGGATTAGAAACAATCTGTGGCCTTTATGGTGACTTCCAGTAATTCTTATGCAAGCCAAATCTTGAGAGCTACCATGTTCAGAGAGGCAAGAATTACAGGCGCATGTGGGACTCCACAATCGCGGATTTCCCTCAGCAGGGCCTGTGCCCCTTGATCATCAAAATAAGCAGGGACAGCGAAGAGCCATGTTGGAGTTTGCCGAAAACCCATGCTCTTTGCTCCTATATAGTAAGCTGTCCTTGAAGATATGTGATTTCAAATGTTCCCTCTTTGATGTAATCTGCTATAACTAAAAATCTCTTTTGGAAGGCGAATCTTATTTTGTGGCAGCTCAAAGCAGCCTTGAAGGCCACGTAATTTCTGAAATGGCCAACAGGGGGAGCTGCTATTTATACCAACCTTACAGGTGGCTTTTGGAATCAAGAATCGGACGCATAAAACTGTAGTTTTGGACTTCTAATTCCTCCTGCCCATTTTATATGAAATCGACCCCGGACTTTAGCACTGGGAATATTCCAGTGATTTGATTTGTGTGGATTAAATACTTCCCTTTGCTTAGCCAGTCATACTATGTGAATACAACCTATGATATTCCCTGTTAGTATTCTCACACCCTTTCTATCTACGAACAATGATCAAGATGCTAGCAATTCCTAAAACATAAAATTTATTTTTATTGAGCATTTGAACAAATCAGGTAACTAGACTGTATAATATGGAAATCCCTTACCAGGACCAGAGAGAAACTGAACCCAACAGTCAAGTGCTTAAGTGAGTGTCCTGGAAGTGACATTTGGGTCCCTGGTATATGTAAGAGTGTGATATTATGGCCGAGCCCTGTAATGCTGTGTTGAATGGTCCCTGGCAGGGACATCAGGAGTGAAAACCATCATGTACAGTGGTACATGATGATCTAATTTGTCAGTGTTTATGAAATTCCAGGGGCAATATTCCCAGGGCAGAGAACCAACGCACCCCTGCCTTCAGCCCCAGGATGATTGAAAGAAATGCTTTTGATTTGTGTAGACACAGGATGTGCCTTTGCTTATCTTACAAACGAATGCTTCTAACCCAGTCGAGACGCCGAGAAACAAAGCACACTGTGTCAGCTTGGTCTTGCAAAGGACACATCTTTCCATAAAAGAAAACATTTTATGAAACTTTCTGTGCAACACAGAGTAAATTATATGCCGGACCAAGGGCCCAGCTTGCAGATATGGGAAATATAGCTGCTCGAACTGGAAGGATAAAGATGTGGCTGAGGCCCAGTGGGGCAACGTCTGTGGAAATGAAAGTAAAGAAATACTAGTTAGTGACGTCTCTCAGTGGGATAATTATTTGCATACAGGGATATAAAAATAAGTAAAGGCAAAAATTAATAGTGGCAAAAGGTGATGATATCTTGAGAATTAATAAAAGAATTAGAAAACTTCTTGAGCTTGGGAGGGGTGAGCGCCAAGACATTCGCTGAACTTGTACTGAACTGGTGTGAGCCCAGTGTGTAGGTGGAGATGCATGAATCTTGGAATAGAAACAGATACTGACACTATCTTTATAGAGATCTCAGGATAGTTTACAGAAAGAATTCAAGAGAACTTGTTTGATTACAGATTAACGCACTCTATTAACTCAATTAAGGACCTCATTGCGTCAGGCACTTGCTTTGGGTGGATGATGGTAATAGTGAGACTTTTGATGCTTTGGTAGAGTCACATTGCTTTGATGCGGAGGGCGGGACAGGGAACTTGGATGAAACAGAGCTTAGTGGCAGGAGCCGCGAGAGAAGGCTGATAAGTACCATGTGTACGGCTTGATGGTTACTCTGGGTAGTCAGGGTGACAGGACTTCTAATAAAGTACATATTATGCGTGTGTGGCATTCCGTGTGTCTAGGTCTTGGACCTGGAGGGGGAGGGGTTGTAGAGAGCCGTAAGGAGAGGGCAATGGAATCCATGTGACATTAAAGCAGAATGGAGGCTTCTGGGGGAGATGAGGGGATTGGAAGAAGGTGGCAGGGAGACATAGGAAGTGAGGAGAGAGGCAGATTAACAAAAACAAAATATGCACGAAAATACCATGATGAAACTCATTACTTTGTATATTAGGTTTTTTTTGTGTGTAAGTGTGTGTGTGTTTATGCAGGTTTGTGCCTGCGAGCAAGACCAAGGTGCCTGAGTCCCTGGAGCTGGACTCATGCATGGTTGCAAATTGCCTGACACAGGTGCTGAGAACCGAGCCCAGGTCCTGTGCAGGAGCAGCACCTGCAGATAAACACAAAGCCTTTGATCTAGCTCCTTTCTTTTTAAACAAAAAAGTTTAGCGATGATAAAGAAGAGCACAACTCTAGGAGTGTCCGTGTCCTTCTCTACATGGGAAGTTCTGAAGAGGCTCCTCAGGGCTCTGAAACAATGGGAAGCTTAATCCTTTTATGAATTTGTGTTTTGGTGGCATATTGGGCTGTGAAGAGGGGGGTGGGTCACAGGGCTCTGTCTTACTCTGGCCCTCTCTCTGCTTCCTGGCTGCTCGGGCACGGTGCACTGACAGCTCCAAAACCATGAGCTGAACACGTAACTCCTTTGAGCTCTTCTCCCAGGTGTTTTGGTTACAGTGATAAAGGCTTTCTAATAAAGATGATATGAAAAGAAAAAAAGCTGGAAAGTAGCTTAGAGGGCGACAGAGCCACAGTCTCAGGGACTTTGGTTTTTAAACTGTTTTTACTGGTTAACCTGCAGAGGACTGAGCTTCCTTGATGTATTTTTTTTATGCCTGTGTGTCATTATACTTTCATTGTAGGCAAAACTCTGTGAAAGTAATAATTTGAACGAAGACTGCTTTAGGCAAAGGGGAAGGGCTGTCCAAGCACCACATATTCTAGGCGGGGCAACAGGCAACCACAGGATAATTACATTCAAAAGCCTTGTGGTAGGGTGTGTCTGAGCATTGGAAGCATGGTAAGGAAGGGTGGATTGGGATGAGCCAAGGTCGGAGAGGCAGCCAGGGCTAGCTGTCAAACTAGCCAGGACTAGCCCCTGGACTTGGAGGCTGAAAGTATTTCAGCTTTTACTAAGATTGAGATGAGGGCCTGCATAGAGATTCCAGAAAGTTGGTATGAGTGCATATGGCTTACTATTCTCACCCATGCTGGCTTTCACTGCACACACACACGCACACACAGCAAGAGCAGCTGAGGCCACGAGTCATGTGTGAGGAAGAAATGGTGTCTGAGACCATGTCACTAGCAGTGGCAGTGGGAGTGGGACTTGGGATTGTGGCTATTGTTGTGGATATACTTTGAGAAACAGAGTAGACTTAAGAGCGGATTGTGGTCATGCTAGAAAGAGAAGAAATCATAACTTCCGGGCCTTTGCCCTGGCCAATTGGAAGGTGGTGTCATTGTGGCTGGGGATGGGGAGACTGGGCAGCGGTGGCCAGGCAAACATCCTTCATTTCAGGAGTGGTGGGTTTGCATGTTCCCATAGGACTCTGGCTGAGGGCACTGTGGTTGGTGGTGGGGGTGGATTACTGGCTGCCGTCTCAGAAGAGGACCAGGACCTAGGCTGGACATGGAGACTTACAAGTCCTATGATGGTGGATATTGTAAAAGTCATAGGATTGGAATATTGACTGGAACGAGAAGCACAAACATGAGCCCTGTAAATCACAATACTTGGAGATAATGAGGCTGAGAAGGAAACAAAAATGATTCAGAAAAAGCAGGTAAAGGAGAAGGGCTGGCCGGGTGTTTCCTATGGCTTAGCATTACCCAGCATGCAGAGGGCCCTGGGTTCAACCCTCCAGATCAGAGAGGGGGCTGCTAAGAGAACAGAGCATTAAATAGTATAAATATCTCAGTCCTGCCAGTTCATTGAGTTCCAGAGGATGAGAACAGGAGATACATTATTTTTTTTTTTTTTTAGGAGATACATTATTTGGCTGAGTGGTGAGCACTCCACTCTCTTTATAAATTTAATGAAGTGGTCAAAGCAAGTCACTAGTTACCATGAGCCCATGGCCATAGTGTCCCCCCTTTGGCACTGACTGTCTGGGACCTGCTAATGGCTTCCCAACATAAACACCTGCTTCTTTCCCCAAGGGTTTTGTGATCGGGAAGAGTGGGCTAGCCATGGAGGGAATTAGAGCCCCCAGGATTGGCCTTCCAGGATTTAGCAGGATTGATGCCTGCTAAGTCTCCTCTTGTTGCAGCCTAGAGAAGAACCACAAGACTTGTATTTGACAGCTTCCCTAAGGTGCCGAGGAGACTTATAGTCCAGGCTCTCCCAGTTATGTGCTCGAGTTCTCCCTGGCCCTTCCTGCTGCTGACTCACTTCTGTCTCTTAGAAGGTGACCATGAAGATAAACTAGCCATATCTGCTTCTTACAGAGTCTGTCTGGGGATGCTCGGCCTAACACACTAAGTGACACCATATTAAAGAGATGTAGATAGAAAATAGGGTTTTCAAGCTTGCTTACGTGTGAAGAGTGACAGCTTTCTTTTGGTAGCCAGAAGATGGTATAGAGTTAGGGTCATATGTACATAAAAGTCAAAAAAGTTATACACTGAAGGGAAATAGCCACAAGAAGGAGTTGAGGATAAAGAGCAAGTGTTGAGCCAATGGGATGACGTCCTTGGAGGGCATACAACTAAGCAAGGAACAGTTAGGGGCCCATTGTAGAGGAAGCGGGACTGCGCTCCACTAAGTGAGTGAGAAAAAGCAGAATCCCTTAGGAATGCCTTCGTGCTTGTGGGTGGTCAGGGAGCACGCAGGGCCTGCCAGGGCCAACCCCTGAGCCTCCTGAGCAAGGAGGATGACAAAGCTTGCAGGAAGAAGCCTTCATGTTAGGTGAGGACAGAGGAAGAGGAGGGTTCAGAGCACTAAACGGAGCCATAAGCAGTGGAGCAGTACGGCAACCAAGAAGGGACAATGGTAAGGAGCACATGACCAGGTCTAATATTTGGTTTTGATCCATATTTGGGAACAAGAGTTTCAATTGTGTCAAAGAATAGAAGTTACTGACTTGGATAAAGAAGTAAGTGGGTAAGGAAAATAGAATATCTGAGAGATAAGCCTGAGGTCACAAGGTAGTTCAAAATATTTATGTTGACATCAATTTAGTGGGGACCACATGTCATTTCCAGGCATGCTCATTAGATATTTGGTGAACTACAGGAAAGTGCGTTTTAGCCTACAAAAATGTTCACTGATATTTTGTAACATCGTGGGAAAGGGCTGATGTGATATCTTCCTAGGTACAGGCACTCGCCACCCTACAGTGTAGGCTGATGGCTTGGAATTGATCCCTGGAACACCATCCACCAATAATAAATTAAGTTTTTAAAAACACTTAAAAATTTCATGGCTCAAATTTCTTCCCAAGTCCTAGGCAGGCCCTCTGGGAACCATTCACTCTAAGGCTCCCGTGAACACCTGGGGATGAGTACCACCAGGAAGCTTTCTGGGTCACGTGGAGGGATGATAAGGACAGCTGACAAAGAATTAATTCAACGTTTAATATTTCCTCATAATATGTCCTGGACTGAAAGCACAACGATTTCTATAAGAAAGTAGCACAACTGGACAGCTGTTTAATTTTCCACAAATACCATGAAAGCGTGTCTTCAGGTCCGTTAGTTTCTCATCTGTTCTTAGAGCAGTAAGCAGCCCCAGGAGGAGACTGTTATCTGGGGATCTTTGTCTGCTAGAGACATCACTGAGCCAAAGTAGCTTTATTATTTTGGATTTTGCTTCTTGCTTCAGTGATTTTTTTTCCCTGAAATCTAATTGCTCAGGGGCTGGGGATGAAGGGCATGTAAAACGCAATTAAAAGATGAAAACTGCCTCTCGTGATTTGATGCTAAGCAGGAGCGACAGAGGGTGACATTAAACATGGGATCAGAAGAGCATGCTCTGCTTTTCACTTTAATTACATCCGTTTCAGAATTCGGGATGCAGCAATTCCACATGTGCTTGATTAAATTATGCCAGTGCCAATACCTCCAGCTAAGATAAATGGAGGGGAAGGTTTGCAGGTGGGAAAGATGGGGGACCACTCCTGACTTTTCTGGTACAGCACCAAAGTTGGTTCTTAATGTCTCTTTCGCCTGGGAAAAATCTGCTGCTGATTAGGATTTGATCCAAATAGAATCCAAGCACACGTGGGACAATCTTGAGTGCCCTTTGGAAAGGAAAAGGGTCAGTGTGAGCCTACAATGCTCCACTCTGCATGACTAGGTTCACAGTAGTGTCATTTCCCAGAGAGCTTTCCTTTTAAAGATTGCAGTCTCCTCCTACTTTCCTCTCTCTCTCCCTTTCTTTCCTCCCTTCTTCCTCTCTTCTTTTATTCTTTTTTTAAAAGATAAGGTTTGGTTATGCGGTCTTACTATACCTGGAACTCACTGTGGAGGCCATGCTGGCCTCATACCCATAGCAATCCTCCTGCCTCAACTCCTGTGTGAACACTTTACAAGTATATGCCACCACACCCAGCACAATTTTTTTTTTTTTTAAAAAAAAAAAGTTTTTCTTCAAGGAAAAATTTCAAAGCTGTACTTACACTTGTAACACACTGTTACAAGGATCAACCTCACAGGCTTGTCTATACACATCCCCAGTATGAATGCTTGACATTAGTGGGTAACACCAAATGACTTTCCAATTTATAAGATTAACCAGCTGTGAATGAGGGCCCTTTTCTACTTCCTTATCCTGGTTTTGTTAGTCCACAAGCAAGAGGAAGCCACATGTGTAACCAGCCCAGCGTGGAGATGGGAGACGTTGTCATCAGGATGGCTCAGGGAGTGAGTGTTCCTCCCTCTCTAGAAGTGCCCCTTGGGTCAGAGCAGTGAGTCTTCCACCCTCTCTAGAAACATCTCTTGGTCAGAACAGTGAGTGTTCCGCCCTCTCTAGAAGTGTCCCTTGGTCAGAGCAGTGAGTGTTCCACCCTCTCTAGAAGTGCCCCTTGGGTCACCCTCTGACTGGCAGAAGTTTAATCAAGTAGTCAGAGCACATACTGTGCCGGCCACTGTAAAAGTCAGTTTAGCATTGCTGTTGACAGCCATGGTGAGGCTCAGGGTCACCACAGCCATTTTGAATGCTGGGCGCTGCGCTGTGACCTCCGTGAACATGATCACAGGGATCTTCCCTTTATCATCCTGTCACAGCATCTGTATGAAAGATCCAGAGGTACCAGACCTTCTACAGTGTGGTTCTAGAAGGATCTAATAATGAACACCTGATGCATTTCTTCTAAGTAGGTCAAAATTTCAAACTCTTTTTTAAAAGTTCTCCTTCATGACTTGTATTCTTTCTTTGTTTTGTTTGATTTGTTTGGTTTTTTGTTTTTGAAACAGCATTCCACTATGCAACCCTGGCTAGCCTGGAATTTGATGTGTAGATAAGGTGGGCCTACAATTTGCCGGGATCCCTCTTCCTCTGGTTCCTGAGTGTTGGGATGAAAAGCATTCCCTGGGTTAGCAGACATTCCTATTTCAGAACCTTGCATGAAGTGGACCTGTGTAGTACTTAGTTAAGAGGAACGAGAGGTGAGGCTGTGTGTTGGGTAATCCTGGGTATCAGGGTCCATTCTAGAAGCCGTTAGAAAACGAGTTACAACTCTGCAAATAGTGAGAGTGTGGAAATGCGATGAACAGATGAGAATGGTGTCCTTGAACTTGGCTTTTACACACACACACACACACACACACACACACACACACACACACACACGCACGCATGCACTGCGGTATAGTCATTTCCTCTGAAACATCCTCTCTAGGACAGAGGGGAAGCCTCATGAGACTCAGGAGTAAACCATCATCGCATGTCTGGGAAAGCTGCATCCCCCAAGATTCCAGAATGCGTCTTTCCAGAGCTACAGAAACAGCGAAAAACTCCTGGAGGATGGGAGCGAGGCTGAGTATGGACAATGGGCAGAGCTGACAAGAGGGGCTCTTGAGACTGTCCAACTGTCGGTAGCAGGGCAGAGAGCCCCAGGGATGCAGCTCTCGTGCTCTGGCACTTGTGCTGGGTGAGCTTTTGCACAATACAGCAAAAGCTGTCATCCCTTCCGCTGTGAATAACCCCTCCCCCACACTTCTTAAGTAACCCCAGAAAACCCACTGGTTAAGCAAGTTGTATTTAGGCCATATCATTACTGTGGTCTCTCATTGGTTTCCTATCCGAGAGGAAGAGATGTTTGCTTAGGTAAAGTGTTACCCCCCCCCACACACACACACATGCTGTCACAAAATTAAAAAAATACAAAATTATAAAAAATAAAAATCATGTATGTCCTAGAAAGTCAAGTATACTTTGAGTCACCTAATCTTTGCAGTGAATGGGTTAGTCTTGCTGGTTTCTGTGGACACCAGGGTACTTAAGGGGCTTGGCACCAAAAAGGAGGGACAAATGGAGATACATGAGATATTTTTCACTCATACTAAGTATGACATTTCACTCAGCACCATACACCCTGATCACTGGACCAGAGGATTTTCACAACTGTGTGACCTTGTAGTGTGTGGGTATCCTTCTGTAACTCAGGCATCGTCGTCTTTGTCTAGGAGAACAGCTTCTGAAGAGACTCACGTGGAGAGGCAAGTTAGGAAGGGGACACCTGCCTAGCCAGCCATGTCAGCCAAATTAACCCTGGTGACCAATGGGGTGACAGATTGGCCTCCCATCCAACAATGATTAATGATATAAGCTCCTTCATTAGGGCATACAGTTGCATGCATAAAGTCTTCCACAAACTTGTGTGCATTCCTTGAACTTGGTGACTTATGTGTTGCGGTTCTTCAGGGTGAAATGTTGGTGGTAGAACCTTGTGTAGAAAGCAATGAAGGCTGCCAGCAGCACTCACCAAGTGGGGGTTTAGGTTCTTAACTCATTGTGGGATTATTTAAGGATAAGAAATTATCAGTTACCCCTCTAACTTGATAACTTTTTGCTTACCAGGAAACTGCCACTGTGGAAATCAGGAGGAGTCAGCTGAATTTACGTGCTTTTCCCATTTCTCCAGATTCGAGGATTTCCAGAAGGTCCTTCTCTTCCTCTAAATCCAGGTCGTAATCCATTCTCAGAAGTGAAACTCTAAAGGGTTTACAAATCATACATCTGATCAAGCGATGACTAACCGCAGTGGGATCAGGTCTAACCAAGAAGGACTGCCAAGATAGACAATTAAGGACTTCTCCTGGGTGTGGCTGTGGGCATCAGAGAGCAAGCTCAGTCCTCTGTTGGACCAGAACCCTGAACTAGCCAGCTTCTCTGAGACTCAAGAGTCCCCGGGGCTTTGAGTTTCAAAAGACAGGTGTGTGTCAGAGCAGAGGCTGCTGTCACCAGTTCAGAAAACACGAAGCTTAGTGTCACCACTCACCGTAGTTGGAAAATAATCGATGAAGTGCTTGCTGATTTTGTTCCGTGCTTATGTCTGCAGACATGTGTGTGCTGTAACACATATGCGGATGTGCAGGTTGAGGCTAGAGGTCAGTGATAGGCGTCATAAACAGGTCAATTCCTTCTCTTTGGAGTCTCACTGAATCCAGTGCTCATCAATCCAGGTACACTAGCTGAGGAGCCTCAAAAGGAGCCTCAAGGACACTCTTGTTTCTGTGTCCCCCACCTAAGTTCCTGCCGTGCCCTGATTTTTATGGAGGTTCTTTGCATCTGGACTTGAGTCCTCAAGCTTGGGAGGCAGGGACTTTCATGACCCCAGGCCCATGTTTGCTGAATTTTAAAGTAATTTCGCTTTTGTCTCTGATTATGGTTTGTGTCATTCCCTGCTCCTAAGCAATCTGTGAGGGAGGTATGCTTCCCCTTTCTATCATGGGGCACAGCTTATTTCTGTGAAACATCTCAGAAATGGTCATGGCGAGCAAAATCTTAAAATGCAACACAGTGGGGAGACATTCGATTTTTGGAAAATATAGTAAGTGACTTAAAATAACTTTGATATTAGTAAATGTGTTCAAGGGGATATTGATAAATGCCATTAGATCTAGAAGCTAGGTCATTCTAGAGTAGTGAAAGTAGTAGAAAAGAGACTAGAGTTTTGTTCCAGGGTTTGTTGCAAAACTGGCTTAGGTCTTCGGCATCTCCGAGGGCTCGTTGTCATGTTTCTGTCTGTCTGTCTTGACTGAATGGAGTTTTTAAACCTTTGTGTGATGCATTGGTAATAAAGATGCAGAAATGTCATCATTTTATATTGTGAAACCTCAGACAGGACTTGTCATCACCGAACTTTGGTTGAAAAATAAGGGAAACTCTCACGGGATCCAAGCTAGATAAAGAACTTCAGGCAAATGAGGACTACCAAGAGGGGAGCACCACCTCTCCCAGGGAGGGGCCCTCAAGTGCTTCTACAGTCTGAAGTACTCAGCCCTGAAACTATATACACACAAACAACAAAAATGGACTGAGATGGTTGTGTTTATATATTTACACACACACACACACACAAACACACACAGACCCAAGCAGACACATGCACACACAGACACACACCTAACAATAAAAATCAAAGAAAAGGAGATTATCAATTTGAGAGGAAACCTGGGAGGAGTTAGGAAGAAGTGATGCAATTATACTTTAATTAAAATTGTAAACAACAAAAGAAACATCTAGCTAGCACCTCTGTGTTGATTGTCTAGTTCCTGCTTAATCTGAATTGCATTGTGATTTTGATTTTGTATCATAATTTCCCTTCTCCTTTAGCTGATTTTTAATTTATGTGTCTGTTTTCATAGACTTTTTGTTTGTTATTTTCAGTTGTCAGAAATTCTTTTGAAAAATTTAAGTGGATCAAATAACGCATCAGATGAAATCTAGGAAATGGTACTATCACTGTGAGATATAATAATTAGTCTGACTAACAGTTTATGCAAAGTATGCTAATCACTTTCAAAATGTTACCAGATGATTTGTTTCTATAGTAACCCACAATGCAAAACCACAGTCGTTATCTCCATTATATAAATAGTGAAGCCTAATTTTAAAGATATCAGTTTCCCAAAGACCTCCCAACTCATAGGTGACAGAGCTGATCCACACATGCTGAGTGTGTAACACTAATTTCTATGGTGTAAATACTCTTACAGTAACTCATTTCAAGTTACCAACAGTTTACAGACAGCCTGAGAGGAAAAAAGCCTGACTGTTTAACAATCTACTCGGACATAAACTAGCACATCCCAGAGAGAACATGCGTTGGGCATCACTAGGCTAGCTGCCTCTGTGGGTCTTATCGGCTGAATGTGCAGTGACAGAATAAAAAGAAGTGGGGGAAAGAATCATAGACAAAGTAAGAATAGATAAAATCCATGCATGCATTCATTTATTTATGCATGCATGGCATGGCATGCCTTCATTCCACAAAGCTTAGTGAGTTCCTGTGACTTACCAGGGCTGGGATATGAACTCAGAAAGAACAGGTGCCTATGGGGAAAAGAAAGAAAAAGACAGACAAATGAAAGAGAGAAAGGAAGGAAGGGAGGGAGGAAGAAAGGAAGGAAAGAAGGAAAAGGAAGGGAGGAAGGGACATGGAAGAATGTTTGGGAGAAAGAACTAAGTTTGATTTGCAGCATTTTTCCCTTCACAGAGGGCTCCAGTGGCTTCAGAAAGGAAGCGTGGCAGGGTTTTCTGGTCCTTGCTCAGTAAGCTTGCAGGGTGGTAGAGAATTCCAGTTTTGTCAGCTATGTTCATAGCAGCTTTGTTTGTCATAGCCAGAACCTGGAAACAACCTAGATGCCCTTCAACTGAAAAATGGATAAGGAAAATGTGGTACATTTACATAATGGAGTACTACACAGCAGAAAAAAATAACATTTTGAATTTTGCAGGAAAATGGATGGAGCTAGAAAACATTACTTTGAATGAGGTGACCCAGACACAGAAAAACAATTATCACATGTACTCATTCATAGGTGGTTTTTAAACATAAAGCAAAGAAAGCCAGCCTGCAAACCACAATCCCAGAGAACTTAGACAACAATGAGGACACTAAGAGAGACTTACGTAGATCTAATCTACATGGGAAGTAGAAAGTAGAAAAGACAAGATCTTTTGAGTAAATTGGGATCATGGGGACCTTGGGGGAGGGTTGAAGGGGGAGGGGAGAGGCAGGCAGGGGAGCAGAGAAAATGCAGAGCTCAAAAGAAATCAATTAAAAACCCCAAAACCAAAACAAACAAACAAACAAACAAACAAAAAAAGAATTCCAGTTTTGACTTGCAAGCAGACACATTTACTACCCAAGTTGTACATGTGAGCATGCACCCAGTCGTAGGGAGGGCTGGTTTATTCTCAGGGTCATGTTGAGTCACTAGAGCTGAAATACAGGCAATGTAGGTGGTGACCTGGTTTCTCCATGGCCCAGTACTTCTCAGACAAGATCTTTCTCATCTGAACAAAGATGACTTCAGATGGCTTGGTAATATTTGATAATATAAAGTGGGATATATCCATTTAGTAAACCCTTTTCATTTTATAAAATAAATGACCTTTTGAATTTTCTACTGGAGTTAACTAAGGGGAGCTCCATTAGGGCCCCAGAACTATGCTCAGGCAAGAAGTCCTAGGCTTTCCTTGACCTCCTTGGAGTGGGGGTTGGTGTGGGCGTGACTGGCAGTACAGGGTGCAAATCTGTTAGCATTTTTAGTAGGTCATCTTGTCTCCCTTGTGGGCAGGCTGGCACAAGGACAGCTCAGTAATGCCAGGGTGCAAGCATAGCACCAGGTGTAAGGTGGACTATTTCTGGATGTTGTCATTGGATGGAGAGTTGCCACGCTCCATCTGTTTGTCTATGAATATCAGCCACTGCTGGCTGGGCAGGAAGCCTCCCTTGTCTTTGATCTTGGTTGGTCTTCACATTCTCTGTGGTAACACTGGACTCAGAAGACATCAGGGTGATGGTCTTACCGATGAGGGTCTTCACAAATATCTGCACTCTAGTTTCTGACTTTTGGGACCTCCTGAAGCTTAAAGAGAAATGGCTTCTATGATATCTCCAAGGAGTTGGGGAACTCAAATACTACCAGAAGGCTAAACTGCTTTCCCAAAGCCCTCCTCCTATAGTTTCTAGATTCTGTTCCTTGCTATTCAAAATGCTTTAAAACCAGATGTCCTCTGTCATGTGCTAAATCTATTCAACAATATATGTACATGTTGAAGTGTACATGTGGACAGGGTATACATCACATATAGAAAGGAGAACGAGAAAGGCTCAATACAAAGTATAAGGGAGACCTGGATAAAGACAGTGCATGCCAGTTACAAAAAAGATTAAAACTGCTTTGCTAGTTCTAACTGTGTCGTGGAGCTGTTTGGTTTCAGTGGTGGATACACACATAAAAGTATGTTCAATAGTGAAGAATATAAATACAGTGTGACGCTCCAGAACTTCCGTTCCAAATGGCTGCTGTAACTGCATAGAAGTTCATTGAGTTGTCTAGTGTTTGGGTCTGGTTAATTTCAGTGTGTGATTTTAATTTTTATCATAAAGTTTTTTAAAAAGAAAAATGTTATTAATGTTCATATATCTTTCCAAGTGTGTGTGTGTATGTGTATATGTGTGTGTGCAAATGTGTATGTATGTACATGTGTTTATTTGTGTGTTTGTATTGCGTGTGTGTACATGTGTATATGCATGTGCGTTGCGTATGTGATGTGCATCGTGTATGCACATGTACATGTATGTGTGCATGTGTGTATGTGTGTGCATGTGTGTGTATACGTGTGGTGTGTGTGTGCTTCAGACATTGTCTCATTTAGCCCAAACTGACCCCAAACTCAATATGTCAGAGAGGAAGAGAGGATGCTCTTGAACTTCTGATTCCTTTCCCTCCTGAGTGCTAGCATTGCAGGGATGTGTCACTACACCCAGATTATGCAATGCTGGGGATTAAGACCCGGGCTTCATGCAGAGCAGGCAAGTATTTTGTCAACTAAACTACATTTTCAGTGATTTGTATTCATACTGTGCCATTTTGATTACTATGGTTTTGTAGTTTATTTTGAAAAAAATTCAATGTTTCTAGGTTGATTCTTTTTGCTAAAGATTTCTTTAATTTTTCAAGGTCTTTCCAATTCCCTATAAAAGCTTGGATTGTTTTTCTTTTTTGTTATGAATGGTACTAGACTTTTATAAGGCTTTCATTCAATCTAAGAACTTTTTTGGCTATCATAGATTTTTTTAAAAAATTTTTATTTATTTATTATGTATACAGTGTTCTGTCTGCATGTACACCTGCAGGTCAGAAGAGGGCACCAGACCTCATTACAGATGGTTGTGAGCCACCATGTGGTTGCTGGGAATTGAACTCAGGACCTTTGGAAGAATAGACAATGCTCTTAACCGCTGAGCCATCTCTCTAGCGCCTATCATAGATATTTTAAGTATATTAATCTTCCAAACTATGAATATAGGATATCTTTCCATTTGTTGCTATCATTTTCTATTTCCTTCATAAATGTTGTATAGGTTTTGGTTTTCTGTTTTATGAGCCTTCAAGAAGATATTCCTGTAGAAACAACCCCTTCCTAGCTGTTACTGATCTTGCATCTCTTCAAGTTTCTTTCTGATTAGTCAAACTATTATTTCTGAGACTTTTGTAAAAACGCATGCCTCAAAATTGCATTAGAGTTTGCGCCTACACAAGGTTGCTTCTATGTTGAGTAACTGGACTCATAATTATATCCTGATCTAAACTAGAACCCATTCTAATACAAAGTAACTAGTGACCCTCATCAGGCAAGTTACTCCCTGTGAGATTTGTTCTTGTTGGTATCGCACTTTAGGTGCTGTGAGAATAACTGACTCGTGAAATCATGGAAAGCAAATATACATTAAAAAGCAAATATTGTGAAAATGGAAAATAAGAAATGAGGACTTTAAAATGACAAAAGATGAGTCAAAAATCTCCCAAATAACAATGACATGTATATGGGTGGCAGTGTGTGAAGGCCAGATGCCAACTGTAGGCTTCTGCATCCTCCTCTTAGCTTTTGAGACAGGATTTGTATTGAACCTCGAGTTTGCTAATTCAGCCGGATGGGCTAGCCCACAAACCCCAATAATCCTCCTGCCTCTGCATTTTAACACTGGATTTACAAGTGTGCTACTGTATCCTGGGGCCCAGGAAGATCAGACTCGGTCTCTCATGCTTGTGGAGGCAAGAGCTTCCCAGCCACAAACAATGAGCTTTCTTACGGAGAAAAAGTAAACCTAAGGGCTTCTCTTCAGCTGGTTTTTATTTTTTATTTTTTTGTTAATTTTGATTTTCGAGACAGGGTTTCTCTGTAGCCCTAGCTGTCCGGGAGCTTGCTTTGTAGACCAGACTGGCCTCAGACACATAGAGATTCACTTGTCTCTGCCTCCCAAGTGTTGGGATTAAAGGTGTGAGCCAAGATCAACTGGTATTTTTAAAGACTTGAATTTCAAATAAAACAATTAAAAAAGTAATAGATTTAAAATTCAGTTTTCAATTGGTATAAACTTGATATCAAACTCTGAGAACAAGGACAAGTTATAACCCATGTGATTATTTGATGATCTAAAAACATAGACTGACCTCAGCTTAAGGAATATATTGTGCTGCAGGCAGTTCTGGTAACTGGGGTCTGGAGCCCTCTCTCACGTGACCTGCTGCCATCCTTACCATCTGTTTCTGACCTGTACTATTTCTTTGCTTTGGATAAAGTTTTCTTGTTGCTTTTGCAGATTGGTACAATCTGTAATTCCAGTCATTCAGAATAAGTTTACACAACCCCAGAAATACCTGGCCCAAACCCCAACCACAGACAACACTTTAACATCTTATTGGAAATTTCGTCTTTAAACTGCCATCCTCTGTGTCCAGACTGGAGCTTACCCCAGTTGTCATTCAGTGACTGATGGAAACAGATGCAAACCCACAGCCAAACATTAGGCGGAGTTCGGAGAATCCTGCAGAAGAGGGGAAAGAGGATTGGAGGAGCCAGAGGGGTCAAGGACACCACAAGAAAACTCACAGAATCAACTAACCTGGGCTCATAGGGGCTCACAGAGTCTGAACTGACAACCAGGGAGCCTGCGTGGGACTGACCTAGGCCCTCTGCTTATATGTTACAGTTCTGTAGCTTGGTCCTCTTGTGGGACTCCTAACAGTGGGAGCAGGGGCTGTTTCTGACTCTTTTATAAGTTTTTGGAACCCTACTCCTCAGACTGGGTTGCCTTGCCCAGCCTTAATACATGGGAAGGTGCTTACTGCAACCTGATATGCCATGTTTGTTGATGCTCACGGGAGACCTGCCCTTTCCTAAACAGAAATGGAGGAAGAGTAGATTTGGGGATGGGAACAGCGAGGCCTGGGAGGAAACTGCAGGGAGGGGAAATTGCAGCCCAGATCTAAAATAAATAAATGAACAAACAAATAAATGATTTTATTTAAAGAAAGAAATTTAGGCTTTGGCACTATCTGATAGGTGAGGATTAAATTGAACAATTACTTATACATTATCAATCATTTTTCATGGACTGGAAATGGGCACTGCTCATATTTCCACTGTTCACAATTATAAAAATAACTGAGGTGTGCCTCAGCCAAGCCAGAGGAGAACCATTACATCTTTTGCCAAAACTGAAAACAGTAATATGTTTAGTTTGGAAACACCCAGGGCAAGGACCCTAGGAAACTACCTTTGCCCTTGGGTGACCTTAGAATTAGCATTCTCACTATGATGCAGTGTGTGATATCTGGGCAGGGGATAGAACAGGATAGAAGAGAACAGAAGAATGAGCTGGCACAGGCAGCACCCTTTCCCATGGGCTGATGGCTTGTGTGACCAGGATAAGAAGTGTCCTGTGATATCCACAAAGAAGCAAAGACAAAGCTATCTTCCAACCTCCTGGCTCCTTCTGAGGAGCACACAGAACCATCTGCACACTGGTTAGGCAGGTAGCTCTGTGCATATTTCTAAAAGCTTATGGGATAGTCAGCCCACCGTCAATTTAAAAGGATTAGGGTAGGATTTAGGTGAGTTATAATGTATTCATGACTCTCCTTAGTTAATCAAATGAGAGGGAAGCAGTGAGCCTACTCCATCAGGATTAATACCGCTGAGCAAGAGGACCCCTGGGTGTAGTGGATCTGATTAGAGAAACTATTAGCTATTATAGAGAGGTTTCAAGGAAATGATCAAATGGTGTATTGGAGGGAAAGTAGTACTTCGGGATATCAGGTGGTGGGACAGACATATGGGGAAAGGGTAATTAGCAAGGAAAGACTTGCCTCTTAGAAAGAAATGCTACCATGTGTGCGTGTGCACGTGTGCAGTTTTACAGGCCAAAGAGTCCCCATCGAACCTGGTCTGTGTTTTGTCTGTATTGTGGCTTAGGAGTGCTGATTTAGTCCGAAGTGGGGTTGAGGAACTTAGGGTCTCTGGGCATTTGAGATGTAGCTACCTTGCCTGGTAGCACTGTGTCCTTAAGCCTTTGAAAACTGCCAACATGCGGCATGGAAAGATTAGCCCAAACTGTATTTTTGCAATCTGAGGCCATGAGCTAGTAACATCTGTAATATCCGGTAATACATACGTCTGGATAGTAGGGACTTATATGGAAGTCAGGAAAATCATCCATTCTTTGCTGAGAGTTTCTGTGCCGGGGTCCAGCCTTGGCTGGGGTTCAGGTCCTGAGGCAGGGAAGGGGAGTCAGTACAGGAAAGCTGCTGACCTCTGGCTAGACTGCAGTCAAGTGACCCTGAGTAGCTCAGGCTGTCTTCAATTATACTTAAACAGAGGTTTTCTTACTAGGGTTACATTAACAGCTTTTATTATTGGCTTCTACTTTTGACTTTAAGAAAATCATCACAACTTACAGAATACATCATGATCATTATGAAAGCCCCCATTGTTCCCTTTTATGCTTCCGCAATACACCTTCCCACCCCCTGCATAACCTTATTCTAGACACACCGTTCAGGATTTTTGTAGGCTTAGCTAAATATTGAGCCAGACACATTCTTCTCTCGCAACACTTATGTCAGCTGGCAACTACTCGTGCTTACAAAGTTAAAAAATGATAGACATGAAAACAACGCTTTAAGGACAATATTGTTCCAGCCTAGACAATTCCTTCATGTCTGCAAGATATGCTTTTATACAGTTCCTTTTTTGTTTGTTTTTTTGATTTAGTAAGAGGTCCCCATGTCTCACCTTCTCTGTAAGAGGCAGACTGCGCAAAGCACTCTTTCCCACCTCACGTCTCCCACCCATATATTTAAGCTCCTGAGTACGGCAGAGATGGTTCTTCCCCTCCCGCATTCTGCACTGGTATTTTCCCTCTTGGAGCATGCCAGATCCTACCGATGATCCTATGCCTGGTGTCCAGGGAACTTACTCTCAACAGTTGGCACTGTCTGTTCCTGAGCCCTTCCCCTATTCTGTGATGGAAGCCTGACTCTCCTCCCCAGAACTGTGAGACGTGGTGACTGTCTCAAGTGCTGTTGTCTCATATGTACCTAGCTGTCTCTATTGAGACAGAAAAGTTCTTAGGAGTAGGAGCTGTAGTTATTAATTCCATGCAAGAGATTTGGGAAGCATTAGCCCCTGCTGAACAGAACAGAATTTCCAGGGGAAATTATAACTGTTGCATGTGTGACTCACAGAGTAAAACTAAAAACAGCCCAAAGAATAACAATATGAGGGAGAAAAGAGCCTGCCAGCTGCATGAACTTTGCAGATTCCTATGCTGTTCTGTGGATTCCTATGCTGTTCTATGGATTCCTATGCTGTTCTGTGGATTCCTATGCTGTTCTGTGGATTCCTATGCTGTTCTGTGGATCGCTGGTCCTTGCCAAGGGAGAGTCCATTTCCACAAGCGCTCTGTCCTGAGGACACCTGTTGGACAGACAGTCATATGCTGATCCAAGCCTAGGCTGCATGGCTCCCAGAATCTCTGCTCTAAACTGTGGCCTCTGCTTAGTTTGAAGCCACTCACCCTTTATTGTTGTGACTTTTGCAATGCTTCACTTCCCTTCTAACTATCTATCCCCTAGCTGGTTCATTTAGCAACCATGTGTTTGTGATCTATTATTTAAGCCACGGTTAAGTTTTAATGGGAAGCCATGATAGTCACGTGGTACAGGAATAGAACTGCTTGAAGTAAAAAAAAAGAGACATTCTTAAAACCATTTAAAAAATTCCTTAAGTAGGAACAACCTTCTGGCAACCAAATGAGTGAATGCTCTTGGTGAATGGTCAGAGTTCTTGGACCCAATGCATTGAAAGATGTGGGGTTTTATGTTCTGGGTATGTCTGAGGCTGTCTGATTTCCTAACCTTGGTCTCAGCGGGAGATCTCTGTTGCTAAAGACAACTGACAAGGTGTAGCCCTTTCATGTATCAGCTTCCCAGGACTTTGCTTTGGAAGCAACTCCAGTGGTTTCTTTCTTTCTGGCTAGAAGCTGGGTTAACAACATGTGTCCACTACAGCAGAGCCAGTCAGACTAAGGACTGACCGTACGCAGACTTGTATAAAACTCAAGGGAGGCATTCAACTTAAACAAACCCAGGCTCCAGCCTTCTCACTTCCACATACCACTTGAAGCCTTTGATGATGCTTTCTCGAAAAGTCAGAAACACAGCTGTCTCGGGCTGTTCAGATAAAGCCCAAAGACTGAGTAAGATAATGTTTTTAGTGAGTTTGATCCATTTCTCGTTTGTCTCCTGGAATCTTCAGAGGATGAGTTACACACACACACACACACACACACACACACAGAGAGAGAGAGAGAGAGACCCCAAATCAGCTGATTCTCAGTTTTCATACATATTTAAATATGTCCCTACATAACCTCTCATATGTGTGTGTGTGTATCTGTCTCTAGTTAAGTTAAATGCTAACACAATATAAAAGCAATGTGAAAGTTATATATAAAATTACCATGAAATTTGCAGGAAAATGGATACACCTAGAAAAATATAACATTAATCAAGGTGACCCAAACTCAGAAAGAAAATGCCACATTTTCCTTCTCATATACAGATCATAGCATATAATGTCTACATAAATGTATGAAAATAATTCTAAATGTGAATATAGTGTGAAAACTAGAAAGGAGACAGAGAAGTTCATAGGTGAGGAGGGTGGAAGGCAGGCGCAAGGACACACGAGTCACCAAAGGAGGTACAAAGCTTATTTTTCTAGTTTCGACCCCTCCATAGCTTTTTTCTTTTTTCTTTTTTTTTTCATGGTTTATTTTTTTTTTATATTTAAAAATTTCCATCTCCTTCCCTCCTCCTCCCCCTCCCTCCCCTCCTCCTCCCCCTTCCCTCCCCTCCTTCTCCCCCTTCCCTCCCCTCCCCTCCACCCATACCTCCCCTCCCTCCTTTCAAGGCCAAGGAGCCATCAGGGTTCCCCACTCTATGCTAAGACCAATGTCCTCCCAACTCCCCCCAGGTCCAGGAAGGTGATCGATCAAGCTGAGAAGGCTCCCACAGAGCCCGTCCATGCAGAAGAATCAGAGCCCAGAGCCATTGTCCTTTGCTTCTCAGTCAGCCCCCGCTGTTGGCCACATTCAGAGAGATGGGTTTGGTCGCATGATCCATCAGTCCCATTCCAACTGGAGTTGGTGATCTCCCATTAGTTCTGTCCCACCGTCTCCATGAGTGAACGCACCCCTCTCGTTCCTGACTTTCTCCCTCAAGTTCTCGCTCCTTCTGCTCCTCATCAGGACCTTGGGAGCTCAGTCCAGTGCTCCAATGTGGGGCTCAGTCACCTTCCCCATCTGTCGCCAGCTGGAGGTTCCCTCACGGTCCTGACTTTCTTTCTCATGTTCTCTCTCCTTCTGCTCCTCATCAGGACCTTGGGAGCTCAGTCCGGTGCTCCAATGTGGGGCTCTGTCATTTTCTTCATCTATCGTCAGGTGGAGGTTCTATGGTGATATGCAAGAAATTCATCAGTATGGCTATAGGAACTGGCCTTTTCAGGCTCCCTCTCCTCAGCTGCCCAAGGAACTAACTGGGGGCATCTTCCTGGAAACCTGGGAACCCCTCTAGGGTCAAGTCTCTTGACAACCCTCAGGTAGATCCTTAAATTAAGATATATGCTTCCCTGCTCCCATATCCACCCTTCCTATATCCCAAGCACCCCATTCCTCCGAGCTCCCCCCATTCTCCCCTTCACACTTTTCTCTCCCCATCTTCCCTTGGCCCAGTCTTGCCCAACCCTCAAGTTCCCAATTTTGCCTGGCGATCGTGTCTACTTCCAATATCCAGGAGGATTACTATATCTTTTTTTGGGAGTTCACCTTCTTATTATCTTCTCAAGGATCCCAAATTTATAGGCTTGATGTCCTTTAAATATGGCTAGAAACCGAATATGAGTGAATACATCCCATGTTCATCTTTATGGGTCTGGGTTACCTCACTCAGAATAGTGTTTTCTATTTCCATCCATTTGCCTGCAAAATTCAAGATGTCATTGTTTTTTTACCGCTGAGTAGTATTCTAGCATGTATATATTCCACAGTTTCTTCATCCATTCTTCCACTGAAGGGCATCTAGGTTGTTTCCAGGATCTGGCTATTACAAATAATGCTGCTATGAACATAGATGAGCATATGCTTTTGTTGTATGATTGGGCATCTCTTGGATAGATTCCCAATAGTGGAATTGCTGGGTCCTGGGGTAGGTTGATCCCGAATTTCCTGAGAAACCGCCACACTGCTTTCCAAAGTGGTTGCACAAGTTTGCATTCCCACCAGCAATGGATGAGTGTACCCCTTACCCCACAACCTCTCCAGCAAAGGTTATTATTGGTGTTTTGGATTTTAGCCAATCTGACAGGTGTAAGATGATATCTCAAAGTTGTTTTGATTTGCATTTCCCTGATAGCTAGGGAGGTTGAGCATGACCTTAAGTGTCTTTTGGCCATTCGAACTTCTTCTGTTGAGAATTCTCTGTTCAGTTCAGTGCCCCATTTTTTAATTGGGTTAATTGGCATTTTACTGTCTAGTCTCTTGAGTTCCTTATATATTTTAGAGATCAGACCTTTGTCAGTTGCAGGGTTGGTGAAGATCTTTTCCCAGTCAGTAGGCTGCCTTTGTGTCTTAGTGACAATGTCCTTTGCTTTACAGAAGCTGCTCAACTTCAGGAGGTCCCATTTATTCAATGTTGCCCTTAAAGTCTGTGCAGCTGGGGTTATGCGTAGGAAACGGTTCCCTGTGCCCATTTGTTGTAGAGTACTTCCCACTTTTTCCTCTATCAAGCTCAATGTGTTCAAATTAATATTGAGGTCTTTAATCCATTTGGACTTGAGTTTTGTGCATGGTGATAGATATGGATCTACTTTCATTCTTCTACAGGTTGACATCCAGTTATGCCAGCACCATTTGTTGAAGATGCCCTCTTTCTTCCATTGTGTACTTTTGGCTCCTTTATCAAAAATCAGGTGTTCATAGGTTTGTGGTTTAAGATCCGGGTCTTCTATACGATTCCATTGGTCAACCTCTCTGTTTTTATGCCAATACCAAGCCGTTTTCAATACTGTAGCTTTGTAATAGAGTTTGAAGTCAGGGAGGGTAATGCCTCCAGAAGAACCTTTATTGTATAAGATTTTTTTGGCTATCCTGGGTTTCTTGTTTTTCCATATAAAGTTGATTATTGTCCTCTCAATCTCTGTGAAGAATTTTAATGGGACCTTGATTGGGATTGCATTGAATCTATAGATTGCTTTTGGTAGAATTGCCATTTTTACTATGTTGATCCTCCCAATCCACGAGCAGGGGAGATCCTTCCATTTTCTGGTATCCTCTTCAATTTCTTTCTTCAAAGACTTAAAGTTCTTCTCAAATAAATCCTTCACTTCCTTGGTTAGAGATACTCCCAGATATCTTATGCTATTTGTGGCTATTGTGAAAGGTGATACTTCTCTGATTTCCCTCTCTGCTTCCTTATCCTTTGTGTATAGGAGGGCGACTGATTTTTTGGAGTTGATCTTGTAACCTGCCACGTTACTGAAGGAGTTTATCAGCTGTAGGAGTTCTTTGGTGGAGTTTTTGGGGTCGCTTATGTATACTATCATATCATCTGCAAATAATGAAAGTTTAACTTCTTCCTTTCCAAATTGAATCCCCTTGATTCCCTTATGTTGTCTTATTGCTATTGCTAGAACTTCAAGCACTATATTGAAGAGATAAGGAGAGAGTGGACAGCCTTGTCGTGTTCCTGAATTTAGTGGGATAGCCTTGAGTTTCTCTCCGTTTAATTTGATGTTAGCTGTCGGCTTGCTGTAAATAGCTTTTATTATATTTAGGAATGACCCTTGTATCCCTAATCTCTCCAAGACCTTTATCATAAAAGGGTGCTGAATTTTGTCAAATGCTTTTTCAGCATCTAATGAGATGACCATATGGTTTTTTTCCTTCAGTTTATTTATATGATGGATTACATTGATAGATTTTCGTATGTTGAACCAGCCCTGCATCTCTGGGATGAAGCCTACTTGATCGTAATGGATAATTTTTCTAATGTGTTCTTGGATTCGGTTTGCCAGTATTTTATTGAGAATTTTTGCATCAATGTTCATGAGTGAGATTGGCCTGTAATTCTCTTTCTTGGTTGAGTCTTTGTGTGGTTTAGGTATCAGGGTAACTGTAGCTTCATAGAAGGAATTTGGCAGTGACTCTTGTGTTTCTATATTATGAAATACCTTAAGGAGTATAGGTATTAGGTCTTCTTGGAAGTTCTGGTAGAATTCCGCATTGAAACCATCTGGTCCTGGGCTCTTTTTGGTAGGGAGGTTTCTGATAACAGTTTCTAATTCTTTGCGACTAACAGGACTATTTAGAGCATTTACCTGGTCCTGGTTTAACTTTGGTATATGATATTTATCTAAAAAACTGTCAATTTCTTTTACATTTTCCAATTTTGTGGCATACAGGCTTTTGTAGTAAGATCTAATGATTCTCTGAATTTCCTCTGTGTCTGTGGTTATGTCCCCCTTTTCATTTCTGATCTTATTAATTTGCGTGTTCTCCCTCTGCCGTTTGATTAGTTTGGCTAAGGGTTTGTCAATCTTGTTGATTTTCTCCAAGAACCAGCTTCTTGTTTCATTGATTCTTTGGATTGTTTTCTGTGTTTCTATTTTGTTGATTTCTGCCCTCAGTTTGATTATTTCCAGTCTTCTACTTCTCCTAGGTGAGTCTGCTTCTTTTTTTTCCAGAGCTTTCAGGTGTGTTGTTAAGTCTCCAATGAGTGCTTTCTCCGTTTTCTTTAAGTGGGCACTTAGTGCTATGAACTTTCCTCTTAGCACTGCTTTCATTGTGTCCCATAGGTTTGAGTATGTTGTGTCTTTGTTTTCATTAAATTCAAGAAAGACTTTAATTTCTTTCTTTATTTCTTCCTTGACCCAGGTGTGGGTCAGTAGTTGACTGTTCAGTTTCCATGAGTTTGTGGGCTTTCTGGGGGTAGCATTGTTGTTGAATTCTAATTTTAATCCATGGTGATCCGATAAGACACAGGTGGTTACTAATATTTTTTTGTAACTGTGGAAGTTTGCTTTGTTACCAAGTATATGGTCAATTTTCGAAAAGGTTCCATGAGCTGCAGAGAAGAAGGTATATTCTTTCCTATTTGGGTGGAATGTTCTATAGATGTCTGTTAAGTCCATTTGGTTCATTACCTCCATTAAGTCTTTCAATTCTCTGTTAGGTTTCTGTCTGATTGACCTGTCCATTGGTGAGAGAGGAGTGTTGAAGTCTCCAACTATTAGTGTGTGTGGTTTGATGGCTGCCTTGAGTTCTAGAAGTGTTTCTTTTACATAAGTGGGAGCTTTTATATTAGGGGCATAGATATTCAGGATTGAGACTTCATTCTGATGGATTGTTCCTGTTATGAGTATAAAGTGTCCCTTTCCATCTCTTCTGATTGATTTTAGTTTGAAGTCAACTTTGTTGGAAATTAGTATGGCCACACCCGCTTGTTTCTTAGGGCCATTTGCTTGATAAACCTTTTCCCAACCCTTTACTCTGAGTAGGTGTCTGTCTTTGTGGTTGAGGTGTGTTTCTTGTACACAGCAAAATGTTGGATTCTGTTTTCGTATCCAGTCTCTTAGCCTGTGCCTTTTTATAGGTGAATTGAGTCCATTGATATTAAGTGATATTAATGACCAGTGGTTGTTAACTTCAGTCATTTTTAGTAGTAGAGTTTGTGTGTTTCCCTTCTTCTAGTTGTGCTGGTGAAGGGTCGCTAGATGCCTGAGTTATTGTGGGCGTTGTTGGACTCCTTGGTTTGTGATTTTCCTTCTATTACTTTCTGCAAGGCTGGATTTGTGGCTGCGTATTGTTTAAATCTGTTTTTGTCCTGGAATATCTTGTTTTCTCCATCAATGGTGAATGCAAGCTTTGCTGGGTATAATAGTCTAGGCTTGAATCCATGTTCCCTTAGTGTCTGTAGCACATCTATCCAAGCTCTTCTGGCTTTCATGGTTTCCATTGAGAAATCAGGTGTAATTCTGATAGGTTTCCCTTTATATGTTACTTGACCTTTTTCCTTTGCAGCTCTTAATATCTGTTCTTTATTCTGTATGTTTTGTGTTTTGATTATTATATGGCGTGGGGATGCTTTCTTTTGATCCAGTCTATTTGGTGTTCTGTAGGCTTCTTGTACCTTCATAGGAACATCCTTCTTTTGGTTGGGGAAGTTTTCTTCTATAATTTTGTTGAATATGTTTTCTGGGCCTTTGAGTTGTAATTCTTCTCCTTCTTCTACCCCAATTATTCTTAGGTTTGGTCTTTTCATGGTGTCCCAGATTTCCTGAATGTTTTGTGTTAAGAATTTGTTAGATTTGTTTAGTTCTTGAATCTGTGAGTTTATTTCCTCTATTGTATCTTCAGAGTCCGAGATTCTTTCTTCCATCTCTTGTATTCGGTTGGAAATACTTGTCTCTGAAGTTTCTGTTCATTTACTCAGAGTTTCCATTTCCAGTCGTCCCTCAGATTGTGTTTTCTTCAATACCTCCATTTCATTTATCAGGTCTTGTACTGTTTCCCTTACCTGCTTGATTGCTTTTTCTTGTTTTTCTTGTTTTTCTTGGGTATCTTTGAGAGATTTATTTATTTCCTCTACCTTTTTGTTTGTCATCTCCATTTCTTTATGGCAGTTTTTTACCTCCTGTTTAAGGTCCTCTATTATTTTCATAAAGTACTGTTTAAGGTCGGTTTCTTCTATATCTTCTGGGGTAGGGTGTTCAATTCTTGTTGTTTCGGGATGTCTGGCTTGTGGTGATGTCATGTTGCCTTTCATGTTGTTGGAGGAGCTCCTGCATTGGCGCCTGCCCATCTCTTCCTTCAAAAGGAGCCCGGAGGCGTTTGGTGTCCTAGACCAATCTTTGCTGTGACTGAAACTGGTTGGATCTCCCCAGTGCCAGAGGAGGACCTATTCCTTGTGTCACAATCTGAAGAAGCCCACACTCCCTTGCAGGAATCCTCAGACCTGCCTGGAGGCCAGAGTCTGACTCCTCTGGGAGGATGGCCTTAGAACAGGAGCAGGACACCTGAGAACACTAGGGAAATCTTGGGAGACACAAGCCAGTTCAGATGGAATGTCAGGGCACAGGATCAGGGATTCCAGGTGGCCCAGGGTCGCAGCCCAGACAAAAGGCCATAGCTTTTTTCTTTATCTGTGGATATCTGAATTTGACTTTCTAGGTATGGAAATAGCAGGAATCATTGTTACATTCCTGACGGAGCCAACATCTGTTATTGGGGCTGGGTTGATCATGAGGACAATAGGAATGAGCTCTAACTAGCTAGTCATGAATACATGTGTCGCATTAACCAGTGTAGAAAAGGTGATTTTTAAAATTTGGGTTTGGGGAGGGATTTTGTAACCTGAAATTCCCCCATTTTTATTCTATTAAAAATTCATCAAATCCTTGTTATAGTATTATTTAACTTGTAAGCCATGTTGTTATACCTAAAATAAAGTTTTGTGTTTAAATATAAAAACAAGAATTATACTGTATTGTTTATGGAATAGTGATAAGACAAAAATCTCTAGAAGTTGAAACGAGACTCATTTTCCTCAAACATTTTTTGTCTACATCAGGCAAATGTCTGTATGTAGAGCGCATAGACGGAGAAAGCTGATCACGTTTTTACATAAGGATATAATCAGAAGCAGTATAATAAAATTATTAAACAAACTGAAGTGGCCAAGGCCCTGTGTATGGATTCAGTCATCTTCCACGACCTTGCTATCTGGAGGATAGTCCCTAGGCCGGTAGCTCTACTACTCGTGAGAATTAGTAGATGTGAATAATGCCAGGCCCAGCTCTGGACCCACTGAATCTGAAGAACAGTCTAAGAAATGTAGCCTGGCTCAGACACAACTGGAGAAGTGTCATTTATACAGAGATCCCGCTTTGTACTTAGTTCTTTCGCATTTTTAAATTTTTTTCTTGCCAGACACTTAGAGAAGATGATTAAGTCTTCTCTAAATGTATCAATTAAACATGAATCTTATGGGTATTCTGTGGCATAAATAACATGGTGTTCCCTCTTTCTTCCCTATCTCCTGCATGTGTTAGGCCACTGATACTTAGGATTATATAGAATAATGAACCTTGTGGAAGGTACATCTGCCTACACCAACAGCAACTGGGGTGTCTGTAAATAAAATCACACACTGTGTTCTAAAGTGTCACACCCATGTCTGTTGAATGTGAACACAACAGGCCACCAGTGTTAATCAAATAAAGCCCAGGAAGAATATTTCACTCCCACCACTAGGTGGAAACAGAGTGATTTGAGCACTGTTGTTCAGGGCCATGAGCTATGGTTCCCAAGTTGGGGCTCAGAGAGAGGGGAAACGTTGCTTCTGACTCATCTGTTCTCAGGTGATTAAAGGAAAAGCTGCCGGAAATTCTCCATCTTCATTTATCTCCGTGCATGGAGTACCTCTTTTAACTTCCTGGAGCTGTTTTGGAGAATGGCTGGGTATCCCCAGTGACACAAGCACTATGGTTTCCAAAGAAGAAAGCTAGATGTTCAGAACTGAATTTTTATCATTCCTTGTTTGGGTGAAATAAGAGTCTAAGGCCTGTGACATGGATTTCTTGGTGGCCTCTTCAGATTTGATCATTAACTTACGATCATTCCAAAAGGAAGTGTGCACACTGTTAAAGCCACCAGCCCAGACAGCACTGACTGCTCCTAAGAGATCAAGGTTGATTGTGCCTAAGAAATTACGAACCCACTCACACCCAAAACGGCCCTGTAGGCTAAGGATGAACTTTGTGGGCCAGGGATGTGTGGGAATCTGAACATCCCCACAGGCTTGTGGATGACCTCTGTTTCAAAGGCAGACTTTGAACTTGGTACAGAGGGCTCAGTATGCTGGAAAGAAAGCCAACAGCACCTGCGTAGTGAGGAGCTGCACTCTCAAGCCGTGTGCTCAGGTGCTGCTGCTGGAGAGTCACGGCTAGTGCTTGCAGTGCGGGAACCATGTATGAAATTAGGAAACCCACGGGATAAAAGTGTGCAAATGTTTTGGTTACAGCATGGTTTTGTAAACACATATTCACACAACACATGTGTGTTGTAAATGGACACAGGCACATGGACACACAGACACACACACACACACACCCCTGGTAAGGCATTGGGAGGGAATAGATTTCTCTAAATAGTTATCTGAGCAGTAGACTTATAGACTAATTCTTATTTTCTTTATGCTTTCCTGTATGTCCTAAATTTTCTGTAATGTGTTATCATGTTTTACTGTTATTATAAAAAGTCAAAGAAATTGATAAAGAATTTATAGATAGAAACAAATTAAGCAAAAAGAATATCAGATGAACTATATGCATATATACAGTTTATATATGTATATAGTTTAACCCTCAGATGCTCAAGGGAAGCATCCAGGTGTTGTCTTACCCTGATGATGCAGCAATAAACAAGGCCTTGCTGACTGCATCAGACACTAATGGGTATTTCAGTTTTGCGCCTCTCTAAGATGTATTTAACAACAGAAGAATTAATTGTACTCATCAGAGCAAAAATTATACATTGATACTGAAGCTTGGCTATCACTACTACACTGGATCCAACACTGGAGATCATACGTGAGGCAGCGCCTGATGAGCTGGTGTCTAGGCGTCAGGGAGCTGCCGGCCAGACAGCGGCAGCGCTTTCCCTGGGAGTCAGTGCTCAGTGTCATTCAGACCATTGCTGTCTGAGCAATGGACTCTCGGGTGTAGGCACTCAGGCCTTATGGGACGGTGACAGGCCAAGTCAGTGTAACCGGGGCTGTGGGAACTGGGCTTCCAACCCGAAAGATGGAGCCGTAACTGGTAATAAAGGGGATGCAGGCCAGGGAATTTATCGCAGCATGCTAGATGATTTTTGGATTTTAGTTGTGTGAGAGATGATACAATAATTAGTATCTTGGCAGAGTGGCTGTGGCCTCTGCTCTCACCTCCCTTACAAGCAAGCACCATGAACAAAAGACAAGCAGGTGCGGTCTTGTTTCACAATGTCTTTCGTGAGAAAGTCCTTGAAGCAGGTTCTGGTTCTACAGCTCCACGGCACCAACTTTCCTTACCTCATTTCCTCTTCCCCCAAACTGGGATAACCCGCCTCAGCAATCAGTGGGTATTAGGGTTCAGGGATGTAAATGCCAGGAAAGACCATGTAGTGCGTAGTAGATACTCAATAAACTGACACTGTCTCCACGGCAACAGCTGGTCTGTGTGGCAACATTTACATTTCAGTCCATTTGAGCTTCAGTGAGGTGTGGGAGCAGCCAGTGAGACTCTGTGAAAATGACACTCTGAAAAGGTCCACAATCCACACACAGAGAATATTACCAGAGCAAGACGTGAACTGAGGGTTTCAGTCAGAGTGGAATGTTAGGGCCTCAGAACATACCACAGCAACATATGACCTCAGCAGAGGCAAGTACGGCATCCTCACACATGTCTGGCATAGTTTGAGCTAGTCTGAGAATCTGAAGCCTCTCGACTAGCTTTGAGAAGATATTAAGCCAAAGAAGCTTGTAGCTAAGTTGTTATGTGTGTGTACATGTACACCCTGCCTGTGTACACACTGATGACAGCCGTACTTGTCAGTTGTTCTCTGCCTTGCTTTGTAAGTGACAGGGTCACTCATTGAACCTGAAACTTGACATGTGACTGGCTGTGCCAGTGAAGGCCAGCAATCTGCCTGTCTCCAAGACCAGCAGACACTCGCACCCAGCTTTTATGTGAGTGCTGGGGATCGTTAGCAACCACTTTACTCCTGAGTCATTTTCTCAGATGAGAAATCAGGGTTAGGGAAAGTGCAGATGCACCTCCATTCAGAGGGCCTTACCTGTGAATGAATTCATTTGGTGTCATTGTATATACCCAATCTAGTGAAAATCGGGGCTCAGCTGCCCTCCATTAGACTCGGGACATTCACATTAACTCATAGTTGGACAAAATTGTCTAATACAAACCTGCACCATAACAAAGCATGGCATAGCACAGGTAACCTTAAATTCTGCGCTGAAAATAAAAATCAGTAGTTGTGTGGTGAACTTTTACTAACAATGTGTGTATTTTATTCCTGACTTTCCCTGTGTAACAACTTTAGCAGGGTATGTGGACAAGCCTGAAATCCCAGCACTTGGTAGCTGAAGACAGATGATCAGGCGCTCAAAGTCCCTTTTTACTCCAGAGGAAGTTTAAGGATAGCCTAGGCTACACGAGACCCTGTTTAACTCGGCTCTCCATAAACTTTGTTCACCATAAGGTTCCTCTCCACAGTCTCACATGCTCCCTTTATCATCCTGAACGCTCCAGACTCTTAGGTCGGCTTGGGATGCCATGGATCTTACAGCTCTGATCACCTGACTGTCCTTGGAGGCTCGCGTTTTGTGGGACTTCTATGCATATCAAAGTGATAAAATAGGATTTTTATACATCAAAGTATTCGAGGTAATTTGCGAATTCATAGCTCCACCAAAACCCCCAAAGATGAAGGAAGGAATCATTTTGACCCCTTCTAGGGGAAGAGAAACTAGTCAAGACTCTTCAGTGACAATGGCAATCACCTAAGCTGAAACTTGCTACAGTTGAGTGGAGAAACCGAATTTCCAAAGTCATCCTAATCTCACCCAGCAGCTGCTGCTGCTAAGATTGTCTAGCTCAACTCAGGCTGACCCAAGAGGAGGCCCCGAAGGAGGGAGTGTGGGGTCAGTAGGTTCTTTTTAGAGAGAGTAGGATGTAGGTTTGTCAAGGTTAAGGACACTGCAGTTTATCAATCAACTTATTAATCAGCCAATCAATGCCCATACGCCAGGCGTTGACTAATTATTTCCTCCCGAGTACTTGGCAAAAGCAAACGGGCGGCGGCAGGGCGGTGGGACCGTGGCGCTCAGGTCCGTGGGGTCCAGGCTGTCCCGGGGAGGGGGAGGGGCTCCTGGGCGAGCGGACGTGCGGGACTGTGCCGCGGCGTCACTGGAGGAGGAGTAGGGCGCGCCAGGCTAGTCGCAGCTTGCAGGAGCTGCGGGAGACGCGTGACTTCCCAGTCGGGCGCAGTCAGGGTGGCACCTACAGACCCCAGGCACGGCCCCCGGCGTAGGGGGCCGGGAGTGGCGAGGGGGCGGTCCCGGGTGATGCGCATCTCCTATTGGCTGTCCGACACCTCCCCACTGCAAGGCGATTTAAGCCGCTGTGGAGCCCGGAGCCGCACAGCGCCCCCGCCACCGCGTTCTCCCTGCTGCTGCTGCTTTCGTGCTTGCCCGCCCGCCATGGCCAGCCTTAAGGACCTCGAGGGGAGGTGGCGCCTGACGGAAAGCCAAGGCTTTGAGGAATACATGAAGGAGCTAGGTGAGGATACACTGCCGAACCCCCAGGTTCTCATCCGCGTGCTGGCATCCCCTTCCACCACGCGGCCCGGGGAGCTGCGTGGAGCACCATGCGGCTGTTAGGATGGAGTGCGCGCCTTTGCTGCTCGGCTCCGGACGTGGTGAACTACCCCACTTCTCTCCTTTCCTGCTTCTCGCCCACGAGGCAGCCCCTCATTGCTTCCGGTCTTGCAGGGGCGCGTGCCAGCCGTCCTGCTGTGATACCCCTACAGATGATCCCCCCCCCCTCAGCGTTCCATTATTGTTCTAACTATCCTCACCCGGTGCCCCCCGCCCTGCCCCACCACCTGCTCCCATCGTGGCAGCACCCACTCCCCTTTCCCACCCTGCTGCATCTTTTGTTCCTAGATGGCGGGAGTCCCCTTCCTTCATCTCTGTAGGGACACCGTGTGGTAGGGCGTGGTTTCTGCGGAAACCCTTTAGAGGCTGTGAATGAGGATGCTGCTCAGATCTCTTTATGCAGCATCTCTCAGGCTCTCTCATTGCCCCTGGCTAGGCGTGGCTCCCGTGGCGCTGGACCGGCTGCTGGCTCTGCTCATTCTGGACACAACAGTGGGTAGCTGGTGGCCTGTCGGCAAAGCACGGAGAAACCAGTTGTGCATGGTTGTAGCCCAGCGACTTTTTTGTTCTGTCCCGTGAGTCAGGAGGGTTAGGAACGAGGAGACCGTGGGCTTGGCTGGAAAACCATAATCAGAAACGGCTGGCCTGTGGTTGCTCACTGCCACACGATGGGTGTGGCCTTGCAGTAGCCACTTGCCACTTAAAACCTAACAAGAGGGAGCAAGGTTCAAGTTCACTCTCATTGGAAATAGTGCTTCGTTTTCTGTTGCCACTTTTGCCTACTCTTAAGAGAGGGATAACATGTAGACACATAGAGCAGACAAACAAAATGGACCTTTGTCCCAGATGCCAGGAAGTGGGATGGAGTTAGCTGAACAGGGATTCTCTCCGGAAAGGTGGTGCTGGGAGGAGGAGGGAGCTTTAGAGGCTGCTGTCCCCAGTGTCCGGATGACACTGTTGTCACCTCCCAGCACACTTCAGAACCAGAATTCATTCTCTTTTAGCCAGTATCCAGCACTGCGGGGTTAAGCCTGGCTCCTGATGAATCATGCTTGTATTTTTAAAATTGTCAGTAGAATGTGAACGTAGGCTTTTGTCCATTTTTCTTTTATCCAGTGGATGAGTAAATCAGCATGAGTCTGGAAAGTGCCATTTGCTGGCCTCCCCCAGACTTCCGGGGGCTTGTAAAGGTGCACAGGCGTGAGTGAGGACCAGCAGAGAGCACTGTTTGCAAGGAACTGGGTGCTTATGCTTGAGTGGCTGACTCGGGATTTTGGAGTTAGGAAGGCGATCAGGCCTGACCCATAGACATTGGGCAAGGGGCGCAGAGTGGAAGGAAGACCCCGGGAGCACAGGAACCTGGTTAAGCATCAGGATAAGTCATTCTGCCTGGGTCATTATCTTCTCTCTTGTGAAATATCTCAGGTCCCTTATGAATGTTGTCACCAAGGGCAAATGCATAAATTATAAGCTAATGTCTAACCCAGTAATGTGAAATTTCATACCTGTGTAACTGCTGTAAATAACAGACTACACAAGATAAAAACCAGCCAGATAGTCAATAGTAGAGATAGCACAATAGTCAGATTGCATTGGCAGGTTCCCAGTGCACAGGAGTCTTACCAGGCAGATAGTATATTGTTGCGCAGCTTTCCGAGGATGCCCCTCCACTTAACATCACGGCTGTGTTACATACTGTACTATTTGAGTCCCTCAGGATTGATCCCCCCTTTCTTTTCTTTGTAGTCTGTGGACTGTTTACCAGGGGCCTGCTGTGTGCTGGCTGGAGAATACAGTGGCGGACAGAATCTGGTGTATAGCAGGACTGAACTGGGCTCTAAGTTTGCAACTCTGAATATTTTATTTTCACCATCTCCCAGCTGCTTCTGAATTTTGTTTTGTTTTCAGTACAAGGTTCCTGTGCAGTTTAGGTTGACCTCAAACCCTCGATCCTCCTGCCTCTAGCCCCGTTGTCGCCTGCTTTAGTTAAGGAGAAAAGTCTTGCATGACTTTCTGAGGATGCACAACTCAGTGGCTAATGGCAGAGTTTTAGAGCCATGTTGCAAACGCTGGATGTGTGTATGTCAGCGAGTCAGTGAGAATAGGCCAGGCAGATGAAATGATTACGGCTCAGTCGTTGCTTCTGTTGTGTAAGGTTTAACTGATCTGTATGTTACTTCCCGTTACACAGGCGTGGGACTGGCTCTCAGGAAAATGGGTGCCATGGCCAAACCAGACTGTGTCATTACGTGTGACGGCAACAACATCACTGTTAAAACCGAGAGCACTTTGAAGACGACACAGTTTTCTTGTACACTGGGAGAAAAGTTTGATGAAACTACAGCTGATGGCAGAAAAACTCAGGTCAGCTATACCACTGTGAAATGAGGGAAGCTTCTAGAGTAACGGGTTAGCTCGCTTTAGTAGCATCTTTACTTATTGCCAAGAACTTAGTGTAAAAATATTTTATGAAGTTGAATTTTGATAAAATCAGTAGAAGTCCCAGTACTGTAAGATGCAAACATCTTAGAGCTTCTAGATTGTGGATAAAATCAGTATGGTGGATGAAGTAGACCCACAAAGGGAAAGGTGAAGATGTGCCGGGGTGGGGGTGGGTCCTGGGAACTCGTGTACTTTGGAAGATTGAGGAGTAGAATACCCTGTGTCTTTGCAGACGATCTGCACCTTCACCGACGGTGCCCTGGTCCAGCACCAGAACTGGGACGGGAAGGAAAGCACAATAACCAGAAGAGTGAAGGATGGAAAACTGGTGGTGGTGAGTGCCGAACTGCTTGTGGTGAATGGGGACTCGGGCTCGCAGCCACCGCTGCCAAAGCTTCTCTGGTGTTTAACGAGAGGAGATTTGGGAAGAAAATATTCAAAATAGCAATTCAAAACAGAGCACTCGTTACTAAGGTAACCCTTGGTGGGACAGAGAAGTGATGGGATTCCCAGGGTATAGCTGCAGCGGTTTCTTCCTGCTGCCAAATAGCCCCTCGTACACGCGCCCATATGTGCGTATACACACGTGTACACACACACACACACACACACACACACTTCCATTTATTTAAAGTAAGGGATATTTGCCAAGACCAAATGAGTAATTTGGAGGTCCTAGTCAGCGCTTAGTCTTCAGGATAGCAGCTGTACCTATAAACAGAACAGCAGGTCCTGCTCTCCTCAAGTCTGGAAATCCTAAGATGCATTCTCTCCATCGGCAAGGCCTGAGACAGGAGTTTACAGGATTCTGGTTGTGATGTGTTCTTACCACCTATGCTCTGCAGTGTACAACCAGCCTGACCTTGTATGCTTCTTTTCCTAGGACTGTGTCATGAACAATGTCACCTGTACTCGGGTCTACGAAAAGGTGGAGTGAGGATGCTTCTCCACCCTGGACAGGAGAGAATAAGCTCAGTTCAATGAGCAGGTCATAAATATCTATACTGCACCAACACTTTACATGAAACCCATGTCAAAGTGTTGATCTTCCCTTTGGTTCGTAAATAAACGTGTTTGTGCTACTTCACGATGCGTGTGTTCTTCCAGGTGGTGGAGACTGTGAAAGGCTCTGAGCTATTCTTCTGGGTCCCTCATGGCTAATATATCCCAGCAGTTTGTAGACTTGGCCAGCTATTTTGCAGTGCATACATGCCCAGTCATTTAAGCTTGTTCTATACTGTTTGAGCTTGGCGTCAACTCAAGAATTTGAGACTATTCTTGCTGAAAGATGGCTTCATAAACCTTGTACTGTAAAGGAAGACCCAAGTTACAACATTCATAAACTGCAGTGGAACATCCGTTTAGTGTACTGAGGACCTTCCAAGTACTGAGAACTTTTTTGGTTTAAGAAGATCTGAATATTAGACAAATGCGAAGACACTCCCAGCGTTAGAATACGATGTGGTCGTCATCAAAGGTTGCAGATGAGCTCCACAGCACTCAGGTCCTCTGTGCACATAAGAAGCACATGATAGACTATGTGAAGAATTGAGTTTTAATGAAGCTCTCTTGCATTTCTCGGGTTCAAATGCAAATACCCACAACCCACGTTTGGGAAATAGGTTATAGGTACAGATCTTTGTGTACACATGGCCTGAACAACATCAGAGGGGCTGACCCTGTTATCTGTATTCTGCAAATAAGGGGTTGGGTGTTTGACTTGCTGACTTGTTCAAGGACGTAGGAAGTAGAGCTGGGTTGCAAAGCTCACTTCACCGTATCTGCTTAGTCTGTTTGGTCACTGCACAGCCTCTGCCTGGCATGTGCTGACAGAGTCTAAAGCTCCTTAGGGAACTCAGACTTTTCTCTGGCCACCTACCAAGTTCAGGCATGTCAGAAATCACTGAGTCATACTGTAAGACCAGTGCTTCAGAAGCTGGACCATGAGTGTCATGATAGCCTCACCTCCATACAGGACCCTGTGTTAAGAAAGAGACATGCTGACCAGTGTGTAGCCATGAGCCACAAGTGCCTCCTGGGCACTAGAAACATGACAAGTCTGAGTTGAACTGTACATACTGTAATCTCAAAACCTTGGTATGAGTAGTAGACTATGCTGATCATTTTTCTCGGGATGGGTGAGATAGGATCTCACTGGGGACCCCTCAGTCCGGCCTCATTCTGAACACTGGGATTATAGCGTGTCACCACACCCAGCTTCCTATGTGATAAGTAAAAGTTAATAAGAAAAGGGCGGCTCAGCCTGTGCAAGAAATCCAATTAGATCAAATCAAACCGGATCAAAATGCCCATCGTTTTATTAAGAATGATGCTCTTGGGTGGGCAAGCGCATGGCGGGGAGACAGGACGGCAGGAAGCCCATGCAGACCTGAAAGACTGTGTTTCTCCTCTAGGAGCTCACTTAAATACTCTGTGGGAGTTGTCCTAACTGCCCCAGGGAGGACTCGGGACCTGGAAGGCTGGGGTTTAGAGTCCAGAGCCATGCAACTCCCAGGCCTGGGGGCTGAAATGGAATGCAAGGGGCTGGGGTTACGCTCCCATCTTAACACTATGTACTTGTTTTTGATTGGACAATGCTTTGTATGGCCTAACCATCTCTTTTTTAGGGAGTCTCCATGCCTGTACCCCCTTTTCTGTTTTCTGATAACTGTAGACTTCAGCATTCTCTCTGACCCAAACACTGGCCTAAGTACTTAAAGTATTAATTAGTGATCGCCGGAAGCAGTTTGGCAGGGGTGTGCGAATTGGTTTTCAGCGTTGCAGATGAACAAATGGAGGTGCAGAAGCAAGTGAGGTCAGAATGGTCAGGAGTGGCTTCATCTCCGCAGACTGCTGCCAGCTGCCATGTGTTTGCACCTGAACTGACTCACGACTGCAGTATCACCCCAGGCCCACATCTCTTAGATGGCAGAACAGCTGGCATTTTGGGTGAGGGGACTTTATTTTATATTGTGGCAAGAATTCCAGGACTAAGCAACTCAAGGCTACAGCTTCAAAATGCCCAGGCCTCTACCAGTGTATCCTAAGCACTCCACATGTTTCTAGATGCCTGCTAAGGTTCTGTATACCAAGCTGAAGACTACAGGGAGGCCAAACGTATGCTAACTCTGTGGCACCTCCGCTCTGCTTCACATCAGCCAGGAAACAAAACCAGGAGGCTCATCTACTGGTTTGTTTTTTTTTTTTTAAATGATTGAACTTGCGTGGTTGTAGATTTGGTACTGGAACATGTGGAATCTTGGGGGATGCACTTTTACCCTAATGATTGAACTTGCATGGTTGTAGATTTGGTACTGGAACATGTGGAATCTTGGGGGATGCACTTTTACCCTAATGACTGAACTTGAGTGGTTGTAGATTTGGTACTGGAACATGTGGAATCTTGGGGGATGCACTTTTACCCTGGGTCCATCAGATCTGGTTTCTTGGCTACCCCATGTTTCATTGACAGTGATGGTGTAAACAATGCCTCATTCCATGCTGGCCTAGCATTTCTAAGTAGAGTTTGTTGATGTAAGTGCTTAGACTTTAAAGGACTATGCTGGAATCCAGGATGTTATCTTAATCCTGGAATCCTTTTCATTACCCCTTAGCAATCTGTGACTTAAGGCAAATGACTTACCTTCTGTGAATCTTCGTTCTACTCTGCATCAATGGAGCAAACACTGCCTGACTCATGGAGCATCCTTAAATATTAAGACATATCATGTATAAAGCGGTTAGCACAGGATCTGGGATAATGGTAAGGTTCAAAGCTCCACCTATATTGCCCAATAGAATTTCTGGGATGGTGATGGCAAGAATGCTCTCTTAAGTCTTGTCTGTCCGTGATGGCAGGCACTAGCGGTGTGCGGGTGGACACCACATATCTGAAATGTGAGTGCAGGTGACCGGAGTGACTTAATGCTTAGTCATTGAAGTAGGAATTCAAATACCTGCATGTAGCTGGTGATCTGATTTGAACAGCCCAGGGTGCTAGCCCGATGTTTTCACAAAGTCAAATTTCTCATTTTTAATTCCAAGTCCATTTCCCTTGTAGTGTTCTCTACCCCAGTCCCTAAGAATGCATGCTCCTTCTCCAGTTCCAGTGTTCTCCACCCCAGATCATAAGAATGCATGCTACCTCTCCAGTTCCAGTGTTCTCCACCCCAGTCCCTAAGAATGCATGCTACCTCTCCAGTTCCAGTGTTCTCCACCCCAGATCATAAGAATGCATGCTACTTCTACAGTTCCCAGGTAACGCTTTGAAGTTCCCCCACCCCTTCAAGCTGCCTACTTAAATAACTGTTAGTTTCCCCTTCAGAACATACCTAACTTCAGCTACTCCTCAGTGGTTCCACGTGCTCCACCCTGGGTCAGACCCTGCAGGCCTCTCCACTTCTTTGCCTGCTTCTGTCTTTGTCATTTGAAAATCAGGCTACAGTGCAGACGTTCCCTGACTGGAATGGGCCTGTATCGCCATACGCCCAGCACAAGTCAGCAAGAGTAAGGATAAATTAGAGTGAAAACTGCTTTGATGGCCCGGGAGATGGCTCAGTGTAAGAGTTCACTCTGAAGGCATGAGGGCTGAGTTTGAATACCCGGCACTATGCAAAGAGCCAGACATGGCTGAACATGCCTGTAATCCCAGCACTGGGAGCAGAGACAGGAGAGTGAACCTCTGCCTGAAACAGTGATTTTCTGATTGGTGATTTAGAGCAGTGGTTCTCAACCTTCCTAATGCTGCGACCCTTTCATATATTCCTCCATGTTGTGATAGCTCCCAGCCACAAAATCATTCTGTTACTACTTCGTACCTAATTTTGCTGCTGTTATGAATCATAATGTAAATATCTGATATACAGGATATCTGATAGAGACTCCCAAAGGCTGAGAACCACTGAGCTAGAGACATTAAGGTGGAGAATGGTAGAAGACACCTGATGTCCTGCTCTGGTCTTTACGTGGACATTCACGGTCACACGTGAACACATCATTCCTGTGTGTGACTCATGTGTGCAGCGCGTGCACACACAGACATAGACAATCAGACAGACACCCGATGTCCTGCTCTGGCTTTTACGTGGACGTTCACGGTCACGTACCTATCACTCCTGTGTGTGACTCATGTGTGCAGTGCGTACACAGACATGCACACACAGACACAGACACGCACATGCACACTGCATGGAAGATTGGGGAGAGTGCTCAGTGTGTAAATGTGCTTACAGTGCAAGCATTAGTGCCCCAGAACCTATAGAAAATGTTGGGCATGGTCACACGTGTGCCAGCCACACTCCTGATGTGGGGTGGAGGTGGCAGTAGATACAGGGGAATTGCTGGTTTTGTTCTCACCATGAGTATAGCTTCAGACTTAGTGAGAGACTCTGCCTCAAAGGAATAAGTCAAAGAATGATGGAGTGGGGCATTCAATGTCTTTTTCTAGACTACATGGGCACACATATGTGTGTATACCACATGCATACACTACGCAGCATGCACACATACACACACACAAATAAAAGTAAAGTAAAGAAAAAATGCGTAGAATACACTCGAGCTCCTGACCCCACAAAGAACAGCACAGAGTGCTGCAGGGTCCCACACCTCAGAACAGCACAGCATCCTCCTGTGTCCCTTGCTTCTCTCTGGGTCACGTGGCTGACCAGGAGATATTGCTTGCTGCCATGCCCTGCCCAGCAACATGAGAACAGGGAGAAAGTAAAAATTCTAAGTGTGAATATGGTTTCTACTGAATATGTATGGTGATAATACAATTATTACGTCAAAAAGTCATATGGTAAAGCATCTCAAGGGACTACCCAATGCCACTTCTCCACTGAAAACACTCCAACGCTGCATTTCACTTAGGCATCGGAGCTGATATCATAGTGCTGTGTCTACCAACTTCCTAAAAGCCACTCCTGGTCTCACCGCCTACCACTCACCTCCCAACCCCGTGCTAGCCACTCTGGCCACTATGGATCCAACTAGGTCTCTGACTCACCCCGGCTTCTCTGCTTCCTGTAGGTCTCCTCTCAGTCTTTCCCTCGGAGACCACACTGGGTGTGACTGCTACCACGGTCACCTTGTTCTCAGTTACACTGACTGCTCCACTCATCTCCACAGCCTTTACTGCTCACTGGGCAGTGTTTACTGGCTTAGTGGTGAGGCTGCTTTTGTTCTTTTATCCCTCACCCCACCCCCAACTGTGAGAAATAAACGATGCAGAGACAGGGTTGATTTCACAGCACATCTTCCCACACTAAACGAACAGAGAAGTCATAGTAGAGACCTCAAATGGCAGTACTTCCGTCATTGCCAAATAAATCCATTAATAAGCGAATTGCTTCTTATCTATTATATGCTTATTTAACACAATTTAGCGTTACTTATGATCCTTTATGATGTTGCTTTAACTCATTTTTTAGAATAGTATTTTGTACTTTTATGTAATTTTTATCAAGTCTCTTACATACTCATAAGAGGTATGTGCTTGGTGACTAGGACGCAGATGTGTGAACAGGAAGAGAGGGACTTGGCCTTGTTCTTCAGCTGGTAATGGTAGCCATCTGGCCCTGCTCTGCCCGGAAATGGGTTGTCCATCTGGGCTCATGTGGAGGATGAGCACACAGCTGAAAAGCAATGCCTGTTCAAACAAGTATAACCCACGTTGCTATTCTTCTTCTTTTTAGCTTTTACAGTTACTTATTTATTTGTATTGATTCTCTGTGGATCTCACATCATGCACCCTAATCCCCTTCACCTCCTCATCTCTTCATGTCTGTCCTCTGCCCTTGCAACCTGACTCCAAAATAAAATAAAATTTAAAAGAAAACCAAAAAACCCAAAACCCAAAACTAACCAACTAACCAACCAACCAACCAACCAACCAACCAACAACCAGAAAAAAACCCAACCAAACAGAAAAAACCAACCAACCGAAAACAAAACATTGGCCTAGAAGCTGTAGTGTGGCCCAGTAGGTCACACAGTACACTGTTTAGTCCATGTATCTGTACTTGTAAGTGTTCGTTTCAGTGAATAATTGGTCTGGTTTGAGGCCTCTGGCTTGGCTACACCCTTGATACTGGGACCTATCTGGCTGGAGAGATGGCTCAGCCGTTAAAGGCTAGGCTCACAACCTAAAATATAGGAACCTAGGTTCTTTTTTTTACATTTTTTATTTGATTTTTAATAAAACACATGCAAATAAACATTTATTTTTTATAGTATTAAAGACATCAGAATTAAAATACTATGATTTTTATTTTTGAAAATGAACCTGTAACTATGTTATTCCATAAGGCTATATGTACTTTATTTTAAGATAAAACACATAAACATACATCTTCACACATCTTTTATATATTAATAGCTAAGAAATATAGTTTTTTGCCTACATTGCCTAAATGAAAATTGCTCAATGAATTGTGAATGTTTTCAATATTTTATTTCTAAATGGATTTAAAGCAATTTTAACAATGTCACTGTGTTTCCTGAGTCTTTGATGGAACCTAGGTTCATTGTGGAGCACAGTGCAAGTTAGATATAATTGTCACCAGAAAGATGGCACGCCATGCTCAACCTTTCCCCTCTCCAAAGAGAAATGAGTAAGAACTGAGGTAACTGACTTCATGTTTGGGTTAAACACCCCTCTTTGAGCCTGGCTGTCTGATAGCATGGTCTCGAACTCTCAGCCCTCCTGCTTCCATCTCTGAAGTGCTGAGCTGAGGAGAGTACACAGTGCAGTCCAGGGATGCAGGTCGGCTGAGCAAGCATGGCCCCTTCTCGCCTTTCTCTTAGTCACAGTTTCAGTAAACAGAGTGCTCGCTGAAACCGTCTCATTATGACATTTTCACACGTACATCTCGTTGCACTTGGTTCACAGTTGCCTTTATTTCTCTCTCTCGCCTTCCCTCTTCCTGGTCTTCTTCATTCTCCCTCCTTTTGTTTTTATGTCTGTATTTGGATATAGATCCACACAGGAGAGAAAACACGTCTGTCTTCTCTTTAACCTCCATTACCCTGCCTTGTTCCCTCCTCTCCCTTACCTTTGGGCCCCTTTCTCCCTTCATGGTCCCCAATTTGCTTTTGTGTCATACACACCCTGACACACACATACCACACACATACACACCACACACACATACCATACACATACCACACACACCATACACACACCACACACACCACCCACACCCACACCACACATACATACCACACACACACACATACACACCATACACATGATACACACACACAACACACACACCATACATCTCACACACACCACACATCACACACACCATACATACACCATACATCTCACTCACACACACACACACATACATACACACCACACATCCCACACACATACACACCACACACACATATACACACACCATACATCACACACACATACCACACACACACCACACACATACACACTATACATCACACACACCATATACACACATACACACACACCGCACATACCACACACATATACACACCACACACAAATACACACCACACATCACACATACCACACACATACACACGCACCATACATCACACACACACCACACACACACATACACACACACACACACACACACACACAGAGTTTTCAGTGATAGCTTTCTTCATCTGGCTTATTTTGCTTAACTCACAGGCCGCCCTCCAGTCCCACCCTTTGCCCTGCAGACTGGATTACGTCCTTGAGCATTGCTAGCATCTGAAGGTGACAATTAGTGTCCAAGGAGGCCTAGACATGGTGGATCATGTCTGAGAGGCCTGTGGGCTATTCTGTTAACCTCCACAACGGTTGTATTTCCTCTATTGCTGGCATACTTTCTTCAGTCTTAATGTCATTAGCTGTTTCCTCAAAACGCTGGTGTTTGCGTTTGCACTTTTTAACCAAAAGGTTAAAAACCACGTATTTTTATGAACACTGAAATTTTCAAGTCTGTCAAGCCAGCAGTTCTCTCTGTTTTAAACCCAGTGAATGTCTGCTGTGTTGTCTGTTCACTCAGGAGAGTAACTGCAGCTTGCTCCTGTGTTTTCTTCCTTTGGTTTTTCTCCCAGTTTTCTCCCCAGTAGAGTTGACTTTTCTAGGCTGTGGGTGAGAAGACCCGATGAAGCTGACAGACTGGTTTAGAGAGCTGAGCGATGTGTATTTTGCAAGGTTGTGAAATGCAGAGTGCCATGACTCGCTGCTGGTCACACCAGGGCAGGAAAATGACTGCAGTCTTGTGACATCTGGTCTGTCAGGCTCTGTCAACACACCACAAGGGAGCATTTTCTTACACTCCAGCCCTCTTCTTCCTCAGTCTCTTCCACACTGCACACTTGGAAAATTTCTGGAAAGAACATAGTGTCTTTGGAAAAACTAATTTATTTTTTATGATTTTATTATTATGTTTTAAGGTGCACAGTGTATAACACAGAGAGCAAGTTCAGGGGGTGGGCAGGTTCTTTCTCCCGAGCTGACTCCAGAGTGAGGAGATGGAACGTGCAGAGGCCAAACAGCCAGCCTAGGGATACAGACAGCTGGGAGCAGAACGCTCACATCACGTGATACAGAGGGAGTAGCGGAGAAACCACATGATGGGATGGTTAGGGAAGGCTCTCAAAGGTCATGTTTGAACCAGTCCTGAGTGGTGAACAGGGGTAGTCAGGCAAATATCTGGGCCCAGTGTATTCCAGGTGAAGAGATAAGATGTCACGGGAACCACAGATGGGGACAGAGGGCCACAGGTGACCAGCCTCTCGGAAGAAAGCAATGTAGGGCAGACTGTAAGCTGCCTATGACTTGAGCGGGGAGCTGAGCACGTGGAGCTCGGTAGTTGCTCAGGAGCGATCCGGGTAAGTCTGAAGGTCAGCAAAGCCACCAAGGGTCTTAAGTAAAGTAGGAAGTACTAGATGCCTCTTCAAAATTACAGAGAGAGAGAGAGAGTGAGAGAGAGAGAGAGAGAGAGAGAGAGAGAGAGAGAGAGAGAGAGAGAGAGAGAGAGAGAGAGAGAGAGAGAGACAAAGAGCAACCCTGCTTTCACTTTCAGTGATGCGAACGAGAAACTGCCGTTTGGAATCCTCTTCCCAGAAACCCTTGACAGTACCTGGACACAGTGTTTTTTTTTTTTTTTTTTAAATCTCCTCAAAGTACCAATGGTTTAATAAAATCGGGAACGCTTACGTGGCTCAGATCTGGGAACTGAAGCAACAAACCCAACTGCCCAAGCTGGTTTTCCATGAACGTGTGGAGGTGGCTGTGGCGGGGAGACTGCACTGTGTTTCCTGCAACCCAGGAAGCAATTGGGCAGACAGGCAGGTTCAACCTCGGCATGTGCCTCAGAGACAGCTCTCCCGGTAGGTGGACGTTTGCTGGTGAGTGCTGTTTGCACTAGCAGAGAGCTGGAAACGACAACCTTCTAGAAAGAGGGGTTGGTTACATAACCATTCCGCATCTATACAGAAAAATTCTAGCAGGAATTGAAAAGATAAAAATACTAGTATTAACAGAAAAAAATCACTCTAAAAGGAATACATTGTAAAGTGAAAAATAAAAAAAAAGGCTTGGCTATCAAATGTCATATACATTGTTGGCCCATTTTGTATGTTAATCTATGTATATACATATGTAGAAGACCATAGAACAATGCCGATATTATTTATCTCTTGGGAATGGAGTCATATTGAATTGCTTGATTTTTGTGTATACTTATTATAAGAAAAATACAAATATTATAATACAAATAGCTTGATTAATATTTTAATAATATATTTATAATAGGAAATACTGCAGAAGAGAACAAAGAATAAAATAAACACCCATGGAAGTCTCATGCCAATAGAATATTTATGTTAATGTTTTACTCTGGTTTCTAAAAGAATTCTTTACAAATTAATGTGAAATACGGCCACATATGGTATAACCAGGATTACCATGCCATGCTCTTGACATTGCTTGTTTTCTTCTAAACCCAAGGAAATACGAGTAGACTCAAGTTGTATTCTTCTCGCTGAATGCTATTTAATTTAGGTACATCCTGTGTTTTCTCAGTTTCCTACTTACAGATGTTTAAGATTCTGAATTTAATTCAGATTATTTACTAGTTTGAAGAACATCCACATACATTGTTGCAATGAAATCATTCTAAGACATATAAAAGTTCTCACTTTTCAGTTAGAGCCCCTAAAACACTTGCTGAGCTCAGCTTGCAACATCCACCACGGGCAGCAGACAAAGATGGCCTCATGACAGTGAATATGTTGGTCACCTGGTTTGGGAAGCTTCTATGCCACACAGTATTTCCCCTTAGCAGTCAGTTTCATTACCTAACAGGGATCACATCTGAGGCAGGGAAGCGTTGTTCTAAAGTCAATCCTTGTGAACAAATTAAAGAACTGATTTGTGATTTATAGTAGACTACTGCTTTCATTGTCATTTATTGGTCTTTATGTAAAGCCTTGAATTTGCTTAGGTTCAAAGCCAGTGCCTTCTTCACTGTCTTTTGCACACATGGCCCTGCCAGCTTGTGGGTACCCACGTGTGTAGGTCTCCGAAGCCTTGGCACTTGCTTTTTTTTCTTATTTTTCTGTTTTTTATTTTTATGATTTTTTTTAAAAACTAGACTATTACTGAAAGAAAAAAAATATATAAGGAAGAAAATTCCAGAGATGGGTTTCAGAACTTCAAACCAGTAGCAATGAAAATGCCATTCACATAGAAGTTTGGGAAAGTTACATAGCAGAACAAAGACTTCTTTTATGACACACAGCTGGTTTGACCACAGTTTCAGTAAGTGACAGCCAAATACAGAAATGAAGCTTGCTGACTCAGTCTGCTGCGTTAACCACCAAACTCAGGCAGCTCCTCCCTTCACTGTGCAGGGCAGAAACACAGGCCTGCAGATGCTGCCCTTTCTGGAGCAGGCAGCCTGCTGGAAAATGGCCAGTTCTGGAGGCTGCCCGGTGTAGTATGTCGTTTTACCAGATGAGTGCCACACCCAGACACCTTGGAAAGATTCTCACGGTGGAAATGAGGTCATCTCAAAGCTTAATATTATGTGGAAATAATCCTGACTGCCAACAAATATTCCTGTGGAAAACTGGACGCTTTATTCTTGGTTTCAAAATTCCCTTCCTTATTTTCTTCCAGTCCTCGTGTCTAAGGACGACCCTGAAGAGACTGGGGAGACGCTTTATTAACCCACGACCTGGAGTAGATTAGCACCGCTCCGCACACTTCCATCACTGTCTGTTTGCTACGAGCCACACGTATCGTTTCATGCGGGGCCAATGTTGTTCATCCTCAAATGCTTCCCCATTTTTCTCTCTGTAATTAATTGTACAAAACAAAGGATTTCATTTTGGTATTTTCACACGTGTTTTTATCATACTGGGATTATATCCACCTCCTGTTGTCTTTTCTTACCCTGCCCGTTCTCATCCTAGTCTCTTTACTCCCCCGTTTACTTTTATGCCCCCTTCTTCCTATCGCTTTGCAAAAACAGATGCCATAGAAGGCACACGGTATACTCTTTCTGAATTTATCGTATTTTACTCAACACGATGATCCTCAGCTTCATCCTTCTGTGTGTGGACAACATGACTTCCTTCTTCTTTATGGGTAACTAATACCCCACTCTGTGTGTGTATGCATATATATACACACATATATGTATGTATACATATATATGTATACATACATATATACTTCTTTTATTCATTCATCTCAGCGAACACCAGGCTGGTTCCACAGCTGAGATCTGGCGAGTACCATTGATGAACAAAGCCATACAAAAGTCTCTGCAGTTTACTGACTCGGATTCTGTCACACAGATATCCAGAAATGCTACAGCTGCACCGTACGGCAGTTCTATTTTCTGAAGAACTTCCATACTGATTTCCATATTGTCTAGTTTAATTTACATCCCTCCAAAGGGAAAGAAAGCTTCCCCTCACATCCTCACAAGTATTTGTGGTTGTTTTTGTGGTGGTCACTGTTCTGGTGGGGATGAGATGGAATCTCACTGTTCCTTTGATTTGTATCTCCCTGGTAGCCAAAGCTCTGACTCTTCTCTCTGTTAATTGTCTTTTGCTATGCAGAAATATTTAATTTAATTGGTAAATGATTAAAGTATTTCCTTCTCAGAAGGTCATTGCCAGCTGTGCTGGTGATACACGCCAGTGATCACAGACCCCAGGAGGCTGATGCAGGAAGTTTACAAGTTCAAGGCCTATGTGGGTTACATAGTGAAACTGTCTCAAAAACCAAAAGCAAGAGGGTTGAAGAGATAGCTCAGAGGTTAAACACATGTACTGCTCTTGCAGAGAATCCAAGTTCAGTTCCCACTACCTACATTAGGCAGCTCACAACTGCCTGTAACTCTAGTTCCAAGGAGATCCAATGCTTCTGGAGAAGATTAGCCATCTAATTTGTTATATAATAAAAAGTGGTCAGCCTGAAACATATACATACAAGCAACACTAAACAGATTCAGCAGGTTGTATTTGTGTGTGCGTGTGTGTGTGTGTGTGTGTGTGTGTGTGTGTATAAAATAACCACCCTCAAAGAAAAAGAGATCATGAATTTGAAAGAGGGAGTAGATGGGAAGAGAAGGAAGAGAAATGATCTGATTATATTTTTATTAACTTTAATAAAAAATAAAATACATCTTAGGAAAAAACACAAAACTAAAAATGTAAAGGAAGCACTGCCCGAGTCTTGCACCGCAGGCGTCCTGCAGCCACTGGGTGCTTCAGCACTCACTTTAAGCTTGTTGATTGAACTGGCTTCAGTGGAAGAGGAGAAGGAACCGATTCCACTTTTCAGATGTGGATAGCCCGTTTTCTTAGCACTGTTTGTAAAAAAGACTGCCTTTCCTCCGTGTTTGTAAAAAAGACTGCCTTTCCTCCGTGTTTTTGGCTCCTTTGTTGAGACTCAGGTTGCTGTGCCTGTGAGGGCTTATTTCTGGGTCTTCTCTTCTCCTGCAGTAATCTACATGTCTGTGCTTGTGCAGTACAGTGCTCTTGCTGTTGGCACGGCCATGCAATGTGGATTGAGATTAGGTATCGTGATGTTGCCAGCCTTATTCGTTCTGTTTAGGATTTTTGTATTTCCATATGGATTTCAGGGTTGTTGTTCTGTCTCTTTGGAGAACGTCATTGGGATTTTGGTGAGAATTGCACTGAACTTGTAGAAGGCCTTGGGAATATGGCCAATTTCACAGCATCAATCTTGCTAATCTACGCTCAGAAGCTCAGCTTTTTCACTTTCTGGTGTCTGCTTCTGGGTCTTTCTTTGCTGTTTTGTAGTTTTGCTTGCATAGATTTTTCACCTTTTTTTTAATTTAGATTTCTGCCTATGCATCTTTTGAGAAGACTAAGTTAGCTGCTTCTGTGTTGCTGTAACAAAAGCACTTGACAGGTGACTTCCTATGGAGCAGGACTGACTACGCTCACGGCTTCAGAGAAGTCAGTTCACTTTTCCTGGGCCCGTGTGCTGGGACAGAGTATCATGGTGCCGGAGCCTGTAGCTGAATAGGACTCTTTATTTATCTTTTGTTGTTGCAAATATAGAGATAAAGGGGATGAGAGGAGGAGGGGACAAAGAGAGAACAGCAAAACATAACCAAAGATCTATCCCTAGTGGCCTACTTCCTCTAGCTAATTCTTCACATCTTAAATTTTTCAGGACTTCCCAAGGTATTTCCAGCAGCTGGAGGCCACACTTTAAGTTGGAACATAACTTTCTGCTTCCCACCCTTCCCCCAAACTTTTAAAAAATATTTTGTTAGAGAATTTCAGACGTCCATGTAATGTGTTTTGATAAAGTCCATACTCCACCCCTCCCCTCCAGTGGTCCCCACCCCTCTACCACTTTTCCTTCTAGTTTCATGTGTTCTCTTTCTCCTTTAAAAGCCCACCGAGTCTGTTTAGTGCTGTGTGTGTGGGGGGGATGGGGTGAAATAGCACCTACTAGAGCACATATAGCCTTTTAGGGGCCACATTTGTGAAGAATTTTCTCCCACACCCCGACAGCCATCTTGCCAATAGTCTCTCAGCCACTGGTGGGACTTTATATGTCCTTCTTGTCCGCAGCTGACTTGATCTTGTGTAGGACTGTGCACGTGGTTACAGCTGCTGCGAGTTCATGCATGCAGTGGCTCTGTCCTTCTCAGCTAATAGTCTTTCAGTGGAAACATTCACGACTTCTGCCCCTTACAGTAAGTCTTTCCATTCCTTTCTTCTGCAATGATCTCTGAGCCTTGTGGTGAGGGGTTGTGTGATACAGATGTTCAATTTAGCCTCCCACAGTCTCTCATACTCTATGTGTTGACTAACTATGGTCTTGTATTAAATACAGATACGGAAAAAAGAGACTTCTCTCTGATGAGGGTTCAGAAATGCACTAATATACGAATATAAAGATTAGAATTCAGGAAGCAGTTTGATACTTTGCTCATTTGGTAGAATAGGAGTATCAGGTTCTCCATAGGACCTATGACCTAAACATGTCAGGTTTCTGACTCAGTTACTAGTGACAGGACGAGCTTCATCTTGTGGAGCAGCTTTCCATGCAAGCAAACAGAGTTTGTTTGCTTCCATAGCATTCGTGACATTACTGCACAGCGTATGTACATCTTGTCATGCCTGTCATCATTGCAGCTCCCAGAGGTCACAGCTGGTGAGCCTATTGATTCAATTCTCCTCTAGCAGCATGCATAGAATGCATAGATTACTGGAAGGCATTTGTTCCTCCAATTTATAGTAATTCCATTTAATCTCTCTCTCTCTCTCTCTCTCTCTCTCTCTCTCTCTCTCTCTCTCTCTCTCTCTCTCTCTCTCTCTCTCACACACACACACACACACACACATCTTTAGTTATCCTTCCCCAGACTCTCGCTTCTACCCTGGTCTCCCATCTCCTACCCCAGCTAACCCCTTTGCTCCGTTACTCCCCTTCCCACTTTGTACTGTAATCTGTTCTGTCTGCCTTCCCTGCATGGCTTCTTACCAGTTTTCTAGCTTGTATGTGTACTCCAACTTAAGCACACACATATCTGAAGGTTCAAATATATTGCCCACATAATAGAGAGTACATGTGTTTATCTCTCTGGGTCTTGGTTACTCCAATAAAAATTATTTTTCTATATTCATTAATTTGTAATTTCATTTTTATACTGAATAATGCTCCATTGTGTAATTATACCACACTTTCATTGTCTATTCATAGTTAATGAGCATCTAGACCAACAGTTCTCAACCTTCCTAATGCTGCATCCCTTTAAGGCAGTTTCTCATGCTGTGGTGACCCCCAACCATAGAGTTATTTCCACTGCTACTTCTTAAATGTAAGTTTGCTATTGCTATGAATCTTAATGCAAACATCTGTGTTGTCCAGTGCTTCCATGTGGAAGGCTATGCTCCCAGGTCGCAAACCCCTGTTCTAGGCTGTTCCCATGTCCTGGCTCCTGTGACTAGAGCAGCCATAAGATGATGAGGAACTGTTTTTACAGATATGGAGTTCTGGGGTGTGCCGCGACCACATGGTAGATCTAGTCCTACTTCTGTGATTTCCACAGTGGCTGCACCAGCTTGTACTTCCGTCAACAGTGAATAAATATTCCCCTTGCTCCACATTGCATTTTCCTGTTTACTAAGGATGTTGAACATCTTCAAGGTTATTAGTCAGCTATTCATCTTTGGTCTTTTGAGAACTCTATCATTTTCATGCCCCATGTTTTTAATTGGGTTGTTTGCTTTCTTAGTGTTTCTCTTTTTCTTTCAGTTCTTTGTGTGTTCTAGAAAGCAGCACTTTGTCAGGTGCACAGCTGTAAGGAATTTTTATCATTCTGTGGCCCCCTCCTCACTAGAATGTGCTGTCTGTTGCGGTGCTGGGACCTACACCCTTGCTCTATACAGATATCTGGAGCTCTACACATTGTAGATTGGTTATTCACATAAGCGAATGCATACTATTTGTGTCTATCTTGCTCTGGGATACCTCAGTCAGGATGATTTTTTTTTCTAGTTCCATCCATTTACCTGAAAATTTTATGATTTCATGTTTTAATGGCTGAGTAATATCCCATTGTTTAAATGTATCACATTTTCTGTATCCATTCTTCCATTGAGGGACATCTAAGTTCTTTCCAATTTCTAACTATTATAAATAGAGTAGTAATGACCATGGTTGAGCGAGTGTCTTTGTGGTAGGATGAAGTGCCCTTTGGGTATATGTTCAAGAGTGGTGTAGCTGGATCTTGATTCCGTCTTTCCGAGGAACCACTTCACTGATTTCTATAGTAGCTGTATGAGTTTGAATTCCCATCAGCCACGGATGAATGCTCGCCTTACTCCAAATCCTTGCCTTACTCCAAATCCTCACCAGCATAAGATGTCATTTGTGCTACTGATCTTCGTCATTTGAGTTTCCTTTCTTGAGAGACCTGTTTAGCTCTGTGCCCTGTTTTTAAGATTGACTTGTTTTTTTATTCTTTTTATCCATGATCAACTCCATAAGTAGTTAATATTTTGTGAAAAATTTTAAAAACTTTCTATTGATTCTTTGTGGATTTCACATCATGCATCCCAATCCCATCCAACTCCAAATCCTTCATATCTACCTTCTGCCCTTGTAACACCCATCCAATAAATTACAATTTAAGAGAAAAACTAAAAATCAAACCTACCAACCAACTAAACAAACAAACAAAACAGGAGAAAATTTGGGGTTATTGGTTTTCTTTATATCCGTTGGTTTTTTTTTTTTTTGAGTTCTTTATTTTGGATATTATTTTGGATATTATCCCTCTATTGGATGTGTAGTTGGTTAAAAAAAAATTCACCACTTCATCCAAATGATGGTGTCCTTTGCCATTTGGACACTTTTCAGTTTTATGAGGTAACATTTATCATTTGCTGATCTTAGTGCCTATGCCATTAGTGTTTTTTTTTTTTTTTTTGAAAGTCTTTTGCTGTTCCAATGAGTTGAAAATGATTCCCCTCTTTCTTTTCTGTCAGGTTTAGTTGTATCTGGTTTTATGTTGAGGTTTTTTCATTCATTTAGGAGTTGAGTTTTGTGCAAAGTGTTAAGTGTGGCTCTATTAGGATTCTCCTACATACAGTCATCCAGTTTGACCAGCACCATTTGTTGAAGAAGCTTTCATTTTTCACACCATATATTTCTGCCTTCCTTATCAGAATCAGGTGTCCATAGGTGTGGACTAGATCTGGATCTTCAGTTCTACCCCATTAACCCATGTATCTGTCTTTGTGCTGTCACCATGCAGTTTTTATTCCTCTAGCTCTGAAGTACAACTTGGATCCAGAGATGGAGAGACCTCCAGCCGTTCTTTTATTATTCAGGATTGTTTTAGCAATCCTGTTTTTGTTTTGTTTTACATTTTTTTGTTCTTTGTGTGTGTGTGTGTGTGTGTGTGCTTCCATATGAAGTTGAAAATTGTCCTTTCAATATCTGTAAAGAATTGTGTTGGAATTTTATGGGGATTGCTTTGAATCTGTAGATTGCTTTTGGTAGGATGGCCATTTGTACTATAGTATTCTGTGTATTAACGAGCATGGGAGATTTTTCTATCTTCTGATATCTTTTTCAGTTTCCTTCTTCAGTGCTCTCTTTCGTGTTTTAATTGTAATCACTCATTGCTATAAACATTCATCTTAGAATTGTTTTTCTGTATTTTTAAAGGACCTGCTAATTTGTATTTTAATTTTCATTTGATTTGAGGAATTGTTAAATTTCCTGTCTGATTTCTTCATGGCTCTCCTGACCACTCAAGAGTTTACTGTGTAATCTTTGTGTTTTGTGTAGTTTCTCTTACTACTGATTTCAATTCTCATTCTATTGTTGATTGATTTTTTTAGTACTTGGTTAATGACCAAAAATGTTGCTTTATTTTGGAGAAAGTTGCATGGACTGATGATAAAAATGCACATACTACTCAGTCATTGGATAGACTATTTTGTGGCAGTCCATTAAGTCATTTGATGCATTGTCCCAATCACGTCTTCTAATTGAAATGAACCCTGCTTTTTATTAATATATAGTGACCCCTTTAGCTCTTCTGACTAATTTTGATTTAAATTCTGCTTTGTAAAGTATGAATAAGTGCCCTTTGCTTGCTGGGTATATTGTATTCCTTCTTTTCTTTTCAGTCTCTGCATGTCTTTGCAGCAGGGTGAGATTCTTACACAGAACATGCAGTTGCATCTTGTTTTTTAATCCACATAATTAGTCTGCATCTTTTTGTTGTTGAGTTAGGCTGTTTGCATTTGGGATTGGGATGGAGAGGTTCTTGTTGATTTCTGTGGTTGTAGTCTTTGTTTTCCCCACTGGTCACAGTGCTGATTGTACTTTTCCTCTAGTAGCTGCCGTCTTAAGGGTCTGCTGGATTTGCTGGGCTGTGCTCTCTGGTCCTGTCCTGCTCTCATTTGTTCATCTGCTCCTTCAGGAGCATCCTGTCCTGAGTGTTTGCACTTGTGGAGCCTTTCTTCTTTCTCCTGTATGGGCTTCTTTCTTATATTTTTAGAAAACATTATTCTCCCTCTCCCTCTCCCTCTCCCTCTCCCTCTCCCCCTCCCTCCCCCCCCACTTCCCTCAGTCTCTCATGTAGTGTGTGTGTATAGAGCATCCATGCATAGGTCCTCATGGGAGCCATTGGAGCTGGATTTATAGGTGGTTTTCAGCCACCTAACTGGATGCTGGGAACCAAACTTGGGCCTTCTGCAAGAGTAGCATGCTCCTTTAACTACTGAGCCATCTTTCCAGCCCCAAGTATGTGGGATTTTTAAAAGTATATTCTGCAATGCTGGCTTACTAGTAGCGAATAGCTTTAGTTTATGTTTACTTAGGATATCTTTATGTGTCCATCTTTTTTGCTGTTGTTGTTGTTGTTGTTTTGGTTTTTTGAGACAGAGTTTTTCTGTGTAATAGTCCTGGCTATCCTGCAACTAGCTCTTATAAACCAGGCTGGCCTTGAACTCACAGAGATCTACCTGTGCCTCCCCAGTACTGGGATTAAAGGCGTGTGCCACCACTGCTCGGCTCTCTCCACTGTCTCTATCAGTTTTAAGAGATAGTTTTGCTGGATACAGTCCTCAAGGCTGCAGTTATTCCCTCCCAGGGCTTTCACTGTTTCTGCTAGGAAACTGGCTCATTTCTAATAAGCTTGACTTTCTGGGCAGGCATTTTTCTCTTACAGCTTTAGTATTTTCCATTGTTCTGTAGTATTGACATTTTGAGTTACAGAGACTACTTTTTTTCTGGCCGCATTTGCTTAAGTTTTAAATTCCCTCTTCCTTGGATATCCATCTCTTCCCTAGATTTCGAAATTCATTTATTAGATACTCTATGTTTTTGGTTTTTAATCTTAGCTCCATCTAAATTCTTAGGTGTGGACTCTTGAAGGTGGAATTCTACTTGCTTGATCTTTTTCTTTATTGTTAACTGAATGTAATATTCTCTCTTCTGCTTGACCTAGTCTGTTGGTAATGCTTCCCACTCTTCTTTCCATCTAATTCACTGGATTATTTACAATATTTCTATTCAAAAAAAATCTCAAATTCCTTGCTGAATTTCTTACTTATGGTGTTGCTTTTTTTTTTTTGTTCAAGTCCTGAAATCACACAGTAGGTAGGGAGTGCTGGAAATTGAACAGTCTCTGGCCACAAGCTTGGGTCTGTCAGTTCTGCTATTATCCGTATGTTTGTTTATTTCAACAATGAGCATGGCCTAAGACCATTGTGCTCTCAGTGTCTGAGCACCCCCTGCCTGCCTAAACTTGGGGTGTCTGTGCCTAGCCTTCCTCCTCTCCAGGACTACCTCTCATGGTTGTCTTTTACCTAGCTGGAATGATGCCAGCGTGTTTCCACTAATCCAATAATCTTAGGATTATTCCTTATCTTCTCATCTGCAGAGTAGTTCAGTCTTAAACAACCAGCCCCTCTCAACACTCTGCCCAGCTATCTCACTTGGAGATATGAGGAGTTACAAAATGGATCTCTTCTCTGATGCTGCCCTGGGACACAGAAAGATTCATTGTTACATCAAATCGCCTTACTGATTTGAAGGCGTACCAGAACTGTGGGTTTGACTGGGACTGTCAGTCTCTTTCATGAGATCACATGGCTTTATCTTCCTCTCCCTTTTGAGGAGTGGGAAATGGAGCTGCAGGCTTTTCCCTATGTGTCTCTGAATAGCTTTTCTGTTCCCCCATACCCTTCAGTTGTGGTATCATCTCTCTTTGGAATACAGTCATTATTACCCTGATTCTTCTCACTCAGAGTTGCATGGAGGCAGCCTCCAGAACCCCACTGTGATTAGTACTGACCTGGCAGAACCTGGACTCACCAGGGAGATGGACCACTGGGCATGCCTATGATGATCAGGTTAATCAAAGTGAAAAGACCTACCTCTGTAGCTGACACCATTTCTCTCCACTGGGATCCTGGAGTAGATAAATGGAGAAAGCCAGCTTAACACAAGTATTCCCTGGTCTCTTCTCGACTCTGGATGCAATGCTGCTACCTTGGTTTCCCCACCGTGACGGGTTATACCTTGAACTGTGAACAAGAAAGAGACTCTTCTTCCTTAAATTGCCTTTGTTCCAGCAATAGGAAAAGAAGCTAAGTCAGCAACGTATCTGAGAAACTCTGATCTTTGAGAGACACCTTTGTACAAAGAAGAAATGCATCACATAGGAGAAGTTCGGGCTCTGTCTCGCATTAGTTTATCATCTGATGTCATCTATGAGTCCTGTCTCAATGTGAACATGCACGAGATGGGAAAATGCACTTATTTATTCATTCAACTTAGAAAATATAGGTGAGTAGGGTATTTTGCTAAAAGCTGTGCACACAATATTAAATAACGTGAAACACCGTTACATTTTTAGAGCTTGAGGTGTGGAGGAAAAGCAAACTATTAACAACTAAACTGACAGAGACGGGCTCACTCTTGAAAAGTGAGTAAACGGCGCTCGGCAGAGGCCAACAGCAGGAACTGTCGTGGGTGGTTCAGGAGAATTGGGGAGACACTAAAGCTGAAATCTGAACGAAGAAAAGAGTAAACAACAGAGGATAAAGAAAGGAATATTCCAGCAGGCATTTATAAGTAAAATTTTTGGAGATCAGCCTTCTGTCCCGAGGTGGGGTTGTGAAGATCTTTTCCCATTCTGTAAGCTGTCGTTTTGTCTTGCTGACCATGTCCTTTGCTTTACAGAAGCTTTTCAGTTTCAGGAGGTACCTTTTATTAATTGTTTCTCTCAGTGTCGGTGCTACTGGGGTTCAGTGTAGTTGGCTTTATGTTGAGGTCTTTTATCCATTTGGACTTGAGTTTTGTGTATGGCGATAGATATGGATCTATTTTCATTCTTCTACATGTCGAATCCAGTTATGCCAGCACCATTTGTTGACTATGCTTTCTTTTTTCCATTTGATATTTTTTGCTTCTTTGTCAAAAATCAGGTGTTCATAGGTGTGATCTTCAAAATATGCAAAGAACTCAAGAAATTGGTCAGCAAAGGAACAAATAATAAAATAAAAAATGAGGTGCAGACCTAAACAGAGAACTCTCAACAGAGGAATCTAAAATGGCTGAAAGACACTTAAGGAAATGCTCAACATCTTTAGCCATCAGAGAAATGCAAATCAAAACAACTCTGAGATTCCATCTTATACTTGTAAGAATGGCCAAGATCAAAAATCACTGATGACAGGTTATGCTGGAGAAGTTGTGGGGTAAAGGGAACACTTCTGCATTGCTGCTGGGAGTGCAAACTGGTACAGCCCCTTTGGATATCAGTGTGGTGATTTCTCAGAAAATTAGGAAACAACGTTCCTCAAGACCCAGCAATACCACTTTTGGGTAAATACCCAAAGGATGATAAATCATATCATAAGGACATGTACTCAACTATGTTCATAGCAGCTTTGTTTGTCATAGCCAGAACCTGGAAACAACCTAAATCCCCCTCGACCAAAGAATGGATAAGGAAAATATGGTACATTTACACAATGGAGTACTACATAGCAGAAAATAATAACATCTTGAAATTTGGAGGCAAATGATGGATCTAGAAATTATCATATTGAGTGAGGTAATCCAGACCCAGAAAGACAAATATCATATGTACTCATTTAGACACAAAGCAAAGAAAAACCAGCCTACAATTCACAATTCCAGAGAACCTAGACAACAGTGAGGACCCTAAGAGAGACATACATGGATCTAAACTACATGGGAAGTAGAAAAGGACAAGATATTCTGAGTAAATTGGGAGCATGGGGACCATGGGGACCATGGAAGAAGGTAGAAGGGGAGGGGAGGGAAAGGGAAGGGACAGAGAAAAATATATAGCTCAATAAAAGCAATAAAAAAAAACAAGTGCAATATTTTTCCAGAGGTAGAGAGGACCAGGTAGGGGTCTCAGTGGACCACTGGAGAGTGGGAAGGAAGAATGAAGGTGCAGGAGAGAGAGGACAGCAGCTGGGGTCCCCAGAAAGAGTGGGGATCCCATCTACATCCACCGAGAAGCCAATGGAGTGCTTGACACAATGTTGGATTAAGTAACTGACAGGCACACACATGGATTTTGTTCTCTTATATCACATGTATTTTCGAATTCAGAATCCCTTTTGCATTTTACAAAGTTAATGCAGGTTAACTCCCATTCAGAACTCCAGAATTCAAAACTCTGCAGATGTCACAAGTAGAAAATTCAATACCTGACCTGCAATGAAAGCATAGGCATATTAAAAATACTGCATATAATCATCTTTAGGTCTGTAGAAGGGGAATGAGAAACCTACAGAAAATTTTACATTTAGATTACCTCATTATGGAAGCCGGGCGGTGGTGGCGCACGCCTTTAATCCCAGCACTCGGGAGGCAGAGGCAGGCGGATCTCTGTGAGTTCGAGGCCAGCCTGGTCTACAAGAGCTAGGTCCAGGACAGGCTCTAAAAAAGCTGCAGAGAAACCCTGTCATGAAAAACCAAAAAAAAAAAAAGAAAAAAAAGAAAAAAAAGATTACCTCATTATGTTTATTAAAAATTTCTAAAATGCTCATTCCTTCAAGTTCTGAGTTCTAGAACATTCCATTCCAAACATCTCAGATTGGTAATAGCCAGTCTGCTGCTCCTCCCCACATTCCTTACTCCTTTTATTTTTGTTGTTGTTGTTTTGCTGCCATAGACAGAATTCAAGCCTTATTCAAAGCCAGCAAGTGCCCTGCCACTGAACTATGCTCCAAATGTCTTCCTTATTTTATTTATGTTATTAATAATGGTTGTAGATATTTATGATGTTCACCATGAAGTTTTGATATATTGAGCCATGATAAAATGACTAAATCAAGCACATCAACTTTTGTATTACAGCAGATATGTGTTTAAGGGGGTGGGGTGAGTATATATATTCCTGTAAGCTGTTCATGTGTCCTTACATAGCTGAATCACTTTTAAGGCCATAGTTATGGAAGTTTGAGATGTGATTATTGCCACCAAGACAATAAAATAACAAATAAAAACGTAACACTAGAGAGAACAAACAAGAAAGAAGGGTCAACCCTAAGAGGCTAGCACAAAGTATCCTGACGAGGCTTGGTGTGGGAAGTCCTTCTATATATGTGTTTCTTTTATTGATTAATGAATAAAGAAGCTGCTTTGGCCTATGATAAGGCACAATAGAGCTGACAGAAAAAGTAAACTGAATTCTGGGAGAAAGAAGGCGGAGTCGGTGAGACGCCATGTGGCCGAGCAACCACAGGAGACAAATGCTGGAATTTTGCCTGATAAGCCACAGCCATGTGGCGATACACATTTTAATAGAAATGGGTTAATTTAAGATATAGGAGCTAGCTAGCAATACGCTTAAGTGATTGGTCAAGCAGTGACTATTAATATAGTTTCTGAGTGATTATTTCAGGTTTGGGTGTCTGGGAAATAAACGAGCGGCCTCTATTTACATGGGCTGACTTAGAAGTTTCTAGTACTCAGGTTTTAATGAGATTTTTAGTAAGGAGTCAGGGAGGTACTGGCTGCTACCACTGGTTCCCCCAGCATTGTTTAAGTGTGATGATATGAACCCAACCCTCTCACAGTTGCTTTTGAGTATGAAAGGGATTTCATCTGCTCATTTTAAGAATTTGCTGGGTAGGATTTAGAAGACACAAAAGTAGCAGCATATTTTGGACACTTTTTGTTCCAAAGAATGATTCCAATCCGGTTCTCACAGTGGTACCAGGTACTGAGGTAAAAACTTTATATGCATAATTTTACCAAGTCCTCAAAAATGATATGTATACAGATTGGTTTCCCTTTGCAAACCAAGTAGCTCGCCTGAGAAACACTGTAAAGTGTGGAGCTGCGCACTGAGTTAGGTCTCTGAGATTCCCCGCACCTCAGCCCTCCCACGCCCAGGCTGGCCAAGAACCAGACAAACCCCGCTAGGATAATTGAGACAAATACGGCACTCTGAGTTGCCTACAGAACCAGCAAAATTCGGTCTGGGCAGAACTCTTTCTGTTCCTTCTGTTGCCTTCTCCTGCTAGCCCTCATCCTGTCCCTGTCTCTCCTGAGCACACTGTACAGTAAATTGTTGCATCAGAGTTTGTTCCTGAACCCTTGGAAACTCCTGACCCACAGAAACCTTTAGAGAGATAAAGAAGTGATTGCTGTTTAACCACAGAGTGGGGTGACAGTCACGCAGCAGCAGGCAGGCAAAAGTTCCAGGAAGACGCAGTAGGTGGGTTCAGCGGGGTTCTGCCCTGATCTTGCTGATGCTTCCACAAAGGGACGGTTCTCTTCTTGCTGCACGTCCACAGCCTACAGCATGATCAGACACCCCACCCCACCCCTGCCAACCTCCAGAGTTTCTATGGATGTGGCAGGGTGCTGGGCCAGAGCCTACTTTATGAGAAATGACGAACAGTACCTAACAAGGAAGTGTCTGGTCCTACTGCAAACTATCCGACTCAAATGTCTGGCTGGTAGACTATAGGAAAAGTCTCAGCTTGTAGGTAAAGCTGGGCTGGGCTTGCAGTCTTTTGGAAGAGGGAAAGCTGCACAAAGTAAAGGGTATTTAAAGGGGAATGTCAGACAAGCTCAAGAAGCAGAAGAATTCAAAGTGTCAGCATTTCTCCTGTTCCTCGGGGTTCTCAGCCCCCTTCTCTGGCGTAGTTTCAGCTGTTGCAGCTGCTGACCATCTTAGGAAGGACCCGCACAAGAGGACTGGCACTTCTGAGATGCCACGGTCTGCTTTTCATCTCACTGGGCTGTGTGGTGCCACCTGCCAGCATGAAACCGAGCCCTGCCTGCAGACAAGATCGCCTACGGGAGTGACCTCATACTTCCAGGTGTTCCCAGGGATCTGCGGGCCCCTCTTTCCCTGGCTTTCTCTTCTTTCTGCTTCATAATCTGACTTTTCTCATCCTCCCAGGGTAACAAACAGAAGAAACAGAGAGAACGGTACAGAGGTTTGTTATTTGGACCAAAGGAAAAATACAACTCCCTTAAGCATAAATATTAGAAAAACAAAATTGGAGTTGGCCAAAGCCAATATTTGAGACATATTTACGCTTATACCAATCGCCCTGCGCTGGATTTCCCTTTGACTCCACGCCCTGCCTTGTTCCTCCTGATAGTCACACTCGGGACACTGATCTACGTGTGTCTAATTCCGCTGTCAACGCTAAAGCTAACAAAGCAGCCTGCACCTGGGAGTGCCTTCAGTGAGCTCGGCTCTGCGCTCCTTCCTGCTCACAGCAGCCTTTCCTCTTTGTTCTCTAGCCTAAGTTCTACACATACAGGTGCCAGCATGCTGTCCCTTTAATGCCACTCTGGGACCGACAAATGGCGCTGCTTTGTTCTTTTAAATGACTGCACTTTTCCTGACTGCTCAGTTGGTAGCCAATCATTTGTTCTTTTTGATAACCAAAATCCGGGTCACACCCCTTGGGTTTATAAAGTGAGTCTGGAGTCTAGGTATGATTCCAGACTTTCCAAGAGGTTGAACTCCTAGATGCTCTAATGCCATCAAGGAGAGATGAGGTGGCTGGATGGAAGGCAGGGTGGAGCTCAGTGGTTGCTGTCTGCTGTGCGCACTTTCCTACAGGTCTGATGTGACCATGGGCCATCGTGAATCAGAGACCACTGAGGTGACTGCAGGACACCTGGGCCTCACACTCATGCACTGAGATAAGCAGAGAATACAGGGGTTGCCAACTCCATGGTGATTGTGAAAGGCCCCAAATCCAGGTCTTTCGATTGCAAGCAGATGTCAATGCTCTGTAGCAGAAGGAGTTGGGGAGGTTACAGGAATTTCACCTGGAATTCTTTTCTTTTTCTTTTTTTTAATTGAGCTATATTTTTTCTTCACTCCCCTCTTCCTGTCCCCTCCTCTCCTACCCTTTCCCAAGGTCCCCATGCTCCCAATTTACTCAGAAGATCTTGTCTTTTTCTATTCCCATGTAGATTAGATCTATGTATGTCTCTCTTAGGGTCCTCTTTATTGTCTAGGTCCTCTGGGATTGTGGTTTGTGCTTTTCTTTGCTTTAGGTTAAAAAACCACTTATGAGTGAGTACATGTGATAATTGTCTTTCTGGGTCTGGGTTACCTCATTCAATATGATGTTTTCTAGCTCTCTCCATTTGCCTGCAAATTTCAAAATGTCATATTTTTTTTGCTGTGTAGTACTCCATTGTGTAAATGTACCACATTTTCCTTATCCAGTCTTAGGTAGAGGGGCATTTAGGTTGTTTCCAGGTTCTGGCTGTTATTCTTATGGTCCCCGCCCTTTTCCACGCCCACTCCCAGCGACCTCTGGTCTCTCAGAGTCATCCTGAATCTTTTCTCTTCCCTCTCCCTCTTCTCACTGTCCCCTTTTGCGTGTGTGTACACGCGCCTGTCTCTCCCCTTCTCTGTTTCTCTCTCTCTCTCTCTCTCTCTCTCTCTCTCTCTCTCTCTCTCTCTCTCTCTCTCCCCCCCTCTCCCTCTCTCCTTTAATAAAGCTTTATGTCTATTTTCTGTGTCTGTGCCGTTAACCCACCGCCTGTTCACCCTCCGCCTTGGTCACACGTGTTCTGCGAGTCTCCGCGCAGCTACACCAGCCCACTGGGCTGGCAGCTGCATCAGCTAGCAGTTTTTAAGAACAAAACTGGCTATGACAAATAATGTTGCTGTGAACATAGTTGAGCTCATGTCCTTGTGGTATCCTTGAGCATCCTTTGGGTATATACCCAAAAGTTTTACCTAGCCATCTACTCCCTTCTGTCCCCAACTGCATAGTGGTCTTAGGAGGAGTTAGTGTAAATAGGACATGGAAGGTTAATGAGGGAGGGACTTCACACTGTGGTTTTTGTGAGTCCCTGGGTTTTCTTTGACACATTTGCCTTTGAGTCATTTGTGCTCCTGTAAGGAACCACTCACCCATGTGCTGTTAAGTAAGCCCCAAACTCATTGGTTCACCAAGCTGGACTGGGATGGAATCAGTTTTTATGTTTGTTTTTGTTTTTCTGTCATCAGTTCCCCATCTGTAACACCCGATTCTGTGTTACCCTCTCAGTATACAGTTCATGCGCCACTGTACCATACGTGAACCAGGCAAGGGCCTGGAGATTGAAAGAACACACAAGAGACCTGGGTCATTCCAAAGGACATCAGCCAATGCCGTTTATTCAACTTTGTGGAAATACTTATATACCTAGCTCCTGCCCAAGGAATTCCCTCCAGGCAGGTGGGAAATTGCCACATCCAAGATGGAGTAAACAATGCCCTACAGCTAATCACCAGGCAAGGCCCAGGGAGCACAAAGACAAACAGAATGTTTTAGCTGGCTGACCAGAAACTGTCCTCAAGTAACCCCACAGGCAGGGGCAGACCCAGGCCCTACACCCATCTGTGGTGAGTAGGTGTTTGTTTCTATCTCCCCAGGAAAAGCTTACAATACTAGCTGGATTCTAATAGGTTTCTGCCCCCTCTAAAAGTATATGGGAGTTCCTTGAGTGGATGTGAACAGTTTGAACCTAATCCTTTCCAAGAAGACACCTCCCTTCCAGGAAACTATAACATTTTACCATGAACAACACAGGCGTGGGAACTGAGGACATACTATCTAATATCACCCAGGACTGGTGTGCTTTCTATAAGCATGCTTGCTGCTAAAGTTAATTCACAGAGACACGAGTGTGTTCTGAAAGAACTGGTACTCAGAAAGGTCAGCAATGAACACCACTTTCTGGGGCAGTCGGCCTCAGGGGAAGTAGAAAGGGCGGGCAAGTTTCTGGAAGTTTGGCCAATAGGCAGCTGAAAGAAGATTTGATTCTCGAAATTCTAACAGTAACTCCGCTCAGGGTGGTGATCTGTGTAGGCTTAGATGACAGGACTTTTGTGAAATGGGGTGGGGAAGGTCGGTGACAGGGGAGATAAGAAGAATTAATCAAAGGCGGAAGCTGGAAAGAGAGAGTTTCCTAAAATATTTTGCCAAGGAGAAAACAGCAGGAAGATTCTCAGAGAGAGAACTGTGCTAGGGAGAAGGGTGGAAACATCATTTTATAGCAGTTGAGGGAGGAGTTGATGTCTTACCACCGTGGGCCTCCTAGGTGTGGTCTATACCTCTGTGGACAGGCAGTTTCGATTTGGCCGAGTAGTTAGTTCTACAGGATAGTTGCTTTTGCAAAAGCTGGTTGTTTGTTGAAAACATGATGGTGGGCGTGAGGTGCAGATGGCCGTGTAAGATATTCTGGGCTAGGCTGCAAATTGTTGGGGCCTGGCAATAAAGTGTAGAAGCTTTTGGAGTTTTTTTTGGGGGGTGGGCTTTTTGATGTTAAATTTCCCCATGACAGAACTGCTAGGTAAGTTATTGATAAGGATTAGGACTTTTTCTTCTGGATCTGCTTCAGAGCAGGGTAGGGAACTGAGGAGGGTAGTTGGCATTGGTGATCTGCTAAGAGCTATAGGACCATAAGGTGTAGAAAGCTTGAGGGACATTTTGGAGAAAGGAGAGGTGGCTATTTCAGGAGGTTGAAGCTCAGAATGTGACATCATTTTAAAGGTCTTTAGTGGTGGGAGAAGGGTTGATTTTGATGGTTAGGGCCTCTATCCTTTCAGGCAATATCATCTTGGTTTCATAGGTCTGTAGTGGCAAGCAAATTCTACCAGAAGGTTAAGAAAATAAGGGTTAAAAGCACAAAGCAGACTGAAACCAAAACAAGAAAGGGTTAATGGAAGCCAAGCTATAATTTGTTCAGAGAAGTTACTTAAAAGTTAGCTCAGCCAGAAAGTCTATTTAATTCCAAAAAAAAACCAAACTTGATTAGCCATTGAAGAGGCAGAGATTGGAAGACAGAGAAGAATAAGAAATTCTGCTGGAGAGATAGGAGGGGGCGACCCTTCTAGACTGTTCAAACAACGATTAGAAACACTGGCAAAGGGGAGAAAAACAGAACAGCAGGCTTGGCATGAAGGCAAGCTTCTGGCCATCAAGGAGGACAGCAGAAGGAAAGAGCCTGCTGCATCATGCGACTTTCCTTGGACACATGAGAGCAGCAGCAGGATTTCCCACACCACGGCTTGCCCCTGTGCAGGAGGGGCACTGTTAGAAACCCAGCCTCCAAGGTACACAGGGTAAGTGACCTACAGCTGGAGTTATAAGGCTCTTTCATGGGGATCTTGTCATCCTCAGAGTCTTGGCCAACCTTACAGGGCAATGGCTAAAATAATGGCTGTTCTTTTGCCCTTTTTGTTTTTTAAGTCCCCACATTTTGATTGATGAATAGCAGGAAGAGCAGTGTCATCAGCTTTGAAGAGGAAGTGATGAGCTTTTGTTCTAATTTTTGTGTAACCTGGGACAGAGTTTAGAAAAAGAACAGTTTCTTTTTTTCTTTTTATATTATATAGATAGATAGATATTTAAAAAAAAACAAAACAGTCTTTTTTCATTTTACATACCAATCCCAGTTCACACTCCCTCCCCTCCTCCTGCTCCCTCCACCTTCTTCTCCATCCACTTCTCAGAGAGGGTAAGGCACATTGTTTTGAGGAAGGACCAAGGCCCATTCTACTATATCTAAGCTGAGCAAGGTATCCCTCCAAAGAGAATAGATTCCAAAAAGTCAGTATAAGGAGTAAGGATAAATCCAGTGGCACCACATTCTTCCCCAGCCCACACAAATGTCACCCACATTCAGAGGTCCTAGTTTGGTCCTATGCTCATCCTTTTCCTGTTGGATTGGAGTTGGTGAGTTCCCACTAGCTCAGGTAAACTGTTTCAGTGGGTGTCTGTATCATGGTCTTGACTTCTTTGCTCATATTCTTACTCCTCCACTCTTAAACTGAACTTTGGGAGCTAAGCCCAGTGCTCTGCTGTGGATCTCTGCCTCGGATTCCATAAATTGCTGGATGAAGGTTCTATGATGACATTTAAGATACTCATCAATTTGATTACAGGGCAAGGCCAATTCAGGCACCCTCGCCACTATTGCTTAGAGTCTTAGCTGGGGTCATCCTTATAGATTCTTGGGAATTGCTCTAGTGCCAGATTTCTTGCTAACCCCATAATGGCTCCCTCGATCTCTTTCCTTCCTCTCATCTGTCTTTCCCCCATCTCTACTATCCAATTCCCTCAAGTTCTCCTCCCCCTTCAATTATTCCCCTCCTCCTCCCCTTCAGCCCTCACTTCTCCCCTCCCCCACCCCATGCTCCCAATTTTCTCAGGAGATCTTGTCTTTTCCACTTCCCAGAGGGAATCTATATATGTTTCTCTTAGGGTTCTCCTTGTTACTTAAGTTCTCTGGGATGGTGGACTATATGCTCATTGTTCTTTGCTTTACAGTTAGTGTCTACTTATGAATGAGTACATACTGTGGTCATCTGTCTGGGTCTGGGTCTGGATTGCCTCACTCTGGATATTTTCTTCTATTTCCATCCATTTACATGAAAATTTCAAGTTGTCCTCCCCCCCCCCCCGAAGTAGTATTCCATTGTGCAAATGTACCATGTTTTCTTTATCCGTTCTTCAGTTGAGGGGCATCTAGGCTGTTTCCAGGTTCTGGCTATTACAAATAATGCTGCTATGAACATAGGTGAACAAATGTCCTTGTAGTATGCTTGAGCATGCTTTGGGTATATGCCCAAGAGTGGTATTGCTGGGTCCTGAGGAAGGTTGATTCCCAATTTTCTGAGAAATCACCATATTGATTTCCAGAGTGGTTGTACAAGTTTGCGTTTCCACCAGCAATGGAGGAGTGTTCCCCTTACTCCACATCCTCTCCAGCATAAGCTATCATTGATGTATTTTATCTTAGCCATTCTGACAGGTGTAAGATGGTATCTCAGAGTTATTTTGATTTGCATTTCCCTGATGGCTAAGGATGTTGAATGTTTTAAGTGTCTTTTGGCCATTTGAGATTCTTCTGTTGAGAATTCTCTGTTACATCTGTACTCCATTTTTAATTAGATTATTTGGTATTTTGACATCTAATTTCTTGAGTTCTTTATATAATTTAGAAATCAGTCCTCTGATGTGGGGTTGGCGAAGATCTTTTCCCATGCAGTAGGTTACCTTTTTGTTTTATTGACTGTGTCCTCAGCTTTACAGAAGTTTCTCAGTTTCAGGAGGTCATATTTATTTATTGCTGCTCTCAGTGTCTGTGCTACTGATAATACATTTAGGAAGTGGTCTCCTGAGCTTATACATTAAATGGTACTCTCAATTTCTCTTCTAACAGGTTCAGTGTGGTCAGATTTACATTGAGGTTTTGTGCATGGGATAGATATGGATCTATTTTCATTCTTCTACATGTTGTTATCTTGTTATGCAAGCACCATTTGTTGGATATGCTTTCTACTTTCCATTGTCTAACTTTAGCTTCTTTGTCAAAAAATCAGATGTTCATAGGTGTGTGGATTAATATCTGAGTTTTCAATTTGATTCCATTGGTCAATCTGTCTGTTTTTATGCCAATACCAAGCTGTTTACATTACTGTAACTCTATAATAGAGCTTAATGTCAGGGATGGTGATGCCCCTGGAAGTTCCTTTGTTATACAGGTTTGTTTTGGCAATCCTGGGTTTTTCATTTTTCCATATGAAGTTGATTATTGTTCTTTTGAGGTCTGTGAAGAATTGTCCTGGGATCTTGATAGAGATTGCATTGAATCTGTAGATTGCTTTTGGTAAGATTACCATTTTTATTTTGTTGTTCCTACCTATCTAAGAGAATGGGATGTAGGGGCCAAACGTACCGGCAAATGCCGGCGGTACCGGCGGTTGTAGGAGTTAGGGAATAACCACGATAGTCCTTTTATAATTAATCAGTTTTAATACAAGGGGAGATAAGGGAACTTACAGAACCAAGGGTCCAGCGGAGTAGAAGGTACGCGGGGGAGAGCAAAAACGGGGCTCCTTCCGGCGCCCCAATCCTATTTAAGGGGAATGCTACTCCGCTGGGGCAGCCAAGCCCCTGAACGCAGGGATTGGGCCAGCTGCCCCAACAATGGGAGATCTTTCTATTTTCTGTTATCTTTTTCAATTTCTTTTTTCAAGGACTTAAAGTTCTTGTTGAATAGGTCTTTCACTTCTTTGGTTAGTCTTATCCCAAGATATGTTATTTGTGACTATTGTAAAGGGTGATGTTTCTGTATTTTCCTCTCAGCTTCTTTATCATTTGTGTGTAGGAGGGCTACTGATTTTTTTGAGTTGATCTTTTATCCTGCCACATTACTGAAGGTATTTACCAGCTACAGAAGTTCTCTGGTAGAGTTTTGGGGGGTCCCTTATGTATACTATCATATCATCTGCAAATAGTGAAAGTTTGACTTCTTCCTTTCCAATTTGTATCCCCTTGATCTCCTTTTGTTGTTTCATTGCTCTAGCTAGAACTTCAAGAACTATGTTGAATAGATATGGAGAGAGTGGACAGCCTAGTCTTGTTTCTGATTTCAGTGTAACCACTTTGATGTTGGCTTTCTGTGTATTTCTTTTAGTATGTTTATATACATTCCTTGTATCCATGATCTCTCCAAGACCTTTATCATGAAGGGGTGTTGGATTTTGTCAAATGTTTTTTCAGCATCTATTAAGATGATCATATGTTTTTTCTTTTAGTTTATTTATATGATGGATTACATTGATAGATTTTTTTTGTATGTTGAACCATCCCTGCATCTCTGGGATGAAGCCAACTTGATCATGGTGAATGATTTTTTTTTTGAGGTGTTCTTAGATTCAGTTTGCCAGCATTTATTGAGTATTTTTGCATCAGTGTTCATGAGGAAGATTTGTCTGTCATTCTCTTTCTTAGTTGAGCCTTTGTGTGGTTTTGGTATCAGGGTAACTGTAGCCTCATAAAAAGAGTTTGACAATGTTTGCTCTGTTTCTATTTTGTGGAACACTTTGAGGATTATAGGTTTAGCTTTTCTTTGAAGTGCTGGTAGAATTCTGCACTGAAACTATCCTGCCCTGGTTTTTTTTTTTTTTTTTTTTTTTTTTTTTTTTTTGGTTGGAAAGCTTTTGATGACTGCTTCTATTTTCTTACAGGTTATAGGTCTATTTAAGTTGTTCACCTGGTCTTGTTTTAATTTTGGTATGTGGTATCTATTCAGAAAATTGTCCATTTGTTTTACATTTTCCAATTTTGCAAAGTAGAGGTTTTTGTAATATGACCTAATCATTCTCTGGTTTTCCTTAGTGTCTGTTGTTATGTCCCCCTTTTCATTTCTGATTTTGTTAATTTGCATGTTCTCTCTCTTCTTTTTGATTAGTTTGGATAAGAATTTGTTTATCTTGTTAATTTTCTCAAAGAACCAGCTCTTTGTTTCATTGATTCTCTTTATTGTTTTCTTTGTTTCTCTTTAATTGATTAAAGAAGACTCAGTTATTCAAGTAAATAAAAGCCTGTAAAATTAAGCAGAAATATAAATTCTTTTACTAAACAGAAAATCGTGTGTGTTGTATGTATACATGTGCATATATGCATGTGTGTTTATGTGTATGTGTGCATGTGTACACCTGTGTGTCATATGTATATGTGTGAGTGTGTGTGCATGTGTAAATGTGTGTAAATGAATGAGTGTGTATGTCTCTGTGTCTCTGTGTGTGTGCGTGTGTGCAAGTGTGTGTTCAACTGCATACGCAGAGGCCAGAGGATGGTAAATGTCCTTCACTGTTAGTAACTGCCTCATTTTCCTGGGACAGGATTTTGAACCAAACCTGGAGTTCAGTGTTTTGGCTAAGCCACATGACCAGTGAGCTCCAAGGACTCTGTGCCTCCACCCTGCAGTAGTGACATTATGGGCACGTAAGGCCATGCCCAGCCTGTAAGTCGGTGCTGGGAATTCACACTCAGGTCGTTGTCCTTGCACAGCATGTAACCCCAGCTTTGCAAACCCACTTGTCTTGTTTCAAAAGATAGGTTTTTAAAATAAATGTTACCAAGAATAAATTAACAACTCAAGAGAATTTTACTGTTTTAAACAGAAGACTACATTTTGATTTCATTTCGGTGTTTTGAACTTTTCCCTTAAAAATTTCAATACCATTTAATTACCACAAATGCTGTGTTTACGTTTCTTGTTTTCTAAACCTCCTTGCCTTATTTGGATCTTTGTGATGTGCTTAAGCTTTATGGTCTGCTTTTATTCTAGTTTTTAATTTACCTTTTTGAGACAGGTTCCCTCTATGTAGCCTTGACTGGCCTAAAACTTGCTATGTAGACCAGGCTGGTTTGAGCTCATGGAGGTCCACTTGCTTCTGTCTCCTGTGAGCTGGGATCAGAGTCATCATGTCTGTCCTTAATATTTTTCTTTTTCATTTCGGAAAATTGTAGTCATTTTACCTTAGGATGAAATCTCCTTATCATATAAAGTTCTTTGTTATCTAAAAATGATAATTTCATTGTTTTTCATTTTCTTTTTTCTTTCATTTTCATGTGTTATCTTCCTAACAAGTGAATGTGAATTCAGCAGTGTAGGAACTAATGCAACAGCGTGAGATCACCCAGATGCAGCTTGTTCAACTTTGAAGGGTTTTGTCTGATGCAGGTATTAGGTAGACCTCACTGCCAATGAATTTTTAAGAAATCTCTCATACATTTCCTCCCTTGGTTGCATGTGAGTGTGAGAGTTAAAGAATATTACATTTCACCAAGAACAGACCAAGTTAACAAAAATTCTAAACTAAACATTGAACTTGTGAAATTATCTTTCCAAGAAAAGACAGGAGAGAAGGATAACACACACAGAGGCAAAAATCTTTACATTAACCTTGTAATGATAGTTTTGGATACAAAAGATATCTATTTTCCTGAATAACTGTCAAGATAGCAAATGATTTTTCATGGAGGAGGCTGGGCACTTGCTATTGAATACAGTGGTGGCAGAGCAGATCCAGAGAATTCTCTCTTTGTAGTATTTTATTGTTATCACCGTTCTAGATGGGAGTAACTGGCCTAGGAACCTGTGGATCTCAACACTTCAGAACTGTTTCCTTGCCCCCATTGTCCCTGGTCCTGGGAACCAGGCCTGTCACAGGGTTTGAAGGTCCTCTGATGTTGCCCTCTCAAGGTTCAGCATCTGTCTAATTGTTTGCTCGTTTTCTTTTTTATGAGGAGGAAGGAACAGCTGGCAGGGGAAGGCTAGGTTTTGAAGGCTGTTCTTCACAATTCCCATGGGGGAATAGAGAGTGAGATCTTAGCTTTCCTAGGATCTGGGAAGCTACCCTTAAAAAAATAATATTTATTTATCTATCATATGCCTCACTCTCTGTCTGTCTCTGTCTCTTTCTGTCTCTCTCTCTGTCTCCCCCCTCTCTCCATCTCCCTCTCTCTCTCCCTTCCCCCCTCTCAGTCTCTCTCTGTCTCTGTCTCTGTCTCTCTGTCTCTCTGTCTCTCTGTCTCTCTCTCTCTCTCTGTCTCCCCCCTCTCTTGTGCGTGTGCGCAGTGTTACATGCATGCCGCAGTGCGCATGCAGAGATCAGAGGATGAATTAGGTTATAGGAGTTGGTTTTTGCCTTCTGACATATGGGTTCTGTGAAACAAACTGAAAATATAGTGCCTTAGCATCAAGCTCCTTTACTGCTGAACCATTTGCCTCCTAAAAGTTGCTTTTTGGTAAGAATCTATATGTCTTAGTCCTGCTGGGCATCTGGGTGGAAAGCAGAAGTCTCATAAGGAAGTTGGCAGAAAGAAGTTTGTTTCTCTAGGACAACAAGATCCCCTCTCTTCATAAACAAGCTGTGGATTATGAATCTTGACAGATGTTGGTCCAACCTAGCCAACTCGATACTTTTGGCCTCAGCATCATAGTTGATGCTTGGCTGAGTCCCAGTGCTATCCTCAGAGATTCAGAAAGAGGTACTAGAGAGGGTGAGAGTTAACAGACCATAATATTAGGTATTTAGGTAAGCCTGAGAGGTTCTTGGTTTGGCCCCCAAACGGCTTATAGTTTACCTACATATGCTTTCAACACACATAAAACTCACACATTTTAAGAGGTTTTTCCAAAATGACTAACGTTGGGAAGTTCTTGAATCCACTGCCAACCAAGTAAGGAAGTAAAATAGAGAGTCTCTGTGAGAGCAGAAACTAGAGAAGGGGATAGGCAGTGGCAGGGAACAGGTGGTAAAATGACAGCGCACCCATACCAGGACAGACAGACAGAAAGGGTGGCATAAAGACAGAGCACCCACACCAGAACAGACGGACAGAAAGGGTGGCATAAAGACAGAGCACCCACACCAGAACAGACAGACAGAAAGGGTGGCATAAAGACAGAGCACCCACACCAGAACAGACGGACAGAAAGGGTGGCATAAAGACAGAGTACCCACACCAGAACAGACGGACAGAAAGGGTGGCATAAAGACAGAGCACCCACACCAGAACAGACGGACAGAAATGGTGGCATAAAGACAGAGCACCCACACCAGAACAGATGAAAATAGGGGTCCCATGGCACATGGAGCAGCAGAATATATATCTAAGAGGTGAGTCTGAGAAAAAGGAAGGCTGAACACCCATAGAATGTTCTACTGAGGTACAAGATCCACCCAGCAGGTATTGCATCGGGCAACAGACCTCCTCTTTGCCCAAGAGGTGTTGACAGAAGTTTCTGTTCCACCTGATCCTGCAGCTGTTAAGTCCCAAAGAAACACACAGAGGCTTACATTAATTATAAACTGGTTGGCCTATTAGCTCAGGCTTCTTATTAACTCTTATAGCTTACATTAGCCCATAATTCTTATCTGTGTTAGCCACATGGCTTGCTACCTTTTATTTAGTGAGGTATTCTCATCTTGCTTCCTCTGTGTCTGGGTGAGGACTGCAGATTGAGCCTTTCCTCTTCCCAGAATTCTCCTAGTCTTGTCGCCTGGCCTATACTTCCTGCCTGCTACTGGCCAATCAGCATTTTATTAAACCAATACAAGTGACAAATCCTTACAGTGTACAAGACCTTTGCTCCACAGCAGCGAGGGACTTGAGGTAGGACTCTAACCCACTGTTCTTAGAGGACCCTTGGCGCCTGCAAGTGAGACGTGATTTCTCTTTGGAGCTATTTGTGGCACTTAGTGACTGACTAGTGAGGCTGGACCAAACTCTCAAAGAGATTCACAATCCAAAGTTTGGTTGTGGTTTGGTCTTGAGGTTATGTGGACTCACTGACCTGAAAGTGTAGCCACCGATAAGTCTCTCAGATTGGAGACTCTGGCCAGGAGGGACGGGGGTTGTCATACATTTAAATGCCTGTCCTGGGAGCTCTGCTTCCTTTGGCTCTAAGGAAATGTGGGAGTAAATTCTGGAGAGACGAAAGAGTGAGGGGAAAGAAACTAGGAAGTTTTCCTACACGAGTAGATTCAGCACAGACAAGGTGCTGCAGTGCATGAGGGAATTTCCAGAGGGAAGAACGTTCCCTTTATTCCCATTGAGCATAAGAGGTTCTTCTCTTTCCATTGCCTTTGGGTACCATCAAAGAGTTGCCTTGGGCAGGGACTTTCAGATGCAAACAGCAAACTTTCCCCAAGAACCAAGAGAAGTGGCTTTTCTTCTGGAAGGCATCAAATAGCTGGAGTCACAGTCCACTGACCTTCATGCTGTGGTGCTGTATTGCTTAAGCCAGAGGCCCCCGCTGAGTGAGTGCTCGAGGGAGGTGAAGTGGAAGTGTTTCTTTGTTTGGGCCGTTAAAACACCTGGCAAAAAGGCATATAGAAATCGCTAGTGACATTGCTGTGGAGCTTGAGGTTCACAGCCTGTGTCCCCAAGTCGGGTCCAGCCACCCATCCTCAATAGGCTAATAATAAGAAATTATTACAAAAGCAGAAAAAGGAGATTGGAGGAGGGACAAAAGAGACCCAACAAACCCTTCAAGTCTGGTCTTCAGGGTCCTGATGTGAGGTCTCAGTTTAAACAGAGGGCTAGGGATGTGCACATCTTAGCAGTCCTGGCCAAGGAGAGGTCTTGTCCCCACTGACCCATCACTATCTGGGTTTCAGTCTCATCCTGTAAAACTCTGTGAAATCGCTTTCCTGGAGACAACCTCCCTTCTTCTTGGCACCCGTTTCTTCTCTCTGCATGAGATACCCTGGGAAATTTCTATTCTTTGGAGTCCATTGTTTGAATAGTTTGGCAAATCCAGAGACTCAAATGTCACGCTAGAATATCTGCATTTCTGCCAGAGCTCTTACAACAAATACTCTAGGAAGCCTCTACTGAAAGGTCATGTGCACCAGGAGAGGGCCAGAGGAATTCGCTGCGGGAGAGTGGGAGTGCGGTCCTGGGAGCACATTTCCAGGTCAGGGAGGCGGGAGGTCTTTTGGAGCAGTTGTTGGGGAAATTACATGGTCTGTCTCATCATCGTGACATCGCGGAACTTCTGGAGAGACCTATATCTGGGTAGACAGACTGACATCTGGTTATCTTGTTGATAATAAGTTTTACAGTGTAACGTAATATGTCATATACTCTCTTACATTCTATATTAGAGAGCATTGCCCCACTGAACCGTCTCACTTACCCTGTTTTAGTTTTTGGTCTCTACAGACGTGTTTGGAGCTTATGGAAGGCTAATGAAAGTACACAGTCTATTGTGGAGTGAGGCAGAAGGAGGGTTTTGCTGGCTGAGAAGGTGGGAAGAACCATGGGTGTGGTCTCCATGAAAGTATTGTTATAGATGCTTATTTTAGGTAACCTTTACTAGGTTAGATGTGTTTCCTGCCCAGAGTTTACAGTTTAATAGACTGGCATGGGAGCATCTTAACAAACAGGAGAAAAATCGTGACTACAGTTTATGTTGCCATCTATTTCACATGTCTGTTACATGTGACTTTTAAAATGTTTGCAGTTCTCTACCACTGACCCATCTGAACTAGTCTCTCAGACAATCATCAGCAAAGGCAGACGAAGGCTAAGGATAAAGGGAAGAACTTCATCTGGTATTGCTGTGTATCTTGTGTTCCCCACTTCTCGTCATTTTTCATTGCCTTTTAAAACATCTTTAATGTTTAAGGGAGAAATAGCATTGAAACATTAGATAAGCATGAAGCATTTTAACTTGAGTTTCTTGGTACCCTTGGCAGCCGTGCCTCTGAGTTTTGTCCTTGCTTTTCAACCCTTGGGCTCAAATGCCCACTGGTGTGGAGCAGAGTTCCCTCGGAATTGCGTGCCAGCCATGCGTGCTCTCGCATTCATATCTAAGCTAAATAAACAGTAGAGACCAAACACTCTGTCCCTCAAGTGCGAGAAGTGTCTTTGAGCAGAGTTTACTTTAGCACTTCCTAGAGAAGTGCATTGTAAATACACACAGGCTCTGCCATGCACTCACAGTGCGTGCAGCCGAATGCTGGAGTCTTCTGAGCTGGAGCGGAGGCCAGAATGCTGAAAAGAGGTTTCTTCTAAAAGCAATGGCGGAGAAGATTGCCTTTCCTTCCAGGCAGGCCACTTACAGCTTGCCTAGCGCTCCTGTTTCTTGGTGTTTCTAGGCTACTGCTCTGTAATAGCACCTCATCAAGTAGATAAAAAATGAAATTTAAAGGGTAAAAATAGTGAAGCTTTTCTTTACTCTTAAATTTTTTTGCTTTCATGGAGAGATCATTTAGTATAGAAGATATCTGCTAAGTCTCAAACTCAGTACAAAAACCGAGGTGCCTATTTAATATTTCAAAGCGGACTCTGACTGCCAGTCTCCCTCGGTTGGTGCTCACTGATACCTGCTCCAGAGTCATCCTGGGCATACCCCACTCCTACTGCTGAGTGCTCCAGCCCGGGACTGGGCTGGCCTTCCTTCCCCGAGTCCCTGGTCCCTACATAATCTTGCCAGTAGTTCTTAATCTTCCTAGCATTGTGACCCCTGGCTACAGTTCCTCACGTTGTGATGACTACCAACGATAAAATTATTTTCATTGCTACTTCATAACTGTAATTTTGCTGCTGTTATGAATTGTAGTATAAATATCTGATATGCAGGATCAACCTTGTAATAATGACATTTAACCCCAATGGGTTAAACGGGGCTAAGCCATTTTTTGGCTACCAGTCTCTTGGTGCTTTTTGATCTCTAGGTCTGTGGCCTCCCAGGTACTCTTTGCTACCTTTCTCTTCTCTTCCTCTCTTGCTCCGCACCTCACCCCCCACACCCCACATGGCCTGGTTCAGTCTGGACCCTTTCATATGCGTCTGGCTGAGTTCTCCCTTTTATCTACAATAGCCCTCCGCCATACCTAGGGACAGTTGTGCTCTCATATTTGCATTCACCTGGTGCCTCACATGGTGAAATGAGAGACTCAGCTCCTGCACGTTGCCCTCTGACCTCACACGTGTGATGGTAGTGCTCCAATGCACCCACATATAAAGTATATAAATTAAAAAGAAAACTTCCAAGTCTTGAGAGTAAACGACTTTCACTTTATCAGAGGGGGATGGGATGACATAACAACCACGTGACTCGCCCGGAGGGAGAGCCAATGGCAGGCTGACTCGCCCGGTGGGAGCCAATGGCAGGCTGCACTGGATCTCATTCTCTTCGAAAACACAGTTGGCTTAAGAGAGATTTTAAGAAAACCTTGATGCAAATACAAGTGTTTTCCTCCTGGTTGGTTGAGACTTGTTTATTGGGTGTTTGGGTAATGAGAACTTGACTTTGGTTTGCTTATTTGTCGATAGAGTAGCTGCAAAGTCACGGGACGCTCTGTGCATCCACCGAGCCCCTTCAATTCTGGCTCTTCTCAGTGTCTGGAATGGATTCCCAAGTCCCCCAGGTCTTGACTGTCTACATCAGTGAAGGAGAACCACAGCACTAATAATCTGAAAGAGCAAACGGTCATGAAGTTGTTTTAATCTGGATTAACTATGGAGATTAACAATAACTTCTTATGTTGACAAGACCATTTTTTGTACACAAGACACACATGCCAGAACGTATAAGAATGTATTTCCAAAGGGCGACTTGCTGAACTCCACCTCACACTCTTCCCATGGACAGTAAGAAAATGTTTCTAAGGGCGGCAGGTGTCCTGCAATACTAACACTGTAGGAAACTCTCATCAGTAGATTGTGGTTGATTTTAAAGGCTGGAACACTCGGCACATGCAGGCAAGAAATGACGGAGTTGGTGGGTCTGTTCTTTTTTTTTTTTTCTAAAATGCTCCTCAAAATGCCGGGATTTTTCCCAGCTGTGTCTTGCCCTGAGAGATGCACATTACAAACAGCGTTTGACTTGGTCTTGTCTCCAGAGTCAGAGGCAGCCTGTCTCTGGACCTTGTGTATGGAAATAGCACTGTTTGTCCAACACCGCCCATGTGGCACAGATAGACACTTAACTTTTTCTTAAAAGCAAAAGAGGTACTTACGGATTTATAAAAGTAATTTGGGGCCACACGGGTGTATTAAGAAAAAACAGGCTTGAGAACTTACTGGAAACAGACCAAGGGAAGGGAATGGCACTTTCACCTCGACTCCATAAACATGAATGGCTGTCACCTGACCATCACAGGCAGACCCCTTGTGACTCGAAGGAGCTTTAGCTTGGCTCAGTTCTCACTGCCCCGTCAGTCTACATGAACTGCGGTCAGTCATCCTCTAGTCCAGGTTCTGCACTATGTGGCGCCATCTTGTACCTGCTCCGGACCTCACTTGGGCGGTTGCACTCAGCCTCGAGGCTCACTCAGCTCTCCTCTGACCTCGCCCCCACCCAAGAACATCCTAACATTCATGATCTTTGCGTCTGTACCAGTGTCCTTTTCTTTCCCCTCAGTGAGACCTCACTGAGCTCCGCTGTACTCTCTTGGTAGCCATTTTCTAAGCTACACAGACGAACGCACACATACATATGTACATAGATATAGAGTGGTGGGAATGTGGGTCAGTGTGGTGGTTTGAAAGAAAAGACCCCCCAAGGGAGGTGTAACCTTTTCGGAGGAAGGGTGTCACTCTAGGGGCAGGCTTTGAGATCTCTTTTTCTTACGCTTCTCTCAGTGTGACAGTCAATGAACTTCCTGTTGCATGCAAGATGTGGCGCTCTCAGCTCCAGCACCATGAATGCCTGCACGCACCATGCTGTCCGTCATGATCATAATGAACTGAACCTCTGAAAGCGAGTCACCCTCAATTAAATTTTTTCTTTATAGGAGTTGCCATGGCCATGGTATCTCTTCCCAGCAATAGAAACCCTAACCAAGACAGACAGATAGTACCGAAATGTAGTATAAAAGTTATGGTTGCCAGTGCCCAGCTATCAAGAAAATTGGGACGACTAGGAAAATGCGGAAATGAAATTGTGAATTTATTTTATTCAGTAAATTCAGACATTGTTGAAAGACACAAACATGTCTTCCTGTTTCTGCAAGGAATCCTTATTCACTGTCATTTCCTAAGATTGTGTTTGCACAGGGGAATAGAACGATGCTGAAGGCCTTGGTTGTGATGGCCCTGGTTCTGCATGTCTGTGCTGGGCTGGGCTAGGCTGGGCTGGGCTAGGCTGGGCTGGTTGGGGTCTCCTTTAGTTACGTGGGAAAATATGTGTGGATGAAGTTCTTCTTTTTCTGGAGGTATCAAGCTTCTAGATTCATTAGAAACTTTTAAAAAGGGATCATTTAATTCCTTGTGTATTTTAAATATGCTTCTAATTGCTCCCTTTTACATGAAGGTTCTGAGAATGATATTCCTGTATGGATAAGTCTTTTTTAAAATGCAGTTTCTTCTCTAGTTTCTTCTCCATTAGACCATTCCTATTTCCTCTTCATTGACTGCCCCATTTCCCAGCCCCAGTTCACCACTAGGTGTCATATGTATTCACACAAATGCCACAGGAGTGTGCAAACAAGCATTCTTTAAATATGCTCTAGTTCCCTGAGCTCTGAGGGCAGGGACTTGATGGAGACTCCCCACTTAGGGCTGAGTGTTCCAAGGTCTCTCTCTCTCTGCACACTGCCTGGCTGGGTCTCCGCATTCGTTCCCATCTACTGCAGGAGGACGCTTCTATGAAGACGGCTAAACAAGACTCATCTATGAGTATCGCAGAATGTCATTAGAAGTCATTTTGTCACTACATTTTAAAATGATCATTTCTGAGCAATAGTATTTGGTTTCACATTAGGTGACTGGATTATCTAATCTCTGGCTCAAACTGTGTAAGATCAAAGGGGATGAAGGTCACCCAGGAAAGAAGGCCTCTAAATCAGCATGAGAAAGCTGCTGTGAGCTCACAGAGACTGAAACACCAAGCACAGGGCCTGCACAGGTCTGCCCCAGGCCCCCTGCAAATGTACTGTGGATTCTGGTTTAGTGTCTTCATGAGATTCCTGAAAGTGGAAATGATTCTCCGATTCTTCTGCCTTGTCTTGGACTCTTCTGTTGCTTTTTCCTGTCCAACTTTGTGTGATAGCTTTTGATGTATCTTATTATATTTTGCTTTCTTATATTTTAATATTATTTCTTAAAATACTGTTCTTTTCTAATAAGAGACAGAAAGGGAGTGGATTTTGATGGGGTGGGAGGTGGGAAGAAACTTGGAGGAATGGGGGAATCGTAATCAGGATATATTATTTGAGAAAAGAATCTTTTTTCGCTAAAAGCAAAAAGTAAAATAATATATTCTCCCATTATCTTAGCTCACCACACAAAATCTTATATTATATGGACTTGCATGTTAGCTTACCTTTATGCAAGAGTCCATCTCAGAATAGAAACTTTAAAAAAAATTCTTAAAATCAAGAAAAAGGGAGGGAGAGAGAAAATTCAAAATGGACATGTTCAGCATTGCACTTGAACTGGAGGCTCTAAGACACCTTCCTCTCTGGCCCCAGAGAGGTGCCCATCACCTCTGCCACCTCACTCTGAGCAGTAGCTAAGCAGTTTCTCCTTTAACTGGGGCCTGGAAAAGCACACCCAAAGCCCTGAGCACCGGCATGCTGATCTGTAATGAAGAAACTCAGAATCCACTGTCAGTCTGCTTTCTTGTTTTTCCGGTGAAGGAGCTGAGGTGCTAATAATATTTCTCAGCTATGGATTCTTAGAAAGATCAATTTCACCTTTCTTTAATGTTGGGAAATGAGGCTTGGTGTGGCTTACTCATTGCTCAACGTACATAGCAGAAACAGATCTTTGACAAACATCTCCTAGATTGCTAGATCTGACGCATTCTCTCTACTTATATTATTAGTGTTAAATCTATTCTGGAACTTTGAAAAGGTAGTTACAAACAGAATTTCCATAAGATTATGGTTGATATTATGAGAATATTAGCTTCATAAATTTCCTTGGCTTATTGAAATTAGAATTCTGGCTGTTGAAATACTAAGTAGAAAGCTAATCTGTTGGAGTAAAACTTGCAAGCTAGTTAAACTGTTTGAGAAGCTCCACAAAAAAACAAAAACAAGGAAACAAATTAAATTGTGAAGCCAACTAAGTTAGAGAGATGGGGTTGCATACTTAAAACCTAATCCTTGTTCATGCTGGAGTTTAGAATGTTACAGACTGAAAAACTCTGGAGTTAAACCAACATTTTCTAATTACAGTTGACCAGAAACTGTAAAACCACAAATGAGATTTGGTAGAAAGCAGGTTGTGAAATCTTGATCGTCAAAGCGACAAAAGACATTTGCTTCAGAAGTCAACTATGATAGGCCTGCCGTATCGGACTCTCTCGTTTGATTTTTAGCTCCTGTATACCAATATGTTAGCTGTGTCCCCTTTGCCTCCAGACCCACTTTCTGACCAACTGACAGCAAGATTCATCACTTTATTGTCAGAGACCTGAGCTCTTCAAGTTTCTATGGGATTTCCTAGCTCTCAAGGCTTGACAGATGGGCCATTTTTAAAATAAAACATTCATGAGTGTTGTAAAACAATATATTCAGTTGATTTTCTCCAACCCACATGTTTCCTCCAATTAATGTAAAAAATTTCAGGATTACAGAGTTCAAATAAGCCCAGATTAGAAAGGCAGTTGTCCCATTTCCTGGATATTGGCATTATGGTTGTTACCAGGTACAAGAGCAGGTAATTCAGTCAAGATAAAGTACTATTGATGCTGGCATAAAAGGTTGGTGTGTTTGTTTAGGGTTGCATGGAAGCAGTACACCTACAGCTCTTGTGGCAGGAGGCATTTACAAAGGAAAGCTTCAGCAGATGAGCTGATCTAGGGTACCGTTCACACTGTAAAGTTACCATGGATGTGGCATTTCAACAGCTGGGCTATCCATAAACTTCTTGATAATTGTAACTATTTTTACATGGTTTTAGATGTGGCTTAGCTTAAGTGATTGTTCTTCCCGTGAGCAGCCTTCATTTGACTATATTGCCACTCTCCCTTATGGAAATTTTGCTGGGCAAAGCTTTATCCTAACTTCCTACATAGGCTGTTGACCACCCTTAAGCTCAGATTCAATGTGGAGCCTTGTGCATCGGAAGTTAGCCTAATCCCTAACTCCATCCATCATGAAGACAGATGTGTATCTCCTGTCACATAGACTACCAAAACAAAACAAAAAAACCACTTTGAAAGAAGAACTTGTTTTTCTATCCTTAAAGCATAATAAATGGATATGGACACCCGAATCTGTATTTGTGATCTGACTGTCCTATGCTATATCAATCCATCAATTTTTGTTGTAAAAATGAACCAGTCGCAACTTTTCCAGACTCCTCCATTATTTCTGAATCAATTTCCTCATATCAATTTGATTCAACAATTATTATTCTTAGGATATCTTTTTTGTTCATTTCAAAGCTCAAAAAGGAGTACAAATATAAATATTATAATAAAAACCACAATAGTACATTAGTTTGTGTAGGTGTAGCATACCTACTGTAACGTGCAGTACTTCAAGTATGTTTGTTTGACTATAATAGTTTATTAGTCGGTGATTTAAATCCTCAAAGAGGGATTCTCCATCCCTGAGTAACTCCTGAAGGATGAGAAAATGTCGACACTTCTGTCTTGTGGGTTCAGCAGATCCATACTGCTTGTCATGAGAGAAAACAAGAGAGTGAAGACAATAGAATACTTTTCAACAATTGTGACATGGGTATGTGTACACACATACACGTAAACACAAATATGTTTATGTGTGTGTGTGTGTGTTGTATGTGCATATATTCTTATTTCCATTAGTAATAATGGTTTGTGTATAGCCTGCCTCAGGTAGACTGAGGTTGAGATGTGTGGCTTCTAATCAGTTTTCTGGTAACAATTCTTACTGTGAAAAAAATACATACATTTTGGGAATGATTGCCATCTTTGTCATAATTAATAATATAATATAATGATTTCAAGTGACATTGATCCAACTTTAAAGAGTAAATCAAGAAGTCATTTGGCAAATTATTTTTTTCTTGTCTTAGAAAAGTCTACTTTGTTGATTCTAAAAATCCTCCCAAATCATTCTGAGTAGAGATTTTGCAAACCAAACTGTCCACACACTAGCGTCCCCTCCTGTCTTCTTTCTCAGTCAGAATAAGTTGTTTTAAGTCGGGTGGCATCCAAACAAAAGCTCTAGGAATGAGGCCACCGGATGTGGGGACCTGGAGGGACAGTGCCGGGTGTGGGGACCTGGAGGCATGGTGCCGCTCTTTCTAGATACTAGCTTTCTCTTTTTTTGCAGAAGGTGGTGGGCACAGTAGTGAAGGCTGAAGAGTTGCAAACCCTTGGCTGATTACCAGGATTTCCTGGCTCCAAAGGGAGCTGAGAATGTGTGTTCGCCCATCCACTATATAAACATCCCAAGGACAGTCTCTGACTTAGTGACCCTTGCATCTTTCCCCTGGGGCTTGTGTGAAGAAGCCCTCTAAATGGCTAATCCTAAATCACACACACACACACACACACACACACACACACACACACAACCTTAGCTGTGGCTGGTACTTAAATAATTTTGTCAGTGGAGAAATTGCTTTTCACTTCTCCAAAGAAATATATTATCTGGTGTTGGCACAAAAAGACCAAAGATTTTTTTTTTGGTGTGGGGGTGGGTAGGGAAAAAGACAAAGCGGAGGAGAGCAAAGGCCTATCAAGAAATGAGAATGATGGAGTGAAATTCGGAAACCTTCTAAGATGTTATTCTAAAAGTCAGCTGTCCTATAGCTTCCCCGACTTCCATTCTAGGGATGACTCCATCATGACAATTATACCACAGAAAAACTCTCAGTGTCTCACTTGGGCAGGGTGCCAAGTTTTTTAATTTACCTTTTTCTCCACCTATCCTGGGACATTCCTAAAGGCTGCGATTGGGATCAAGTCCATCCTTTGTACATGTGTTAAATGTGCATACGCCGGAATTCATCCTGGCGAGTTTTGTTTTATGCTTTCTTTGGGTGAGAAAGTTTACAAAAGTGCACCAGGTTTAAAAATCCACCGTTCCGCATTGTCTCCTTCAGCTGCTTTGCTCAAAAACTAATCCAGGGGCTTCTGTGGAAAGAAAAGTTCCCCTGATTTCCTTATGCTGTTGGATCTCATCTGTCGAGATCTACCAACTACTACACAGAGGGCTGCTCTTGGCATGCGAGGAAGAACAAGAGGGGGACGGCCTGAGACAAGCTGGAGGAGTTCTGAAAATTAAAATGTGCCATCGGACAAATACCAACCATTCTAGAAGTGATACGTGCTTAAGTATGGCCCTGCCTGCAGTCCAATACTTTCTGTACTCAGTTATATTTACATACTCAGGGTAATGTATGGGAAACAGATATTTTATAACTATATTATATAACTATAGCTTTATGATGAGCATTGTTAAATACTAGACATATTTTCTGTGACTGGGAATGCTATAGTAAGGTTGTCTGCCTTCATGTCTACCCAGAGGGTAGCCTAATGGAGAAGAACTTAAAAGCAAGTAAGAAACAAACTAATACAACAGCAAGAGAAAACAGTTATGAAGAAAACATAAAGCTGTCCAAATTACTTAGTACAAACTGCCATTTATTTTTCTTTGGGGTATCAGTTACAGATTAAGTACCCATTCTCTGAACTGTTTAAGACCAGAAGTGGTTTTGAGTTCTAATACTTATTTTCTTTTGGGAGGTTTGGGGATATCTGTATAAGTATGATGAGATCCCCTGTGCATGAGATCTAAGGCTTATAAGAAAACCTAAGTTTTTTGACCTGTAGGCCAGGATAGAAGAGCAATTCCTAAGATTTCTTTGACTAAAACTGAAATCAAATAAAAGCATATTTAGGTATCTAGTGCCTATAGCACTGCACATTCATCCAAAATTTAGTTATGATTGCTCAGTTCAACCGGAAGTTATGGCTTATGAAAACAGTGCTCAATTTCAAGACTAAGTTCTCTGGTCACGTTTGCAGTAGATATGGACACATGATGAAATTCAGAGGATCTCAGTTCTCCTGATTCTCAGAAAAGACCCACAGACACTGAGTAGTAGTGGTTTGGGGGTGGGACGATGGGCAGAACTCAGACATAGATAGTTTTAGCATCTGTTACCAGGAATATGCTCTTCCTACATTCCAGAAACAGAAGAAAAGGTATGCAAAATCCACTTAGGCTGTATGTCTTACTCTACTGATGTTCCAGTAGTTTATATGTGCACATCATATGTGTCACGTCAGGCAGACAAAATAAATTACATGGAATATGTCCAATAAGAGCTGTAGACTCAGGTCCATCCTTACACAAGCCTGTATAATATTAGTTCAGAAAGCACTGAGGTTAAAGGGAAGAATAGTATAAATTACAAAGGTGGATACCATCTTGTTACACAGCCTAGGTTAGACCAAGGGCATCAGAATTCTCATGGAAAGTGACTTCCATGAGGAACGCAGAAGGGGGCTGGCTGTTAGCACTTCGGCTGAAGTTAGCACCTTTGCCACTCATTTGCTGCGCAGCCCTGTGTCTGAACCCTGCCACCATCTTGTCATCTCGTCCCTGGTGATACAAGTGACTTTGTGTCAAACCAAGATTTTGAACTTAGTTGTTAATAATACAGTTTTGCTAGCTATCCTGAAAGCCCTCTAGGTTTCAAGAAGCAATCACCCACACATCCTGGATAAAAGAGAAAACCACACTTAAAGGCATGGCTAAGAGAAAACAAAAGAATATGAAAACTTCAGCATGCCACTGTGAAAAACCTGGGCACCATCTGTGGACCCGAATCATCTCTGGCCCGTGTTGCTGCCTCAAAGGCATGCAGGTATACATCACCCCAAACTTCAGGAAACAAAATCAGGCCCAGGCAGGGAAGGGGAATATAAATCTCTAAGTTACCATCCGGCTCTCCAGATAGCCTTGGGGAAAGGTGAGTGAGAAGAGAACTGTCTTATGAGTCTCATGTCTTTGTTCCTGTTCTGGTTTCCCTAGAAGAAAGTAGTGTGCAGCTCAAAGCAAGCGTTCCCACGTGAAAACACGCCATTCTTCCTGTTAATGTCCCAGAAGGCCCCGAACTTTAATTTCACTGAGAAAAACAGTTTGATGCACACAGTGCTGAGGATTTTATCTGATAATTCTGAAACCCAGATTTCCTGGGAGATGGGAGTTCACAGGACCCATGGATTCTGATATTATCCTCTGTCTCCCTCCTCCTGAGAACAGGGTAAACAGGGTAATAACTGGGAAAAGCATCCAAGGCCCCAGGCAGCCTATGGTTTCATAAGTAATTAGACATTCTGAATCCCTTGATGAAAATGACTTTAATTTTTAAGTGTTAAATATTTGAGCATTCAGATTCAAATCAGCAATGCACAACCAGATGGTACATGAACTCACTTGCAGGTCAGCCTCTGGCAAGCACAAGGGTCCTTGTCATCCAGCCATATGTTTGGAGCCTTGGGCAGGAGGACAGTATTCTCAGACCACAGGATTTCTTTGAATCTAGCACAGCTTGGATCCGGTGCTCATCAGGGCAGGCAGGCTGCTTGTGCTCTGTACTCCATGTCAACACTTGGCTCTTGTTCTTCCGTGGTAGTTGTGGCTGCGAGACCCTCTTCTAAGGAAATCCACGGCTCCTGAGTTCCATCCAGAACTTTAAAATGAGAAGATGTCAGACTTACCTTTACTAGGGAAGACAAAGAATGAGGGCTAAGATGGTGTGGCTCTAACTGAGTCTGCTTGTCCTGTCTGGATGTTGCAAATCAGTGGCACCTTTAATATCTTGTATAGTGAAACCTAAGAATTAATGGGAAGATAGTGAGAAAGAGAGGGAATAAATGGAGATGGGCAGCAGTCTGTCTACCACAGTGTACGAAGTGAACTTGAAATACCCAGAGTCTAAGAAAGGGTTCAGTTTTGTTACTGCACTTCCCTCAGGATTCATTTCTCATACTTCCTCTCCCTTGTCAGTTCGGGGCCTAGAAACCCAGTAATCTTCTTCTTGTTAGCAGGTGGCATATTCCTGGCACTGCTGACAGTCCCTAAACTTTACACAAATAAACATAAAAGTCTCTGATAAGGGACATGGTGGCCACATGATACCAAGCAAGGGGTGCATCCTGCAGGATAAGGGATGGATCACATGCTGCCTGATATTCCATTATGCATTTCAGAATGTGTGTATCATAAAACTCACCAGTTTTTATTTATTTCTTAATATTTTCAGACTGTGAGCACAGGTTAGGGAAACCAAAGAAATTGTTAAACACCATCTAGAGAAAAATGACCGTATTCCTTCTCTTTGTTTGTCCCTTCCATTACTTGCTCTCAGGGTTCTCAAATTTGGTCAAAAGTGAATTCCTACAAAGAGCTGGGATGTTTTCAGGAAGTTAGAGGCATTGACACATAGATTTTTTCCATTAGTAATAATTACAGCCACAATAAACCTGATTGTCAGTGTGGGCTGTGTATGCTTGCGGGGCTGCCGCCAAGCGAAGCTGACACAGATTTCCATTTTGAAAACAAGCAAGAAAGGGAAACAATTCAGTCAGTGCTCACCTGTCCATCTTTTTGCTTCTCACCCTACTTGATGAACATTTAAACTTTTCTTTCTCATTTGATAGCACAGGTGTTCTAGGTATTTGTTCAGTTCTTCGACTTTTTGAAGAGCTATAAACCATCCAATATCTAAAAGAATTTTACTCCCTGTTTCCCAGTTTGCTCTTCTGTTTCTATGGAAAGACATTGATCAAAAACAACTCAGGAGGAAAGGGTTTATATGGTAGTACACTTCATATCCTTGAGGGAATCAGAGGCAGGAATCTAGGTGGGAACCTGGAGGTGGGAAGGAATGTCAGGAGGGACTTGGGAGAAACACTGCTTTCTGCTTTGCTTTTTACAGCTTGCTTGCTTGTGAAATCTATGACTGCCTGCCCAGATACGGCAAGGTCTACAGAACTGAGCCCACACACATTGAGAAAATGCCCACAGACATGTCCAGAGACTGGCACAATTCATCAGTTTTAGGTTAGCAACTCCAGTTTGTGTCAAAAGACAAAACAAAACAAAACTCCTAACCTTTAGAAGCAAATTACACCCACAGTTCTGTGCTGTCCCATGGAGATCACATGAGCTGAGACAATAGCTCTGCTCCCAACAACAGCACCTAATTGCTGGGTGTTCAATTGTCTGTGAAACACTCTAGCACCAACACTATCTATGCTTTTGATGTTATTCTAGAACATTATTTGACTTCATCAAACATCAATCAAATATTAGAGGAGATGAAATTTAACATAACAAACTAGCAGAATCTAAAATGCTTACCCATCTATATCATAGGGTGGTCACAAAGCTACCTCTTCCTTAGGTTGAGCTCACTCACAATCCTCCTGTTCATCTCTTTCTTCTTAGTGCCAGAGGTTTGGTTTTGATTCAGAGAGAAGTCAGATGCTTTGTATAGTACTCATAGGAGTGGGACAATATCTCTGCTGCTTGAGTAAAGGGACAGCATCTCCCTTTAGTGGGGACTAGCAGTGAAGGAGGAGAATTTGTGCTTAATAGAAAAAAGATAAGAAAGGAAACTCCTGGAATGTTTTCCTTTAGGAACTCTAAAACCAACATTAGACATTGATTGACCTCAGTGAGCTACCTGCAAATGAAGGCTTGGCTAGGCAGTGGGGAAAATTATTCCTTCTCTCTTTGTTCCTTGATTTTCTGGTTTTTTTAACGTCTATTTTTAGGTAACCTAAGATTTCAATATAAACTTTAATTTCTTTTTTTCTGTCATTTGCTTTATTTTTTATTGGCAAGATTTTGTGTGTGCGTGTGTGTGGGTGCTTGTGGGTGTGACAGCGTGTGCACCCATGCACATGCATACAGAGTGCACCTGTGTCAGAGAGGGGGGCCGGGTGCCTTTCTATTGCTTGCCGTCTTACCACCCTGATACAGGGCCTCTGACTGAGCCCACTGGTTCGCTAAGGCCAGCTTGCCAGCAAGCTCTCAGGACCTGCCTGACTGCGCACCAAGCCAAGATCGTAGGCACAAAAAGACACAACTGGTTTGTTAACGTGGTTCTGGAGATCCAGATCCAGGGTGTCACACAGCAGGGCTCTTATCTACTGAGCCTCTCCCCAGTCCCTGAGACGTGTGCTTCCATTGCTCCTGATGCTGGCCTTGAATTTAAGATCCTTTTGCCTCTATGCTAATTGGGATTACAGACATGCATTACCACACAGGAGGGTAAACTTTAATTTCTAATTCTGGCTCATTAAGTATAATGTATATTGGTCTTAAAAAATGAATGTAGATTGTAACTTCAAAAAAACTTCAAAATATATGGCTGGTTGAAAAATAATACTGCATGTAACTTTTATTGAGGACACAGTATGTTCCCAAAATTGGAATAGATATGCTATAATCACGGTTCCACTCTCTATAGTAACCTGTACCATTAACATTAGAAATTGTTATTTAACTCGTCTAGCATTCTTTCATTTTCAATAGCTCTTTATCTACTCATTTCCTCCAGTTTCTATAGTTTTAGTTATATTATTCAATGATGGCTTAAAAATAGTGTGTGGACAATTCTATAGTAACCTCCCATTGTTTTTCTGTGTATCAGCTCATGCTAGGCTAGTCTGATCTTACAGACAAAAATCGCCTGTTTGTATACACCCATACTGTATGCGTCTTAGTTCTTGAATTTAGGTCCTGGTATCACAATGCTTGCATTTGAGTGCCTCTTACTTTAGTTAATAAAGACACAAACTGCAAGAATAATGATGCCAACAATTGAGATATGCCAGACAGAAGCTATAAGAAAAAAATGAGGGTGCAGCTGCTGCTGTAGGGGAAGACCAGGGTGCTGTGTAGGGAAGACCAGGTGCTGCTGTAGGGGAAGATCAGGTGCTGCTGTAGGAAAGACTAGGCTGCTGCTGTAGGGAAGACCAAGTGGTGCTGTAGGAAAGAACAGGTGCTGCTGTAGGGAAGACCAGGTGCTGTTGTGGCTGTAGAGAAGAACAGGTGCTGCTATAGGGAAGACAAGGTGCTGCTGTAGGGAAGACCAGGCTGTTGCTGTAGGGAAGACCAGGTGCTGCTGTAGAGAAGACCAGGTGCTGCTGTAGAGAAGACCAGGTGCTGCTGTAGAGAAGACCAGGTGCTGCTGTAGGGAAGACCAGGTGCTGCTGTAGGGAAGACCAGATGCTGCTGTAGGAAAGACCAGGTGCTGCTGTAGGGAAGACAAGGTGCTGCTGTAGAGAAGACCAGGTGCTGTTGCTGCTGTAGAGAAGACCAGGTGCTGCTGTAGGGAAGACCAGGTACTGCTGTAGGGAAGACCAGGTGCTGCTGTAGGGAAGACCAGGTGCTGCTGTAGGGAACACCAGGCTGCTGCTGTAGGGAAGACCAGGTGATGCTGTAGGGAAGACCAGGTGCTGCTGTAGGGAAGACCAAGTGCTGCTGTAGGGAAGACCAGGCTGCTGCTGTAGGGAAGACCAGGTGATGCTGTAGAGAAGACCAGGTGCTGCTGTAGGGAAGACCAGGTGCTGCTGTAGGGAAGACCAGGTGCTGCTGTAGGGAAAACCAGGTGCTGCTGTAGGGAAGTCCTGGGTGCTGCTGTAGGGAAGACCAGGTGCTTCTGTAGGGAAGGCCAGGTGCTGCTTTAGGGAAGACCAGGTGGTGCTGTAGGGAAGATCAGGTGCTGCTGTAGGGAAAACCAGGTGCTGCTGTAGGGAAGAACAGGTGCTGCTGTAGGGGAAGACCTGGTGCTGCTGTAGGGAAGACCAGGTGCTGCTGTAGGGAAAACCAGGTGCTGCTGTAGGGAAGAACAGGTGCTGCTGTAGGGGAAGACCAGGTGCTGGTGTAGGGAAGACCAGGCTGCTGCTCTAGGGAAGACCAGGTGCTGCTGTAGGGAAGACCAGGGGCTGCTGTAGGAAGGACCAGGTGCTGGTGCAGGGAAGTCCAGTTGCTGCTGCTGCTGTAGGGAAGACCAGGTTCTGCTATAGGGAAGCCCAGGTGCTGCTGTAGGGAAAACCAGGTGCTGCTGTAGGGAAGACAAGGTGCTGCTGTAGAGAAGACCAGGTGCTGTTGCTGCTGTAGAGAAGACCAGGTGCTGCTATAGGGAAGACCTGGTGCTGCTGTAGGGAAGACCAGGCTGCTGCTGTAGGGCAGGCCAGGTGTTGCTGTAGGGAAGACCAGGTGCTGCTGTAGGGAAGACCAGGTGCTGCTGTAGGGAAGACCAGGCTGCTGCTGTAGGGAACACCAGGCTGCTGCTGTAGGGAAGACCAGGTGCTGCTGTAGGGAAGACCAGGTGCTTCTGTAGGGAAGACCAGGTGCTGCTGTAGGGAAGACCAGGTGCTTCTGTAGGGAAGGCCAGGTGCTGCTTTAGGGAAGACCAGGTGCTGCTGTAGGGGAAGACCAGGTGCTGCTGTAGGGATGACCAGGTGCTGCTGTAGAGAAGACCAGGCTGCTGCTGTAGGGAAGACCAGGCTGCTGCTGCTGCTGTAGGGAAGACCAGGTGCTGCTGTAGGGAAGACCAGGTGCTGCTGTAGGGATGACCAGGTGCTGCTGTAGAGAAGACCAGGCTGCTGCTGTAGGGAAGACCAGGCTGCTGCTGCTGCTGTAGGGAAGACCAGGTGCTGCTGTAGGGAAGACCAGGTGCTGCTGTAGGGAAGACCAGGCTGCTGCTGTAGGGAAGGCCAGGTGTTGCTGTAGGGAAGACCAGGTGCTGCTGTAGGGAAGACCAGGTGCTGCTGTAGGGAAGACCAGGCTGCTGCTGTAGGGAACACCAGGCTGCTGCTGTAGGGAAGACCAGGTGCTGCTGTAGGGAAGACCAGGTGCTGCTGTAGGGAAGACCAGGTGCTTCTGTAGGGAAGGCCAGGTGCTGCTGTAGGGAAGACCAGGTGCTGCTGTAGGGGAAGACCAGGTGCTGCTGTAGGGATGACCAGGTGCTGCTGTAGAGAAGACCAGGCTGCTGCTGTAGGGAAGACCAGGCTGCTGCTGCTGCTGTAGGGAAGACCAGGTGCTGCTGTAGGGAAGACCAGGTGCTGCTGTAGGGAAGACCAGGCTGCTGCTGTAGGGAAGACCAGGTGCTTTTGTAGGGAAGACCAGGTGCTGCTGTAGTGGAAGTTTCAGAAGTGTAGTCCATTACTTTCATGACAAGAAACATGGAGGCCTGCAGAAAGGCACGGTGCTGGAGTTCCACCTCTTGATCTGCAGGCAGCAGCAGAAGACTGTGTGCCACACTGGGCATACCTTGAGCATATGAGACATCAAAGTCTGGCCCCCACAGTGACACGCTTCCTCAAAAAAGGCCACCCCTACTCCAACAAGGCCACCCCTCCTAATAATGCCACTCTCTATGGGCCAAGCCCTCAAGCACATGAGTTTATGGAGTCACTTTTATTCAAACTCCTCTAACCCCAGGAACCCCAGAAAGTGACTGCATTTGAACATTAGGTCTTTGAAGAGATAACTAAGAGAAATGCACTGGTTTGGTTAGGAAGGGCTCTAATCCAAGTATTGGGTCCTTGTCAGAAGAGTGTGGGACAGAGACAATGTCCACGGGGAAGGGCATTTAAATAAAAAGGGGCAGGAGGACACTGTACCTGTTACCCAGCTCTGTAAACATCTTGGTCTTAGATTTCAAGCTTCTTGAATTGTGGGAAACGAATTTCTTTTGTTTGGGTGAAAGAAAAAGTTTTCTGTTTCTTTACCTTGAAAATATTTTTTATTACTGGTCAGGGAAACCGAGACTCGCATAGCAGGTAAGAAAGGCGTTCAGTTATAACTGGGCGGGGGAACTGAGGCTCTCACACAGCAGGTAAGAAAAACACTCAATTTGATGCAGCCTCTAAAAAAGGAAAAAGCAATGAAGTGGGTCAGAACGCCACCAAAAGACAGACATTGAAGTCTTGAATCTTCTGTTTTCTGTAGGTTGGAAGAAGAGGCATGACATCTGAGTTTGTTTCCTTGTGAGTACAATTTAAATAGTTATAAAATCCAACTTGCAGGGTTGGGATGACTAAAAAGAAAACGGTTCACTCAGACACTTTTTGTGTGGCAGTCAAAGTTTTGAGTGGAACCAGCACTTAGCCCCCAATTCCTCCAGAGTCTACAGGAGAGACTGAAGTCCACTCAAACAAAACTGCCCTTTTATGATTTTTGTAATGTTTTATTCTGTACAAAATTTAAAACTTCATGCTTGGGATAAAACATATATTGTAGGGACCAGGAAGCCAAAATATACTTCCAAGGCCAACTCCAACTGAGGAACTCAGGATGTGTCTTATGTCCTTGTCTACCAGAGCCACTCACACAAGACAGCACTAACGAAAAGACAAGTGATATAGAGGCAGTGGCATGCAGGAACTGGGGTGCTGTCATTGAAAACCAGCCATGAAAACCGCTCCTCACAGCTAGAAGAGGGGGGAAAGCAGCTTGCTACTGGATAACAGTAAACCACAGAGTGAGGTGCATCCCAGGTGACCTGCTGAAAACAGGAGGGAAACTCAGCCTGCATTTCTCTCTGACCTATGGCTTGTGTGGGGGGAGGAGGATTTAGCCACCCTACATATCACACAGGTGATCGCGAACTCACCTCGTGGCGGAGGAACCACCTGTGTTTGCTCAAGGAAAATTCAGTTTATTTCTTTGTGACATGTTTGTGATTTGGAAATAAGTAAGCAGCTGAAATTAGGCTTCTAACACGTTTGGTCTGGCGCAGCAGTTCTCAGCACGTGGGGCTCCAACCTCCAGGGGCTGCGTATCAGATACCCACAGTACATCAGCAGAATTGCAGCTATGAAGTAGCAGGGGAAACAATTCTATGGAACTGTGCTAAAGGATCAACACATGAGGAAGGTCGCGCACCACTGTTCTAGGACACAGAGGCTCCACTTGTCTTGAAGATTGCCCTTGCGAGTTGGTCTGTAGGTCACCAAAGAATTGTTTCAAACTACAGCATTGGCAAGAGGTTTGTTACCTTTTTAAGAATTACACATATTTTAAAGGGGCAGAGAAGGTATAAATTTTCTATAGTAATGTTCTGAAGAAGGCGTTGCCTCACCTTTTTTTTTTTTTTTACAATAGAAAGAAGCTTACTTCTTATTTACCTCTATATTTGCCTTTCTATAACCCATTGTTTTCCCTTAGCACTAAACTGTCCTTTAGCTAGCAATTCAAGGTTGCAATATATATATACACACACACACACACACGTACGTATGTTCATATTAGCACATGTTATTACTTATTGTGTTAGTTTTCCACTACTGTGAAAAACATCTTAGCTCATTGAAATGTTTACTTTATCTATCGGTTTAGAGGCCCATTATCGATTGGCCAGTTTGCTTTGGTTGCTCAACAAAAGAGCATAGTGGGATTGGAACACGCGACAGAGCAAAGCTCCTCACTCATGCCAGGTAGGAAAAAGAAAAATGAGGGGTTTGGGGCCCCATAATCCTTTTCGAGGACACTTAGTCCCATGTTCTGGCTACCTTAAGGATTCCACTCCCTTCCAGTAAGAGCATATATGGGACTAAGCCCTTTCCGGTAGGACTTTAATGTGAGGAAATTAAAGATCAATCCTAGGCCAACATGGCTGCATTCAGCCAAGGATAGCTATCAATGTGGCTAAACACAGAATTCTATACTTATCTAAAATACTATGAGATTTTTTTTTTTGTTGTGGTCTTTGGTTATGATTCTATTCTGTGACCCTTGAGTTTGAATTCTGTAGATGCATACACTACATTGCATATCAAAAGATTGGATATTCTTTTTTTTTTTTTTTTGGTTTTTCGAGACAGGGTTTCTCTGCAGCTTTTTTTAGAGCCTGTCCTGGAACTAGCTCTTGTAGACCAGGCTGGCCTCGAACTCACAGAGATCCGCCTGCCTCTGCCTCCCGAGTGCTGGGATTAAAGGCGTGCGCCACCACCGCCCGGCAGATTGGATATTCTTGATAGACTGCGGCACCTGAGCCCTGAAATCCACAGTAGAGAAAATTGAACACGCACCCCCCTTTCATTACTAGGGGTCAAACCCAGGCCTGTACGAATGCTAGCTAGGCAAGCACTCTGCCACTGAGCTACAGCTCCTGCCCCAAAGAACTCGCAAGCCAGGAGCTTGTTCTCCTTTCTACACTCAGAAAGATTTACATACTCATTCAAATGAAGTAGTAATGCTTCGAGTTTGTCTGTTTACATATACTGCAATGTAAATAATAAACACTGTTGTGATTTTTCTTTATTTGTGTATATGTCCAGAGTTAAGAGAACACAAATTAAGTTTGTAAGGACTACAACCCACCAGAGTGATGAGAATTTAAAATGAGTGACACTTCCGAGTTTTGACAAGGTTCAGAACATTGCTTGTATGCCGCGATCTCCTGGAGAAATTATTCGTTCCTGCTGTATGGCATGATAATTCCATTTCTAGGCAACTATCCAATGAATGCCTCTGCTTATCAGAAGATAGTCAAGCATGCTCAGGGTAGCAGCATTTGCAAAAACCTCCAACTAGAAGCATTTTAAGACAGCAGAGAGTTGAATAAATTGTCAAATTGTGGTGCATATACAGTAGACTATCAGAGCAAAGAAGGAATGCCTCTGTATTTGGGAATCGGACAATTCCCACATGCATAATGCTGATCTATACAAACCACTTGCAAAATGAATCATAGTATATAATCCCATTTGTATAAAAGTTCAAATACAGGAAAAGTAAATTATCTAAGTAAAAAAAGTGTGTCTTACAAGAAATCATGAAACTAAGCAGAGGATTATGAGTTTTGTGCTAATATCTGGGCTAGCTAGTAAGAATATACCAAATAAACAAACAAACAAATAAATAAATGGCCAAAAACATCGGTAGTGGAGGGACAGCCAGGAGGCAGATGTGAAAGAGGATGGTGCAGGAGGAATCTGAGTTTGATGGAAGCTTAGATTACAGTTTTGTGGAACTGAAGAGATTGCTTAGTTTGTAAGGTGCTTGCTGAGCAAGCACGAAAACCTGAATTCAATCATATACCATGTAAAAAGTGGCAGATACCTCTAATTCCAGTGAGGACTGGGTGGAGACAGGAGGATCTGTGGAGCTGAAAGATCAAGACAAAAAAAGCAGAGACTTCTGGACTCTACATACATACACATGTATGTGTACCTACACATGATCACAGACATATGTACAAAATTTGGAGGCAGGGTTGGCTAGAGAGCTCCCTCAGGAAACATGAGAACCTGAGCTTTACCCCTAGAACCCACATAGAAAAAACCGTCAGGTATGGTGAGATGTGATTCCCATCTCAGCTCTGGGAAGGTGGGGATGAGTGCATCTCTGGGGCCCATGGCCACCCTGCCTAAGCCTACTCGTCAAGTTCCAGACCTCTGGCTTTCATGGGCACCCACACATGCGCAAGCACACACACACACACACACACACACACACAGGAGTGAGAAGAGAGAGACAGAGAAAGAGAGAGCACTCTCAGGGCAGCTGTTATCTTTGGGAAGAGAGAGACATGGGAACATTCAGTTGTTTGGTGTAATTGGTGTTGATAAGATCGGATTTCTTCATGACAATTCAGTAAAATGAACTGAATTACTGCATATTTTTCTGAGTAGAAAATTCAAATACAACATTTATTTTTTAAAAAGCATAGCCAATATGTTAAGGCATAAATAAAATATTTCACAGATATATCAATTTGGGGGGATATTATTGTACAGTGCGATTATGATTCATGAATTTAATTTTAACACAAATAAACAGAATTCTTCTTACAAAAATCTGAAACAAATTGATTCACATTCACAAGCTATGTAAACAAGAGCTGCATCCTACAGTTGTTGTGCTTCGAGAGCTTACTGCCTTCAAACACTTTATTCCGATACTCAGGAGGAAATCTAGCACATGATTTTGAAATAGGTAAGTTCATTCTACCTTCCCTCTTTCTCTGTGTCTGATTCCCTTCAGAGTTTTCTTACTCTGGGCTTTGCGCTGGGTTGACAGCAACAGGGAGCTTTCTCCGTGACTGAACTGAACTTTTTAGGAATGAAAAGTAACAGCTGGATCCAGTTTAGCGTCCAGCTCTCACTCAGGCAGCTCAGAAAGCCCGCGACTGCAGCCCCAAGGCCTTCAGTACTCTCTTAGGGTGTCTACAGGCAACTGTGCACACAGCCGTATATACATAATTAAAGCTTTTTTGTTTTGGTTTAGGTGAAACATTAAACCAAGTTTGCTTTAAATGTGCCTCCATATTGGTTTGGCCCCATGCAGACTCTGTACATGGTGAACTGTAACTTAACTTGATGTGCAAATAAGTTGTAACCTAATCTAAGAGTAAACCTTTGTAACTAAGCAACTGTGTCTCAGCCAATCATAGCAGCTGCCAGAACATGACCATACAGGACAAATGTCGGCTGTTGCCACTCAAGTCTTTCTGTCCTTGCTGCTTTTCTCTGACTATGAATATAACCTGAACTTTTGGGTGGGGCTGACATCTTGAACATCTTTGGTCTGGGATGCTGTTTGATTTCAGAATCTCATTTCCTTGTTTAACTACTCTGCTAAGCACCTCCCCCTTTCTTGCTTTCTTTTCAACAGCAAACACATTGTGCCTCAGCAAGTTATCCTCCTCAGTCCCCACTGCTGCCATGAGGTAGGGCTGCATCTTACCTTCCCTTTGCAGTCACCTTTTCAGGTGTCTTAGCTGCAAGTCTCAGAAAACACTCCGTCCACCCTAAGGTGTGGAAGGAGGTCAGGAAAAGGAAAAGAAGCAGAATATACTGAAACCAAGTCGGCAGCTGGAATATTAACAGAAGCCGACTCACCAGTGTTAGAGAGCCAGCTGCCACAGGAGTTGAGTTGCAGAACCTGGCAGCAAGAGCACCAGTGCAGAACATCTGGTCTTTGGGATTGCTCCCGGACAAAGAGCTTTTCCTTGAGAAGAATCAGGTCTCGGGAGAAAGTCTGATAGTTTGTGAGTTTGGATTTTCTGCCCACGCCATGGCTGTACTAAGGGGCATAGAGTGTGAGAGGTCTTTAGTTTTTTAATTTTGTTCATGTGTATGTGTGTTTGCCTGCTTGTCTGTATGTGTGCTGTGTACATGCGCACTATGTACAACCAAGTACGCTGGAGGCCAGAAGGTGTCAGATTTCCTGGAACTGGAGTGACTGGGGTTGTGAGCTGCCCAAGGTAGGTACTTGGAACCCAACCCAGGTCCTCTGCAGGAGCAGGAAGTGCTCTTAACTGCTGAGCCATGTCTCCAGTTCCCTGAGGAGATCTTTTTTTTTTTAATTAAAAATTTCCCTCCCCCTCCCTCTCCAGTACAAAGAGCAGTCAGGGTTCCCTGCCCTGTGGGAAGTCCAAGGTCCTCCCCCCTCCATCCAGGTCTAGGAAGGTGAGCATCCAAACAGACTAGGCTCCCACAAAGCCAGTACATGCAGTAGAATCAAAACCTAGTGCCACTGTCCTTGGCTTCTCAGTCAGCCCTCCTTGTCAGCCATGATCAGAAAGTCTGGTTTGATCACATGCTATATCAGTCCCAGTCCAGCTGGCCTTGGTGAGCTCCCATTAGATCAGCCCCACTGTCTAAGTGGGTGGGCGCACTCCTCGCGATCCAAACCCAAAAAGATAAATATGGTATGTACTCACTCATTAGTGGATTCTAGCCATAAATAAAGGACATTGAGCCCATAATTCAGGATCCTAGAGAAGCTAAATAGGAAGGTGAACTCAGAGAAAAACATATAGTTATCCTGCTGGATATTGGAAGTAGACAAGATTGCCAGACAAAAATTGGGAGCTTGGGGGTGGGGGTGGGGTGGGAGTAAGGAGAGATGGGGAGAGAGAAGTGAGAAGGGGAGGAGGGGGAGAGCTTGGGGGAACGGGATGGTTGGGATGGAGGAAGAGTGGATATGGGAGCAGGGAAGTATATATCTTAATTAAGAGAGCCATTTTAGGGTTGGGAAGAGACTGGACTCTAGAGGGGTTCCCAGGTGTCCAAGGAGATGTCTCCAGCTTGTTCCTTGAGTGGCTGAGGAGAGGGCACCTGAACTGGCCTTATCTCATAGCCATACTGATGAATATCTTGCATATCACCATAGAACCTTCAACTGGCGATGGATGGAGATAGAGACAGAGACCCACATTGGAGCACTGGACTGAGCTCCCAATGTCCAAATGAGGAGCAGAAGGAGGGAGAACAGGAGATCTTTCTATTTCATTTTTTACTATTGACTAAAGCAGTAAGATTAGGGGATTTCCCCCCAAAGATATAGTAGAATCAGCAACTTCCTCAAAGAGCAGTTAGGGTACCATTTTGAGAGAGTTGTTGGATCTCTTAGCGCTAGAACTGGTAAACTCTCAAATGCAGCCCCTCTTGGTAGCTGGTTCTCACCAGCAGCTAAAGTGCTAAGTGTGGTGAGAATCTGAGGACTCAGCTGCTACCCGACTTATTCATAAACTTGGCTTCTGGCTCTACTCAAGGTTCAACCACCTGCTGTTCCCTTTGCCCTGGCAGCTCTCCCAGGAGGGCAGCTGTGCTGCTTGGAAGCCAGCCCTGCACTTGCTTTCCCAACAGCAGATCGGGCATCTGGGAGGCTACAAGACAGTCATCTTACTGAGGAGAGGTGGCAACGGGAGGGCCGGAAGCTGCAGCAAGACTGTGGGAGTAGTAGGAAAAAGGAAGGTTTTTAAAATATTATTTAATTTGTTTATATTTATTTATTGTATGTATATGTGAGAGAGAGAGAGGGAGAGGGAGAGAGGGAAGAGAGAGAGAACAATTTGAGGGAGTCAAGTCATTTCTTTCCTTCCACCGAGTCGGACACTGGAATTGAACTCTGGCTTGGTGGCAAGCACCTCTACCTGCTGAGCCATCTTGCTAGTCCAACAGGAAGAGTCTAAGGGCATTAACAAGCCCAAGGTAGTCATATCAAAGAACTATAATCTCTTGAGACTCTGGAAGTTGCTAAGTTTCAAACCAATGAGTCACCAAGTTGGTTTCTAGTCTAAAGCCCTAAGACTATGAGGGAGACTGTGCTCTGGCATCTCCCCTGGCTTACAGTAGAAGGATGATGGTTTTGTTGGTCATTATTATGTAGATCTATGACCCCAGCTTCTACCTTCATGTCCACATGATGCTCTCTCTGGGTCATGTTCTGTGTCCATATTTCATCTTTGTGTGACTGCAAAAGTCACAGAGGACTAGGGCTCAACCTAATGATTGTATTTTAACTCATCATCTCTGCCAAGGCCCCATTGTCAAGGGAGGTAATGTTTGGCAGTTCTGGGGAATAGAGTTAAAACACATTTTCAGGGTACATACTTCAACTTATGAAAAGGGATAACCTTATTAGCCAAGGACACACTTGGTAGCATCTTTATCTGCATGCCCAAAAGCATGCTCACCACTTCTACATGCACAGGAACATCTTGGCTTAGGAGAAGGTCGATGGTTATCTTAGCCACCGGCATGTCAAGGCTATAGATATTCTGTCCTAAGATCTGGCTTCCACTAATTCTGATAAGCCATTATTTCTTGTACATGACAGAGCTGAACCTCTTCCTTAGGAAAATAGTAGTCATCCTGTGTGCTTTTCAATGCAGTGTTTTTATTTAGAGCTTTCATTTCTTTCATTTAAACTTAGTTTTCCCAATTTGGTGAAGATTTTGGTGTGATAAGTTTAGAACTTAGCAATAACTAACACTTAAAAAGGAATTATTTTGCACCAGGAACACCATGTTTATACAGAATCTCTGACTTAATTCTCAAAATTCTCATTTTTGGGTGAGAAAGCCAAGGCTACAGAAGATTCCGTGGCTTTCTCGAGGCCAGCAGTTTATAACAGAGATCTTACAAAGGGAGTGGTTCTGAGCCTTGAATCTCAATTTCTATTTTAAGGATGTATATTTGATTTTAAAAAATTGTTTTTGGTGTTTTCTTTCCCCCCCACTACATAATACTCTATTAATTGGAAGTTTCACACAATGCACCCTGATCGCATTACTTCCCAGTCCTCTCAGGTCCATGCCTACCCTTGTGACCTTCCCTAAGAGAAAGAGCAGAAAAACAAGTCCAAATTGTGTTGTCCACTCCCAGCAACCAGCCCCTTAATGAAAACCGCGTTCTCCTCCATCCCCCACTCCCACCAGGAGCCGTCAGTTGTGGAGAGCTACAGTTCAAGATCCTTACCACAATTTTGAAGAGTTCTCTTCAGTGGCTTCCTGTCTAGACTGTTTCTTTTGGTGGGGAAGGGCAGAGGATAGGGGGTGTAGAAGGAGCAGCGGGCTGTGTCCCACCACCTGGCTAGTTTTACCCAAAATAATTACACAGAAACTGTATTCTTTTAAATACTGTCTGGCCCATTAGTTTCAGCCTCTTATTGGCTAATTAACCCATATTTAGTAATCCTTGTAGCACCATGAGGTGGTCGCTTACCAGGAGAGATCTTAACCTGCATCCATCTCAGAGAGGAGAGGCATGGTGACTGCATATGGCGACTGCCTAAAGCGTCACCCCCACTCTGCTTCCTTTCTCCCACAATTCTGTTCTATCTACTCCGCCTACCTAATTTTCTGTCTCTTAAAGGGCCAAGGCAGTTTCTTTATTAATAATGAAAGTAACACATAGACACTCCTCCATCAAGGGGGTGTGAGGAAGAGGTTGTCACAGAAGCCTTCTATGTCTCTCATTCTCAACTGTGATTTCCGTACTCATTGATGCCACTGCAAAAGTCGGTTTATTGCCCTTTATAGTCAGCAACATCAGCATGGACCTCAGACTTCAGCATGTTCTCTGGTGGCAATACAGATAACAGACATAAATATGGCAACTGGCAGCAGCACAGGCCACAGACACCCACCTGGTCCCCAGCTACACAGGACCATGAACATCAACATGCCCTCAGGTGGACACTCAGGCCCCATGTATCATTACGGCCTACTGGCAACACAGATCACAGACACCAATATGGCCTCCAGAGGAAGCACAAACAATGGATGGACAGGCCATGGACATCAACACATCCATTCACATGAACCTCAGGCATCAACACTGGCCTGGAGAGGAAGCATGGATCACAGACTCCAGCAAATGCTCTGGCTGTAGCATGGAACACAGATATCGAGATGGCCTCTAGGTGCAGGGAGGTCCCTGGAGATCTTTTCCAGTCAATGAATTGTTCTCTATCTTAGGCGTCCAGTTGTTGCTCAAAGCCAGGGTGATCAGGAGGCTGGGCCTTGTGTTGGAGAGAGGGGGAGCCTGCACAAGCTTCGGGCTGCTGCACACCAGCCTGCAAGCCCTACTTGGCAACAACACATTCCCAGTCCACTTCCACACCTGTCGCCGCGGTTGCATCCCTAGTTCTGCCTCTGTTTACTGTGCATCCGCTGCTCCTTCCTCCATCTCTCCCATCTCTCCATCACATATTCGTTCACTGGAGTGACACTGGAAGCTGCCATGTGTCTCACAGTAGGCATTTTTGCCCAAACGACTTCACATGACAATACTCACTGCAAGGCCTCATTGGTCTGGTTCACCAAACGACTTCACACGACAATACTCACTGTAGTGAGCCTCATTGGTCTGGTTCACCAAATTACTTTACACGACAATACTCACTGCAATGCGTCATTGGTCTGGTTCACGGTTTCTGGTTCTAAAGCACCATAAATACTGGACCACTGCCTAGACTTGACTGGGATATCCTGCTGTTGTCCAGAATTGGCGTGATCTTGTGGCTAGGCAGGGCATCTGGGCACATCTCTCTACCCTCAGTGCGGGTCACCCCAAGACTCACAGGGCATAACCACTGTGCTCCCAGTCTGTGGGCAGCACCACTTCCTGACCTCTCCTTCTTAGAACAGGACAAACAGTGTGGATGGCAGTCACAGAGACTCTACACTGCAGGTGGAGGACTGGCCCTATATGGCAATGTCTTCTTCGTCGTCCACTGCAGCTGAGCTCTTCCACATTGCTCCCATAGCCTTTGCCTCCACAGCTCCTCAATGGTGACTGCTGGGCTGCCTGCAAGAGCCAGAGGGGGCACCAGCTCTGTAGCAGGGGTTCTCATCCCTGTACAGAGCCCTACATCGCCATGGCAGGTCCTCAGTTGTGAATTGATGCAGGATACCCAAATATTCTCGGTATTTTCTAACTGTTCACACTTTCAGGTAAATGCATAAAAGAACCTTAGGGAAAGCTAAGCAGCAGTGATCTCTGCTCAGGACTTGCAATAGATGAGGACTTTGTGGTTTAATAATGTGTGAACAGGTTACCTGGAATTATCACTGTTATTGTTATGGACACAATTTAAATTCACTCCTTTTGGGGAGAGTGGGTAAATTTTAAATGGTCAGCCTTCATCTTCATGGGAAACTGGGTCTTAAGAAAATCAGATTTTTGTTATTATTTTTGTCTAAGATCTGTTAAAATGTAAAAAGAAGTAAAATCTGGAAGACTGTCAAATTTGTTAAGCCCAAATTGATGATAAAAGCATCTCCCATTTGTACACATGACTGGCTGTCTTCCCGCTACACTTTTGGAGGAAGGAAAGGCCCGAACTCAGCTGGAGGTACGAGACAGTCTCTACCCATGAACCATTTCAGTTTTGGTAGAGCTGGCCTCAGGGGCTGTGCTCATGGGAAACAACTTCACTATACTAGAATTGGCTAGAAATTTACTTTTGGCATTTTGCTTCTAATTCAGGATCTTCAGAATATGTGACTATGCCTTTGCTGGGACTAACAGCATCAGCACACCCAACTGTTCTGTGTCTTCTAGAGAGAGTGATCGGTGGGATAAATGGGGAAGAAGGATGGATGGGCAAGGGTTACGGAGTATGTCAGGCCCAGCCACCAGATTTTCAGTATTCACTGCACCCCACTCTCACTGTGCTTCCTCCACTCCTGACAGAAATAACTGGGGTCGAGGAGTCCTTGACTTAGAAACAGAGTCAGGTAGGCATGTTGGTGCCTGCCCGAGGAAAGAGGGTGAGACAAGATGACTGTCTGAGGTCAAGGAGAGCTTGGGCTACCTAGTGAGTTCCAGGCTATCCTGGGCTACAGAGTGAGACTTTGTTTCAAACACACCACTTAAAAAATGTAGTCTGGGGGTCAGGCTCTTTCCCCCTCAAACTGTTTAGAAACAGGCAGCATGCTTATGATTTACGGGAGACCCCAGAGTCAGCCCCCCAGTGCCTTTAGAGTCTATATTCATGAATTCAATCAATGGCCAAAAACATACACACACACACACACACACACACACACACACACATCAACATGTATATGCACAAAGCATGTGTTGACTGTTTGATTATGATTACTCTCTAAACAAAAGGCAAAACAGCTCCTTGCACAGCTTTTGCCCCAGATTAGCGGTTACCACCATCTGGCAAATGCAAATGCACAGGAAGCTGTGTCTGAGGTGGAGACTAATATTCTGTCAGTTCGCACTTCGCACCTGAACCCTAGGAATTTTGGTGTTATGGGGGGTGAATTGATGGGTAAACTTGGGACCAGTTCCCCTTATACCAATGACACGTGCAATGGAAAAATACTTAGATTTTTTTTTTTGCACTGTCTTGTGTATGTGTTTGTATGTACACGCATGTGCCCACATGTGAAGGTCAAAAGACATCTAGCAGGTGTTGGTCCTCTCTTCTATCACATAGATCCCAGGGATGGACTTCAGGCCTTCAGTTCAGGCTTTTTCCTTTACCTGCTTAGCCATCTTGTTGTCCCGAGAAACACTTTTTGTCATCCTTTTATTATAGAAAGAATTGCTTTTCCGTGGACTAGGCTGGTGCCATCTGTTATTCCTACAAGACTCAGAGACAAACTTGCCTCCACCTGTAACTGCATTGTATGACATTTGGCTGCTGATGCAAACAGGAGAAGAGATGGCTGCAAGGAGCAAATTTTCGCAGCTGGCAGGAGTGAACAAAGTCACTGCGCGTGTGTTTTTTTTCTTCTCTCAGTTGGGGGGACATGGGGACAAGGGACTGAGAAAGAGTACAGGATCCTTTGATATGCTTTACCTTCTGAGTGTCCTAGGCTTTAGGGGAAATATGTCCCCAGGGGTGCAAGGAAAATTATCCTTATCACAGTAGCACCTGTCTGGAAACCTCCATTTCTGAAGCCTCAGCCTTGTAGACGTCCAGCAGCTCCAGCTGCTTTTGGAATCCACTGGCTACTTCCCATCCTGTTTGTGAGGGAAGCTAATAGGATCTCTCTGCAATTCTGCAACCAGTGGCTGTTTGCAGTGTTTTGAATGGCTTGAGAGCTAGCAAAACAAATCCTTTATCATCTTTTAAATGCAGTCACCTTTTCCAGGAATGTGCTGACATGCCCGCAACCCCCTGCCGTGTCAGACTGTAGAAGTGGTGTGATCGTGGTCATGTGGCATGTTGAACGGAGGATTCTGGACACCAGTGGCTGGTCAGCCAGCAAGGCACAGGCTTGTCCCATGGCAGCAGAAGGCTGAGGAATGATCTGAAGCAAACAGAGTCTGACCCTGACCATCCTCCCCTCTCTGCTCTTTCGGCTTCGTTAGGAAGGACAGTCTCTTTAATGAAGCCGTAGAACTCTTGCTCCATGTCTTCACAAGAACCGACTTTAGTCACTAACTCCCTTAGCGGGAAGTATGCCAAGTCACCATATTCGAAGAGAACAGGGGTGGAGGCTGTAACTGTACTGATGCAGAGGGTATGATGTGTGAGTGTTCCCAAGCTGAAACAGGATGCTGTGCTCACAGACCACTCACTGGCCTTGTACCTCTGCAGGGCAGGTTACATCACAGTGCAAGCCAAGCCCAGTAACCAATGGACGGTTTCTGCTTCCTCCGCCCTCCCTCCTCCCATTTGATTGGACAGGATCTCATCTTGTAGCTCAGGATGGAATCAAGCTTAGCCACACTCTGGAGTACTGGATTGTATAGGCAATACGTCCACAGGGCAGAGTATTTCTTGTGAATCATCATCGTCATTTTTTGAGTTGTAAATTGCTGTTCTGTTAGGTTAACAGAAGAGTGTTCACATTGTGCATTTAGGCCATAAAAGCCAATGGAAAGCTCTTGGAGCTTTTGGCCCAAAGGTGTCAAAACCATATAAAATACTCAGAAATGGCTGTTGAATTTCCCAATGATCTCTCTTTTCAGGTTAATTTTAGCCTATGAATTTATCTCAGTTCCAGAAAGAATCACAAATGAAAGCCAAAGACAAACCTTCAAATGTTCACGCCACTATCGTCTCATACCGCTGAAGCATTGGAGCAGTTGCCGGTGCTAACGCTAGTGACTGGTGTGACTGGCGTTAGGCAGGCGAGCGTGCGTAGCCTTGGTGGCCCTTCACTGTCTGGGAGGGGTTTAGATGACAACAGGACAGCAATACGCTGACACTGTTCTGGAAATGAGCCAGATAGAAATAATCTCAACAGATAAGTATGTGCAAATCTGAATTCCTTTCTCGGGAAAACGAGAATCCTTTGAACAACCAAAAAGGGAAGCTCTTCCAATGTTTCCTCTTGACTTTACTTAAGTTTCTGCTCAGGCTGGGAATCCACGAGACTCCCTAGAGTGAAGAAGGAAGTGCTGGGGACAGAGAAATGCACAGAGAAGGAAATGTGGAGGCTGATGACACAGCCTCATTCTCTGTTCTGCCCTCTCTCTGTCTCTCTGTCTGTCTCTGTCTCTGTCTGTCTCTGTCTCTCTCTGTCTCTTTTTCTCTCTCTCTTTCTCCTTAAATTAGATGCTAGAAAAACGGCTTAGTGGTTACAGTGTTTGCTGCTTTTCCAGAGGACCAAACTGGGTTTTTCAGAACCCATGTTGGTCAACTCTCAACAGTCTGAAATTCTGACTCCACGGGACCCAAAACCCTCGTTGGGCCTCCACAGTCACCTGCACACCTGTACACATACACACATGGACACACACACACATAAATAAATACTTTTCAAAAACCTAAAGAAATTAAACCATTCTTTTCTTCAACCCACAAAATCTCCTCCCATATTAATTTATAGATGGCGTCATAGAAAGGTCTATTTCCAAATCCTCTGTATTCTGAGAATAGGCACTCTGGTCTTTTCTCTAAACAAATGTTTCTAATGATGTAGCCTAGTTTCTGGCTTTTCTGCATGGAAGTACTAAATACTGAAAAATTGTTTACAGAGTGTTATGCAGCCTTGGTGAGCAATCTTCTGGTCACAGTCTTTGGTGCATGCTGTGAACGCAGTTTGCCTTGGGCATGTTGGGGACAGAAATAGTGATACCACCTGGGGAAACACTGCACACGTGAAGTAGGGACCCATGAGCTTTCTCACTCAAGGGATCAGAGCTAAGTGCCTAATTAAAAGGCAAAAAGACACAAGGGGAATAAAGCTTGGGTAGTTTCAGAGTTCACTAGAAACTTCTGCAGGATTCAGCCTCCTGCTTTGGTAGGGCAGTTGGTAGCTCGTTGTTAAGTGTCTTGCCAAAAGCCAGGGTTTGCCATAGCTGCAAATCATAAAGCAGGAAAAAGTCAGCCAAGTGGAAATGATTATGAAAAAAACACATCATAAACTAGTTTTTTACAAAGTTGTCCAAACAGGGAAGGACATTTTTTTGAGCAAAGTTTAATTTATCCATGCTTCAAAAAACAGTGGAGTATCTAATAACACGAGTGACTCCATAAGCAGTACCCAGTCACAGACAGCCCAGGACTCAGCTCCAGAGTTTCAATTCTTGCTTTGAGGGCATGCGTTTTCTTGGGAAGAGCGCGAAGCCCAGCTGTGTGGAGTAAAGGCATTTCTGGGTGTCATTTTCCTGGCCGGGAGTTAGCCAGCTTTCCCTACTTTGCTTCTAGTGCTTCGCACGCCTGAGCTCTCAGCCGCTGTGCTGACCTCCAGGTCCAGATGTTTCCCTTCAGGGAAGTAAATGTTGGAATGTCTCAGTCAGTGAGTAGATCCAGAACCTCTGTCATTCCAAGGCTCATTGTCCCTGCGGCCCCTGCGGCCCCTGCGGCCCCTGCGGCCCCTGGGTAGGATTCAGAGTCAGGGTACACAGTGAAGAGAAAGAAGAACCTTGGGGGTTGACTAACAGTTTGAGAATGAATGACGGGAATCTGGTGGAAGGGGGTACAAGAAGGAGCATATAGATTCCACAATCCTATTTTAAGTACACCCAATTCTCTGGGGCAACCCCGCCCCCCTACACTGACTGCTGAACCTATGCTCATTTGGCCACACTCCCAAAAGTTTGGTCCACTTGTCTCTGGATTTCGTGAGCATCCCATCATGGCTTCCTGTCACCACCTATGCCATCTTCTCATTCTGGCGCCTGCTGTCCACACTTCTTTAGTTTCTCTCCCGTGTATTCCATTGGTCACGATTGTTGTCTGTCAGACTGACAGTCTGTTCTTTTCCTTGCACTTGTGAGGTTGCTGGGCCGGGCCAAGTCACCATGACCTCTGTGGAGGGAAGGACGCTGCCACATATGGGAGGTATCCTTAATCACATTATGCCATTGCTTTTGCTTTTTAAATTAATTGACAAAGTCATCTTACATATTTTTTTAATAAATAATTTTATGTTTGGTTTTTTTGGTAAATTTCTACCCCTTCCCCATTTCTCATTACAGATGCAAAGCTATTACCAAATGATGTGGGAGGGTCTTCTGTTTGAGTTGATTTCATTGGTTAATAAAGAAACTGCCTGGCCCATTTGATTGGCCAACCCTTAGGTGGGCGGAGTAGACAGAACAGAATGCTAGGAAGGGAAGTTAATAAATCGCCATGCCTCTGCTCTCTGAGACAGACGTGATGAAGCTCCAGCCCAAGATGGACATACGCTAGAATCTTCCCTGTAAGGCACCACTTCCTGGTCCTACACAGATTATTAGATATGGGTTAATCAAGATGTAAGAGGCTGAAACTAATGGGCCAGACAATGTTTTAAATGAATACAGTTTGTGTGTTGTTATTTTGGGTAAAGCTAGCTGAGTGGGAGCCGGGCAGGACAAAAAGCAGGCCCACAGCTCCTCACTACAGAATGGCATCCACGTGGATAACTGAATCCACAGAAAGCCTGAGAAAGCTTGGGAAAGAATAGAGTAAAGCATGTTTTCTCTGTAGCAGCAATTTCTTAGGTTTGGCTTTGCTTGCTAGAGATAAGCAAGCGCTCTCATCTAAGAGAGGCTTCCTGATTCAGCTTTAGCTGCAAAACCCTGCAGCTCTTTTAAGAGGCCCTGCTACGAAACACTTGTTGATGAAAAGCTGAACGCATGCTTTTCGGTTTTCAGCCGTAGCAGGAAAAAAACTGTGCCGTTTTTAAAATGCCAATCCTGCCAGGGCAACTCTGACTCTTTCAAACAGGCGGTCCTGACTATGGAGCTTTTGATTGTTGTTTAACATGTTGCAGCTTGCTTGCTGGCAGGGACCTTCCTTGAAACATTGTAGAGCTGTGGCAATGAACATGGCTCTGGCCGGTATCTCAGCCACAAGGCTGGAATCACAGAAAGCTAAGGAATGGGCTGGATCTAGCTGTCAAAGCCACGGCTTTAGTACTACCGATATTGTTTGGTAAATTAAAAGCTCATGTGGTCAGAAAAAGAGAGAGATATACAGTAAAAGAAAGATTCAAAGTTGATAAAAATGTCTAAATGGTTTACTATGTGTTAAAAATATATGCGGGCTAAAGGTTAAACTTCGTAAAAGTAAAAAAGAAAAAAGGGAAGTAGTTTGGTATGGTGGTACACACCTTTAATCTCAACACTTGGGAGGCAGAGGTAGATTGACCTCTGTGACTTCAAGGTGTGGCAGGACACAACTTTAATCCAATGCCTGGGAGGCAGAGACAGACAGATCTCTGTGAGTTCAAGGTGTTGTAGAACACACCTTTAATCCCAGCACTTGGGAAGCAGAGATAGTGGATCTCTGTGAGTTCAAGAACAGCCTGGTCTAAAGAGTTATTCCAGGACAAAGATATACAGAGAACCTGTCTCAAAAAAATAAAAGTAAAAATAAACGAAATAGAGGTTAAAATAAAGTTGTATAAGATGGAAAATACACAGAGAATCTTGACACTGTATACTATTATGCTCTCTTTGAATTGTTTGAATGCTGAGGAAGAAGCAACAGCTGATAAAAGATATTTGTTTATAAATGCTGCTGAACTAATCCAAGATAGATATTTTGAAAATACTTTGACTTCAGAATTTGGATCTAAGGATATGATACTTTGGAAAAGAGATTCTTCTTTTGTTTTTACAGAAAATGAGACCCTGTGGATAGCTTCTATCCCAATATGGTATGATAGACCATGCCCTCCTGAAAGGTTGCTTTGAACACCCTCAAAAAATTACTTTGCTCAACTGATGACTGAGATGAACCTGGCACACAGGTTACACCATGAAAGATCTGATTAACAGCGCCCCCATTCAGCAGGAAGCAGTTTGGAGAGAAATAACTGCACCCATATTTCCAAATATTGTTTATAAATGTTCTTTTACATTTAAAGGGGGATATGATATAGATATGAATAATTTGCATTGATATGAATTTTGCTTTAGTGATTTAAATTTAAGGTCAATTTTGTTATATGTATATGTATTTCTGATCTTGATTAAGGTATTGTGATTGAGTAGTTCATTTAAAAATGTAATGTATAATCAGGAAATATAGGTTGTTATTAAATAATCATTGATAATAGTCAAGCTTGTAGTCATATTAGTTAGATTTCCTAGGTGTGCATAGATATATATCAGATAGGCATACTTCATATATTCCAAAGACTACAGAATATGGCATTTTAAATGTTTTAATAACTTAGAGCTTTTTCATGACAATGAGACACATCTGCTTCAAGAGGAAGATGGGCATCGAAGAGTCTCCTTATTGAGTTTGATAGCCATTTGGGCAAGAAATTGCTCTTGCCTGAACTGTTGCCTTTGAAATTTCTGGCTTCATGAAAATATCTCTAGATACTGTGGGCCTGAAGGCCGAAGATGGATGCCCCAATGGCACAGAGGAACTTTGGGTGATTGTCCAGGCAGAGAAATGTCTCTGTGATTTCTAGAGTTTTGGAAGTAGCTTACTTCTTGTTCACCTAGGTAATATTATATCCTTCTGGAGTCTTTGATGGAGTTGAAGAATAGATAGATAGTTATAGTTGTTTTCCTTTGTTATAATAAAAGATAAAATATATATAAATATTTTAACTAATTCTTACTTGATAACTGTTTGTTATATGTAATTTTACTATGTTAAAGTTAAAGCCTTCTTTTTTGTTTAAATGGAAAAAGGGGAGATGATGTGGGAGGGTCTTCTGTTTGAGTTGATTTCATTGGTTAATAAAGAAACTGCCTGGCCCATTTGATTGGCCAGCCCTTAGGTGGGCGGAGTAGACAGAACAGAATGCTGGGAAGGGAAGTTAATAAATCGCCATACCTCTGCTCTCTGAGACAGACGTGATGAAGCTCCAGCCCAAGATGGACATACGCTAGAATCTTCCCGGTAAGGCACCACTTCCTGGTGCTACACAGATTATTAGATATGGGTTAATCAAGATGTGAGTAAGAGGCTAAAACTAATGGGCCAGGCAGTATTTTAAATGAATACAGCTTGTGTGTTGTTATTTTGGGTAAAGCTAGCTGAGTGGGAGCCAGGCAGGACGAAAAGCAGGCCCGTAGCTCCTCACTACAACCAAACAATGATTCAGCCAGCGTTGACCCTGCTGAAATGGGTTTTCCTTCAACTTCTTGGAAGTTGAGGCAGAATTCTCAAGAACTGGAACTTAGAAACAATGTGGCAGGGACTTTGGACATGGAGAGTCATTCCATTGTGTTGCTGAAGAGACTGGGCTAAGCAAGGTATGGACCCTTTAGGCTGGCAGGCGGTTCTGCTGCTGCACTTCCTCCCAGGTCTCCCTACCTGCAAGGCTTGCAACCCAAAGAAAGCTCTTCAACCTGTCCAGAACCGACAGCCCTGTTTTCTCTCTCTGACAAATGGCCTATGGTAGTGGTTCTCGACCAATGGATCACGACCTTTTTGAGGGGGTTGAGACCATTGGAAAACACAGATAATTTACATCATGATTTATAACAGCAGCAAAATTATAGTTGTGAAGTAGCAACAAAAATAATTCTATGATTGGTGGTCACCATGTGAGGATCCCTTTAAAGGGTCGCAGCTCGAAAAAGGTTGGGAACCCCTGGCCTAGAGGGATATATTGAGAGCCACGATGTTGTTCGGGGAGAGTTGTGGCAGCTAAAGCAAGTTTTTACTGAATATTTTTAATATTTTGCATTTGAAGTGGAAAATTTTCTACTTATGCTAATTTTTGTTCTCAACTCTTAAATCCTGCATTCAATTTGCTGACACATTAGCATCTAAATTTTTATATTTTTCAGATCACTTTTTAGTCTTTCATTTACAGTTGAATGTTAACTGAATACGTCAATAACTGAAATATGAAATATCTAGCTTGTTAAAGTATTGATTTCTAAATGCCAATCCCTTCTGGAGCACAGTTGTATTTTGAAACTTTTTTCAAATTGTACCTTATTTTTCTGTTTCTGAACTTCGTATTAGAAGCCAAAATAGCAGCATCTGCTCTTTGATAGATCCTTTGACTATTCTGATTCATATCTGCTGTTCTTCAAATTTAAATTTTTAACTTAATTAAAATTCAGTTTGATTTAAATTGTAAATGAACATTAATTAAATTTAAATTTTGTTTTAAAATTTAGATTACATTTTTAAAAACACATGCTGAAATGTAAATTAAGGTTAACTAGCTATTTGAGGATTTTGTGAGAATAATGTTAAATGTGTTTAAATTCTGTGGAAAAAGATTTCATTTTTATTATAATGCATCTTGGAAAGTCAAAAGTTAAATATCAAATGCCAAAGTTTTGAGGGCAAAGAAGTGTGTCATGGAGGCATTTCCAGAGAATTTGCTATCGTTTAATACACTGTGTCAGATCCTCCAAGGAAGCAGTCTTGACGGCCAGGCTGCCAAGTTCCCATGCTGTGTATGAAGCACAGAGTAGAGTTATCCACCAGCCCTAGCTCCTAAAGGCTGAGATGAAGACAGAGCACTGTGGGCAAATCACAGGTGGGTGGAGCAATGACTTGGGCGTAGGTGTGCTTGTAGAGGTGGCCCAAGGGATGGGTTAAGCCTAGGGGTCTCCTGGTGGGTAGAGTATACGCTGGTGTCAGTGGTCTGTCGGTGACTATGGCTCTACAGTTGGCATAGTAGGCTGCTTCCTTCTCTGTACTGTCAGCACTTCTCCCTCCTCCTGTGGAGTGATTAGACAGAAAATGGGAAGCCTGGCATCAGATGTGTCATCCCTGCCTTGTTATGGAGCAAAGAAAGAGGATGTCCTGACTTAAAACATAGACGTCAAGGATATATGCGGAGCCCAGCCGAGGCATCCAGTGGCAGGTTGTCCTAAGTGCTATAGGGTTGCTTTGACTAGGAGTGATGTCAATCAATAGGTCAGCTCGACACCTAACAAACCCCTGTGTGAGGTTCTAGATGGATTGAGAAGGGAAGACCCACTGTAACTGTGGACAACACCGTTTCCATAAGTTGGAGTCCTGCCTGCAGAAACAACATGGCCAGTCCCATACTCTTGCTGCTGGGCTTCCCTGCCATGGTGGACTGCAGTCTCCAACTGGAGTCAAAATCAACCCTTCCTTCCTTGCCTTTGTCAGTTACTTTGTCCAAGCAGTGAGACAAGTAAGTCACACACTGGGCTCTGTGAGCTTTGGTGTAGGTGCACTGGAATGCCATATTTGTGTGCTGACATATTATGTCAGCCTTAGATAGTTATTAAAAAACATCTCTGGCAAATACCTCCCCTCCCCACTTCCCTGACACCTCATGCAGCTGTCATCACCAGCCTAGATGGATTATGGGGACTTTCTATCCTGCAGTGACCCATTGGGGAGCAACAGGCAGTTGTGTATGCATTCGGTCATGCCCCCCGCCCCCCCTGACAGGCTATGTCCCTGTCCCACCACAGGCTGGGGAAGAATGAATAAGCAAGGGCAAGGAAACTGGGTAGGTTTCCTCTGCTTTTCGCTGACCAGATATCCTGTCAGATTGTTCATCTCGCCGGTTGCTCCTCTCATGCCCTCTCAGGCTCTCAGGTCAATGTCTCTTAATGAAAGACATTGGAGACATGGAGAGTTTGATGTGTGTATGATTCTATGTGTTTGTGTGTTGGTTTGTATATCTGTGTGCACATGTGTGTATGCATGTGGAGGCCGGAAGTTGACAAAGTATATCTTTCTAATCTCTCTCCACCTTTTATTGTGAGCCAGGGTCCCTCACTGAAGCTGGAACTCACCTATTTCTCTGCCCAGACCTCGCAGGAAGCCCCAGAGAGCCTCCTGTCTGCACTGCCTCAGAGCCGGAGGTACAGACATGCACTACTTTTAAAAACTGTGGCTTCTGAAGAATCCAGCCCAGGTCCCTGCAGGGTAAGCACTTTACTGAATGAGCACCCAGTCCTGTCCCCAACTATGTTTTATATACAGTTTACAACCAAGAGATTCTCAACACATTCACCAAGTTGTGTAAGAGTCACCACTGCCGATACCAGAGTACTCTATAACACTTAAACAAAACTGCGTTTTCATTAGCTAGTACCCTCCTTCTCATTGCCTTGGCAGCACACCTTCTGTCTCTTCAGATTTCTGCTCTCCGTCTCTAATCTATTTTCTGCCTCCGTATATTTGTGTCTTCTGGATGTTCCGTAAAAATGAAATCACAATATATGGACTTTTGCTTTCTGGCTTCTTTCAGCTAAAATTGTCAGAGTTCATCGTGCTGTAGCTGCACCAGCACTTCATTCCTTGCGAGTCTCAGGGTTATTCCGTTGCATTGAGAAATCACAATGTCTATGCCTATGTCAGTTGATGGACCTGTTAGTCGCTTCTACTTTTAGGCTATTCTGGATAATTGCAGTATAAACATTCATATCCAATGTTTTGGGACATACGCTTTTAGGTTTTATGGGTGATGTTTAAGGGTGGGGCTGACAGTCCTAAGTCATAGGCTCTTCAACTCTTGTCTAGCTCTTTTCCGAGGAAACTGCAGCATTTTGCTGTGGAAGGTTCCCGATTCTCTATGTCCTCTCCAGCATTTGCTGTTGTCCTTGCTATTGTTGTGCCCATTCCAGTGGATGTGGTCATTTTAACTCGGTTTCCATAAAGACGAAGGATGAACACTTTCTGCACATGCTCATTGGTTATTTATATATCTGCCCTAGAGAAATGTTTCTGCACATGCTCATTGGTTATTTATATATCTGCCCTAGAGAAATGTTTCTGCACATGCTCATTGGTTATTTATATATCTGCCCTAGAGAAATGTTTCTGCACATGCTCATTGGTTATTTATATATCTGCCCTAGAGAAATGTTTGTCCACACTTTTGCTCATTTAAAAATGTAGCTTAGCCGGGTGGTGGTGGCGCACGCCTTTAATCCCAGCACTTGGGGAACAGAGACAGGCAGATTTCTGTGAGTTCGAGGCCAGTTTGGTCTACAAAGCGATCTCTAAGACAGGCCCCCAAGCTACAGAGAAACCCAGTCTCAAAAAACAACAACAAAAATTTTGTTTATTTTGATTTTCATGACTTCTTTAAATGTTCTGAATACAAAAGCCTTAGCAGATATATAATTTATAAAATTCTCTGATTTGTGAATTGCTTTTTACTTAAATGAAATTCTAAGCAAATTGTTCCTCAAAAAGGGAGCAATTTCATTCAAATGTAAAGACAGGAAAATCTTTATGCAAGAGATGGCATTTAAGCTAGGTATTGAAAAAATAGCATAAATAGGATAATACTAAAAAGCACTAAGACAAAAGCAGGCATTGCAATATGTATTGACTGATGAAGGAGGCTGTGGCTCAGCTAGGTGCCGTCAGTTTATATCTGTAGCTCTATAGCCTGCCTTCAGCTGGAATTGCCAACCAGAGCTGAAGCATGTACTCCTCAGACCCTGTATCCTAGCAATACAAAATCAAAATCTTATAATTGCTTCAATGACTTCTTGACCTGGTAACCTCAGGCTGATGTCAATCAGAGCATGGGCTTCAAGAATGTCTATTGCCTTGTGCAAGACTTGCTGTTTCCTCAAGAGCTCCTCACGGAATTTCTTATGGACTTTACCTACTAGTTATATCAGCTAACTAAGGCTTTCTTCTTCAGCAAGTAAAGCATGTTAAAAGGTATCTCTGTGCCATGGGTTTGTTTGTGACGTCATGGTAACTTATTCCTTCTGTTCCTCATTTATTATTATTTAAAGACAAGGTCACATAGCACAACTATTCTGAAACTCCTGGTGCTCCTGTCTCCATGTTATGGACCACTAGAGGCAAATGAGAGAGCAGTACTCTTTCTTACAATGTCTTTCAGCCCTCCAGAAGTATGACTTGCCAGCTATGGACATATACAGCCGTAGTTACATAAGTATAAATAATAGAAATCACTTCTTCCTGAATTTGTTGGAAGTAATTCTCAGAGATGCTAAGTAAAAGTAATGAGGAAATATTATAAAAACTGGTGTTCCTTTGTAAAATTTGGAGCACATATAGAACATGATAAAACTGATACACTCCTGTATTTGAACATGCATACATACAGGATCACAGAACCAGAATGAACTGTAATCCCTAGTGATTATGAGCCTGGGATTCCTAATGATCTGATGTGCATAAGAATGAAGTAAGGTAGCTAATCAATGCCAAGTACAGCAAACAAGCTTGTGACATTTAAAAGGGACAATGGCAGCAATGTGGAAGATCAAAATGAGAGCATCACACTTTGTGTCTGAAAGTTCACAAATGGGATGGCGTGGCCTAAAGAAGCAGAGAGCATCCGGACTCATTGCAGGACAGTGACGGTGGCATCTGCCTTGGGCTTAGACTGACTGCGGGATGGTGGGACGTGACATCTACGTGCAAGCTACCAGTTAGGGGAGGAGAGGATGTCCTGAAATGTTCAAGGAAGCTTCCCTTTTCTGTTAACCTGAGGTTACGAGGAAGAGAGATTGTAATCCTTGCAGTGTGTTCTATTTTCTTCACAAATCTCTTGGGGATAGGTAGACAAAGGAAATCAATATAAACAATGGGGGATTCTGATACATTTCGGAAATGGAAAACAATGTTCAGCAGTAAGAGTTGGAAGATCCAAACCGATATGAAGTAGTGGAAAATTCCACTACCTTCTGACTATTTATCTGCTTTCAGGAAAACAATGAGTAGCGACTGGTAACACTGAAGTGATCTAATCAAGTATACCTATTTTTTTACACTATGGACATAAGCTGCTTCCAAATACAGGCAAGGCCGCCTTGCATAGGTGTTCTGTTCACAGCCAGGATCTCATGGCATAGAGACATTTATGGAGACACCTGGACTAAAATTACTCAGAGCTACTTTAGCAGTTCTGAGACCTTAGGCTTAATTATTAGGTTTCTCTATATGAAGTTTGTAGAAATCAACAGGAATTAAGATAGAAACTTGGGACTATTATGACCCAGAACAGAATTATATCTCCAAATAATTTCACAGAGATGGATTCTGTAATGTCCACAGGGATGAGTTTGGGCTCTCGGCTGTGCAATTTAGAAACATGTCAGAACTCTTTACATAAGCATTTGCCGACCTCTGTATGTTGGCGTGTATGCATGTGGATGGAAGGATAGCTACACAGGCAGACGATAGACTTTTTATGAGATGGGCATCTTACTACATAGCCATGGTTAACGTTGAATCGTGACCTTCCTGCCTCAGTCTCTGAGTGGTAGGGATTACAGGTAGGAACCACCATGTCCATCCTCCCATCTATGATTTTTGAGGTTAGGTTTCATTACCTAGCAAAGGAGTCTTGATACCTGTGGCTCAGACATGAAGAGCTGTGTTTCTTTCCTCTGAATCTATCCTCCATATATGGTCTATTCTAACTATATAAGTATTAGAAAGATATTTAGTAGGAGAATTAATCTTGGAAAATGTACAATGAAATCTATTTATTTTGTAGACCAGGTGCCTGGGGAATAGGTGAGGGAGCCAGAGCAGTCACAAAATAATTACAATCTCCTGAAAAAAAATTGTTGCTTTTTACCATTATTGAAAAATGGTCACCTGCAGATTTTATAAGTTTTTAATGAACAGGTGCAAACTAATCTAAAGTATGCTAGTGCTTGTGCCTGCGATTGTAAATGGCGGCCAAGTGTCACCTGCGGGTGTGTGTCTCAGCAGAGGTCCATCGACTGTTTTGCAGACAGGGCTTCTCATTGCCTGACCGTGATCTCACCAGTTCCGCTGAGCTGGCTGGTTATGTGTGAGCCCCCAGGACCTGTTCATCTCTCTCTGCCTTCCCAGTGCTAGAACTGCAACACTAAAATTTAATTAGTGGAAAAGTTATTAACTTAAAATCTAGCACAGAGTTTTAAACTACCAAAAAATGAAAGACTTATACCTGCATAAAATGACATGGTTCAGAAACTACAACTGACAGCCACATGTCATCTTTGCATATTTATGTATTCAAAAGCCTGTATTATTGAAGCCTGTGTATCCCATTACATAGGTGCAAAACAATCCAAACTAAAAACAATATAAAGGTAGCTATTAAAACATTGCCTTCCAAGCCGGGTGTCATGTTGCACACATTTGATCCCAGTAGCACTCAGGAGGCAGAGGCAGGGAGATCTAATGAATCCAAGGTTAGCCTGGGCTATTTAGTAATTTCCAGACCAGCCAGAACCACATACATAATGGGATACACTCAAAAAACAACACAAAACTCCCTTTGCCATCCACTGCTGACAGCTGTTCTCTTTGATAACTTGAGGAAATGCACCAACCCGGGCTCAGGCCAGGTTGTTTATAAGCCGCCAGTCCTGCTTGTTTCTCCAGAGGTTTCTTTCCTTCTCTATAGCCTTCCAAAAGCAAGGTTTGAACATATTCCGCTTGCTTCTGTTGGACATGGAACATTTTTTCTTGTTATGGCTTGCTAACAAAGAAGGCAAGACAATCTACTTAATGAACACAACCACTGAATGAGTGGCCACAAAACTAAATGTAACTGCTGCCTTCTCTCTGCTGGACATCTTCCTCAGGACGAGTTCATCCCCACAAAGCTCATTCAGACAGTCAGCACAAGTTCTCCTCACTGTTTAGTATTCCTGGTTAGGTCAAGATCAGGAAGCTAAGCCAAGGGGTGCTGTGAACGGCTCATACGTAAATATAGGGCTCCTCATGCTTTAAAGGGTCACTTGGTCAATATTGCATCCATGGGCACCCATCTTCCCATTTCTGAATTGTGGTCCCCGTGCTGTTGGGATGTTAGGAGCATCTGAAGGGATGCCTTCTGACATCGCTCGGACCCACAAGGCGGCAGGGCTGTTGTCCCAGCAGCTTGGTTCCATTACTCTGGGGTGGCTCTGATGATAATAGCTGAGTGACGCAAAGGTGGAGATCTATTTTCTGAACAGGACACTGCATTGTACATTGAGCCCAGAAAAGAGAAACTCAATCCAGGCCTGGAATAGGACAGGAAATCGGACCAGACAACTCAACCAGCAGCGGCAGTTTCCCAAGTCCAAGCGTTGAGTTTCAGGAAGACGGACGTGTGGACAATGATGAAGAGGATTCTGATAGATCCACAAGCTGCCGTACTAAGGAGATGCGCCTACAAACCAGCCTCATGGGAGAACATTCTGGAGGGCTGCTCCTTCTTTCCTCTTTTCCTTCCTCTCTTCCTCCCTCCCTCCTTTCCTCTCTGTCTCTCTCGGTTCTTTCTGGTCTCCCCCAACTTCCCGTTTTTCCTCCCTTCCTAGAAGCTGAATATCTAGCCCAATAAGTTTTTGGATACCTTGATTTTAAGAATCAAACTCTTAATCATTAAGAGACTTTAGTAAATATTAAAATAGAAAAGAAAATTTGTGAGAATTGGATAGACAACATATCATCTTCCAAGATTTTGTTATCAGCTTAGGGACTCTGGTTTGGAGCTCATGTGAGTCCATCAGTCCCAAATGGGTTCCATCTGAGTTATAATGAAGAAAAACAAATGCAGGATTTTAATAAATATAATCCAAGTGTACTCGACTTTTTATTCAAAACAATACTCAAAATGAAAACTCCCTTTAACTAACAGAATATTAGAGCCACCTGCGGTTTATGTTTGCCACTGACAAAGGCCAGGAGTTCCTTCCCAGTATCTGTGCCGCTATCTAGATGTAGCGGTGGGTAGAACAGGATTGACTGCAAGTCTAAGTTTGACTAACTCAGAAGATAACGTTCTTGGGATAAGACTGCTTCTCATGAGCCAAGTGACTTCCTAGTCTATTTGCACCTTCCCCAAAGTGAATGCACAGCCCAGAGTGTCTTAGGGTAAATGACCCATGAGAGCATGACAAATGACATTCTGGCCTTCCCTCTGTGCTGGTCTTTTATTCCAATAAAGCATTCGTTGTTGAGATGGCTCTAATGACTTGTATTTTTTTCCCACAGAAACATAACAAACACACAAGCTTAATACTTCAACAATACAAACTGTATAAAGTAAGTCATCTTCCCACACTGACACCCAGCCCCCAGCTCATTTCCTGACAGGAGTGGGTCCAAAATCTTTTGTGACGGAGATCAGCTCCATTCCTTTAGGCTGCAATTTAAAGATCACCCAACTCTTTCCTCACTCAGACTTCTTTTATTTTTTTTCCCCACAAAGCTTTCCTTCCTCTTTCCTTTTATATTCAAGGCTTAACTTCCCTGCTCCAGCCGTATCTGCTGTCCAGTCTCCAGTTCTGGTACTGTTCTTGGCTTCCCCAGTGGGCCTTTGTTCTGCTCCTCTGTCTCTCACTCTACAATCTCACCAAGACCCGTGTGGCTCCAAGGACCTTCTCAGATGTACCCGCTGACTGAGTGCTCAATGTCTCCTAGTCTGAGACGATCATGCTTAGGTCACTAGATTCCTAGCACCTCGTCCTGTGTATTTGTCTTCACAACTAACCGAGCAGCCTCAAAAGGAAGGCCTCTAAAAGCTTTAATTCTGGACTCAGCCTTAAGAAATGATGTGGCCCCAAGGGAGGCCATAAAACTTCCCAGAACTTTTGCTTCTCATGTGGTACTCTGGTTTTGATATATTTTTTTAAAAAGTTGATCATTATAACAAAATAGAAACTTTAATGCTCTTCTACATGGCCAAAGGAGGAGACAGTCTCTCCCTCCTGTGTAGATAAAAACAGACAAGTAATAAATAACAAGTAAATAAAAAGTCTGTTATTGACCCCAAGGAATACAAATCTAATGAGATAAAATAAATAGCAAAGCTCTACAGAAAGTAAATCTGGAAACAAATATGAGATCAACCAAACTGCAACCATCTGAAATACGATGTTAGCTAGGAAAACTCAACATCTTCACAGAGCTCAGAGGTAGTCTCGTGTGCTCAAGGCACCACATGTGTGGCTGTGAACACACACACACACACATACAGAGAAGAGAGAGAGGGAGAGAGAGAGACAGACAGACAGAGGGAGAGAGAGAGAGAGAGGGAGGGAGGGAGAAGGAAGGAGAGAGAGAGTAAAGAAGTAACAAAAAGTAAAAAGAACAAATGATCACCAAAGTTGGTTTTATTCTTGAAATCGAAGTGTGTGCCACCATGACCATTTTTCCATATAGGTTCTAGGGATTGAACTAAAATTCTTATACTTTGTCAACACTTTAACAAACCCAGCCTTAACTGTTTGTTTTAGTAGAGTAAACAAAAAATTTTTCGAGAATCTTTTACGAGTTTATTTTGAAAAATTAAGCATGTCTCATAGATGAATCAACATAAATTACCCCAAAGAACCAATGTTCTACGTATAATGAAAAAAGGAACAAACTGGTAGATCACAACATGAATAAGATCTTGTAAAGGAAGACCATTGTAACAACAGACTCAAATCTGAAATGATGACATCACTACACTAAAACAAGACAAAACCTGCATCAGGGTAAAAATATCATAAATAATTAAAAATAGACAGTGTTGCAAAATATTTTGTCACTACAAATTGAGAGTTGCATATGCCTTAAACTCTTTGAACAATACTTTGGCACACACAGAGAAGAAATACAGCTAAAGAGGCTGCTGAACATTCCTGCAGATATCTGGTCTACCTCTGGATATGGGTATGCCAGGTACATTACTGTCATTCTAGGCTAAAAAGGAAAGGCATGAACAATAAGATTTAAAATGTAAAATATAGAAGGTTATTATTTAGAGATGCTCATTATTTAAAGAAGTAGAAGAAACAAATAATTAAAAGGACTGCCTGTAAAGGTAGGAATGAGGACATAAGAGGTTAGCCCAATAAGGGACTGTGGGGCCAGGAGGGAGTGGGAGAGAGAGAGAGAAGGAGAAGGAAGGATGGGTGGAAATGATCAAAGCATGGAATATGCAGACATAGAAATAACCATGGTAAATATGATTAACTTATACATGTAATATGTGTTAAGAGTCATAGAACCAAAATGAGGTTAGCAAATGCTTGACTTTTCTACTAAATCTGTTAATTTCTGACTACATAGCTCAGGTAACAGATGGGTCACAATTGAAAAGTTTTTTTCAGTTTGGCACTCTGAAGCTGAATGGTTCTGATTTAGCCTTGGTGATGAACTTCTGGCATCATGTCTGCAAGCTAATTCCTGTGTGTAGCTGCAAAGTGCTAGGAGTCTGTGAGGGGTACTATACATGCTATCATCAGAGAATTGAGATGACAGTTAACTAAGTTACCACTAAATGCTTTTGTTCTCTTGTCCGTTCTTCACTATCTTTCTGTAGGCACACATTTCTCTGTCCTGACTGTTTGCTCTCAAATAAACACACTGACCCTTATATTAATTACAAATGCTTGGTCAATAGCTCAGGCTTATTGCTAACTCACTCTTATAACTTAACCCATTTTTTTTCACTATGTGCTGCCCCAAGGCTTGTAGCTTTTACCTCTATTGCCTTTAGTGTGTCTGACTAATTCATTGTCTGCCTGACGACTCCTCTGACTCTGCCTTTCCTCATCCCATCATTCTCAATTTGACTTTTCCACCTAGCTTTATCCTGTTCAGCTATTGGCCAGCCAGCTTGTTTATTAAACCAATCACAACACATATTCACACAGCATACAGAAGGATTATCCACAGACTCTTTCTCTCCAGTTTCTTGTTTGGTTGTCTTGTTTATAACCCCAAGTTAAAACTTGAAGCCCATTGGTTGACATTTGTTCTGACTTGGTTTCTCTTGCTTTGATAAGCACCAGGACCAAAAGCATCTCAAGGAAGAGAGGGTTTACATCATCTTACAGGTTATAGTTCATCATGGGGGAAACCAAGGCAGACACTCAAGGCAGGAATCTGAGGCTGAAACCATAGAAACACTCCTCACTGGCTTGCTCCCAGGCTCACATTCAGCTACCTTTCTTAAACAGACCACTTCTATCTTTCTTTCTTTCTTTCTTTCTTTCTTTCTTTCTTTCTTTCTTTCTTTCTTTCTTTCTTTCTCTTCCTTCCTTCCTTTCCCCCCCCCCTCTCTCTCTCTCTCTCTCTCTCTCTCTCTCTCTCTCTCTCTCTCTCTTTCTCTTTTTAGACAGTTTCTCTGTAGCTTTGGAGCCTGCCCTAGAACTAGCTCTTCTAGACCAGGCTGGCCTCAAACTCACAGAGATCAGCCTGCTTCTGCCTCCTGAGTGCTGGGATTAAAGGTGTGCACCACAACTGCCCGGCCCACTCCCACCTTTCTAGGAATGATAATGCCCACGGTGGGATAGCCCTCCTGCATCAATAAACAAACAAGACAAAGCCCCACAGTCGCGCCAACAGGTCAATATGTTGGAAGCAATTCTTTAGGAAGGTGTACTCTTCTAAGCGAGTCAAGTTGCAAACAAAATCAGTCTTTTTTGTTGTTGTTGTTGTTAGAAATTAAGATTCTCCTAGATAAAGACTGGAGTTAATCAATTAGACTGAATCAAACTTTTGGAATCAGTTGTCCTAGTTTGGGCTGGAATATGTGGAGAATTCCAAGCTGGGGGCCAGGGAATGTCACCAGAACAACAGAGTTATTTAGAAGGCCCAATTGCCTTCAGATAACGAACACTCAGGGATGATGGGGTGACGTGATGTGACCTCTGAGACCTCTCTCTCCTTACACAGCCAGATGACTCCACTGTTTGCTGGGACAAACATATTCAGGATATTCAAGAAAATAGCACCTTTCAAACTTTCAATTCCAGGACTTCTTCACATACCTTGAGTGTTTTAGGGACAGTAATACATAGATAAAGAACTAAAAATGGTGCCAGGAAGAAGAATGTCACAAATAGTACCCAAATAATAAAAAACAATAACAATGTTACAGTTTTGAGATGGGAAGGCAGCTTGTTACGCATTAAAGTTAAAGAACTATGGAAATGATCTCCTTTATTCAGAGATTAACACAGTCCAGTGGGACTGCTGGCCATCTTGAGTTATTGGCTGCATCGTATCAAATGTTTTATGGGACTTGGTAGTGCTCCAGCACTTGGGAGGTGAGGGCTGGAGGTCACCCTCTGCCACTATAAGGCAAGTTCATGTCAGTCTGTGCTACATGAATCGTCCACACCAGCTGTCAGGAAGAGTGGTACCTCGTACTCATCTGTGATGTAGACAATGCTTTCATCAACTGTTAAATAACCCAACGTCGGAAGCTCCTTATGTGAGTGACTTTACAAACAAAGGATGTTGATGCCCGGGGACTGTAATGGATATTGAGCAGTTATCACCGTGGATGAGGAGTAAAGAAAGCCATTTTGGATTCTCCTCATGCTTATTATCTAGTAAATATTATTTATTTTCTAGTTTGCATAATCTTTATGCTATTATATGTTACATACATCTGCTTTGGGACTTTGTTGCTCTTCTTTTTTTTTTTTGTTGCTCTTCTATTCAACTTCTAAGTATCCTTCCTTTTCTTTGTTCCTTTGCTATTCAACATTTAAAAACTCCTTCCTCTCTTCTGGTAATCCCCTAGCATGTGGGCATTGTTCCCACTGTGGAGCCCAAGGGCCAAATAGTGCTTCTTCCTGCCCCATTACAGCTAGAATAGCAGTTACCAAAACCACGGCAGATCACAGGGTCTCATGGAATGCTTTTTAAAAATTCAACCTCTGGGTCCCATATCCAGAATTTGATAATATCTAATGAGTTTTTAGTTACATGCTGATAGTTGGAGACCATATTGTAGGAACCACAGAGCTAGAAGTTAGACACATGTCTGAGGAGAGTCAGAGATGCAGCTGTCTGAAGACAGTGGAGAATTATCTGTGCACAGCTCAGTGCCAGGTTCCAGCCATGACAACACAAAGTTCAAGGAAAGGCCAGACACGGAAGCAGGTGGCAAGCCCATTGCATTGGAAGATCTCGCCTCTCTCGTTCCTGTTTTTCCCTGATCCTCTTTTTCTTTTCCTGTCAATTCTGTAAAATCTCCAAGTGCTTTTGCAAAATTATCTTTCTAAGTAACCTGGTCCATTTCTGTTGCACGCATCTAGGAACCCAGACTGAAAGAATTATGGTGTCTTTATCACACCTCTCCCCTCAAGGCTTAGGGAATCTATGTGAAAGACAGGTCAGAAAAGACATGAGATCTAGAGGCTGTGGATGACTTTCAGGAAACAGCATTTTCCAGAGAAAATAGGTCATCTTTGAAATCACAGAGACAGTGACAGCATGCATAGGACCCGCACAAGCTCAAGTCAGACAAAACCCCAGCATGGAGAAGGGAGGGGGGACATAAAGTCCCATCCCAGCCAAGAAGCCATTCCCAACTGATAGTTTTTGGATAGAGGAAATAAGCTTTTTTCCAAGGGAGTAACACTGAACATATGAATCACACTGCAGGGCAGATCTCACACTTGGAGTAGTTGGCCAGTACAAAACAGACTCCATGTTTTTGTTTTTGTTGTTTAAGAGACAGAAAAAAAACATGAAGTTGGGTGGGTAAGGATTTGGGAGAGGATGTGGGAGGACTGGGGAAGGAGAAAGAGTATGTCAAAATTTATTGTGTGAATTTCCCAAAGAATAAATAAAAGCATAAACTAAAAGAATTTATCCATGAGCAAGTTAGGACTTGAACTGTTATCAATCAGTGGTCTCAAAAACTTGTGAGAACGTAATTGCAGTGACTGAGGAGTACTCACAGGGGAGAAAAGAAAGCTGCCCAAATCGGTGGTCGTGGTGATGAACCAGGCTGCCTCCGTCTTAGGTCTAAAAGCCATTTTATAGTAAAGACAAACTAGGTTCATTCCTATTTATGACCAAACCTCTGTTTCTTAAAGATTAGGCTGTGCCCCACCTGTAACCTTAACTACAAAGGGTTCTGTACAGCCTGTTCCAGGAAATTGAAACCTTGCCTTTGTTTCAAAAAATTATGACCGTCTTGCAACTGTATCTTTGTTTCAAAAGATTATTATAACCGCCTGTTATGAGCACCTTGTTAGCACTGCCTCGCTATGTTCTGCTTCTGTAATCCCACGTATTTGTCTGCCAAATCCCCTATTTGGAAACCCCTTATCCTTAAGCTATAAAGGCCCCATGTCTAACACTGTCCTCTTGAACCCTACCTTTGGGGAAGCAGCCCACGTCCATAATAAAAAACTTGCTTTAATGAATTGCTTGCTTTAATTGGTTTGGCCATGATGGTTTGGGTAGGTGATTTGGAGTCCAGACCAAAGCGACTCCCAGGTCAGGGAGGCTGGAACAGATGCTAGGGGTTGTAGCCCCAACTTAAATTTCCAGACTCTTTGGATATAGAGGTGACAGGAAGTTGAAGTGATAATTATGACATTTAGGCGTTCTTAGGAAAAGGGGGTCTTGACTACTTCCTGCGGATATAGGGCGATATGGGGAAGGGGAAAGCAAGGTGTTGTTGGGTCCACGTTCAGCAAGAGGTGTGGCTGCTACTGGGTCACCCTCCTAGCCGAAAATGTTAAAATTAATCTTTGTCACATATATAGAAATATACAGAAATCTTAAATATGGAAACACTTTCTAGAACACTCTCTTTAAATACATTTCAATTTTTTTTATTCATGTGTATGTCTGTATGAGTGTATGGCACAGGTAGGTAAGAGCATGTCAGAATCCCTCCAGCATGAGTGTCCCAAGAGCTTGGCAGCTGACAGGGTGGTGAGGATTAGTGTGTGAGGTCCTGTTTTTTGAGGTTGGAGAGACCTAGGATTTAACTGCTTGAGGAGTACTCTGTCCCCTGGGGAGAGCGGGGCAGGTTTAGGGGCATTAGGATCCACTGGTGTGGTAGCAGGGAGACAACTGTCAGCATGTGAATGGAGAAGGGACCTCAGAAGATAGAGGCAGGGTAGATAACCCACCAGTGGAGGAGTTTGAATTGGGAGATGATGGTTAAGGAAAAAGGGCCTGCCATAAAGCAGCTCAAAAGGGCTCAGACCCACAGGGGAACTTGGGGTGGCCCTGAGGCAAGTAAGGGCAATGGGAAGAAGGGAGGGCCAAGATAACCAGAGTTCAATGGAGAGCTTGGTTAGTTGTTGTTTGATGAGCCCATTGGCCCTCTCCACCTTTCCTGAGGATTGTGGATGGTAGGGGTATGGAATTTCCAGGAGATGTTGATAGCCTCTGACATGAGCTCCATGACCCTGGAAGTGAAGGCTGTCCCATTGTCCATCTGGAAGGTTCATGAGAAACCAAACCGAGGAATGATGTGGTCCAGGAGTACCTGAGCCACAACATCTACTGTTTCCCTGGAGACCGGAAACGCTTCTATCCATCCTGTAAAAGTGTCCACAAGTGTTAAGAGATAGCAGAGTTTTTTATGAGTAGGCATATGAGTGAAATCAACTTGCCAATCCTCGCCTGGTTGGTGTTCGTGAAACTGGTGTAGAGACTGACATATGTGGAGAGCCCCTTGTGGGTTGGCCTGGGCACACATCTGGCAAGAGGAATGAACCTGTAAAATACGATCTCGGAGATGGGTGGGGTCAAAAACTTTGGGGCCTATGTGTAAGGTCTGGTGGATTTCTGAAATGATTGACTTTGCCTGGTCTTGAGGAAGGATGAGACGGTTATTTAAATAGAACCATCCATCCTTTATTTTTGTGGTCCCCTTTTTAAACTCATCCCTCTCTTTTGGCTGGTAACAGAGCTGATAGGAGGATGTTAAGAACAAAATATGTTCTGTGGAGTCTGAGGAGCAGGAGGCCAGCCCCCGGGCCACTGAGTCAGCCTTGGCATTGCCTAAGGCCACTGGTTCCTTGGAGGATTGGTGTCCCCGACAGTGAATAATGACTACTTCTTCAGGGAGCTGGAGGGCCTACAAAAGGTGGGCTATCAGGGGTCTGTTAACTATGGGAGTGCCCTTGGTAGTAAGTGCAGAATGAGTGTGGGCTATCAAGAAGGCATATTTAGAGTCAGTGTAGATATTAGCCCATTGGCTCTTAGCTATTTGGAGCACCCTAGTCAAGGCAACTAATACAACCTTTTATGAGGAGGTTCCCATTGGCAGGCAGGTTGCTTCAACTGTGTCAGTGGAAGTGACCACTGCATATGCTACCTGTCGGTTTCCTGATTTATCTATATGGGAACTTTCATCAACAAACAGGGTGAGTTGGGGATCTGTAAGTGGCTGGTCTAGAAGACCAGGCTGGGGTGAGGTTGAAGCCTCTACAGCCTCTGGGCACGAGAGAGAGGAGGTACTAGAGGGACAGGGAACAGGGAAGAGGGTTGCAGGGTTTAGGGCAGGACTGGAAGCCAAAGGAATTTGGGGGTTTTCTAGAAATAGTAAGTGAAAAGTCTGGACTCATGAAGGCCTGAGGAGGGAGAGAGAGGAATGTCTCAGAAGGTCTGAGAGGTGATGGGTGGAATATACCAGGTGATTGGCCTGGACAAGGTGATCTTGAGAGCCTCGCGAGTGAGTTCAGTTGTGCTGCCAGGGCTCTCAGGCATGGTTGCCATCCACTGATGGTGACATCCAGCTGTTTGGATAAAAAGGTGACAACCCGATTCGAAGGCCCAAGCCTGTTGGGTTAGAACTCCTGTGGCCACTCCTGACCTCTCATCTGTATAGAGAAGGTGAGACTTTGTGGGGTCTGGAGGAGCAAGGGCAGGAGCTGTTAGAAGGGCATCTCGCAGAAGAGAGAAGTGGCAATGGACGATGGCCGAGTGGGTGAGAGGCCCCATGGGCGTCTCTCTGGCTGCCTGGTACAGAGGTTTGGCTGTAATGGAAAAGTTAGGGATCCCATGGCAAAAGAATCCCAACAAACCCAAAAATGAGAGGATCTGAGCCCCTATGGTTAGAGGCTATAAATTTCACAGTGCCTGGACACTGTCAGAGGTGACGGTCTTAGACCCTGGGCTAAGTTGAACACCCAAATATACCACTGTATGAGAGCACAGCTGAACCTTATTTGGTGAAATTCGATATCCCAGGGATGCAAGAAAGTTCAGGAGTGCAGAGGTGGCCTGTTGGGACCGAGACAATGTAGAAATGCAGAGAAGCAGGTCATCCATGCACTGGAGGAGCATGCTGGAACCCGTGTCAAAGTTTGAGAGATCTCAAGCCAGAGCTTGGCCAAAGAAATGGGGCTGTCTTGAAAACCCTGAGGGAGAACAGGCCATGTAAGCTGTCTGGAGGACCGGGAGTCAGGGTCCTCCCAGGTGAAGGTGAAGAGGAAGTATGAGTCAGAGTGTAAAGGGAAAGTGAAGAAGGCATCTTTTAGTTCTAGAACTGTAAAGTAGGAAGTGGTAGGGGGGATGTTAGACAGGCGATTATATGGGTTGTTAACCAGTGGGTGAACTGGAATGACTGCCTCATTTATGAGGCAGAGGTGTTGAACTAGGCAGTAAGCACCAGAGGACTTCTGCAAGGGAAGAATTGGAGTGTTGCAAGGTGAGTCGATAGGAATTAAAAGTCCTTGAGACAGGAGATGGGTGATGATAGGCTTAAGGCCTCGGAGGTGGGTTTCAGAAATAGGAAACTGGGGTCTGGAAGAGAAGGATGAAGGGTCTTTAAGGTGAACTAGCACTGGCTGGTGATGAGTAGCAATCACAGGAGTAGAAGTGTGCCATACTTGGAGCTCTACTAAGGGAGAGTAGGAACAGAACAGTCTGGGGTAGAAACCTGTGAGGCTGTTAAAATGAAAAGAAAGTGTGACTCAGGAATGTGAGTGGGGGCTAAAGTGAGTATGGCCCTGAAGCAGCTAAGGATATCTCCACCCAGTAAAGGTGCTGGGCAAGCAGGTATCACTAAGAAAGAATGAGAGAAAAATTGTCCTCCAAGAATGCAGGGCAGTGGCAAAGTTTTAAGTGGGGAGGAACCAGTCCCATCTACCCCCATAACTGAAAGTGGTGAGGGGAACTTAAGACTCAAGTGAGAAGTCTGAAGAGAATAGGTAGCTCCTGTGTCCAATAGAAAAGTAATGGACTTACCTGCTACCTGTAGCATTACCCTAGACTTGGATAGTGTTACGGGATACACCAAGTCTAGGCAATGTCAATCCTCTGCAAGGCTGAGAAGTTTGAGGGATGGAATAGTTTCACTTGCCGATGTTGGTGAGGCCAGACCACCATGTCATGGCACAGAGAACAAGCCCACACGGGGGCATTGTGATTTCCAGTGTCCAGGTTGCTGGCAGATAGGACATAACCTCAGAGTAGGCATAGCGCAATATCATGCCATGTGATCATTTAGGCCACACTTGAAAGAGCTTGCCTGTGAGGTTGACATAGGCTAGGCTCCACCAGGGTAGAGCCTTGTGGTTGGCTTTCCTTGATCCTCTTCCTGTGGCCTTAGGGTGGTTGCTAAGGCCTGGGCCTGTAAGGTAGCTGCCTGTTGTAGTCTTGTTGGGAAGATTCAGCTGTTTCTTCTATGGCACTAAAAATTTTAAAGGAAGGCCATTTTCACAAATTCTCATATAGGAGTTTAGGGACCCTCCTCAACCTTTCTTAACTTTTTCCTAATATCTGGTGCTGACTGAGAAATAAAATGAGTAGCCAAGACTGTGGCTCCTGCTGGAGAGGCTGGATCTAGCCTGGTATATTGGACCATGGTCTCTTGTAACTGGAGGAGAGGGCTTATTGAGGTTTCTGTCCTGCCCAGTTCCCACAGTCATTAGGTCCCAAAGAATCACATTGAAGCTCTATATAAGTTATAAAACTGATTGGGCCATTAGCTCAGGCATCTTATTAACTCTTATAACTTATATAACCCATTATTCTAGCATAGGTTAGTCACGTGGCTCAGTACCTTTCTCAGCAGGGGCAGGTCACATCCTGCTTCTTCAGGACTGCGGAGGAATGGGCTTCCTCCTTCCCAGAGTTCTCCTGTTCTCATTGTCCTGCCTCTACTTCTGGTCTGGTTGTCTCAACTATACTTCCTGCCTGGCTACTGGCCAATCAGTGTTTATTTAAAACATAATTGACAGAATAGAAAATTTTCCCACACCAGTCTCTTGTAACCAATTTTTTAAAAATGGCTGGATTTTCATCTGCTAGCTGTGTAATCTCTTGGAGTTTGTCAAAATTAACTACTTTTTCTGAGACCATTTCCATACCCTGAAGGAGACAACAGACCATGATGTCCGCCTCTGTTGGCCGCTTTGGCCAGGTTGGTAGTCCCAGTGTGGTTCTATGGCTGACATAGCCACTTCTCCCCCAGGGCCTGTACTGTCTACCAGATAAGCCTGGTCTGCGTACTGCCTATCTGCTACCTGAATTCTATTTCGCTGCTCAGGAGTGAGAGTAGAAGCTTGGATGACGTAATAGTCATGCCAGGTAAGATCGTAGGTCTGGGACAAATAATGAAACTCATTGATATAAACAGAAGGGTTAATAGAAAAGGAACCTTGCCACTTTTCTATCTGAGAGAGATCTGGAAGCGAAAAGGGAACATGAACTTTCATAATGCCATCGACTCCAGCCACCTCCCTAAAAGGACAGAGAAGGGTGGAATCTGGTATGGGAGGAGACTGGGGAGGATTGGAAGGGGCTAGCCCAGTGCCAGAGGGGGTCCAAAGGTAGACAGATGAGGTAGGAGGGGGAGGGGGAGGTGAATAAGGTTGAAATTGACCTTGAACCTCTGGAAAGGGAGGGGGTAGTCGGGAAGGAGAGGAATGTGGAAAATGTTGCTCCACAGGAGGGGGTTGGGTAGTGTGGGCTTGAGGGAATGGAGGAGGGGCCAGTGCCACTGGCTGTACGTTCTAGCTGGAATTGCCGGGGTCCCAATTCCCAGATGACCGAGAATTTGGAAGCATTGTAACCTTAGTGACCAAGATTGGTGCTGCGAGACACTGGCTACTAAGGGAAGGGCAGGAGCACAGAGCCCAAAAATCATGGATATATGTAAGATCTGCCCATTTGTTCTTATGGTGACAAAAATTTTCTAGGTCCCGGAGGACGGTAAGTTCTAGGCTTCCTTCTGGTGGCCAACGTGTCCCACTGTCAAGATCATATTGAGGCCAGATCTTAGTGCATATGGAAATTAACCTTTTGGGACAGATTGTGTCAGACAAGCCCAATTTTAAAAAAAAATTGTAAGAGGCATCCCAGGGGAGACAGCGGATCTGGCTTTGAACTGCAAGTGCCATTTTAAACTCTATGCCCAACCAAGTGGCCTAAGTCTATTACAGCATGCCAGCTAAAGTAGCTCTCAGACCCAATGGGGTTGTGGAAATTGAATGTTTGGAGTCCCAAAGCAAACAAATCCCTACCTCAAGCAAGCCTGGTCTTGCCGGTCTGGCCTCTGCTGAGATCAAACTCTTGGCGCAAGCTCGCGGCTTCAACAAGAGTTCGATAGTCAACAAAAATAAGTACTAATGGGTCCCCTCAAAACCCTATAGCATAGACAAGAAAAAGGGACTCACCAAGATGCAGCCGCTGTAGCCTAGGAGCCCATTTTAGTGTGGTGTAGAGAGCTCAGATTGTAGACTAGGGGACTTTTGACACGTGGCCTAGGGCTGTGTGGAAAGGGCCGCCCTACCCTGTGGGACCTTCAGATATTAGAAATTTTTCCTAATGCGAGCTCTCTGCTGATGCAAATCCCAATCAAGCCAAATCAAAACAAGCCAAATTAAAAATTATCCAGGTTTAATTAGATTTCTGCGTTCCCGGGTAGCCCCAAGGGGGAACTGGGAGGCCGTGAACGTGACCACCAGGAGGAAGGAAAAGAGACCATGGGTTTCTCCTTTGGGAGCTCACATAAATGCCCTGTGGGAGTGGTCCTGACAACTTAGGAATAATAAGCATTTCTTCCTGTACCTGTCCATACGAAGTCATCTCCCTTTGGGTCTTCACAGTCTTTCACTGGAGACTACATCCCTCAGACATGGATACTGGCATGGCCAAACTGTGTCAAGCACTAAAATATAAACTCATCTGACCACAGGCTTTTAAAGCAGATCTTCTTAGACCAGTGCCAGGAAAATGTCACATGACCCTAAGCATAGAGGGATAGAAAGCACACATGCAAATCAAACTTTTACTGATAGTAAGTCATAAAGAAACGTGTTTTAAAACAATTCATATATATATATATATAATTTTACTAATTTTAAATTGTAAAAAATTTTGTATACTAATAAAACTTTTTTACATAAATAATCAAATCCCTGCTGAGTATTTGATGCTACAGGATACCCAGCATCCTTAACTTTTTCAGAGCTGATCAATAACTTGATTTTATAGTTATCATTGAGGATAATGTTGATTCACGAAAATAAATAAAAAATGGCCTCAACATAAATATGTTTAAGGCCATTTCAGAAATTGCTGGAAATTCTGTTCTATTAACAAGCCAAAATTCATCTAATGAGTTTTTAAATGAGACTCAAGCCAGCAAGTGAAAAATCAGTTGTTAAAGTCAGATAGTCATACACGCTGCAATCGAAAGATCAGGTAACTTGATATTAAGTGCCAAGAATTGATGGTAGGAAACCATCGAAATCTGTTTCCCTCTACAAACTCTTATCTTTCTCCAAGAACAGAAAGCTTAGTCTATCCAATAAATCATTGCAACTCACAAGACAAATCGTCTTGAGCTGAGGCATCTTTAGGCAGTATTTGGCTGCGTGCTCAGTAGAGTGCATGGATGGTGTGTTTAGTACCAGGACTTCAGTTAAGTTGGAATAGCGAGTTATGGCGAGCTCTGCCAGACAAGTTCAGCAGGCTTCTGGATTACTTTTTTCTTCAAATTGTGCATTCGAAACCTCTAAGTTGCCAATTTTTGCACCAACCCCTTATTCAGTGATGTCATCCCAGTGTTTAAGAGCTGTGCTTTGATGCACAGGCCAGCTCGGTATGGCTAGTCTTGCGATAATGGAAAGAGATAATCTGACTTGGGGAAACTGACGTGTTGAATCCATGAGAATTGTCAAGGGACAGACAGCTATACCAGGCATTTTCTTTGGGGCTACCAACCAGCTCCCAACTTATGACAAGGAGACTTATTATTAGTTTTGAATGCTTGGTGTTAGCTTGTGCTTATTTCTGGGCAGCTTTTTTTCTTTAACTGGAATTAACGTGTTTCTCTTAATTTATGCTGTACCTTGGGTTTTTTACCTTTCCTTTCTGTGCGTCCTACTCCGTCTACCTGACTGGCAGCTGCCTGACTGGCTCCGGGTTCTCCCTCACTTTCTACCCTCATTCTCTCTTTTCTCTTCATTTTTTTTCTTTCTGCGGCCCAGCCCACCTATCCCGCACTTGCCTAGCTATTAACTACTTAGCTTCTCTTCAGACCACTCAGGTGCGCTAGGCAGGCAAGATGAAACAACACTTCTTCTCATGCTTACACAAATGCAGCATAGGCATGTGTACCGCACCCTTGTGTTGTTAAACAAATGCAGCACAAACAAATGTAACACATATTTGCCCAGTTAAAATACTATTTCACAACATACAGCAACAGGATTAACCACTCTCCTGCTCCCCTGCTAGAGATGTAAGTGCCCAGATCTTGCTAGGCGGCTGCTCTATACTGAGCTCCAGTCCTAGACACTAGGTTTATTACTAGCCCTCAGACCCTCAACTTTTCCTTCTGAGGTTTGCCCTCACATCTTCTAATAACCAATACTTCCTGCATCCTTGAAAACTGCCCTATGTGCATAGAGCTCCTACTATAGGCAATGACTAAAACATTCCAGAAGAGTCCGAGTTTGCTTGTGTTTATGTAAAGCTGCATAAGATGTGACAAAACGACAGCCACAGGATGGGAAAGGTCGTCACCAACCCCACATCAGACAGAGGCTGATCTCCAGACATACAAAGAACTAAGAAATTGGTCACCAAAAGAACAAATAATCCAAAAAAAAAAAAAAAATGGAGTACAGACCTAAACAGAGAACTCTCAACAGAGGAATCTAAAATGGCTGAAAGACACTTAAGGAAATGTTCAACATCTTTAGTCACCAGAGAAATGCAAATCACAACAACTCTGAGATTCCATCTTACACCTGTAAGAATGGCCAAGATCAAAAACACTGATGACAATTTATGCTGGAGAGGTTGTCGGGAAAAGGGAACACTTCTGCATTGCTGGTGGGAATGCAAGCTGGTACAACCCCTTTGGATGTCAGTGTGGTGATTTCTCAAAAAATTAGAAAACAACCTTCCTCAAGACTCAGTAATGACCACTTTGGGTATGCATCCAAAGGATGCTCAATTGTGCCACAAGGACATGTGCTCAACTATGTTCATAGCAGCATTGTTTGTCATAGCCAGAACCTGGAAACAACCTAAATGCTCCTTGACCAAAGAATTGATAAGGAAAATGTGGTACATTTACACAGTGGAGTACTACACAGCAGAAAAAGTAACGACATCTTGAATTTTTCAGGCAAATGGATGGAGCTAGAAAACATTATTTTGAGTGAGGTAACCCAGACACAGAAAGACAATTATCACATGTAATCACTCATAGGTGGTTTTTAAACATAAAGCAAAGAAAACAAGCCTACAAACTACAATCCCAAAGAATTAGACAACAATGAGAACACTAAGAGAGACTTACATAGATCTATTTTGCCTGGGAAGTAGTAAAAGACAAGCTCTTCTGGGTAAATTGGGAGCATGGGGACCTTGGGAGAGGGTTGAAGGGAGGGGAGAGGCAGGGAGGGGATCAGAGAAAACTATAGAGCTCAGTAAAAATCAATAAAAAATAAAAGGAAATCTTATCAACAAACAAACAAAAAAGATATGAAACAAAGGTTTCTTTTTATCAGTTGTGATAGATTTGCTCCAAAGAGGTGTGGACCTGCAAAGCTCCCATTACAGGCCTCTGGGCCTCCTGGGTGGAATTTTTAGCCTACTGTTTTGACCTTTGTGAGCTGAGGAGAAAGCAGTGATAGTGGAGAGGAAGAAAGTCGTGTTTAAGAAAGCAAACAGGTTCAATAAAGGCGGTCAGCAACAGTCACAGGGCAGACGAGGAGAAGTACTCCTGAGGAAATGGTGAAGAAGGCCTGACTGCCCAGGAGAGTACACCCAGGCTTTCTTCAGAGCCTGTCTTGGGCCCGAGTCTTCCCTGTGTACCTCAGGACTCTGTTCTTCCCGAGTCCTCCCCACCGTGACTGCCACAGGGACAAGGGCAATTTCTGACCCTGCTGTCATACGTGCACATTCAGAATTTGGTCTTTCTATGTTTTATGTGTTTTTGTCTATTTTCCACCTCCCAAGAATGATAACTTGTTTGTGGCTTGCTTTTCCTAATAAGTTCCAGCAGCAAGCTATTGCTTACTGAGTAAAATTTAAATTTCTCACATGGCTTTATAATCATAAATGTACTAAGTGAGAAATATTTGCAATAATGTCTCCGCATTTCAATTTTTCCTAAAATACTTTCACAAAGAACGTAAATATAAACTATTCTCCCTAATTGTAGAGGTAAACAGGAGTTAATTCCTTTGGAAAAAAAATACCCAGGAGTAAGATGGTGAAACCAAGAACATTGTGTCCCTTGGCACTTTGTTCCATCTCTAGCAGGATTTTGAATGATCGGTTTTATTTTCTTTGAGTTTTCACAATCTAGCAGACAACACCCACATATACACATGACATACATTTCCCTCCATCTGTCATGTCACTCTGGAAATTGCTGGGCCACACACAGACAGTGCAGAGAACACAAGCACATCTGGAATCCTAAGCCAGCAGGGCAAACACATGGAGAGTGGTGTGGTTACACAGTGGAAGACAAGCTGTCCTTTAAAAAGAAGGAAATCCTGCCATATGCAATAATATTCATAAACTTAGTTGACATTTAGTGAAAGAAATCAGGTAGAAAAGACAAAAAGTGGGTCTGACTTATTTCTGGAACCAGTTGAATTTCAAAAAGTGTGAAGTAGAACGTCTTTAGAGGCAGAGGTAGCAGGATATTGTCATTGGGAAAGGGGAAAGAAATGATAAATATTGGGCTGGAGAGATGGCTCAAAGGTTAAGAGCACTGGCTGTTCTTCCGGAGGTCCTGAGTTCAATTCCCAGCAACCACATGGTGGCTCACAACCATCTGTACTGAGATCTAGTGCCCTCCTCTTGCGTGTGGGCATACATCGAGGCAGAATGTTGTATACATATAAATAAATAAATCTTTAAAAAAAAAAGAAATGATAAATATTTAAGATGATGGATAAGTCAATTAGCTTAACTCAAACATTCCATATGGAATATTTCTATCTTATAAATATACTCTGTAAGCACTGAATTGTACTGTGGAGCTGCGGTGGGCTGTGTTCCCGCCACCCGGCTCTCGGCCGCCTGCTAGCTTATGCCCCGAAATAACAACACACAAACTGTATTCATTTAAACACTGCCTGGCCCATTAGTTTCAGCCTCTTACTCACATCTTGACTAACCCATATCTAATAATCTATGTAGTACCACGGAGTGGTACCTTACCAGGAAGATTCTAGTGTATGTCCATCTTGGGCCCGAACTTCATTGTGTCTCACTCAGAGAGGAGAGGCATGGCATCTGTCTCACTTAGGAGAGGCGTGGCATCTGACTGAGCCATCTACCTCACTTCCTTCTTCCTGTTCTGTCTACTCCACCCACCTAAGGGCTGGCCCATTAAATGGGCCAAGGCAGTTTTCTTTATTAACGAATGAAATCAACACAAACAGAAGACTCTCCCACATCACTGAATTATAATTTTTCAAAAAGATAATAATAATGACACGTTTTGTACATATGTAGACCCAGATCTAAGCCTAGGCTCTAAACTTATGGCCTGAGACTGTCATGCAAATTGATGAGCATCTTTAAAGTTACTTCTCTCTTTTTTAAATCTGTAAAACAGAAATATCAAATCTAGGTCTACAAGTCTTATAGGAGTAAAAAGAGGTGCTTGCAAAGTGTTTGGCCCTTGTCAGCCTGTGGGTGTGTAATCAATGCTCCAAAACACAAGACTAGCACACAGTATTCTGTCATTTGTCCAGCACTTCCTTGAGAGCTGGAGTTCCATTTTAGGGATGAATTCTTCGCAGCGCATCCTCCTCATGTGTCCAGGCTCACATATTGTGATGGCATCATTTTCTAGACAAGACAGCTGGAAAGTGAGTGGTGGAGTAACTAGGTCCCTTGTCTTTGCAGTCTGTCGTCCAGGTGAACCCAGAAAAGAGACACAGAACATGGCAACAAATGGGGCGACCTGTCATAGTGCCTACTGACTGTTAAACAAAACTGCAGAACAGACATGGAAGGATGGTAAAGAGTTGTGCCGGACACCACAGTAGACGAATGTGAATGGCGTCGACATTCAAGGCATTAATTATCCTATAATGGCTCAGATGGCATAATGAAATAGTCTAGGATTAATTTTAAAATAGGATAAAACTGTACTATCATCTGGAGTCACATCTCAATCTCTGTTCCTTTCCTTAACCAGCAATAAATTTCTGAGCAACTTACATGGTGTCTGAATCTCTCTCTTCAGCTCTGCAATGGATAGGATAATGGACTTCCACAGGCTGGCTAGGCATGGGATCCGGTACAGCTCCTGGAATGGCCTGAAGATATTGACACCATCCAACCTATTGAAATCACTTTTCCAGCTTCCTGTTTGGACTCATTCTCATTACTTTCCCTTTTACACATCATTTTAATGACCTCTGTGTCCAAAGAAGTGATGCCTACAGCAAAGAAACCTCCAGTGTGGGGTGAAAAGGATGGCAGAGGATGCAGTGTTTGATTATTTTTGGCAAAGCCTTACCTGGGACGTTAGACAGGAACTGCCGCCAGCGCTCTTCTTTATGCCAGGAGACCAGGAAAGAACTGCAAAGAGGTCCTGGCCAGCTCTCAATCCTGAGTTCTCATTAACAGTCATGAGAAATAGACAAGCTGGTCGTGTTCCGGAACTTTCCAATTTGTGCAAGAGAAAGAGTCGCTTGAGTGTTGCAACCCCACCTGGGAATGTCGGTGAGCTGTTTGGTGTGATTCTAATCCTGTTCACAGTCTGGCATATGCGAACCACCATCTGTCCGCATGGTTCGTCTCAGCATTTCTAATGGTGTTTTAGTAATCACACTGAGGTGCTTTCAGGTAAGACAAACAGTAAACGCAAATTACTGCTGTAAATTAAGGAGCCCACGCTATGAAAATAAGAACTAACAAGCAGTCTGCAATGTGTCTTCCTAAGGGAGGATTTTATGGAAAGAGTGCCTCCAACACTGGCCCGCTTCCCTGACTTCTCAGCTGACAGATGCTTCTCTCATCCCCAGGTCTCCTCAGCTTGCCTGACGATGCAACTGCAACCCAACTGTGCCCAGAAGAGCCCAGGTGACTACCAGAAAACTCAGTGATGCTGAAGGGAATTGGATACATCTGTGATTTCTGAGACTGTCCGGAAGGTTTTCAGAGGATGGAATTGTTGATTGTGCCCTGAACTGCTACTTGGCACCCTTTTCGGTCATCCCCTGGTGCCTCTTCAGTTTCTCTTAATCCATTTACCCACTCCCCAATCCCATTTATTCATTTATCTAATTGCTTCAAAAACATGCATACACAATCACAGACTATCATATTCAAACATGTATTATGTTTACTTTACCCTTCTTCAATATTCCTTTTACTAAATTTTAAAATGTTAAGTTTTATGTTTTAGATCACTGTGACACTAATTCTCCCAGTACCATTTAAACTTAATCACAGGTGGTTGTGTTTCGTTAATTGTTTGGGACAGTAGTGGTTGTACACAAGAGATGGTCTCCTGTGAGTTACTGAACACACAACACAAAGTAAAGGCAATGAAGATGGGAAAACACTTGATGTTTATATGTTTAAGTTATCTGTTGAAATTTCCCATAAACTAGAAACTCTGTTTAGGTGATGATTGGGTCTACGGTCTTCCTACTATTGCATTGCCAACTTTTAAAAAACTAGCATCCAGCAAAGGATGAGGCTCAGGAATCATCTCCTAATGCTTGCTGCTTATTCAGCACTGAGTCGAGTTCTGAATATGATAAAAATTCAGCACTGGAAATTTCCACAGTACACACAGATCCGAGGAAACACAGAGAAGTAGTTCTGAACTCTGCTAATCAGGCCTTAATGAAAAACGTGGGGGAAAGAGAAGAAGGCTCAACAGGCAAATGCATTGCCACCAAGCCTGACTACCTGAATTTGATCCCAGCACCAACATGATGTGAGGAGACAAATGACCCCTGAAAGTTGTCATCTGACCATGTTGTGCTGTGACAACATTCCCCTAAATAAATCAAGAAATGTAATAAATATTTTTAAAACAGAAAGGCAGGGGAATAATGGGAGAAGGGGCAGGGGTTAAGCAGAATATAGACCAGGAAGTAGCAGTCATCAGACAAAATAAAAGAATAGGGAGAATATTCTAGACAAAAAGAGTAGGATACTTAACTGGGCAGTGGTGGCACATGCATTTAATCCCAGCACTTTGGAGACAGAGGCAGGTGGATCTCTGAGTTTGAGGCCAGCCTGGTCTACAGAGTGAGTTCAAAGACAGTCAGTATTACATAGAGAAACCCTATCTCGAAAACAACAAAAAAGAAAAGGGTACTTCTGGGGCTTTGAAGCTTGAGAATACAAAAGGGAACCATGGTGAAAGCTATGTTAATAGTGTTCTTGCCCCGTGGCAAAGGTGGGAAGGGTGACCAAAGAGCTAGAATTTCAGCATTCGAGGAAGCCGTTGAACATCATCGCACTGGAGAGTGCTGAACTCCTAAGTAGATGTAGGATCAGGGTGTGAGAACAGGCTATCCCATTTGGCAGGGACTGTAGAAGAAACATGGTGCTTGAATGAGAAGGCACTGACCTGGATGGCAGTGGTTAAAGGCAATAGTGGGAAGCTGAGCTAATAGGATTAGCTAATTAAAGGAGGTGTGGATGCCATTACTGTGGCTTCTGTCTGCAGTAACAGATGTACAGAGATGACATTTATTGTGGCAAAAGATGGAAGAGCAGGAACAGCATCTAGCAAATGAGTTTGGCTTAAAGGTGTCATTGAGGGCAGCAGCTTTAATATTGCATGGTGACTAATACCAAGCCCTGGGATGTGACTTCAGAGCTCCAAAGAAATGTCAGTGCTGGAGACTGAGTCAGGAATGGCTTTCTTTAGGAGTGATGATTGGTACCTTGAATGAAATCATCAGAGCAAGGAATGCCAGTGAAAGGGACAAAAGATTAAAAGACTGAATATGGAGACTTTGTCTGCAGATGGAGTAGAGAAAGAGTAGAGAGGTGGGAGTGGAGAGGGAGGATGCAGTCATCAAAACATAGAAAGGAACTCCCCACAAAGGAGAGGATTCAGCAGCATCCGATGATGAAGAAACCTAGTGACTCAGGATGCTGCAGGCATTGCAGATCCATCAGTGATTCTGGCAAGCATAGCCAACTGGTACCCATGGAGTTACTACTCTGAAGGTATTAGCAATGAGATGAAAGGGAGACACTATGAGAGCTTGAGAGGACACAGTATCCAGGAGCCAGGTGATGGTGGCGCAAACCTTCAATCTCAGCACTTGGGAGACAGAGGCAGGCGCATCTCTGTGAGCTGGAAGCCAACCTGGTCTACAAGAGCTAGATACAGGACAGGCTCCAAAGCTACAGAGAAACCCTGTCTCACAAAACAAAACAAAACAAAACAAAAAAACAAAAACAAACAAAAGATCCAAAAGGACTCTTCGGGGAAAAGTCTCCACTGGAACCGGAAGGATGAACTGTTCTAGAGAGAACACTAGACCAAGTGGAAGAGTAGTGGGCAGTTTATAGCTTGGGCTTTATGATAATGCAACTCATCTTACTGCTGAAAGGGGTGGAGGCTGTGCCTTCCCGGAGGTTCATGAAGAACAGAACAGAGGTATTCTAGGGCATGTTTGCTATAGTAAAGTCACTAAAAATTCTTGCTATTTTGATCATGTTTTAAAAGCAAAAGCTCAGCATCCATGGGATATAAGCTCGTATTAACCTGAATTGAGAGAATGGCAGCCAAGACGCTGCTCTGCTGGGGAGCCAGGATGGTACCACCCTCAGCTACCTCTCCTTGCCCTCTGTCAGTGGGACTGCTCCTTTGGACAGACTAGGGGCAGCAATTACAACAGCTCATTCAGCAGGATCCACATTAGAAGAAAGCTGCTTGCTACTCAGAATGTGCTAGTAAAAAGCTTTGCCCATTTGTACTGAGCAGACTTCAGATGAAAAATTGGAACATTCCTGAAATGATTTCTTCTGCCATGTGAACTGTGCTCAAACTTTCACTCAGCATGAGGGAAATCTGACTACACAGCTGCCCTTGGAGTCCACAGCCTCGCCTGCGGCCTTCAGACCACAGCGAAGCACTGGGTGGTTTCCCCTCCACCATTCCTGCCAAGCAAAGAAAGTGATAACATTTGCTCTTGATTCACATGTTCAGTCATCACAGAGGACTTAGGGATGCAAGCTGTTACCAGCTGTGGCTACAAGCATATAGGGAAGGATGGGAACAGAACCAGTGCTGGGCTCGGGTCATCTTCACATTGGATCAGGCTTTGTTTTTCTTAACAACCATTGATTTGCATTTCATGAAGCAGAGCATTTCGTGATGTGTCTGTACTGGGGCTCTTCAGAGAAATGGATGTATTTCAATAATTGGAGAAAAACGGTTAGAGCGGTGACCTGCATAAAGAGAGCAGCAGCCTGGGAAGGTGCGCCCTTTTCCAGTTCTAAGCCAAAGGGGAGTTTCTAGTTTGTGAGCACTAACTCCTGGGATGTTTGAACAAGTTTAGCATTGCCTAAGTTGCTAATTGAAGAATGATCTAAAAGAGAAGAGGGAAGAAAGGGTGACTTGCCATGGAAGATGTGTTATGTTTAAGGTTGAAGGCAGTTGAAAGGGAAGGTCAATAGGAATAAAATCAGCACACGGGCTCATGATGGAAGGCAATGCCGCGTTCCTTCTGCTGTAATTCTGCTGCCTTTCTTGTCAGTAGCAAGTCCCTTTAAGAGACAAGCTCTGCTCACTCCCCATCTCTCCCTTCCAGCCAAGGTAAGCTGGTCTCTGGCTCTCTCCCTTTCTCTCTCTCTGTCTACTCTTCTGAAGAGGTAGCTTTCTGTCTCTCCCCACTTCCCTTCTTCTCTCTCCTCTTTCCTCTCTTTTCTCTGTCCCCTTATTTCTCTCTCTTTCTCTCCCCTTCCATACTCCCTACCCTCCCTACACCCACTCAAGGTCTTTCTTTGTGGTGTGTCTGTCCCTTACCCACTACAGTCCCCCATCCTCCATGGGACCCACCAGGACCCTCTCGCTGCCGTAAATGGTTCACCTTCAGTGAACATTACAAAGCGCTGATGTCTGCCTTAGACATCGCTCCCTAGGTCGAGCAGTATGAGTGATACCAGAGAAAATTTGTTCCTGGAAGAACAACTTCATCTTGAGATACGGATGGAAGAGCTGGGGATGGGGTATATACCTGTAACCCCAACTGTGTGAAGGCTGATCCAGGGATCACACAACATGTTGTCAAAACAACCAACAAAGACGAGGCATGGTGACATTCAGCTTTTATTCTAGCACTTGGGAGGCAGAGGCAGGTGGATGTCTATGAGTTTGAGGCCAGCCTGGCCTAGACAGCAAGTTCTAGGCTAGACAAGGCTACATAGCAGATTCTTTCTCAAAGCAAACATAAAGCTATAAACAAAAACAAAAGTGGAAATCAGACTTGCTTAGAAAAGACCTAAGCTGTAAGCCAAAATGGCCCTAGGTGACAGAAGTCTAAGACCAAGGTCATATTCCCATTTTTTTTTCTTTTTGGTTTTTCGAGACAGGGTTTCTCTGCAGATTTTTTAGAGCCTGTCCTGGAACTAGCTCTTGTAGACCAGGCTGGCCTCGAACTCACAGAGATCTGCCTGCCTCTGCCTCCCGAGTGCTGGGATTAAAGGCGTGCGCCACCACCGCCCGGCTCATATTCCCGTTTTTGTTTGTTTGTTTTGTTCTTTTATTGTTGTTGTTGTTGTTTTTAGGAGATTTATAGTTCTTAAGATATGGAAGTCTCCTAAGAAGTTATTTGACAGATAAAGACTAAGTCGTGCATAGTCTTATGAACACATATGCCACGGTGATGGACGTATCCAGGGATAGAATTGCTTAGAAAGTCCCTTGGCTGGTAAAAAATGTCTGCTGGAGATGATGGGAGAACACAGAGGGAGGCAGGGGCTTGGGGCCAGGATCTGTCAAGAGAACAGAATAGACTTAGTATTGAGGTGCTGATGCTGAAGACTTGTTAAAACAAGCCTTGGCCTAAGGACTAAGACGAGCCCAGCTGCCAGGCTGGTTGTGAAGTCATTCGCTCCCCAGTGGGTCATGTGTTCTATTCGCCAAGTCACTTCTAATGTCAGCAATAAGCAAATATTCTTGTAGTAAAAGAGGCAGGAAATGTAAGAATTACGTAAAATTTTAAGAACAATGTAGGAATGTAGTATCAATAGAAGAAGATATAAGCTGTGACATTTAAATCAGATGTCTACAAGACTAAAGCTGCCCACACAGGAAGGTAGAAGACTTACACTTGAGGGGGTAACTTGGGGAGTGGAGAAATAAGGAATAGTTTTGAGGTCCTGTGACTGCAGTGGACTTAAAATGTTCTAGAAACCAGAGGCTGGAGGAACTGGAACTGAGCAAGGTGAGAAAGTTAGAGGAGAGGCAGAAGGCACAGGTAAGTTTGACCTCGTGTGACAGGACAGGCCTGCTGCACCCTTGCCTCTCTGAGATCAAAACTGTCCTCCAGAGCAAGATGAGGCAGAAGTTCCTGGGAAGTGCCACAAAGGCTGAAGAGTCTGGAAAACAAGTGAGGGCTGTAGGATAACCTCAGTCACAAACACCGGAAAGAAGTGTGTTCCCAGTTTCCTCCCTTTTCCCACAGCACTGTGCTGAGGGACTCTCATGTCCTCTGTGCACAGAGAAGCACAGGCATTAGCTTCTCAATCTTTTATGAAGAAAGGGTTATTTAGATCAATAATTACGCCTGAAGGTCTTCACAGCCAAAGAAGCATAATAATGAGACGAGGAACACTGGCGACGGCATGCTTGGACATCGCCTGGCTCTGGTGAGCGGGCTGACTCTTAGCAGTTCCCTGCGTGAGCAGCAATGGGTATCCCGACAGAATGCTCCCTTTTACAGCCTCTCTGTGCTGAGTGGCTTTTATGCCATGTATAACACACATTAGAGAGCTGGGTTTGCTAAAGCAAAAGTCCCAACATAATTTCACCTGTGCATATGAACACAACTAACCCAGAAAGAAAGCTAAACTTGAAAACCTCCCTTTGATACTCTAGTCCCTTGCCAGCCACTCCTTTCCATTATCCATCTGTTAAACCAGTTGCCAGGCAAGGTGTGACACTGTGTAAGACGCTGGAGAAAGAACAAAGGAAACTTACAGAAATGGATGCATGTGGAGACCAACTTTTACTGCTGTGAAGTCACTGACATTTACTTTTAATTATTTTAAATGCCAAGCAATTTGTTCTAACAGGAAACCATCCCCAGCTCTTCATAATCTTCAGAGACAAACAAAAAGGGGGAAGTGGTCTGTTCTGTTCTGTTCTGTTCTTTAATTTTGTTTTCTAGAGGAAAACCCTTCTTGGTTTGAACAGATGAAGAACTATCTAGGAATTGAGACCTGTTCCATATTCATGAGCCAAGTGGAAGCTTCCCTAGCTCCAAATTCAGATGTCCAGCCACTGCTTAGCAAAGCTAGTTCATCAAGCAGGGCATTGTGGATTCTAAATAGACACAAAAAAAGCTTTGTGATTTGTGCAGTTCTCATGGACACTCATTGAATTTATTGTGATAATTTTCTTTATATAGAAAAGAACCAGATTAGGACCTGATCTCAGATCAGCACATCTAGAAATCCCGAGTGCTGAGCTGTGGGCAACATGTGATTCGACACGGGATTTGTAATTAGTTTTGCTTTGTTGTATTTGTTGCAAGGGGCAACGAGGTTCTCTTCACTTCTACAGGGGCATAAGATAGCTGTCAGCTGGGCAGAGATGGACCAATGGCCGCCAGACCCAGAAGATCTGATTCAAGCAGTTTCTCAGCTACTGTGAACAGCAGATGTCAGCATTAACTGTGTAGCATCAGAGAGGGGCGGAGGGCATCTGTGTTGGCCAGGTTTTCAACTGATGAACAGAGAACAACATAGAGGGAAGGATCATTTACTTTGGTTCACTGTTTCAGCTCATGTTCTTCGGCAGCGCATCATGATAATGGGAATGGCTGGTGGCAGGAGCCTATGGTAGAGGGTTCTATATGTCCTGGCAGCTAGGAAGCTGCAGGCAGGTCAGCTATGAGTTTCAAACTCCAAATGGCCTACCTTCTCCTGCTGGGCTCTCCTTCCTACCGTTTCCACCACAATCCATGATAAAACCAAGGATTGGGAGCCATTTGTTTAGCACATTGTAGCACAACACCTGCTCTATGCGCTACCAGACCACACACTACTTTGTGTGCTACGGTCCTGTAGCGCCTGTACTATTACATGAACTACGGTATAATGCCTGTAGCACCACCTGCACTATGGGACCGTTTGCGAGCCGGGCAAGGGGCTGGAGATTGAAACAAACAGAGATAGAGACAGAGACATGGGTCTCCTTGAATTCCCCAAGAATGCCCCCTTTATTGTGTTCCAGGGCAGCTTATATAGGGATCCTTAACTGATAGCCATGCCCACTAGAAACCACTCCCCTGCCACCAGGAACTCCTGGGGGTCTCATGCTCAGAGCAGCTGCAAACAACAAGCTATTTACTCTGGCAGGCAAGGGGATCACAGGAAATTCAGGGTCTGGGGGTCCACTGACGTGGGAATCCCCTCTGTGTGCTGTGATTACCACTAATGAATAAAAAAACTTCTTTGGCCTGTTGATAGAGCAGAACTTAGGTAGGCAGAGAAGACAAAACTGAATGCTGGGAGAAGGAAGGCAGAGAGGGAGACACCATGGATCCTCTGCCAGAGATAGATGTGCTGAAACTTTGCTGGTAGGCCAAGACCTCATGGTGATATACAGATTAATAGAAATGGGTTAAATTAAGATAGAAGAGTTAGCCAATCCAAGAAGCTAGAGCTAATGGGCCAAGCAGTGTTTTAATTAATACAATTTCTGTGTGGTTATTTCTGGGTTAAGCTAGCAGGCTTACCCTCTACAGTCCACAGTCCCCAACAGCACATGAAACCGTGGCTTCAGAATCAAGTCATAATTTATTTCTGAGACGGGTTTTATTCTGTAGCCTCAACTATATTTCTGGCTTCCCAAGGCTTAAGGTCATTTCATAGTGCAAATCTTCACACTCTTATCCGAAGATCCCCATAGCTTCACAGTCCCGACAGTATTCACAGGTGGGGTGCATACTTCTACTGCATCTTCTACTTCAGCTTCAGAGCACCATGCATGGGGCTTCTCACGTGGTGTCTAACTCTGTCACACATAGCCTGACGTCTCAGGCTTTTCTTTGATGAGCAGGTGCATTTTCTTTTCCCTAAACACCAGCATTATGTGGAGAATGTCAGGGCATAGTGTCAGCATGAGTGAGAAGGGCTTTTTAGAACAGTCTCCATGGCTTCTCAAAGTCAGTGTAGGCTGAAAAGTCTGTCACCAGCCAGCTCCCAAATAACTACACAGAGACTTATTGTCAATTATAAATGCTTGGCCCATAGCTTAGGCTTGTTATTAACTAGCTCTCACAACTTCAGTTAACCCATTTTTATAAATCTACATGTTGGCACATGACTTACGCATTTACCTGCCCTCCTACATGTCTTGCTCCCTCTCCTTTTGGCTGGCAACTCCACTTTTCTTCTTCCCAGCATCTTCTGTGTCTGGCTGTCCCACCTATGCCTCCTGCATAGATAGTGGCCATTCAGATTTTTATTAAACCAATGAGAGCAACACATCTTTAAAGTGTGCAAAAAGATTGTTTCACAATGTGTCTGGGCACCTGGTTGTAGTGAAATAAATACTACAGGAACAACTTTTCAGGTGACCTTGTGAGAGAAAGGTACACACTAGTCACACTCTTTTCCAACTGAGTTTCCTTATTCATACCCTGAAGTCTCGCCAAGTTCTGAGATGGCCTCAGGCATCTTTCCTGACACAAATGAACTGATTTCTTTTTAATGTCTGTAATCTCTTCATAAGCCATGCATTCCTCAGCCCTAACTTCACACTAGCTTCTCTGACAGAATTAAAGGTCTTTCAAACATATCTACCTTGGTTTTTGCTCCCATTCTCACCACAAACCTGGTTAAAAGTGGCTAGCATCAACTAGTGGTTAAAACCTGGTTAAAAGTAGCTAGTGACTGACTGAAAGGGAGACCACCTTAATTTCCTCTACCAGATTGATGAGTCATCTTTACAGTCAGCCTCTTACAGTGCCCTAGGGCAAACACAGATAGACGTGATATGGTTTCCAGACTTCCCAATAAAGCCCCTGTGTCCACCTAAAACCTTATGAACAACTTCTACCAAATTTTTGTTTGTGTGTGTGTGTGTGTGTGTTTGTTTGTTTTACACTGATAAATTTCTCTGAGCGTTCAGGACTTGTAAGTTCCCACCAGAGTTCACCACTAAACTCTGCTGGCAGAATTCTAGGGATCCTCTGACCTAAAACACTAAACTTTTTCAAATTTGATGTAAAAGTCAAGAGTGCCAGCTTAAAAAAACACTTGGCCAGGTTTAAATCATACCAACAATCCAATTTTCTGTATTAATCAGTTTTCCATAGGTGCGGCCAAACATCCAAGAGAACAAGTTAAAGAGAAGAACTCTATTTTCGAGGATTTTCACCCATGGCCACAGGATCCTATGCACTTGAGAACATGACGGTGATGGCACTGTTTGGTGGAGAAGGTCCTTCATGGCAGACAGAAAGGCCAGTGGAAGGCACTGAAGATAGATACAACCTTTAAAATCACATCTCCTTAGTGAATTACGTGTTCCAGTTTGGCTCCATCCCCTCAAGTTTCCACCACCTCCCAAATAGTGCCACCATCTTGGGGTCAAGTATTGAACATATAAACCTATGGAGGACATTTAATACTAGGCTAAAATACTAAGCTCTTCTAAATTTATTAATTATTTAATATTAAATTATTTTTATATTTTTATAAATTATTTTATAAAAATAATTTAATATTAGATTAAATTGATATTTTCAGTCATGCTATATTTCCTATTTGCTATCTTTTATTCAGCATTTTTCTTGCAATGTTTATCATATTGTTGCATGTTATTCTCTATCTGCTGTGAGCTTTTTTACAAATGCCATAATTTTATTTCAACACTATGGGTATATTTGGCAGTTTTTAGTCTTTATTTATTTTGAATGGTACTTCCATAAATATTATAGTTCATTTTTTTTGATGACGGCACTTAGGCATTTGTATTGGAAATATAGACAGAGTAGATTTTTAGGTCATAAAGAATGTGTGTCCATCTTGGTTATATTTCCAAAGTATATTGTACCTGCTCTTGTCTGACTGATTTCTTTTTTATTGACTATGAGGAGTACAAAAAGAATTCTATTTAATTTTGACTAAACTGATTCCTTTCTTTCCTCCTGTCTTAAAGAATCTACCTTTTGAGTAGCATTGAGTCTTTTTGCCAAGTGATGGGAAAAGTTGCAAGATAAAAGAAAGTGGAGACCGGGGTGTAGGCGTGAGGAACAGAATAATTAACTGAAGTTGTTATGCAAGGCTGAGCCTCCAGTCTCTAACTTTTGTTCCCTGTCCAAGTATCAACTTTTTATTTCACTTCCATGCCCCAGTAAGATTTTAACTCAATTATTTCTTTTCCCAAAACTCTCTAACTTTCTAGCTTTCTGTAGAAGATGGATCTCAGAGTTCCCTACACATTGATGGAGTAGATCTATAGAATCCAAAATTTCTTACAGAAATGATAGCATCAGTGACTGAGCTGCCCTGAATTTTGGATGGCGGCAGATTGGTTAATTCACTTCTGAGGGCTCTGTAACCTAATCTGTGTTTGTTACCTCACACTTGTAAGCAATGGGCAACTTTCTTGTTTTTTTTTTTTATTCTTATTTTTTAAAAAAAAAATCCTTTTTTTTTATTATACATACCAATTCAAGTTCCCACTCCCTTCCCTCTTCCCATTCCGTCCTCCTACCCCCCACCCCACCCCCATCCACTCCTCAGAGAGGGTAAGGCACATACAGCAACTTTCTTTTATAGGTGGTAACCGTCTAGGCAGGTAACTACATGGGAGACATTGGTGTGTTCTCATGAAATCTCATTGTTCTTGTTTTGAAATATAGAAACCACAAACTAACAGCTTTCTGAAGGCTATCTTCTAACTATTTTGTAAGAAGTTGTGTTCATCAGATATGAAGACGAGTTCTGTGAGCATGTGTGGGAGGAAGCAGAGCCTATCTGTGGCTGTGAGGAGCAGGCTGAGAACATGCGGTTGCTCTCTGACCACACAGTTCACCTATCAGCCAGCTTGTAAAAACTCATGGTTTCTAGATAGGACAAGCCAGCTCTGTCATCTGTAAAACAGGGAATGTCCTGGGGCCAGAGGCCTGCAAGATATGACAGTGTCCTTGCTGGATCACTCAGTGAAGCCTGCAATAGATCAACACCTTCAGAGAGCATTTGTCTGCAGCAATTGGTACCCAACTAACTGTAAAGAAAACAATGAAGCAATGTGGTAAAAAGTGAGAAACTCTAACTTCTGGGCCATCGAAGTCACTGGGAGTCTGTGTGTTCTTGGGGTGAATGCAGGAAGCAATATACTCTGGTGTATAAGTTTTATATACTCTATCTTGGTCTTACTCTTGGATCTAAATGTTCCTGTATAACATTCTTACCTCCAAGAAAATTATTAGAATGCTCAGACTCTGTGAATAAGAGTATAAACTGGGGGGACCATTAAAGAAAACAGTCTGAAAACTCCCCCAAGAACTCAATGGACCTTTTATCTGATTCAGAAATCACACTACTGAATTTGTATCCCAAACGTTAATGAAGATGAGCAAATCAAGGAGACACCTGCACTTCAATACTTGGTCAAGCAATAGCTGGCACGTGTAACCAACCCAGATCTCCCAAGCGTGACTGGTTAGAGAAACTGGATTATGTAGTGGTGCAATGGAGCACAGCACACAAGCTTCTGACACTGCAGAAGTGTGGGTAGGACTGCAGGGCATCATTCTCCTTCGGATGCGACAGCTGCAGATTTGCTCTCAGGTCCAGAATACAGCATAGGAGAGTAGACTCGTAGAGGAAGGGAGAGGGAAATGGAGAAAGGACACACACAGTGAGTGCAGAGATATTTCTGGGTAGAAGGAACAACTTCTAATGTTATGTAATATAGTAGGGTAGCTGTGGCTGGAAATAAAATATTTCATGTGAGTAGAAAGGATTATTGAACATTGCTCACACGAAGACATGAAGGATGTCTGAGATGACAAATGTGCACACTCATAACACACTGCATTGTAATATCATCCTGTACTCCAGACCTCTGGACAATTGTGCTGTGTCCAAACTAAGAAATATCCTTCAGAAATATGATGATATGCTGGGCATCATAATCCAAGTGTGTAACCCCAGCACATGGGAGGTCACGGCACGAGGATAACGAGTTCATAGACAGCATCTACCATGTAGTGAGCTTGAGACCAGCCTGCATCACACGAAAACAATCTCTGGGCTGGTGAAGTGGCTCGGCCTGATGCCACCAGGCCTCATGCCCTGAGCTCAAGCCTTAGAACCCACATGATGGAAGTAAAGAGCTGACTCAGAAGTTGTCTTCTGATTCCCACATGTGCGTCATGGTGCTCAAGCACACGCGCACGCACACGCAAACAAATAAGTAATAAATGCACACGTGCGCATACACATATACATGCACGCACGTAAATGTTCCTCTGCTATGTTTTCCTGTCTTAAACAATGGGTGTATCTCATACCTCTTTAGATAAGCATTTCCTATGCAGCTGCTGGCTTGAAATCGAGGTAGTTTCAGTTAGAAAGGCGGCGATCTGAGTTCATTGTGTAATGACCTCATGACAAATGTGCACAGATGTTTTTATGAACAAGTTCTTATCAGCATTTTGAATGAACATCTTGCTCTTTCCCATAAATTTCAAGGGCCCCAGGGAAAGCAGTTTATATTTAGGATTGCCGGCAAGTCTGTTTACATGGGATTTTCTTGCTGAATAAACACATACATGCACACACCAAGCTCACACACCCCTATATTGGAATTAGTCATTAAAATACACCACTAAAGACCAGTCATGAAACTCACTCTAGACACGAGCTTGAGTTAAGATTGGAAGCAAACACAGAATCCCTCCCTGTGGCTGTTTCGTAGAGCACTTCAGTTTCAATGACAGAAACTCAATTCAGAAAGACATTAAGGAAAGAGGGATCTAACCAGATCCCTGCAGAAATCTCCTGGGTTTTAGCATTTCCAGTCTTAACAACCTCACTACTGACTTCCATGTCGAAGGATAATTTTGATTTTGTTGTAAGCCTCTTGGTAAGGTGAAGTTGTATCACCGTGGAAATGCCTCTGTTAAGAAAAAGTAATTTGGGTCAAGTACCATAGATATACATCAGCCTCTTTCTATCCAAAAAAGTAACTGAATAGTAGCGAAAGAAATAGATACAGACACATTCTGTGGTGCTATGAACGCACAAACAATTCTTTTCCTCATATAGGTGTTTTTAGTTTTGAAAGCAGGGGCGAGTTGGGAACAATGGTTGTTAAGATCTTGCCCTAGGTGCTTTCCTATTGCTTTTCCTATTGTGATGAAACTCTATGACCAATCCAACTCATACAAGAGAGAGTTTATGGGGGCTTGCTTATAGTTTCAGAGGATGAGTCCACAAACCTCATGGCAGAGAGAATGGAAACAGGAAGATGTGCTGCTGGGGCAGTAGCTGAAAGCTTGCCTCTGACCCACAGAGTGTGCTCCGGTGTGGGCTTTTGAACCTCAATGCCCACCTCCAATAACACACCTCCTCCAACCAGGCCACACCTCCAAACCCCTTCCAAACAGTTCCACCAACTGGAAAGCAAACATTCAAATATATAAGCCTGTAGGGGCCATTCTTAGTCAAACTACCATGGATCTCAAACCGAAGCTAAGAACATTGATGTTTTATATTGACACGTCTAATCTCTCTGGGCCCACAGGAAAGATGCAAGGTGGCTTGAAATAGAAGAGTGGGAGCTGAACCTATGGACTGAAATTATGACTTTGTCATGAACTTAGGATCTTTAAGGCCCTTCGGATGGCTGAGTCTCCATGCTCTCCAGTGTAAAAATGGCTTGATGATGCCTCTCACAGATTTGTGTGCTGGTATTACTTTACTTTATTTACACTTAAGCGTGTGTGTGTGTGTGTGTGTGTGCGCGCGCGCGCCTATGTGAATTTATGTACATCACATGCATGCAGGACCCCTCAGATGTCAGAAAAGGGTACCTGGGGTGACCTAGCAGCGTGAGCCCACCTGGGGGGTAGAAACTGAACCCAAGTCCTCTAGAAGAGCAGTAAGAGCTCTGAACCACTGGGTCATTCCTTCAGTCTCCATTTATTATTTATCACTAAATAGATCCTCAGTAGAGTAGAATATGATCAGTATAAGGCTAATGATGATTCTTTTAAAAATATTGGCCAGAGGACAGTGACACCTATACCTAAGAATTTGATTTGGTACTTTCAAAACCACTATTTTTTAGAAATTGTTTTTATTGGGCTTTATATTTTTCTCCACTCCCCTCCCTTTCTCTCCCCTCACCTCCTACCCTTGCCCATGACCCCCATGCTCCCAATTTACTCAGGAGATCTTGTCTTTTTCTATGTTCCATGTAGACTAAATCCATCTATATCTCTCTGAGGGTCCTCATTGTTGTCTAGGTTCTCTGGGATCGGGAATTGTAGGCCGGTAATTCTTTGCTTTATGTCTAAAAACCACTTATGAGTGAGTACACATGATATTTGTCTTTCTGGGTCTGGGTTACCTCACTCAATATGATGTTTTCTAGATCCATCCATTTGCCCACAAATTTCAACATGCCATTATTTTTTCTGCTGTGTAGTACTCAATTTTGTAAATGTACTACATTTTCCTTATCCATTCTTCAGTCAAGGGGCATTTAGGTTGTTTCCAGGTTCAGAATATAACAAATAATGCTGCTATAAACATAGTTGAGCAAAACCACTATTTTTAAGGAAAGAGAGACTTTGCTGTCATAACCTGGAATATTGTTCATTTTCTACTTTCCAGCAATTAAAAAAAACAGAGAGATGGCGCATAACCCTGGGGTGGATTTTTTCCACCCACTTCCAAATGGAGAATGATTAATTTCTTTTCTTAAAGAGGAACAAATACATAGTCATGCAGAGTTCCCAACATAGTTCTTTGTGAGAAAGCCATAAAACCTCTTGCTTCTTCTTCCCTCTTGAGCATAGGAAATATGTTTGTGGTGGCCCTGGGCCAGTGTCCTTGATTCCTTATAAGGAAGAAAGATGAAATAGAAGTCTTGAAGTTTATTTTTCACAAATAGCTGAGATACATATTTATCAGTAATAAATATCCAAGCCCATCACTGTGAGTAAAGACTGCCAATGTAATTCAGAGATGCTGAAACTAGAGAGCAAAGGCAAGTGAGACAGTGCAGACCTTGATGTCAGCCTCTCCTGGATTCATGGCGAACGGCTTGAGGGAAAGAGCAGGGGGGACTGATAGTGGTAAATGCTATACTCCACAGTGATGAGCACCAGTGATCATAGTATCCTGTAAGTCACTAGGTAGGCACTCCCAAAGCCATGAGCACAAATGGACAGAAGTATAGTAACAACACACCCTTGAGATACACAATCATGTCTTCAAAAATAAATAAGGATATTAAAAACTTCAGATTCTGTGAAACAATTATAAACATTGGCTATTAAATTTTTGATGCCTCAAATAGGCAATTCATAAGGTATGGTGGCAAATGCATGCAACTCTAGCACTCTGAAGCCAGATTGTTAGTTTGAAAACAACCTCGAGTAAATAATAGCTTTGCTTCAAAAACAACAAAAAAAAAAAGAAAAAGAAAAAAGAAAAAAAAGGAATCCAGATAAACAATAAAAAGGAAAAAGAAAAAAATCGTAGTTATTTCTCACAGATAGAAATAAATACAGAATTCTCTGGGTAGATTGAAATAATCAAAATGCAAAACAAACAAAAAATTAAGGGCTGAAGAGATGGATCAATGATTAAGAGCACTGACTGCTCTTTCAGAGGACCGGGGTTCAATTCCCAGCACCTCCATGGCAGCTTACAACTGTCTGTAACTCCAGTTCCAGGGGTCACTGACACGGTCACATGGACATACATGCAGGCAAGACACTAGTGCACAAAAAACAAAATAAAACAAAAATTAAGCCAAAAATTTCAATTTCCGGAAAAATGTTATAAAAAAGTGTCTGAAACTATGGGGGTGATTCCAAAATATTCCCTGAAAAGTTGTGGTTTTTTTTCTTAAAACTTACAATGCTAGATCAAAAGAGAAGAATTGATTAATGATAAAGCCAGTTTAAAAGCTAAAACTGAAGAGAATAAAACGAATCTAATAATAAGATAAAGGTAGTGACTAATAACAAGTGAGAGAGTAACCACTGAAAGGAGAAAGCCAACGTGCCAAAGCCCTGTTACTTCTGAAAATAACAAACCCTTACGTAATAGCTTGGAGGAAAAGGTGGCAGCAAGTGCTAACAAAGAAATGAAGGTGGCAGAATAACATGCACACAAAGGACATAAACACTCACCAATTGCTTGTGCCTAGCTATATCAGCCTACTATACATTTAAAAATTAAAGTAATTGTAAAATACCAATTATTAAAAACAGATACCTGAAAACTGAAAACTCTTGAAATACAATTATACAAAAATGAGGAAATTGTTGAATTATGTCCTGTTTTATGCTCACAAAGCAGTGCTCACCAGGCATTTGGGAAACAGAAACATCCAAAGACACACTCTGCTCTGAAACACTAAGAGAGACTTGTTCCTTCCAAACCTCCCAATGAGATCATAATACTAGATGGAGGAAAGTTTGAACCATCTAAACACTATTGAGGGAATAGAATTAGTATTGACAAGTTTCCCATAATTTTTTTTTAGGAATAAGGTTTTCATCCCATATACTTTTGAGGATAAATTCTACCAACCGTTCAGGAAGCACTCATAATAGAAGAATATTTATAGAGAATAATAGAAAAGTCAAAATTATTTCTCAGGGCCCAGAGAGGTAGCTGTCAGCAAAGTGCTTACACATACATGAGGATTTGAGGTCTGTTCCCAGAGCCGTGGACATGAAGCACACTACTAATCCTAGTGCCAGGAAGGGAGACACAGAGGATCCCTTGGGCTCCCCGACCAGTCAGCTTAGCTGAATGAGGAAGTTCGTAACCCATGTAAAGAGTCCTGTCTTGAAAAGTAAAGTGGAAAGGTGGCTGCTGGCTTAGATATGTGCATGAACCCAGACATGTTTGAATATACCCAAATACATACATGCACACACATATGTTGAAAGGAAGTCTTTCCTAGCTTGGGGAGTAGCAGATAGTCAAAAAGAAGGGAACATGTATCAAAGATTCTCTCACTCATGAGTTCAAGTGTATCATCCAAAACACACCTTTAATCATTTAAATCTAGTAATGCGTATCTTATATAGTATAACAATATATGTATATAACAAACAGATAGTAAACAAATTATCAAATTGGGTTCATCAGAAGACAGAGTTGATTTGGTTTGCCAGTCTTTCCTGTCCTGCCTGCCAGCTCTCAAATCACAACCCAGAGATGACTTGTTAATTCTGAAAGCTCAGTTGATAGCTTAGTCTTATTTCTAACTAATTCTTACAACTTAAATTAACCCATTTCCATTACTTTATGTGCTGCCATGTGCCTCGTAGCTTGGCACATCTCCTATATGACCTGCTCCCTCTGCATCTGTCTGGCAATTCCCCCTTCTTCTTCCCAGCATCCTCTGTGCCTAGAAATTCTGCCTAGCTATTGGCTGTTCAGCTTTTTATTAAGCCAATCAGAACAACATTTTTTCCACAGTATATAAAAAGATTATTCCACAACAATTTAGTATTAAAAATTCATTTATTTGTTTTACATGTTAATAAATGATCATATCACTAATGGCAGAAATCAAAGCAGATTCATGGGAAACAAATTCAATACCCAGTCAAAATATGAAGCTCTTAATAAAGCTTAAATGGGAAGACAACTTTCTCTAGTGCATAATAAGCCCTCGGAACAGCTGCAGTGGGCACCATAGTGAATGGTGACACTGAAAACACTCCCCTTTGGGTGACGATAAAGCAAGAATATGCTTCACCACTGTGCTACCTCAGCACTTTATTGACTACCCTAGCCAATGGAAGTGGGCAGCTGGGAAGATGGCTTTGGGACAGAGCTTGCTGTGTAAGTGTAGGAACTGCGTTCAAGTTCAAGGCCACGTGTGTGCATCTCTACCTCCAGGGTTCCTACTGCAAGGTGGGGTGGAGATGCTGGAGAATCCTTGAAGGTTAAGGACCAGCCAGCCTGGGCCACACAGTAGAGAACAATGAAGGGACACTTTTTCAAAGCAGGGTGGATGGTGAGGGCCAACACTTGAGGTTGTCCTCTGACTTCTACACATGGCATAGCATCACACACACACATGAACTTGCATATATGCCATCACACAAGACGGATTCTCTTTAAGTAAAATGAAAAATATTTTAGAAGATCCACAGCTTCTGAAGGATGAAGTGGCAGAGAGGAGCATCTTCAAGGTCATGCTCTCTCCTGCTCGTCACTCCTCCGTCCTCATGTTCTGCCCAGCCTTACTGTCGTCCTGCAACTCCTGTGAGTAATGCTCTCGCCACGGGGTCTTTTCATCTGCTGCTGTACCTTCTGCTGGAACTTCTCCTTCCAAGCTCCTTGAACAACTGACTCTAAAATAGTGACTTCCAAAATAATGGCTGATTATTTTGGTAAAGAACCTTTACCAAAATCTCTTCTTGGGATAATCTTGCTGTGGGATAATGCTTTTGTATAATGTAAAGATTTGTCACTTGTATTGGATTGATAAAATGCTGATTGGCTGGTAGCCAGGCAGGAAGTATAGGCAGGGTGACCAGACTAGGAGAATTCTGGGAAGAGGAAAGGCAGAGATACAGTCACAGCCAGAAGCAGAGGTAGAAAGTTGAGAATGCCTTATTGATAAAAAGGTTCCAAGTCACATGGCTAAACATGGACAAGAATTATGGGTTAATTTAAATTTCAAGAGCTAGTTAATAATGAGCCTGAGCTAATAAGCCAAACAGTTTATAATTATTTTAAGCCTCTGAACTTGCAACTGAACAGCTGCTTGACCAGGCAAGACAGAAGTCTCTGTCTACATGGTCTTATTTGGCCACCGTATTTAAAAACTCCTTGCTACTTTGTCGTTCTCTTCTTGTTCTACTGTATTTTCTCTAAAGAATTTTTTTGTTGTCTAACCTCTTCATGTTTTATTTATCTGTATAATTTTTTGATATAAAAATTGTACCATGGCAGGGATTTTAAAAATTATTATTCATTGCTGAATTCTCTGGACCTTAAATGCTGCCTGGAACAGAGGAAACCCTCCAAGGGTATTTATTAAATTGAAGAAGAAAATTTCTAAGCAGAAAATCTAGAAGATTCTGCTATTTGGCTGAACAAGAGTTTTGTTTCCTGTTGTTTTATTTTTAAAACAATATCCATACATGATGTCACTGGACTTTTATAGCACAAATAGACTGAAAATAAAATGTGAAAAAAATCTGAATGTTTTTACTAAAATGGCAATGCATTTGAGATGTTCAGAACTTTTAAAATAAAAGGGTAAAGTTTGTAAAAAGTGTGAAAGACAGCGGAATCAAACTGTTGAAGCACCAAGCATGTCTGAGCTAGATATTAATATGTTTGTCAAATCATCCCACAAAACCTCCTACATGGTTTTGGAGGGAATTAGATGAGGTTTTGACATGTAATGAAAGGTAGAAGTGGTGTAAGAAATCAAAATACTCCTGAAGAACAAGACCAGAGGACGCCTCTCAGGAGTCACCGTGAACAAGAGTCCCATTGGAAGTCATGGGGAGTGATTGTGACTAGGATGGTGGTGGTAGAGAGGTAGGGAGGAATCTGCAAACAAACTCACATCTGCGGCAAATGGATTCATGATTTTATCAGTGAGTCAAGGGTGTGATTAACTTCACTAATTAACTTAGCTCTTGATATTTGTGCTTCATGGATCTTGTTCAACCCTTGAAGGACTTGTGATAATTAAACTGTCCCTCTAACACCTTCCTCTCCCTCCCTCCCTTATCCATTCCTTCTTCCCTCCCTCTCCCTTCCCGCCCTGTACTTTCTTTGTCAGAGTTCCATGTAACTCAGGCTGACTTCTAACTCACCATATTGCTGAGGGTGGCTTTGAAATCCTGCCTTGTCTCTTCCTCCCAGTTGCCGAAGTCACAGGAACTCACCACCATACTCTTAGCTTCATGCTAGGTCGGCACCCGCTTCCCCTGTGTTGCATCCCATTGCCTCTGTATCCTAAACATCTCTCAGCTTTGCACTACACTTGAGTCTCCAATTGATGGAAACAGACTTTGTGTCTGAGATGAAGCACAGATTCTTATTCATGTAAGAATAAGAATTCCACAGGGAAGATTGGTGGCTTCAGTCTATAATCAATGACTAATCTGCCATCAGTCAGATTTTCACATATTTCTGGGTGTGTCCTGGGATCTCTGTTCTGGCTTGTGTAAATATGAAAATGATGCCCAGTCTCATCAGTCACAGAGATGCAGATTAAACCATTTTCAATTCGCCATGTTCGCCAAATCAAAGCTTCCAAAAGCGGTGGGTGTTCATGCAAACCCGGAAGCACTGTGGCTGGAATTATGCTCACAAAACCCTTTGAGAAAAATTTGACACACCCTCATTAATTTGAACAGTGTGACCTGAAAATTTATCCTCAGAAGAGTTCTTGCTCACACACACACTATGATGCATACTGCAGTCCACAGCAAACTCTGGAGTGAAACAGCTGGACAAACAGCTGCAGCCTCGCCCTGCAAGCTGGCCTAGCCTCAGCCAGGAGCGCTAATGTGGAGAAACCCGAGAATCAGGCCAGGAAGCAAAGAAACAGTTGCCAGATGAGCAATGAATGTTAAAGGAAATATACAAAATCGATAAATGTATAAAGAAAGACAAGGAGTGATTGAACAGTTGATACGTGCTCATTTTTGGGCTGGGTTGCTGTGAGAGACTGTTCAGGAGTGGATAACTTGTATGGATGCTGGACTAAAATCATTGGCTAAACTGTGTCTAGTTCTTTAGGGCTAGAAGCAGAGGATTTGCCTCTGGTCCCGGGCAGACTCATGACACTCTGATCTGCCCCCAGGATCAGAGAATTACATACTACCGTTATCTTTGGGACAAATTATATAGACGAGCCTGTCAACCACCAAGACCAGAGACCACTACCCAAGGGTCCTGATTCACATAAAGCCATGCTAAAGAGATGTGCTTTTTCTTCCTGGGGACCCCTCCTCAGGGTCCTCACTCACAAAGTCACCGCTGTGTATTCTGCTAACCCTGCTTGCTTTTCTGGGTTATTCAGAAAAACATGATTTTTTCTTCTTCTTTTTTTCTCTTTTCCCCAAACCTAAGCATGTTTTCCCTGACACTCTGGGATTTCTTATTCTTTCTCTGTAATTGCCCCTATCTGCTCTGCTGTGTGGCTGTATGGTTTTCTCTCTTCCTCTTTTTCTGCTTCTTACAGCTTGCCACTTTGTTGTTTTCCCTTACATTTAAAAACTGTGTCCTGGTCCGTTTTTAAAATTGTCCTTTTAAGTTTATTTTTAAAATATTTTTATTAACGAAAATAAGAATACAACGTGAGAACCCCAATCTTCCCAATAATATATGGCACCCAATGTGGGGATTCCCCAGTTACCTGTAAATACATAATAAAAATAACAATTATAAGAATTATTATTTTTGTGTTGTGTGTGTTTGTGTTTGTTTCTGCCCTCCTGCACAAATGTTTGTATGTGTGTGGGGCTGTGTGGGGGCCTGTTGACCTCAAAGTCAACATAGGGGCTTTTCTTCTTCAAATGCTACCTACCTTTCTTTTTAATAAATCATTAAATATCTATTTATTTTATATATGTGTGTATATGTATGCATATGTGTGTATGTGCGTGCGCATGTGCAGGCACACAGGGGCTTGAGCACATCTATGAAGGTCAGAGGACACTGAGGAAGCCAGGTTGCTCCTTCTACCACATGGTTCCCAATATCAAATCCTGGGTGTCACACCTGGCCACAGGCACCTTTAACCACTGAGCATTCTTGCCAGCTCAAGAGCAGGCAATTTTGCTTACCCTTTTACAGGTTCTTTCCTGAAACTAAATGTCAAAGAAGCATGAACATGGCAACATCCCGGAAGAAAAGCACACTGTGAAGAGTTCTTCGGCCCATGCTCAGGGGCCCCCTGATGAGCCTTCTGATTCTGGGTACCGTTAGCTCAGCATCCCTTCTTCTCTTAAGCCTTTTTTGTATGAATCTGGAACTTGCGGGTTGGCTAGACTCAGCAGAGAGCAAGTCCCAGAAGCACTAGGAATACAGACATACGTTGCCATGCCCTAGTCTTAGAGTGCTGGGGTCCCAACTCAGGTGTTTTTGCTTTCATTGCAACCACGGCACCAACTGACCCATCTCCCTAGGCTTGAAAGAATTATTTTTAAAGGGCATAATGGAAGAAAGATTAAAATAATTACAGTTCCCAAGAAAGAAAATCAAGGTTTATAACGGATACAGGAAGTGGAGGTTAGGGGCCAAGAAAGCTGATAGCTTGTAGTCAGGGCCAGGATACTGAGAGACCAAACAGTAAAAATTTCAGGTCAGCACAAGGAACAGTCCTAAACAAACATTCCTTGAGAGTACTAGCAGTTTTCTGGCAAATTCTATCTCCTAGCTCATGTGTGTCTGTGCAAATGTGTGCATGCCCGTGCACTCTGCTCAGGGAGGAGCCTTGTGCTCACGATTATTAAATGCTGCCCTTCATCCACACACAGTGTAAGTACAGGCTATAGACCCCAGACCTTCTAAATCATTTTATGGGTTATATTTTCTAGTGACTGCTTTATAAAAAGTCACCTTGGAATTTTTTGTAGCTTTTCTTCAAATTATACATTAAAATTAGCTGTTTACTTTAGTTTCTACAAACAATTTCTCAGACCATGCTGTGAAAAGTCTTGCTGGTTTTCTCCCTCCACCTCTCCTTCCCTCTCCTCCTTTTCCTTGTGGAGACAAGGTCTTTCCCTGTAACACAGCTCATTCCTTCTGCCTCTCTTTACCAAGTGTTTACATTATTTATTTCTCTTTTGGCAGAAGTACTTCCTCAATGTCCCTAAATTCAAGCACTAAATATCATTCCTAGCTTGGTTTATTCCTTACAGCACCTAAATTCAACTCTTATCCCAAACTTTGCAATAAACAAAGATTAAGCTACATCAGAAAAAAAATTATTAGATTGAAAGATCTTCTCAAGCAGAAACAGTTGTAAAATCTCAGTAGAACCTTTCTCTGCTAGGACAGCTGACGCTGAGGGACTGGATGCTGGCAGTCAGTGTTTCTCAGCAATGGGAGGATGTCTTTTATAATCCTGATGGAACCACACGTCTTTTATAATCCTGATGGAACCACACATCAGCTTCCATGCCTGTCTAGTGGAGCTAGCTCCCCTAAGGAGGATGTGGCTCCCTCTGCCTCTCTGGCCCTCCCTTATGCAGATCCCGTGCGTTCATCCCGGCTGTTTGCTCATCTTCCATTCACTTTAGGAACAGACCAACTCACAAGATTAAATTTATGGACCACACAGTTTCCAGAAATGCTGGAATGGCGTGGGACTGCATTCATAAGCAGTGGATTTCTCAGTTTCATCCAGACGCAGGGCACCCGGGCCCCTGCTCCCTGCCAGCCCTTCAGAGCTCTCTCCCTGGATACTTCTTAGTTGTTCTGTTTTCTGGGAACTCTTCTGGGAGACAATGGGGAAACAAAGAGCAATGGATCCAGTCCACTTTCTGGTGCTGAGAAAAAACGCCTCCCCTGGCGAGAGCTCAAGCCTGGGGGTGAGGTGGGGGAGGGGTGGGAGGAAGAAGAAAGAAACAAATTGTTCAACCAGCTACTGGGTTGGAGGAAATTACTTTAGACATTGGCAGAAACGGACAAATCTTTATCACACAGGCTCCACATGAGTGTTTCCTTTTGCTGCCGACTCTGGCCATTTTTTTAAAGGTGGATCTCCTGATTTGTTGTGTGCATCTCCAGGGTGTGTATTTAGCAAACTGGCCTCATCCCAGCAAAGTTAGCACTACCACCAGGAAAATCTATGAAGCGGGCTGGACAAACAAAGCGGTAGTCATCTCTCTAGACGGATGACTTCTCACTGAGTTCCTCCATTCAAGTTGAACACTTTGACAGCTGATGTTAGTCTTTGGGGTCATTTATACATAGCCTGCCTCCACACTTAGGATGACATCAGTAATCTATAGCAGTGTTTCTACTGCTGGTAGAAGTTGGCTCAAATCTACTTATGCCTATTGTTACATAGAAAGTTTGTGTCTGTGGAGTTAGGACTAAGTGGATAAAAGTGTGTGATACTCTTGCAGAGGCCTGAGTTCGATTCCAAGCACCCACATCAGGCAGGCCACAGCACCTGTAACTCCAGCTCCAAGTCATCCCTGGACTCTGACTTCTTCAGGCACAGCAAGTGTGTTCACAGACTCAACAGTCAGACACATACGAAATTAATATAAAACTAGAAAAGAGAAAGTGTGTCTGATATTGGCTTATTGGAGCTCATCATTATGAAGAATTGATAAAACTGGAAAATATAAATTAGATATTAAAAGAAATTCATTTTATTTGTAGATCTAATAACAAGTCTGGGGAGTCTAAAGAAAATCAAGTCACAAATGTAATAAATAAAATCATGAACCTACGTGGACATGGTGGCACACTCCTATAATCCCATTGTCTAGGAAGTCAGGATCAGGAACTCCCATAATCTCACTGCCTAGGAGGTCATGATCAGGAACTCCCATGATCCCACTGCCTAGGAGGTCAGGATCAGGAACTCCCATGATCCCACTGCCTAGGAGGTCAGGATCAGGAACTCCCATGATCCCACTGCCTAGGAGGTCAGGATCAGGAACTCCCATGATCCCACTGCGTAGGAGGTCAGGATCTGGACCTCCCATGATCCCATTGCCTAGGAGGTCAGGATCTGGAACTCCCATGACCTCACTGCCTAGGAGGTCAGGATCAGGAACTCCCATGATCCCACTGCCTAGGAGGTCAGGATCAGGAACTCCCATGATCCCACTGCCTAGGAGGTCAGGATCAGGAACTCCCATGATCCCACTGCCTAGGAGGTAAGGATCTGGACCTCCCATGATCCCATTGCCTAGGAGGTCAGGATCTGGAACTCCCATGACCTCACTGCCTAGGAGGTCAGGATCAGGAACTCCCATGATCCCACTGCCTAGGAGGTCAGGATCAGGAACTCCCATGATCCCACTGCCTAGGAGGTCAGGATCTGCACCTCCCATGACCTCACTGCCTAGGAGGTCAGGATCAGGAACTCGAGGCAACAACAACAAATCAGGAAATTAAACCCAATTCACAAGAACCAGGAACAAGTCTTGAAATCTCAAAGTTAACATTTTTCTTAGAGCTAATTTTTGATGCCATAAAAAGAATAAAGTAAAAATGATTTTTGGTGACTTGAATATTATTACACACAAGACCCAGTTATTCATGAATCCATTTTAAGTCAGCAAAGGCAGTGTGGCACTTCCTCTTGCTGGCCGATGGGCAACCTTAAGCAGATAGGACTATGTGAACAAGTTTGCAATCCCTCTTTCCCTTTCTTTTGAGAAGTTGAATTTGTGGACATATACGAAGATAAGGATACCAGCAGACATTTGTTCAAGCTCCTATGTTCTCTCAATGAAATGGAAAAAATCCAGAGAATGCTTGGGAAAAATTAAACAGCATGGCTAAGAAATAGCAAAGAAAGTGGCCGGAGGGGAGTGGCTATAGTTAGAAAGAGAAGGGACAGTGAAAAATTTATGGACCAATGGTCATTCTGAAGCTTATTTAAATACACAGGAAGGTTGAGTGATTTAAGAACGGCAGGGAGCAGTCCTTGGTTTTGGTTTCCTCCCAAGGTTTTCCCTTCTGCCCTGGTGAACTATCCCTTTGCATTTCACTATTTTCAAACAATGACAAGAAATGCTGGGGACTGTTGACTGTGCAGCTGCAGAGCTCCTTATTGTTCTTTGTCCACTTAGAGCGGCAGTGGACTGGAGGGACCAGCTGCCATGATGTGACGACTTCTGGCAAGCAGCTAGGAAGACCCGACTGGGGTTTGTGTGACACAGGGCATGTTTATCCTCACCAAGGGGAAGCAAGTCAAGGTTTTGCCACCTCACTGTTTGAAAAATGACTATGTCCCTCGTCCAAGGAGTGAGAGGAGCTGCTGCAGGATTGGCTGTGTGTGGAAAAGTTGTCGCTGTTTGTTCAGAAGAGCTCAGCGAGGGATGGGGTCGCTCTCAGAGAGAGTGAGAGAAACTGTCTTGTGGTGCTAATGAATGGGGAGGGGGATAGATGTAATTCCATCTTGCTGTATGTTAATGACTGAAATGCATTTAGTAAAGCATAGGAAGTGGGTGCCCGTTTCACTGGAGGAAGGACAACAAACATGGATTTTCTTGAACTAGTAGGGGGGAAAAAAGCACCAAAAACTCCCTCATAAACTTCTAGGTTGATTTATTGGCAGGATCATGGAAATGGAACAATCCAGAAACCACTCGTAACCTTTCCCCTTCCCAACATGGAACTCCCGACACAGCATCCAGACTCCACTATAGCGGTTCCCTTCCCAGTGTGGGACTCCAGACACAGCTGGCAGGACCAAAGCCCACCTGACTCAGCCTGGGACTGCTGAGGAGTTGATTCCAAAACGCCAGTGTTCTCAAAAGTGTCTCTCCCGTTAAATACTTCGTTGACATTGTTACCAAGCAAAAAGCAGATGGATGGATGTCTAGATGTGTACTTGTCCCTCACCAGTTACCCTGGGACACTTGCTAAGGAAAGCAACACAGTCAAGGCTAGCTGCAGGGGCTGACTAGGGTAGTCCCAATTCTTGCCTTTGAAAGAAAAATAGAGTCAGTGGGAGGAGAGAGGAACACTCTAAAAACAAAAACAAACAAACAAAAACTGGTTTGCGTGGATCCTATGCAGCATGAAGCATTTGTTTTCCTGAGGCCATTCATTACTCTTTCCCCAGTGCTGGGATAGCGACCAAAGCCTCATTCATTGTGAGGCGAGTTCTAACCACTGAGCTTCACTCCCAGTCCCCATTACTCTTCATGAGTGCTAACTTTCAGATTCTGTTTACTCCGGTTCTAGGAGAAGACAGGTCCCTCATGAACATGTGCTCCTGGAAATGAAATCGGAGGCTTATAGGGTGCAGTGAAGAAGTTCCACAGCATTATTTACCTCTAGGAAAAGCGGTCCCGAGCTCGAGGTTCCTTTCAGATCAGCACTGGCCAAGAACGAGCTGCTGAGCAAGGCATTATGTCCTGGGTCGTGGATAGGTCCCAGAAGTGACAGTTTCCCTCCTGTGTGTTATCAGGTATGGGCTCCACCCTGAATGGTTCAGTTTACAAGACTACAAAGGGGAAAATGGACAAAAGCTTTTACTCCTCTTCTCAGCTGGAGCCCACTAGGTACACACAGTGGAAATTCCCCTGGGGAGGGAAGGAATTTAGGAGAGTCAGCTGCATAAGTGATGTCCATGAAGGTGCTGAAACAGTTCTCTCTCTCTCTCTCTCTCTCTCTCTCTCTCTCTCTCTCTCTCTCTCTCTCTCTCTCTCTCTCTCTCTCTCTCTCTCTCTCTCTCTCTCTCTCGTGTGTGTGTGTGTGTGTGTGTGTGTGTGTGTGTGTGTGTGTGTGTACATCCATACCTGTGTGCCTCCATTCTGTAAGCAGAATCTTACAGCATTGTTGGTCAGCTCCTATCTTACTCTGCCTAAGCCCCAGAAAGTTAAGAGCCAGCGGAGAACTCTGAAAGAGCGGCCTGTGCACTGCGGGGTAGAGGCTGGAGGTCCAGTTTACAGTCAGCAGTTTCTAAGGTCTTGGGCACAGTGCTGCGTCAAGCAGATTTCGAGGCGATACCTAGATCCATATTGGCATGAAGTATCAATGTTAATTAGCTTAATTGATTGCACAGTCAGGAATCTCCTTTGTGATTTGCTGAGCTACTGTTGAGGAAATTCTTACCATTTTGAGGCATAAAGAGGAATGGAAGTTGACTAGAAGCCTTAAGGAAGCGTGGCTGCGGGGAGTCCTGTTGGTGCTACTCCATCTTCTAAGCCACTTTAATGTTCTCTCTTCTTACACCTAGCACTAATGTAAGACTGAGTTGTGGAGATTCCCAGCACACTAATTATCAGACTTATTTCTTTGGGTTGGTCTTGATTCTTTAAAGAATGGTAATATGTCTATAAGAATTCCTTACCTTATAATCCTCCCACCTCCTTCCCATACAGTAGGAATACATCCCCCAACTATTTGAAACTCTAAAATAAGAATCTCGTGATAGTTGTATCTTTCAAAAGCAGGTAAGTTGGAAAATAATCTGAACAAAGCTGTGAAAGTTCTATGCTTAGAAAAATCACTTAACATTAAACACCAAGAATTTATTATTGTTATTTAAAGGACAATAAAAAAGTTTAGGATCGAACAACTATTTAGATCATGCAAATTTCATTATGATAAATCATTACTAAAATTTTCATGCATGCAAAATCAGATGAGGAGATGTTGTACAACACACTGATGTTAGAAAGCAAACTCAGCATAATGTAAAGTTCAGGAAGAAAACAAATTTTATCCAGAAAACCAGCTTGCCCTAGTGGATTCTGATGAGTAACTTAATAAAGAATCCAAAGACGTTTAAAAAACTGTTCCTTTTGTTCAGCTCCCTTCGTTAAGGAAGAGTCAACAGATAAAGACTATATGTACTTGGGGTCCCTGATGTGATACGGTCCTTAGCACCGTGGAAGCACACGCTCAGTTGTCTATTGGTGTCCTGTCTTATGTCACCGAGCTTGCCTAAGATGATGCTTTGAATTATGTGCCAGGAAATTTATAGGGGTCCATTTTCTTGGGTCATTTACTGGATCTTTAGTTTGTTCCGTTAGTAATGCCACATTTCACTCACGGTCTTGAGGTGTCTGTACATGTGCTGATGCAGGTAACCAGTCTAGGCTTTCTTTATGGGCTGGCTTTAGCAGGGAAAACACTTTTTCTCTGCGTCTAATGAGAATCCAGCAGTTCAAATGCCAGTGCTGGTGGCAAACTTGCTTCCAGGCTTCTTCATCTGTTTAACCAGCTGTCTGGGCCAGTGTACAGACCTGTTCTAGGATCCAAATTGAAATCTGGGTCTGCCAGGGTGGTATGGTGATGCAGTGGGCCTGGAACAAGATGCCAGTTACGATCAGTATTGCTGCTGGTTTGTCTTAAATGACATCATATTTATAGGAGGAAGGGAAGAATGGTGTGAATCATGTGCTAAACAGGTAATAACACTCATTAAAGAGTGTCACAAAGCTGAGACAGCATCAGGTAAGGGCATACATGATAGACAAGCAGCAAGAGAGGTTCAAAGGTGCCTGAAGCCAAGCAAATAAAAACAGCCTAAAACCCCATGGCTTCAAAACAAGAAAACTTGTTGATTTTTATCGAATATCTTAAACTTTCCAGAGTGCTTTCAGTCAGGTCACGTTCGGTTCTCCTGAAAAACTTCTGTGCTGCCGAGGACAACTGGAGTATGTCCACTGCTGGACTCTCAGTTTCTTCACTGTGTCTGGCCTAGGACATACCAGTGGATGAACAGGAAAAAGTGATTTGGTCAAAATCATCAAGGTAGAGAAATTTGATTCCAATGTGGCCTTATTACTGCAAATCCTTTATTTCTTTTATAAGCCTATCTTCCATCAAACATGGGAGACCCACTTCTCTTTTTTCTTATCTCCAAGCCAAAAAAATAAATAAAATAATAGTACTAATAATTTTTCCATAATTCACTTATCTTTCATTAGTAGGAGGAATAGTTGACCGTTCATCTAAAAGTCAAAGTTTCAAGTGCTTCTGCATCAAGAAATAATAAAGGATAATATATGACTCTTCAAACCAAGTAGGTGTGGGCAATCTTTTTCTATAATGGGACAAATAGCACGTATTCTCAGCTTTTTACTCTACGTGATCTAATTTCCCAGTCCTGCCATTTAACACAAACCCAACTAGATTATGAGTTAACATGAATGGTTGTGTCTGTGCTGGTACAGTTACAGGAGATGTTGTGAACGAGGCTGGTACAGTTTCAGGAGATGGTGTGAACCAGGCTGGCATGGTTACAGGAGATGGTGTGAACAAAGCTGGTACAGTTGCAGGAGATGGTGTGAATGAGGCTGGTACAGTTGTAGGAGACGATGTGTACCAGGCTGGTACAGTTTCAGGAGATAATGTGAACAAGCTGATACAGTTACAGGAGATGGTGTGAACCAGGCTTATACAGTTGCAGGAGATGGTGTGAACGAGGCTGGTACAGTTGCAGGAGATGGTGTGAACCAGGCTGGTACAGTTGCGGGAGATGGTGTGAACAAGGATGGTACAGTTGCAGGAGATGGTGTGAACGAGGCTGATGCAGTTGTAGGAGATGATATGAATGAGCAAAAATGTCCATGGGTTACTCTATTTCTACATGAGGACTTAAAATCTATTTGGGATTATCAGTGTCCAATCAGTCTAGTAGAATTGCAGGAAATAAAAAAAAAAGACTAACAAAAAAGAAAGTTTCCTGCCTGAAAACACAAACTATATATTTATTTAGTTTAAAAATATATTTTTGCTTTGAAAATTGTTGGGTCTGTTCTGGTATATCCATCAGAGATATGAACAAATCTCAAAAGCTTCTCTATGCTCTGGGGGAAACTTAGACATCATATACCTAGTAACCATAGAGAAACAAGAGAGAAAATCTGTAGAAAACAATGTAGATGTGTTGGAGGAGGGCCTGCTGCTTGTTTGTCCTGGTTGTCCGGCTAATTTAACCCTGAAATAACCACACGGAAATTGTATTAATTAAATCACTGCTTGGCCCATTAGCTCTAGATTCTTATTGGCTACCTTTCACATCTTGATTAAACCCATTTCTATTAATCTGTATGTCACCATGAGGTCGTGGCCTACCAGCAAAATCTCAGCAAATCTATCTCCGGTGGCGGGTCCATGGCATCTCCCTGACTCTGCTTTCTTCCTCCCAGAATTCAGTTCTGTCTTCTGCACCTACCTAAATTCTGCCCTATCAGGCCAAGGCAGTTTCTTTATTCATTAGCCAATACAAGTAACACAAAGACAGAAGGATGTCCTACACCATTTCCCCTTTTCTGTTTAAACAAAAAGGAAGGCTTTAACTTTAATATAGTAAAATTACATACAACAAAACAGTTATCAACCAATAACTACAGTTACAATATTTATATATTTATATCTACTTTATCTCTTATCATATTTCATCAGCAGTAAAAGCACTATAATCTCTGCTGGGTCTATACCTGCTAATTGTCTCAATTTACCTTTTATAATTAATTCAGAGACTTTTTCCATATAAGTTTTTAATTTTTTACTTGGTTTATATGGTAAAAAGATTTATTGTAATATAATATTGTCCCTCTGCATCAAAATTCCTATAGGAGAATTCTGAAAGTCAATATGACTAAAATACAATTAAGATTTGGATTCACCCTATCCACATGTGCCTCCTGTAATTTCTCCTCAACAAACATCAATTCCTTTTCTGCTTAAGCTCTTAATTCTCTGGGACTATTCAAATCTTTATCACCATCTAAGGTTTTGTTTAAATGAATTATTAGATCAGGTGTTATCCCAACAGCTGGTCACAGACTGGAAATGTCTTCCAATAATCTTTGAAAGTCATTAAGAGCCTACAACCCATCTCTCCTAATTTGTGCCTTTTGTGTTCTAATTTTCTGTAAGCCTATTCTGTAACCTAGGTAATTAACAGAATCTCCTCTTTGAATATTTTCAGGAGCAATTTGTAATCCTCATTTAGGCAAGACTTTCTTTACTTCTTCAAACATTCTTTCTAAAGTATCTGCATTTGAATCAGATAACAAAATTTCATCCATGTAATGGTAAGTTATAGCTTAGGAAATTGCTTACGTATTATTTCAATGGCTGGCTGACAAAGTATTGGCACAGGGTAGGACTATTGAGCACTCCCTGTGAAAGGCTGGTCCATTGATATCTTTTAGTAGGCTGAGAATTATTATTAGTAGGCACTGTGAAGGCAAACTTTTCTCTATCCTTTTTTTGTAAAGGTATAGTGAAGAAACAATCCTTTAAATTAACTCCTTTGGTAACAGAGAAGGCAGAGGAATTCCAGATTGTAGAAGGCCCATAGGTTGAATAACCTTGTTGATAGCTCTTAGATCTGTCACCATTCTCCATTTTCCAGATTTCTTTTTAACAACAAATACAGGAAAATTCCAAGGGTTGGTAGATCCTTCTATATGTCGAGCATTCTAGTGGCTCTGCCTACCAGTTTCTTCATTACCTTAACACTTGGTTCCTAAACCAATGCCACACATTTCAGTTTGGGGCAGAACTTTATATATATAACAACTTTTAAAATTATTTCTATATTTTATTTATATGTATCAGTTTGTCTTAGAATTTTCTTTGCTTCTAAAACACCATGACCAAAAGCAACTTGGGGACAAATGGGTTCCTATTTCAAGTAACTGCCTATGACTAAAGAAAGGCAGGGCAGGAATTCAGCTCAGAAACCTGGAGGAACCTGAGGTAGAGACCATGAGGCATGCAGCTTACTGACTTGCTTAGCCATCTTTCTTACACCAATCAGGACCACTTGCTAAGGGTTGCACTGCCCCCAGTGAGTTGAAACCACCTACATTAATCATCAACCAAGAAAATGCACTGCAGACTTGTGAACAGGCAAATCTTATTGTGACATTTTCTCAATTGAGAGTCACTCTTTCCCAAATGACTTTAGCTTATGTCAAGTTGACATCAAACTAACCAACACAGCGTGCTTTGCTGTGTGTATATCTGTGCATCATGTGCATGCTTGGTGGCTGTGAAGGTCAGAAGAGGGATCAGATCACTCAGGCCTGAAGTTATAGAGGACTGTGAGCTTTCACGAGGTGCTGGAAATTGAAACCAGGTCCTCCAGAAGAATAGTCACTGCTCTTAACCCCTGAGCCATCTCTCCAGCTCTTATATATAGTAAATTTTGTAGCCATCAATGTAGTGCAGATTATGCTGGGAAATTAAAAACCCTTTATAAGATTAGTGATTTAAATATTGAAAGAAATTTCACCTTGAGGACACATGTCATATGTTTTGGTTTCATGTTTATCCATTTCAATTCCTCAGGAACTTAAGTTAATCAAAATGCAGCTACCAAGTCAAATATTGTAGGTTGCTAATGCTAAAAGCAAAGAGAACTGTGAAGGCTTACATACTGACAAGTAAATGCAAAATCTAAGAGACTCATCCATTCTTTCTACTCATCTCAAGACTCACTGACCAGAGCCATATGTCTGCCACTAAAGGAACTGTGTCCAGAAAAGAATAACTTGGAAAAATTGATTAAAAGCCATTGTAACTATCACAAGCTACATAGACCTCATCTACCTTCTAGCCATAAAGTCACACAATGTAATTATTATGGCTCAAAGACATTTTGTTGTGACATAAAATAGGCCGCAAAAAGTAATCATGACACAAGCATGGAACACTACCATGAAGAGAAATAAACCTATGCAAATTTTAGTCCTCATGAAGGCCTATCAATAGCAACTCTGGGGGACAGTATGCTAACTCTGTGTTCAGCTCACATCACATAAGCTGTGCCTTTTGTTCCCTGATTTCTGTCCCTGGAACAAATATGGTGAGTTCTAGCAAATCCCCAAAACAAGACACAGCATTCTCAGCTGGTTTCTGTATAGTGTGTTGGCCAGCAGTGACAGAAGAGAATTTCTGAGCAGCCAAATTCCTACATACCTCTGATTCCCACTGTTCTGAATGGCTTGCTGTTTGGTGAAGCAGCAAGGCAGGCTTGTTTGGTGACGGTGTAGAGCATTTTAGGTGCATTGATAGAGCATTCAAGAAGCCACTAAGGTTTGATTATATAAAGCTTGCTGACCTAAAGTATTGACACAAACTATGGCTGGTATGGCCAGAAGTATTCTGCAGTCCATCAGTTCTTGACACTTGCCTTCCAGGAGCTGAGAGGAAAGAGTTCTCACATAATGGTTAATGTGCAAATTACAGTTCTGATTTACAAACTTTAGGTATAGTGATAAAGACCAGAAATAAAAGCAAACCAGCAAACAAAACACTGGACTTCCTGCTCTACCACGTGGCACATCAGCCACAGACATAGTGACTAAGGCAGTAACTTTTAACAAGGCAAGGCATAGGCTCAAACTCTGAGAGAGGAATAACCGAGTTTTGAAAGAAGAGAGCGTGGAGTCTCTGTGGTTGTCAGCTGAAATTCTATCTTTGGGGTCTGATTATGAAATCTAGCTTGTTCCTGCTTCTATATCTTGCTGAAGTTCGGTCTTCTAGACTGGGAGATTCAGCATCCTTGGCAGCCTGCCAGTGCACCTTCTTAGCTGGCCTCAGCTTTGGTAAACACGTGCTATCCTGCAAGGTCAGGAATCACTAGAGTCCGAGAAATACAATATCTAACACAGTTTTACTTCTATGGTCAAAAAAAAAAAAAATAAAAAAGTAAAAGGGCCTCGAAGTGCCTAATTAATTGGAAGATCTCTTGAAACAGAGAGGCTGTAAGCAATTCCCCCTGCTCTCGCAGTCTTTCTGCAAAGTTTGAGTTCAAAAGGTCACAGTTCCTTTTATGTCATGTTCATAAAGACGCATGTTCAGAATTTTGTGCCCCATGTGTACTGGGACACATGGAGATCTCATGTCAAACACTTAACTCAGCCTATTCTTTTTGAATAGTTTTTATTTTTGTGTTCGAGTATCTTGCTTGCATGTATACTGTACCTGGGGCCCATGAAGTTCAGAAAAGAGCATCAGATTTTCCAGAACCAGGGCTACGGCCATTTGTAAAGCTCACAGTGTGGCTCATAATTGCTGTGCCGTCTCTCCAGCCTCCCAATTTTTCCCTAATTGAAGTGTTGGCTGTAACATTAACACAAATCTTCAGATAAAATGGAGTCTAACTCAGAATGGAAGCCTTACACTGTCACTGCTCTCGGACTGTACTGGAACTGCCTCTCAGTCAACCAGGACTGTTAGGCAACATCCTGGGTAGAGACAAAGGCTATGGAAAAGATCAATTTAAACTGTAAGCAAATTACTTTATTTAGAATTTTATGAAGTATTAATCACAATCATTTTATATTATTATTATTATTATTATTATTATTATTATTATTATTATTAGGGGCACAGAGTGAATGTTAATGGACAACTTGGTGGAGCCAGTCCTTCCTTCCATCTTTAGGTTGGTTGCAGAGATCATCAGCCTTTTGGAGACAAGCACATTTTCCCTGCCTTAGAGGATGCAGAGTTCTGCATGGGTGTCTTATGTGGCATGCAGACTTGGCAGCTGCTATAACAGTGGCAGAAACACAATTGCTTTATGTCACTTTCCTATCCAAGTCTAGGCATAAGATGGCTTCCCCTGGTGTAATGCAGCAGGTTGGGAACTTTCCCCTGCTGCACCTCTTTTCCAAAGCTATTGCCTCATCTCTGTGACAACACACACTCACCCGCCAAGTGCACAGTCCAGACAGCAGAAATTAATAGAACCAAGTATGTGTAGTCATGAAATGCAAAAAGTTCAAAGTAACAAAAAATGGATGTTAAACTTATTCAGGAAATTCTGAATAAGGATTTATAAGAGACATTCCACTTTAATTTTGTGGTCACACTGTTTCTCTTCCAGTCACCTGAGGATGTATTTACTTTAAAAGGAGAAGGATTAAGCATCTGGAGTCTTGCTAGGGAGAACGCAGGCCTGTTTTCTACACATGCTAAGATCTCACTGGGGAGTCTCACTCTGTGCTCTCACTAAATCTCTTTGCTTGTGGAACAGATTTAGTTTAATTGAACCTTCATTTCCTATTTTGTGTTCTGGTCTTTTCTTCAAATAATGGGGAACACATATTTTAAAATTATACCAAGATCGCCAGCCTTGTGTCCTCCCCGCCCCCCGTGAAGTTCCATACACAGGGGACATGTGTTTTCAATACACCAAGGACAGTAACAATGGCTCAGGCAAAGAATTTCTCAGAAGACCTTGCCTGTATTCTCTTCAGGAGGAAATCTCAAGCAACAAAGCTAACATTTCCTGAAGGGGAGACTCATACATTGCATAAACTTGGAGAGAATCGCACAAGTCAGAAATTTGCACACAGCAATGCAACTTTTGCCTAGAATGAAACAGAGTGTGGGAACATGGTAGTTGGACCATATCTGACTGGCTGACGTGACACATATAGGCTAACTGAGAAAAAGGTTCTGGACATTTCCATGGGACCTGTGGAGCCTGAGATGGTTCTATGGAACAAGCAGAGGGTTGGTACCGAGATGGCTTGCTTTCCTTGCCTCACCGCTCATGAGCATATTTAGCCCCGAGTCAGGAAGAGGCTGAAAATCTTTAAGACTATCTCCTAGATCTCTCTGTGTGCCTTTGGAGTGCTACAAAGTGATTACAAAACTCTTCCCCCACCGACCTTATGGAGGCCTCATTCTCCTTCCACTCTTCTCAGACAGTCAGCCATTAACGGCATAGGAACAGAAGGAGCACTACCTTGGAGTCACAAAACTAGTTGTAAATGTGATGTGAAACATTGTCTTAGCTTCAATCAATCATATCTAATTTGTGAAATAAAAATTGTGGACCACACTCATAATCACAGCACCTTGGAGACAGAGGCAGGAGGATGATTCAACTTATCAGCAATTCACCTATGTGAGACACGGTCTCGACCTCAAGAGGAAGGGAATGGTAGGATGTCTCAGTCTGCTTAGTGCTTCCCTGGACAGTGCGAGGACCTCAACTGCACCCTTAAGATGTCTCTGGTGGCATGCATGCGCTTCAGTCTCACCGCTGGGGACATGGAGGCAGGAGACTGTCCAGGTCTCACTCGACACCTGGCCTACTGGATGAACTCTAACCCAGTGGAAGACCCTGCCTCAAAACCAAGATAGATGTCATCTGAGGAACCACAGCCAAGGTTGTTAACCATCTCCCCCCCCCCACACACACACACTGTAAACTCTCACACACACGCACACACTCACACAAGTAAAACAAAACACCTAAAATTAAAACATCTACCCCTTAAGCATGGTGTATCAATGGATATGATTATGATAGCATATTGTAAGGTATAACGGATTAAACAGGTGTGTGTTCTTATCCTTTCCTCTTGGTGTGGGCGAACGTACTGATTCTAGACTGCTGACTTCTTAGATAACTGGAGCAATGCAGACAGGAATAGTAAAGGGCTCAATGCCTTCAATCTCTCTAACGTTGACAGGGTAAGACGCACCTTCAGAATGTATCCTAGACACTGCCCTGGCTTGCTGGCCTTTATTGTTTGAGTACAGAATGGATTTCAGTGGGGCCTGTGGGCCTGAGTTCCTAAAACTCCCAGGGGATGTCTGATAAGGAGTACCATCTTGAGTGGGGAAGGATAGGGTCAGGGGAGGAGGTAGCCCAGGTGAAGAGAGTGACTGGACCAAGGCTTCCTGCTTGCTGACCTCCATGCTGCCATCATGACTGGTGCGCTGACGGCAGTGTGACCATAATCTGTTATGAAATCCTCCTGCTGATAGCCGCATCCCGGCAGGGTTTGCCTTTAATTGGGCATTTTTTTTTCTTATGGAATATATCTAGTAGAACAGAAATAGAAGAAACTGCAGCATAACTCAGAGACTGCTATGCTGCCCACGATCTTCGACCTACCTGGTAGGGAAGGTCAGCTTGTAAAAGAAGCATGCATTCTGCCAACTGGGATGCGGCCCAGTGATGATAAGAATCACTATTTTCTGTGACCTTAGCTCTATTTAGAGTGTACTCCCGGGAGTGTCTAGTTCAACATACCTTGATTGCACATTGTGAACTAACATCCTTGCCATTCACATTTAGAACCAAATGACTTCCTTTTGGCATTGGCACATCCATTTGGTGGCTTGCCATAATATTATGTATTGTTCAGAATAATTTTCCATGTGACTCAGACTGGCTTCCTTGATTTACAGCTATTTGTAAAAGCTGGCTTTCAGAAGGGGTAGAGAAGTCAGGAAGAAAATAGCTTCATAACAAACTACTGTGAAGGAGCTGACAGAGCTCAGCTGCTGACACACAGGTCTCAGCCAGATTCTGGTGATGACAACTAGCCATTTTAAACATTCTGCTGGCTTGTCGGAGGGATCCAGGAATGTGCTACTGAGACGGGGACCACAGCTACTTCGTTGAAATGACTGTCTCCAATCCCTGCTGCTCACCAGATTGTCACACTTGGTTTACCAGAATCTTGACTTCAGTGGTGTACAGTGGTATTTCTAATCATAATGGAAGCCCTTAGCACAAATTTTTAAGTATAAAATTGGAGAGAAATTTGCTTTGCTATGTGGATTTCAGCTACATAATGAAACTCTGGCCTAGCTCTGGCTTTTGCTTATCAAAGAGGTTTAAACACTGGGGAGACTATCAGAGAACAACCCTTGAAAGTTTAGTTCTACCGGTAACGTCCTCTATGTTTGAAGAGGGGAGTTCTTGGGACCCTAGCCGAGTGTGCCCACGGCAGCTTTTTGGCAGATGGACATCTGTATCCAGGCTGACGACTTCGGTCCCTTTCAGGTCAAAGGTTTACTCTGTTGCCCTGGAGCAGACACAGTAGCTTCCACGAATTTGGCTTTTGCTTTTTATTTTTTGTTTTCTTTTGTTTTTATTTTTTGTATTTTTGCTTTTGGATGTTGCCTTCCACCAACAGGGCTTTTAAGAGTTATAGAAACTTCCTAGTCTTAGGTCTGTAATTACTCAGAAATCTGCGCGGCTCTTCATAAGTCCGTTTTCCCCGCTTTAGCCACATCTGCTCTTAACTTCACAGAGCTCGAACAACTGACGATCTCGTGGCACATCTGCCGGCAATATGGCTCTACATGGGAAGAGCCAGTTCTAAAGCGGTTGTGGAAGGAGAAACCTTCTTTCAATCAGCTGTATAAACGTTTCTGGATAAATCACTGAACTTCTCTTTGTCTGCGTATGAAGTGCCACTTGCAAGAGGAAATGGTTTTTTACATGGTTCTCCCAGAATCCCTCAGTCCTTACCTGTGTCATGGTGTGGCTGGCATAGCCAACCCTCTGTTCCAAACTCTCCAACGCAGGGTTTGGACTGCCCTTACCCCAGAGGTTCTTCCCTGTAGAATGCAGACATTCTGGTTAACTGCCACTTCTTTACTTTTGTCCTCTTGGCTGCTGCACCAGGTTCCCTCTCTCCCCTCCCCTCCCCTCCCGACCTCCTTCCATGACTCAGCCTTGTGTCCACTCAGACATTGTGTTTCTATCTACTTTATGCTTGCAGTTTCAAGATACGAACCCTCAGCTTCCTTTTCCTGCTGCCATGCCTTTCCCAAACACCATGAACTCTAACCCTCTGGAATCATAAAACCAACTATCTTTTATAACTTGCCTTAGCCACAATGCTTTATAACAGTAATACGTAAGTAACTAACGCAACCAGCTGAAACAATTTGGTAAAACGTTGAATTACTGCTCTCAAGATCTTATCCTATAAATACAGCCACAGTGTTACCAGAGAATGGGCTCAATGAGACTTGGATGTAGTTTTTAAATACTCTTGGAGAGAGGCTACATGTGTATCTCAGTTCATAGAGTGCTTATTTAGCAAACACAGAGCCCTTGGTTCAATCCCAGCACCACATAAAACCGGGGCTGGAGGCACAAGCCTATAATCCCGGCACCCAGGAACTGGAGGCAAGAAGATCACAAGTTTAAAGTTATTTTCATGACATAGGTTGACTTCTCAGGTCACATAGATCAGGACAATCCTTGATTTTTTTGTAAGATGTATGTTCTTACTGCAAATAAAATTTATAAAATTATTTGTAAAAGTCCCAAGAAGCTGCAAGTTTGCAGATAGGAAATGATCAAGGCCCACCTCACACTAAGGCTCCAAGTGTGGTTTGTTAGTATTGTTTGCCTTTTACTGAAAATAGATCTGATTTTTACTCACATAATAAATATATCTTGGTTCTGATTTTCCTCTCTCTACTACTTCCAGGCATTCTCCACCTCCCCTCCCATTCAGATCCAGTTAATTTCTGTCTCTCATTAGAAAATGAGCAGGCAGGCTGGGAGGTGGAAGCACATACCTTTAATCTCAGTACTAGGGAAGCTGATGTAGGTGGATTGCTGTGAGTTTGAAGCCAGCCTGGTCTTCAAGACCTAGCTCCAGAAAAGCTAAGGCTGTTACGCAGAGAAACCTTGTCTTGAAAACCAAAAAAGAAAAAGAAAATGAGCAGATTTTTACAGGAATATAATATTAATATAATATAATACAATATAATACAATATTGGGTGATATTTTGGGTGTGTTCTGATGAGTAAAACTTACCTGAAGCCACTAGCTTAACCATAGAGGTTTAGAGGAAGAGAACTGTAGGCAGATAGTAGACAGGAAACAGAAAGGCTAGGCTGACAGAGGTTCTTGGCTGTTTTAGAGGAAGAAACAAAAGAGGTAGGGGCAGCTGGTGGTGGCTCCCCTGCTTCTCTGACCTTTCAGGCTCTTACCCCGATATCTGACTCCCAATTTTTATTAATAAAGAATAACTAGTGAAGGCTTCAAATGTTACCCACCACCCAATGTATCTGCATAAGATCTAAAAGAACTTCCTAGTCTCACAGTCTCACCCTGCAGACACATGTCTCCCAAAAGCTGCCTGCAAGAGGGAGCCAGCCTCCAGCCCCATGAGCTAAGCTGCATGGCGGGTTCCCAGTACAGAGAGTCTTCTCCCAGCTGCTACCTGTGGGCTTAAAATGCCAGCACAAGCCCTATCAGCACGCCTCATTGTGCGTTTAGGGTTTTTGTTCATGCAAGCAGAAAATGTTACAGATACCCAGTAAAGACAGATTCAGACAAAACAACAACAACAAAAAACAAAACAAAACAAAAAACAGTCTAAGTAGGTTACATTGTTTTTAAAAAACAATGTAGTGTAGGTTTGGGAGAGAAAAGAAAAAAGATAGAAAAAGTCCTTAAAAAGAAATAGAGCAATAAAAAAATATAACAAGCCATGTAAAGATGGGAAATACACAGAGAGTCTGAATCCTATTTATTATTTGTTGTCTTTGAATTTTTTGACTGCTAAGGGACACTGGTTTATAAAAACAGCTAGTTTCAATAAATCTATATCTTTTAAAAATATCTTCACTTCAATATTCAAGTCAAAGGTATGTTGTTTTGGGGGATAGGTTATGCTTTTATTTCCACAGGAAATCAGAGGCTCTAGATTTATTCCAGATTAAAAAAAAATCAGGTTAGATCAGGAAGACCCCCTGAAAAATATGACTACAAACTTAATGAAATAAACATAAAAGAACTACAAGACACATGGTGTATATTTTGCCTCTTCAAACATAAAAAAAAATCATCTTTGGTTGACTTATGTACAATGCACAGTCTATACTTGTATTAATGCAGCTTTGTAGGTTACCTTTAAAAGTTTGTGTATTTTCAGAGCAAGGAAACCAGATACCTTTGAATACATATGTTCCAAATGATCCAGCATCCAAGAGTTTCAAGGCTGCTGGCTCAGATGATCCAGGCTCACAAACTACTCTAATCAAGACTTAACCATAATCCTACTCAGGGCTTTCCAAAGATGGTAGTGCATCAGACAACAGGAAGCTGTCTAGAGAGTACAATCACATTCACAAAAACTTGGTTATGAATATTTATTATCTCTTAGGGGCAGGTTGGCTACAAGTTGTTATTGGTGATAGTCAGAAAAAATTGAACAAAGATTAGAATCAGGGATACTTTTCTGAAAAGAAAAAGGGGGTATAGAAATGGTAGAATAAGGCCGGGCGGTGGTGGCGCACGCCTTTAATCCCAGCACTCGGGAGGCAGAGGCAGGCGGATCTCTGTGAGTTCGAGACCAGCCTGGTCTACAAGAGCTAGTTCCAGGACAGGCTCTAAAGCTGCAGAGAAACCCTGTCTCGAAAACCCAAAAAAAAAAAAAAAAAGAAATGGTAGAATAAGCCAGGCAATGGTGGTGCACACCTTTAGTCCCAGCCCTTAGGAGGCAGAAGAAGGCAAATTTCTATGAGTTTGAGGTCAGCCTGGTCTACAGAGCTAGTTCCAAAACTGAGAAACCTTGTCTTAAACACACACACACACACACACACACACACACACACACACACACAGAAATGATAGGATAATTATTGAATCTACTTTTAAACCAAAGAAAAGAAAGAAAAGACTACTAGTCTTAAATATTTCACATTCTTATAAGTTTTGGTATATTGATACAAATTTAAAGTTAATTTTGTTATACTGTATGTATATTTCTATGCTTGTTTGGGGTATTGTGCTTATGCATCTCATTTTAAAGTAATATGTAGCTAAAAAACACAGGTTAATAATCATCTAAAATAGGCAAACTTATAATCATGTTAGGTATGTTTTCAAGGTCATAAACAGTTACATTTATATATAGTCTTCAAACACTTCAAAGACCTACAGAATATGACATTTAATATGTTTAATAGCCTAAGGCTTTTCATGACAGTGAGACCCTGGCAGCACCAATCTACTTCAGAGATGATGATGGACATTGAAGAAACTCCATATGGAGTTTACTTTCTTTGTGGCAAAAGTTAGCCATTGAGCAAGACTCTGCCCTTGTCTCAGCTGCTGACAGCGTATTGTCCAAATTGGACAAGAAGGATTCAAAAGAAAGTGACTGCTGAACTTTGCCATGACAAGGTGGGAGATTCCTTCTGAAATTCCATTTCACAGAAAAGTCTGCCAGATATTCTAGGCCTGAAGACTGAAGACTCATGCCCCAGCTTCACAGGGAAACCTCGCATGACTGTTTAGCCAGCTATCTCTGTCATTTCTTAGTTTTGGAAGTTGTTACTCTGCACTTCCTCTTTACTCCGGTAGCATTATAGCCTGCTCGCCTCTCTGATGGAGCTAAAGACTAGAGAGTTAGAGTTTTCCTTGTTACCTTTTTCAGAAAAGAAACTCACAAAAAAGGTGTGAGGGTATAAGGTTTTGAAAGACATAAAAATTGGTTTGGGGTTGGTAATACAAGTTAGGATAGAGAGGGAATTATATACAACATTTTACACTCACCAAGATAGGATAAATAATGGAGTATTTTCTCTAAATTTGTCAAATTAAATGGACTGGACATTGTTGATGTAATTCTTGCCTGTATATATTTGTATATAGTTATTGTACTTATGGTATTTAGTTTTACTATGTTAGTTAAAACCTTTGTTTCTTATTTAGACAAAAATGGGAAAATGTGTGTTATTTTTATTGTGTTCTCACAAATAACACTTGCTTGGAGTCATAGGGCAGAGCCAGCCACTAGCTGAGCAAAATTAAACATAAAGGTTTGGAGGACTGTGGCAGACAGGAGAAATAGAGTAGTGAGGTGGGGCTGAGAGACAGTCTCAGCCCTTTTGGAGGAAGGAACAGAAGAGATAGGGAGCAACTGGTAGCAGCTCCCCTGCTTCTCTGAATTTTCAGGCTCTTACCCTGATATCTGACTCCTGATTTTTTTATTGGTAAGGAATAGTATAATACTATACTATACTGTATTAATATAATAAAATAAGAAAAAAACAAAAATTAACACATCAGAATTGAACAAAATGAATTAACAGAAGGAAAAGAACCCAAGAGAACATACTGGAAGCAGAGACCCAGACATTTGCCTGTTCAGATACTTCATAAAAACTAAACTAGAAGTCATATATATATATATATATATATATATATATATATATATATATATGCATGCAAAGGACCAATAGAGTAAAAGAGAGAACATATATATTTATATATGTATATGCGTGTGTATAAAACGTGTGTATGTATATATATGTATATATATATATAAAATAAGATCAAAGAAAAAAGGAAAAACCCTAACATGACTGTGGTGAGTTCAGAAGTTTTATGCAGTAAATATACAGCTGACAGATCTATTAGACTAATCCACCACAAAATGTATATATACACACCCACTTGGACTAACCTGTTTTGCAGAACTACGAGCACACCTGTCCTTTGGATAAGCCACTGTCAATTCTGTAAAAGTCTTGCGAAATTATGGCATTTCTCCCTTTTATAGTCTCCCAGCAGTGTATAAACCTTACTTTTCCTGTAGTGCAACTGGATGAAGCTGTGGTGTGGAAAGAATCCACTCAGTCAAGCCTTTATTCTCATAGCCAAAATCTACATAAAAATAGCCCCCCACAAACTTTCTTTATTAACAATAGTCACTGATAAGAGAGGAGCCTCATACAGGAGGTAACACTCTAACAGCAGACCCAGGAAGGAGTAATCTCCTGGTCAACTACTCTGACTTAACAGGCTACTGACAGTCTATACACTTTACCTTGGTTTTAACTAACACAAGATCATAGCCCTGGCAACTAACTGTTTATACAGCACAAAGACCTGAGTTGCTAAAACTAGCTTCAGAGAAAAAAATTCTCACCTGGGCACCCTGCTGGAGTCAAAAGCAGGGTCCCCATAAGAGATTCCTTTTAGCTCAACCAGCTAGATACTAATGGAAATCAAGCCCACAGATTAGTATAGCCGCAGAGGAATTTCACAGCTCCGCCTCCTTTGAGATGTAAGGCCAGATCCATGGTTTCCTGTGACTCTGTGGAAATGCATGCTTGATATTATTGTTACCACCTGTGGGACTGCTAACTTGTCTATATAAACTAAAAGATTTGTGGAGATGACCCCTTATGCCTTATGGCTTATGATCACCTTCCTCCAAGAAATAAAGAGACATGCAGGAAATACGTGCCTGAGTCAGGTGTTCTACCCCTCAGAGCCGGTTCCCAAGCCAGTTTTCACGTACTGTTCTGAACCCCAGGGGAGTGCAGAGACTGGTACTCAGTAGCTCCCAAAACTTAACATTGTGAGACAAGGACCCTCTAAAGATGCTGTCAAGTTCACTTTCTGTTGAACTTCTACTGCTGGTCGTGCAGCCTACCCTTAAGAATAGTTTGTTTCACCCAGGCGGTGGTGGTGCATGCCTTGAATCCCAGCACTAGGGAGGCAAAGGCAGGTGGGTTTGAGTTCAAGGTCAGCCTGGTCTACAGGCTACATGGAGAAAGCCTTTCTTGAAAAAGAAAAAAAAAGCAAAAGAATAGGTTGTTTTCCAAGTGAGACTCCCTTGGGAGAAACTATATTTTCATTTACAAGTGGTTATCAATTGGAGATTGCTTCTGGGTTAGAAATGGGGATATGCGTCTGCTTCTTCTTTCAGTTCTAGGGCCCCATCTGGTGTAGACACGTGCCAGCCCTGTGCATGCTTCCTCAGTCTCTCTGAATTCATATGTGCATTGTGTTAAAAGAGAGGGCCGCTTGCTTGTCCCTGCCACCCGGCTTGTCTAGCCCTGAAATAACCACACAGAAACTGTACTAATTAAATTGCTGCTTGGCCCATTAGCTCTAGCCTCTTATTGGCTAACTCTCACATCTTGATTTAACCCATTTCTGTTAATCTGTATATTGCCACAAGGCAGTGGCTTACTGGGAAAGATTTAGCATGTCTGACTCTGGCGGCTCCACGGCAAATCTCTCTCACTCTGCTTTCTTCCTCCCAGAATTCTGTCTTCTCTGCCTACCTAAGTTCTGCCCTATTAGGCCAAGGCAGTTTCTTTATTCATTAACCAATGAGAGCAACACAAAGAGAGAAGGACCTCCTACACCAGCATTGCTCATGTTGGCTTAGAGGACCTTGTTCTCCAGGTATTCTCCATCATCTCGTGTTTACACTCTCTCTATCTCCTCTTCCCCAGCATCTCCTGAGCTCTGAGGGAAGGAACTTGATGGGAACATCCAGTTCAGGGTTGTGGAGTGTTCCAAGGTGCTCACGGTCTGTTTAATGTCTGACCATGAGTCTCTGTATTTATTCCTATCTGTTGCAGGAGGAAGCTTCTCCAAAGATGACTGAGCACTCATCCAAGAGTATAGCAGAATGTCATTATGAGTCATTTTATTGTTCCTTTGTTGTTTTGATTTATTTGTTTAGTTGAGCAGTAATATCTGGTTTCTTCCTAGGTCCCCGGGCTATCTAGGCTCTGGTTCTTGATCATTCAAGCTGTATCAGGTACTTGGTTTCCATATCATGGAGCAAAACTTCAGTCAAATCAAATATTGGTTGGTTGCTTCCAAAAGCATGATGCCCCCATTGCCCTCACATATCTTACAGGTAGTGTTAGCATGGTCAAAAGTAGTGGAAGGTTTGTGAAGTTCAGACTTAATAGCTAGGAGGAGCTGAGTGGGGGAACACGAACAACAGAGGGAAGGTTTAGAGAAAAGATAGGAGAAAGTTTGGATATAGGTACTTCCTTCTGTCTACCTGATCACTGGCAGAAGCAGCAAAGATCCCATATAATATCTAGATATAGGGTGCCAGTTGGAAACCACTTGGATTTATTACCTAAATGGTATCAGGGCCAGGTTTGGCTGCAAAGATAGGTAAGTTCAGAAGCCCTTAAGTCGGGTACTAGCGGTTTGAGGTTTTCCAAAAAACATCCCAACAGGGAGCTTGGAGGTATGGCTCAGGATACAGTTCCCTTGAGTGAGGTAGAAAAAGAAGATCCAAGGCTTGAATATCCTGGGACTAGGCTTGTGAACGAGACCAAAGGGCAAGAAACGATGCTTGAGATATTAATCCTCACTCATGGGAAACGGCCAGAGGTGAGTTTGATGAAGAGATCAGCTTCAGCCTTGAAGATCATGGCTGGGGATTCCTCAGCTTTCAAGAACACCAGAAAGATGCCAGACACTTATTTATAGGTCACTACCACAGATCAAGAGAAGTGTTTAAGCTGGCTACCAATTGCAGCCGGTGTTGGGTGAAGAGCCTAGTGATTGGTTACTTGGAAAGTGAGCCTGTTGCAAGTAGATTGGGTACAAGATCCCAGCATTCCTCCAGCTGCCAGTAGACAGAAAGAATAAAGAGAGCCTGTCAAGTCTTATGACACCAATGTAATAGTTTAGTAGCACAGGTGGGTTGGAGCCAAGGGACATGACAAAATCATACCATGCAACTGTTATGCCCAAATCTGTGAAGTCCCCACAAAAGCCAACAAGAAAACTGAGTCCCACATCTAAAAGCAAAGAGCCTTTATTTTAATCAAGTTTACAAACTCGGTCTCTCTGCATGTCCAATGTATTGGAATAACCGGAGAGCCCCGAGCTCAATTAGAATTGGGTTTTATAGTAGTGAAGGTGGGGGTAAGGGGTTCTTGAGGTTTTAAGACCCTTGATTGACTGACATTTGTCTAAGGTGTCCTGGTGAAAGTGCACTGGCAGGTGAACCTATCTACAGCGCTTGGAATGCCAGACATTTACTTTGAATAGTCTGTTCCTGGGTCAGAGTCGAGTAACTCAGCTTGTGGTTCCTCTTGCAGCCAGACATTGCCTCAGGGTAAACTACTGACACTTGGGCCTCTTATTAAATTTATTGAGGGCCAAGTCCTACTCTGGAAGGTGATAATGGTTGGAAATAGAGAACTTCCTTTGGGTGACCTGTCCATACTTAGCTTACCATGGCTGGCCGCCACAACAACAGAGCTCAAGTGGTAGATTTATTGGGGGGAGATGCAGCGGTGGGCTCGGGTTGAGTTGGTGGGAAAGAGGAGGAGAGGTGAGAAGGGCTTGCTTTTTATGAGGGGATATAGCGCACGCACACAGTGGGTGCTCTGCCTAGTGGCTGCAGCTGATGACTGTCCTGTTAGGTCCCTGAGAGCAGGCCAGTGTAAATGCCTGAATGCTAACAGGTAGGACAGCATTGTGGATCAAAGGGTCTGTGGCTCGGTTGGTGTTTAGGCTTCTACTTTGGTTGCACATTTGAAATATATTTAAAAGGGATATTGCTTCAACAAAGTGTTAAATTGAGAGCGTAGCCCCCAGTCTCCAGGCCTGAGAGTTGTATTGGTCTGGACTCCAAATCCCAGCATGCCAGGACCTGACCCCTCCTTTGGGCGGGGGGGGGGGAGGTCGGGACCACTCCCACAGGGTATTTAAGATAGCTCCCAAAGGAGAATCACTTGGTCTCTTTCCTCTCCCCTTCCCCCGCCCCGCGGTCATGTTAGCAGCCTCCTGGTCCCCCCTAGAGCACAGGAATCCCATTAAACCTGGATATTTCTTAATTTGACTTGTTGTTATTTGGCTTGATTGGGATTTTTGCTTTGGCATAGAGCTCACATTAGGAAAGATTTCTAACACAAATGGCAACCTTTATAGCCAAGTTAACTAACTGCTCTGTGATGTGGGGATCCCCCTCTGTATGCTGTGAATATGTTTTATTTTCATGGTTAATAAAGAAACTGCTTTTGGCCAATGGCTTAACAGAGTAAAACCAGGCAGAAAATTATAACAGAGATATAGAGAGAGTAGGAAGAGTCTAGGAGTTGCCATATAGCTGTCAAAGGAGACAGACACCAGAGAATCTTACCAGTAAACCATGAGTCTTGAGGCGATACATAGATGAATAGAAATAGGTTAATTTAAGATGTAAGAGTTATTTAATAAGAAGCCTGAGCAAATAGGCCAAGCGGTGTTTTAATTAATATAGTTTCTGTGTGATTATTCGTGGCCAGGCAGCTGAGAAACCAATGAGCAGCCTCTGCCTACAGTTCTGCAACTATCGACTCTTAACTGCAGGGACACCAGCTGGATTCCAGGTAAGGGCTCCTTTCCTCACAGCGTTCCTTTACCTGCCTCAGCCTTTCTGTTCTGCTTCTGCCTCATCATCTCCCTGGCTCTGCCCATTGAATTCAGTCACTTGTTTAAGGTGACATATTGATAGTTACTGGGTGGAAGTAGTGTGGTTTTTCACTGTGTTTGGTGGGTTTAAGAGACTAGGGTGGGAGATGTCCTACAGTTTTGAACCATTCTTGCACTTTCTGGAGTAAGTCCTGCAAACAGCATGGCACTAATAATTTATGATTTGATGAAGTTGTCTTCTCCACTCTTCTTAGAGAGCTGGCCTCTTTTCAGAGAGGCATATGTGTTTCCTGTTTCATGACCAGGGAGCTATTTCTCACTTTTCCTTCATTTCTCCCAGGGCTTTGCTGATCACTGAAAACAAAGAGCTTCAGTTTGTGCCTTGGCTGACTGTGGGGATGGTCTGACTGAAGTGCTCTTATATACCCTGTGGGGAAAATAATCCTGATTACAAGACATCAAGATTAGTAGCACAGCAATGCCAAATGCCAGGCAATTCCCATCATCCCAAATTCCAACAGGCTTCAAATTCCAACAATATTTTATCTTATGGGTGTAAAATGTAGCCAGACATGCGTTTAGCTTTAAAACCTTGTCAGGATGGAAAGAACCATAAGTTCTCTCATGGACTGGTGAATTTACTTTATATCAGCAGGCAAATTACAACTGTTCTACTTTAGTTGACCGAGGGAGGATTTCAGGCTCCAGTACATACTGCCCAAATCCCATACAGATAATGGATACCTGATAACCAGTAAATTAAAAAATAAAGTGAAAAAACAGATTACAAAAAGCTCATTCTGTGCTGAGTGTTTGGAGTGATTCTTTGTAAGCTGCACTGGAAAAGGAGTTGTGTTTTGCAAAGACCTAGCATCTCTTTAAAGCTGTCTTCACCTGCTGTTCCAGTCTGTGAACTTTCATGCTTGTACATGCATGACCTGAATAAATCTGAATGACAATTGCATGGCCTCCTGAGGAAACAGCAAAGAGATAATCAATAGGGCATCCCTAGCAGAGAAGTCTAGGCATTTCCCACCCATATGCAGGCAGTAGCACCTTTACTGCCCACAGACAGTTAACTCCACAATAGAAGCCCTTGTTACTCTTGGTTTTAATGGCATTTCCCTGCATTTAAGTTGAGTTTTTTAACTTTGGTGCAGGATCACCTGGGGGGTTTGAGTCTAGTGTTAAAATGTAATTGGGAGGTCATTAGGCTGGGTTGAACTCCATGTCTCTAAATTCCTACCAATGGAAGCCAAAACCAACACAGAGTACAAGGCAAACCGCCCACACCCTGGAGCATAGCTCAGTGATAGAACGCTTGCCCAGCCAGCACGTGCAAGGCCCCGGGAAGACTGAAGCCCTGCGAAAACAAACAAAACTTGCAGAGACTTTGTCTTCTATCTAGAGACTGTCCACCTTAATCCATCAAATACTTTCTCTGTCTTGCTTCTGAAAACAACTTACAAAGCGTTCTCCTGTTTCCCTCTCAACAGAGCCTAAACTCCCTGTGGGTTGACCCAGCCTGGTCCATGAACCAGGGTTGGGGGTGGGAGGTGGGGAATTGCTCAATAAACTATTTAAACTGTTGATATGCCTGTGCTTGCCTTTTAATGGTTGCAATGCCTTGGTTTCAGCCAGTGCCCACAGCAAGAAAAAAATAAATAATAAATAAACTAACGATTCCATGGATATAATTTTTTTGAGATTTCATTTTATGCATACATATGACTCTATGTGAGTTTATTCAATGTGTGTTCAGTTTGGAGCTGCCTGAGGTGTGTACTAGAAACTGAACTTGACTCCTCTGGAAGAGCAGTCAGTGTTTTTTTATTTTTTCGAGACAGGGTTTCTCTGCAGCTTTTTTAGAGCCTGTCCTGGAACTAGCTCTTGTAGACCAGGCTGGCCTCGAACTCACAGAGATCCGCCTGCCTCTGCCTCCCGAGTGCTGAGATTAAAGGCGTGTGCCACCACCGCCCGGCACAGTCAGTGTTTTTAATCTCTAACACATCCCTGCAGCATCCTGATGGATATAATCCTGGTTCTCAGATGTTGAGCTTTCTGGTGACTTTGTTGTCCAACCATGTTCAGAGACATGCTGCATGGATTAGGAGTCAGCCTAAGAAATAAGAAATAATTATTGACTAAATCTCTAATCAGGATTAGAAGGAGTATAGCAACCAATATTAAACTACAGCTCTTCCAGGAAAACCTAAGAGGTTGGATATTCAGCTCAGTGACTAAGAGCAGCGTCTATGTGGCTGGTCACAACCATCCACAGCTCCTGTTTCAGGGGACCCAACTCCCTCACATAACCGCCGAGGGCACCAGCGATCCATGTGGTACAAATACTTACATGCAGACAACACGCTCATACATATAACAAGCCTCCAATCCTTTCTAGAAACTGGCTTGCCAATTTCCTGAAATCAGTAATCAGTTTTTGGAAAACTGTGTTTTGTAGATAGCGTGTCATTATGTCTGAAATAGCCTGGTCTCACATTTACCATACCCCTGCCTTCTTTTAAATGCTGGATTATAGACATGTTCCCTGAAACCTGTCTCTAGCCATCAGCCCTTCAGGCCAATTTTGGCCAGTTCCTAGAAACAGTAATGTCTTAAAAACCTAGACCATGTATGTCAGTCATTATACAACTGACAACAGATAATTTATTCTTTGGGAATATGCATTTATTTAGCTCATATTTAAGTTGGAGTAGCTAATCACTAAGTCCTATTTTAAATATCCCAATTTAAGTGTTCGTTTGCTTATATCAATTAACTTGAATATGATTCTTAATTTTTATTTTCATCTGAATAGTATTCTTGACTTTCTCACTTGGAGTACAAATTACTTAAAACATAGTACTTAAAACGTGGATCTGTGTTTCTGTTTATTTTAAACAGAATGTTCTATTTGAACATCATATGCCTCATTAGATAAATATAGCAGAACAGCCACGAACAGTGTCTGTGAGCCTGCAATCTCAGCACACTAGAGGCAAGGCACAAAGATCATGAGTTGAGACCAGACTGAGCTATCATATGGAAGCCTGTCTCAAGACAAACAAATCAGTAAATGAATAATAAAATAAATAAACAGCAATAATAGAAGATACTTCTGTAATGTCCTTGGTCTAAACACCTGACAATGCATTAGCTTATTTATTTATTTTTCACAGCTCTTCAAAGTATGTTCTCTAATATTCTTATATTCTCTGTGTGTGTATGTGTGTGTGTTGAGGAATGTGTCCATGATCAGAGCTGATAAAGAGGGATCTGAAGCTTCAACTAATCAGTCTGACTGCTCTTCACTACAATGTTACAATGTCAAATGAAAAAACTAGACCATCAAAACTGTATGCTGAGCCCATTCTTAAATATTATGGACCCTAATTGGTAGTCTGACAATGTTTGTATTAGGGCTCCATCTCTAAGTCAAACACCTAAGGCCAACTTCAGAGAAGAAAGTGCTCATTTTGCTGTATAGTTTAGATATCTCGGTCCATTGGATGTCCGTCCCATTGGCCAGGCAAAACACTGTGGCAAGTGGAGTATGGCGGACCAAAGAGGCTTTACTCATGGTGGCTGGGTAGCAAAGAAATTGAGGAAGGCCCAGGATCCCAATATACTCTTCAATGAGACACTCCAATGACATTGTTGTTTCCCAGCAGACCCTACCTACCCCCTAAAGGTTTTATCATCTCCGAATGTCATCATGGGCTGAGAACCCAGACTTCAGGGTGTGAGCCTTTGGAGGACAGTTGACAACCCAAACCCACCCCCATATTCATGTGTTGAAATCCTAATTCCCAGGTTCAGTAGTTTTAGGAGGTAATTAGCTCCCATGAAAAGTAGAGCCGCCGTTAAATTGGACTATACCTTATAAAAGAGGCCCTTGGGAAGTCATTCTGCAGTTGCACCTGTCAGTGTGGAAGCATCCCTACACAGAGAGCAGAATTGCCAGCATCTAGACTGTGAACTACCTAGCCTCCACAAGAGTGAGAGTTTTATTGTTATGATGTGTGACATAGGGTGTTTTGCTACAATAGCTGAAATAAGTTCCGATATTAGGTTTTTCCCATGGTCTCCTTTATGGCTGCTAAGAAATCGTTATTTAAATTAACAATATTACCACCTGCTGAAATGATTATCTTCTCTTCCTCATTAGTAACGTAATACTTTTCCTGTTATGAGAGTGAAAAGTACCCACGACTTTTGTATTATACTTATATTTATTGACAGATACGTTTTATGGTAGTCATATTACCATCAACCTCTAAGAGTAGGAGGGCAGTTTTAATGCTCCTTTTTTATGAGTTGGCCTGGGAGGAGAAAAAGGCAAAACCGAAAGCAAGGCTAACAATCAGCAGAAGCATGTCAACTGAAGCCCTCGGGGCAGAGGAAGCCTGGCGCAGTGCACCTTTCTGCAAAGAATTTCAAACTTACAAGGAAGTTAGAAGTATATTAATTCATAGAAAGCAAACATAAGAAGCAAAGTAATTCATAGACAACAAACACATCTTTCATTCAGATAATGCTGTTGTTTGGTTTTACGCCACATGCTTTGCCATTCTCTCTGTGGATGTGTATGTATTCACACGCAAACACACTCACATGTTGTTCTGAACATGTGAGGCTAAATCACATTTACATGCCCAGCACCCAAAATATCATATGTTTTCCAAGACTAGAGAGAGTCTTTCCCACAATGACAGTTCACTCTAATGTAACCCCTGTGTGTACTCTAATCCACAGAATGACCTCATGTCCTGTGCAGCTTATGCGAGACACATCCAGGATTCTTCCCTGCGGGTGGCTGCCGTGTATTTTCAGTATAATGTGATCTAGAAGATTTCCATGACTTTTTTTCTTTTTTTTCTTTTTATTTATCATTTATGACGTTGACATTTTTTGTTCTTTATTTTCTTTTTTTATTGATTTTTATTGAGCTCTATATTTTTCTCTGCTCCCCTCCCTGTCTCTCCCCTCCTCCCTTCAATCCTCCCCCAAGGTCCCCATGCTCCCAATTTACTCAGGGGATCTTGTCTTTTTCTACTTTCTACTTCTCATGTAGATTAGATCTACGTAAGTCTCTCTTAGGGTCCTCATTGTTGTCTAAGTTTTCTGGGATTGTGGTTTGCAGGCTGGCTTTTTTTGCTTTATGTTTAAAAACCACCTATGAGTGAGTACATATGATAATTGTCTTTCTGTGTCTGGGTTAGCTCACTCTAAATAATATTTTCTAGCTCCATCCATTTTCCTGCAAAATTTAAGATGTTGGGTTTTTTCTGCTGTGTAGTACTCCATTGTACCACATTTTCCTTATCCATTCTTCGGTCAAGGGGCATTTAGGTTGTTTCCGGGTTCTGGCTATGACAAACAAAGCTGCTATGAACATAATTAAACACATGTCCTTGTGGTATGATTGAGCATCCTTTGGATATATATCCCAAAGTGGTATTACTGGGTCTTGAGGAAGGTTATTTCCGAAATCATCACACTGACATCCAAAGGGGTTGTACAAGTTTGCATGCAGCAATGCAGAAGTGTCTCCCTTTCCCCAAAACCTCTCCAGCATAAGTTGTCATCAGTGTTTTTGATCTTGGCCATTCTTACAGGTATAAGATGGAATCTCAGAGTTGTTTTGATTTACATTTCTCTGATGACTAAAGATGTTGAACATTTCCTTAAGTGTCTTTCAGCCATTTTAGATTCCTCGGTTGAGAGTTCTCTGTTTAGGTCTGTACTCCATTTTTTTATTGGATTATTTCTTCTTTTGGTGTCCAATTTCTTGAGTTCTTTGTACATTTAGGAGATCAGCCCTCTGTCTAATGTGGGGTTAGTGAAGATCTTTTCCCATTCTGTAGGCTTTCATTTTGTTTTGTTGACCATGTCCTTTGCTTTACAGAAACTTTTCAGTTTCAGGAGGTCCCATTTATTAATTGTTTTTCTCAGTGTATATGCACACTGTAGTACATGCACTCTGGGGTACATGCACTCTGGGGTACATGCACTCTGCGGTACAAGCGGTCTGTGGTACATGCAGTCTGTGGTACATGCACTCTATGGTACATGCACTCTGTGGTACATGCACTCTGGTACATAAAGTATGCAGTACACGCATTCTGTGGTACATGCTCTCTGCGGTACATGCAGTCTGTGGTACAAGCAGTCGGTGGTACATGCACTCTGGGGTACATGCACTCTGCGGTACATGCAGTCTGCAGTTCATGCATTCTGTGGTACCTTCCCATCTTTTATCTACCATATATCATCTAGCCACAATATCAGCACAGAGTCTTGAATCTTTTTTCCAGTAGTTTACAATTCATGATGATAATTTATGAATTTATGATTTCTTAATGATTCTTAAACTTGTGATTTTATCAAGTATTTTGCACCCAAATTGTCCCAAGTTTGGGGAAGTTTCTTTGTGTTCAGGTAATACACTTCTTTCATTTCTTTGATTATTTTTGACTTTAGTGTATAAAAATGTTTAAATCTTAGCTGGGCGGTGGTGGCCCAGCTCTCAGGAGGCAGAGAAACTCTGTCTCGAAAAACAAAACAAAACACAAATAGTTAAAATCTCACCGAGTACTATGTGGAATCAGCCATCCCTTTTAGTGAAAAATGGCATCAAACAACAAGCTCTGAGTACTAGGTGTGCTATATTTCTGGGGTATCTGTGCTTCTTAGCTCTCTGGGGAGACAAAACCAGAAGACCCAAGCATGCAAACACACATCAGGTACATGCATATATCATGCACATACATGTGTAGTTGTGTCTGTACAATTGTACCTATTTATAAACGCACACACAGCTTGGAGACTGTATTAGTCCCTGTGACAAAACACCAAGTCTAAACAACAGGAGGGAGGGCTTGCTGTGGCTGGTAGCTTCGGAAATCAGAATTCCAAAGGCTCAGTTAGTTAGCTACATAGATTCTGGGCCTGTGGTGCCACGAAGCACCATCACACCCAGACTGTATAGCAGAGGCAAACTCATTGAAGATAGGGGGCCGTAAAAAGAGGGAGGGGACTGGGGCTACCTTTAAAGGCATGCGCCAGTGATCTACGTCCTCCATGTAGACCCCACCTGCTAACGTTTTTAGCATCACCCAAAATAGTCGCGCCAGTTAGGGGGTCAAGACTTCAACACATGTGACTGTAAGGAACATCTCTATTCACAGCATGATGGAAACCATGGATTTACACTGATCGCTTTGCATTTATTCATGGATTTTGCTGCCTTCCCTCATTTGTATGTGTAAATGTATATGTATATGAATATGAATATGTATATGTATATACATATACACACCTTGAACATCTGATTGCCATGAATAGTCACATAATTCTCATTTACTCAATCATATATTAGTTTCATTCTTACATAAGCACAGTGGCTTCTCATTTTTTCATATCAAGAGTTACTGAATTCATTAATTTTACAACTTCTAAACACAAAAGAGGCCGTATGCTCATCAAATTTTGTACGAGAATGTAGCAGCTTTTATTCACCGTATACAAACATAGATTATAACCCAACTGTCTCAAGAGAAGGATGGATTACCATAATGATACAGTTATACAATGGAATAATACTCTTCAACAAAAATAAACAAATTACTACTACATGTAACAATCTGGATGAACATAAAAAAATCATCGTGCTAGGTTTTAAAATGGAAACAGAAATGAATGCATGAGGTCTGGTTCTATTTTAGGCAAAGCTAATCTAGCACCAAATCAGCACCATCTTGCTTCTCGTGGGTGAAACAGAACAAGATATTACCTTTGGAGGGGGACAAGGAAGCTTTGTAAGATTAAGAAAATGTGTTTATCTTGGTCAGGATGTGAGCTATGTAGGCACCTACACTTGTCATACTACCTTCGATTGCTGTGATAGCCGTGTATACCATTGTCTGTACATTGTAAAACTTTGGCTGAAATGGAATGGAGGCGGCTCCTATTGGCTAAAAGTAGAGCCAGTTTAAAACAGCTCATCCCCTTGCTTTGTTTTCTTTGTAGTTCCCCTGCCTCATACCTTTCCAGGCCCCTTGAGACATTTATCACTGCCCAGATCAATATTTTTACTGCTTTAGTATTGATAACTTCTTTTCAAACAGTATGAGCGCAGTAAACAGACAGTGATTTTCATGGGCTAATTGTGTCTGGTCAATAAAGAAGGATTAACAGAGTAAGACATGGATGAAACAGAAAATGTCTAAATTAACAAATTTAGGTTAATTCTCAACTTAAACCTTTACCTATAGGACATATCAAGACAAATGCAAAACCAGACAAGCCAGCTGCAAGGTCCTTGGATCTTGCTGAATGATTCCCAGTCTTAGGTGGGGAAGCACCAGTTGAATGATGCAGTGATTTTCTCAGACCTTCTCATAAATTCTGGTGCAGACCACACCCTTCATCATGCATTCCTTAAAAGAGGGAGATTGACTGTGTAAAATACAAGTTAAAGAACAGGACATCTGGAATGAAACAGCTTTCTAAATGAACTCATAAGATTACACTTAGAAAGGAATAAAACATTCACACGCCAGTTCTCTGGTAGTTCACAATTATGGCCACTGATGTTTGAGCACAACTTCTAAGGTTGATCTGTGTTACTATCCATGATATATCCAGTTACAATGCTTAATGTTGGTAGCCAGCTTTGTGGGAGCCGGAGTCCTCACAAAGATGAAATAAAACTTTATGTGTGAAGGAGAGCCTTGTTGGGTTAGCTGAGGTGAGAAGACCAGAAGACTGGGCACAGGTCACATCAGCGAAGTGCTGTTCCGTGGACCATGGCCTTAGACTACGGCAGAAGAGGTGGGCTGGATTCTAGTGTTCCTCTGTCTTTGCTTCCTGATAGCCAGGACAAACTTCCTCAAGTGCCTGGTCTCCTGTCTTCCCTGACATGATAGACAGCATCTCCTCTAACCATAGGTCAAATCCTGCTGGTCTTTGGCATCTGGCTTCCGTTTGGACAGGACTTACCTTGGGTATTGCAAACCCCTTAGCAGAGAAAGACTAAGAGCAAGGTGAGAAGGAGGACATATACTTGAGAAGTCATTGTCGTAAAGAGTTTAGAGAAAGAAGACTCTTTATTGACATTGTGTAGTACTACTGGTAAGAGAAAAGGAATTAAGGTTGCTTCTTCTGGACTAACAGTCTTCTTACAATTTGTACAGTGATGTAGTCCTTGGCTCCTTGGGCTTGGGGACATGGGACAAGGTGGGTAGAGACAGTCAACACTGCACCACCTCTAAAGAGTATGAGAGCATGCCAGTGGAAACTTGTTCTCTCTGTAATGTCTCACCAGGCCCTTGACGCTAAATTGCAAACTGCACCTGGCAATGACCCGCCTCTACCTACGGCTCCTCCACCATGTGTAGGGATGGATGCTTTCGTTAAGATGTCATCTGTCAAAGCAAAATACCTTTTATGTCTCCCAGGCTCATGTAGTCTCTATAGCTTAACGCTTAAAAAAGCGATAAGAAAGTGATTTAAGGTATATTTTTTAAAAAAAAAAAACTGTATGTTGCTTATGGTTTAAAATGTATATAATTTGCAACAAAATTTGGGTTTAACATGTAATAAAAAACTTAATTATAAAATTTCATACATGGGTGTATATATATACAAGTGTGTATGTGCACGCATGTGTGTATGTGTGTGTGTGATATTCAGCTCTTTTGTGTGTGTGTGTGTGTGTGTGTGTATGTGTGTATATAACTTAGAGTATCATAGTATGGTTCTGTTTTATGAGACCCGTCTCTGGGACATGGAGGGGGTTCAACAGGAACCCAATAGTCTCCGTCCAGGGCTAATAGCGAGACATTGCCCACCACTTGCTTCTAGTTTGTTGTTGGAAGTTTTCGCCTGCATTTTGTGTATGTGGATTGGTCTATGTTTTCTGGAATGTAAGTTTTGTTGCAAGCATGGAGCTGAGACAGAAGTGTCTCTGCTGCCACCATCTCTGGGATCGCTGGTCACTGGATTCAGCTTGGCAGGAGTTCAGACGTCTTTTTTGTGTGGATAACATTACTTAAAAGTTTCCTCTGTGATCTGTGTCACGTTGATCTGCCTGACATTGATGGGGAAAAGGAAACAAAGTAGAAGAGCCAAAAAAATTAGACTTGGTTTATGTGAACATTCTGTACCTCAAGACTTATAAGTTTATTGGGTATGGTTAAAAATCTGTAAAGTTTAATTTAAAAAAAGGTTAAAGCTAGTAACACTGAGGTTTGATAGTTTAAAATCTATGTACAGGAATCTTAAAAGAACCATGTGGCCTGATCCCATCTTTAGGCAGCCATGTGACTGGTCACCGTCATTGCTAGGGTTAGAGAAGATGGATGTCATGTGACTTCACTGCCATCATAATGAAAGGTGACCATGTGGAGTGCAGCTACCGAAGAGACAACAGCAGGTCTCCGAGATATTTTCGATTAGGATAGATTTTTGTGTGATAATTCCTGTCCTGCAAACAAGGTTTACGAAAGATGGGATTTAAAAACAATGTTTAATAAGGTATTAAGCTACACCTCCGTGCATTTATATGCAAGACTGTACAAAGCCAGAGTTGGTGACACTAAGAGTCCCCCGGGTAAAGTTGGTTTTAAGACATGAGGGGTCATAGGAAGCAGCCGAGGCTTCCGAATGCGTGGCAGAGCTAGCGTTCCTAAGGAGAGCCCAGTTGCAACGGTGAACCTTACCAATTTCCCAGATTCTGGAGCCATGATTGGCATCGGAAGTCCCAGCCGCAGTTAAATAGAGCGGGCTGGGACCTGGAAGGTCCAGGTTGAGTCCAGAGAGGAGACCCAAACCCCTGGAAAAGACTGTTTCCTCTGTTGGGGCTCGGTTCTGTCTTGGGTGGGTTATGACTGTGCCCTAGTTTTTCTCCTCTTGGAATAAAATAGAGTACTTTGTTTCTGAGAGATTGTACACTTTTTTTTTTTTTTTTTTGGTTTTTCGAGACAGGGTTTCCCTGTAGTTTCTAGAGCCTGTCCTGGAACTAGCTCTTGTAGACCAGGCTGGCCTCGAACTCAGAGATCCGCCTGCCTCTGCCTCCCGAGTGCTGGGATTAAAGGCATGCGCCACCACCGCCCGGCTTGAGATTGTACAATTTTTAAGAAGAAAAGTGGAGTTTTACAAACATTTAAATTATAAAAAACATACTGGGAAACATTTATATTTCGAACATTTTAAGTTTAGAAAACCTTTTATCACAATGTCTTTATGCAATCATGGGAGACAGTTTGCTTTTCTAGCAGCAAGTGCCCAGCTCCTTTCTCCCAAGGCTTCCGCTGCCTTCTCAGTTCCCCTCGCTCAAAGATTCAGGCCTCAGGCCTCGCTTTCCTAAAGCTACTCCAGACACAGTTTACCTTGCTACCATACTCAAAAAAGAGATAAGCTCACAAAACAGATTTCAGCGAAACTTTTTACTATTCCTTTATTTAAAGAAACTCACTTTACCGTGACTGCTCTGTGTCTTGTAGTGAGTGAAGTTTATATAAGGTCTCAGGACAGGAAAACTTAGGTTAGGAGGCTCTAAAAAATTGTTTTAGTAAGACGGCATTTTAAGGTGTGTATAAAGGTTTGAGGACATAAAAATATAAAGATGTGTTTTTAGGTACGTGGATGTAATTTGTGAAGGTATAAGAAAGAAGATGGCTTTAAGGTTTATGGAAAACGGCTCAGAATTCTTTCCCTCTCTATGTTGTTGTCACATTAAGACTTAAAACCCAGAGTTTTAGCATTAACCAACGGAATTCTGATAAAATCCAGAGTTTTAGCACTAACCCACGGAATTCTGATAGAATCCAGTTTTAGCACCAACCCACGGAATTCTGATAAAATCCAGAGTTTTAGCATTAAATCATGGACTCTGATAAAATCCAGAGTTTTAGCACTAACCCATGGAATTCTGATAAAATCCAGAGTTTTAGCATTAACCCATGGAATTGTGATAAAATCCAGTTTTAGCGCTAACCCACGGAATTCTGATAAAACTCAGAGTTTTAGCATTAACCAACGGAATTCTGATAAAAACCAGAGTTTTAGCACTAACCCCCGGAATTCTGATAAAATCCAGAGTTTTAGCACTAACCCCCGGAATTCTGATAAAATCCAGAGTTTTAGCACTAACCCCCGGAATTCTGATAAAATCCAGAGTTTTAGCACTAACCCATGGAATTCTGATACGCTGTTACTCTAGCTCCGGTAAAGCACAGCTCCTATTCAGTCACAAGCTCAAGATTTTACATTTCTCTTGGTCGTTTTCTAAATGTAGACTTAAAGGTGCTTCTTATTGTGCCGAAGGTATCTGTCTAATCTACATACACAGTCTTCTAACAGGTTCTTTTTCTTACGGTTTATTTAATTTTTTATTTTATGTGCATTGGTGTGAAGGTGTCCGATCCCCTGCAACTGGATCTTCAGACAGTTGTGAGCTGCCATGTGGATGCTGGGAATTGAGCCCGGGTCCCCTGGAAGAGCAGTCAGTACTCTTAACCACTGAACCCCTTCTAACAGGTTCTTATAGGCTTCAGGAAACTGACTTGGATTTACCTCACAGGCCATAGGAATTACAGATTAGGTACTGCCATTTAGTAGCCTATTTCCCCACCTGCTTATTCCTGAGGGTGTGGGAATTCTTCCCCCTTCCCTGGTCTTGGGGCTTCCTTCCCCCAGTTACCAGGACCATGGACCTAGAAGTTTCCATTGTATACCTAGCTCTAGACGGTCGAGCAGAGCCTGGACAAAAAGGGATTTGGTCAACATTCCACCAATGCCCCAGCATCAGCAGGAAGTAGACATAGATGAATTCTTTGTTCCTTATCATTCATTAATTATCAGCAAAAAGGCTAGGACAGAAGAGCCTGTTAACTTATCAAATCAAAGGTGGATCTGACTGCCAGGTTACTCCAGCATCCTTCAGTCTGCTGTTTGTTATAGGGTGTGACCCATGCCCTACCTTCTTCCCTGAACTCTCCAGCCCAATGGCTGGGTTGCCTTCCCTGCAGTGGCTCTTCCCTATATAATCCAGACATTTTGGTTGCAGACCTTACATGGCCAAATTACTGTAATTAGTCATGGTGTTACAATCTCTCTTGGTTTCCGCATGGAAAGATTTGTAAATTTCTTAAATTCCTTTGTCACAGGAGGAACCTTTTGGTCATGTATTATCAATTTGAGCATTATTCTAGACTTTGTGCTCATTCTTATCCTTCTTCTTCCTGTCATCGTCTGGTGACTAATGAGCCCTATTTGACCTCTTCATCATAGCTTCTAGATGTCTAAATTACAAAAAAAAAAAAAAAAAAAAAAAAAACAGGAGATGCCATGGGCCGCATGGTGACCACTGCTGCTTGACACAGTTCCAGCATTTCAATATTAGAGCACACTTCCCCAGCAGTTTTTAACTTTCATTTTTAAAGATTCTCACTATCAATGCCTTTCCCTTTGGAAAATCTTGTGCAGGTTTTGAAGGATAAAAATGTGTACAATGGTAGCCTCTCTCTAAACAAAATTCTTTGGAGAGAAATCCCTGCCACCATGGAACCAGGAATTCCATTGTGCCCTTTTAATTACACCAAGTGCAGGAAGGTTAGAGATTTACTAGACATATTTGATCTAGGATGAAATGCCTACAATTCAGATCCAGAGTCTGAGGCCACTAAGGGCAAGGGTTCAGTTAATAAGTGTAGAGAAATCAGAATGGAATGTTCTAATGGGAAAAGAGTAAGACATCAGGACCTTCCCTGTTGGGAGTGTAGTGAGGGGACAGGCCCATGTAGTAAGATTAAGACACAGACACATTTAGGGAACAGCTCAGGGCTTATCCCCATGAGGAATGAAATTTGCTCTTAAGTTATAGTATAGTATCTGCTCCCTAGAAGTCCTTTTCCCAAGGTCAGGCATTTGGATATGGATCTCTATTCCTTTGGGGGTTTGAGGAATGTTCTTGCTTACTAAAGCAGTCATTCTCCTTATCTCTGGCAAGAAAAATTTAATGTCCCTTCATTAACATATGACTATTGTCAAAGTCAATGCTAGATTCCTCAACCCCTGATCTCAAGTCACACCCCAGCTCAATGCCCCCCTTCTCCCATCCAATTCTACATGCAAATCTAAAATATAAAAGACATATTCCTTTTTCAATAAATGTGGCTGGCATCCACCCCAATTCACCCTGAGATTGTGTCCAGTCCCTGGTTCCTGTCGTTCCCCCTCCCACTCCACATGTCCCCTTTGGGACTTGAACCCCCACCCAACCAGGTCTCTGGCATAGTTGTTTTTTCTAAAGATGCTTTTTAACTGGTTTTGCTCACAAGGAGAATAGCAACTAATAAAAAATGATTTTTTTCACATTCACCTTATCCAATGAGAGATCAAATAAACTCCCTAAGAGATTCGGATTGATTGATATATAATGGGGCCCTCATGTTGGGACTGTCTCCCCATGTAAATCTAGTGCATTGCGAAAACTAAGAACCACACACTGAAAGAGATATCCAAAACATTGGAGGGGGCTGGAGAGATGGCTCAGAGGTTAAGAGCACTGACTGCTCTTCCAGAGGTCCTGAGTTCAATTCCCAGCAACCACATGGTGGCTCACAGCCATCTATAATGAGATCTGGTACCCTCTTCTGGCATGCAAGCATACATGGAAGGAATGTTGTATACATAATAAATAAATAAATCTTTAAAAAAAACATTGGAGGATTGTATGCATGTGCCAGTTAGTGAGCACAGAGTCACAGGCTTCAGTCCATCTTGACTCTTTTTCCTAGGATCTGCTAAAGGGGTCTTCAGAACTTACAGCTTAGATTGCATTTTTTACATTGTTTAGGTAAGTTCCTATGGACTATTGGAAGCAAAGTACTTTTACTGCAAATATTCTATAACTGAGCCTGTCAAGGTTATATTTTACTTTTGAAGTATACTTTTTTGGTTATAAGTCCAAACAAGTGACATTTATCCATATTTTCAATATTGTTTAAACGTTATTGTTTTGATACGGCTGCTTGGAAATCTTGAATTAACACTTAAAGGACTTAAATATGAATCATTTATGGTTTTCCGGTTAAGCACTAACTCTGGCTTTATTCTTAGCATTATGGTCCATTTGTAGTCTAAAGAACAAGGGACATTTTGAGACAAGCATAATCTATGTATTTATGTAGCTTTATTTCTGTCCCGAGAATTGGGGATGTTCTTATTAAGCATCTCAACTCCCTGATGCCCACAAAATCAGCATGAAGCAGTCACGCAGATGACACAGGTGACCGGCTCACACATGCCCGCAAGGGCTTAGCTGAGTCACACGTTGACGTAACCACGCATGCCCGCACGTGGGTCACGCGGGGCTCTTTAACATTCAGGCACTTCTGCCTGAGAGCTTGTCCCCACGTGCCTGGCTCTAGAACCTGGAAGTATCAGCCTATGTGACTGAAATCATTACACTTACCACAACCATTTTCCCGTCCAGCAGCTTCCTCTTTATGGTTGTCTCTTTACCGTCCCATCTCTGCACTTGTCGCAGGGCTCCCCTCTCCAGTGTCACGATGCTCTGCAAAGTTCAAGGTTAGCTTGCCTCAGTTTGCAAGGCAGACGTCTCAATACGTCATGTTCATTCCCCGCTGCCCATAATCCTAGAAGAAATAATTCTGTCTTTCGATAGTTTAATGGACCAAGTTTCAGGACAAATATTACACATTACCTTGGTTTTTCTGTTGTCGGCTGTGGTTTCTTCAAATTCCTGACCCAGCTTGAAGGAGATCTCTGTGTTTTTGAAGGTGCTTTCTGTTCTTATCGTCATATAATCCCCCTTCTTGCTGATGACCACAGTGGGCTTGGCCAAATTTCCCAGTTTTCTGTTGGCTAACCCCACACCTGAAAAGGAAGGCGATATCAGATTGTGGGGGCAAGGCAACATATGTAAGGGACAATGGTGGTCGTATTCTGTATTTAGTAGTACTTCAATGAGTAGACGGCAGGGTTTCCTGCCAAGGACTTCCTCCGTGTTTCAACAATGAGCGGAGAAACAGGCTGGTGACACTGTAGCGCTCCAGCAGCGGTGTCGACAGAGTTTACGGCGCAAACGCTGTTCAGTGTTGCCCACTTTGCTATGCCCAATGCTACTCTCACCACAGAATAAATCATTTCTGTTCTGTATAAGCTTAAAAACAGTTTAGTTTGTAATTACAAACATAGCTGCTTTCAATGAGACTATCTCTCTTCTCCAGCCCCCCCCCCCTCCACAATGTTCTATAGTATTTTCTCTGCCAATAAGGATTTATGGCCATAGTAAACATCCTCCCTTTTATATCCTTGATTGAATCTTATTTCTGACAGTTTGTAGTTCCTAAATCAGCCTGGTGAAAAAACAAAAAGCAAACTGTCCCTCATCCTTTTCTGTCTGCGGACACTGTTCCAACACAGCATTAGTGTGGCTGAATTTGAGCTCACTGCTGCCAACCAGTTCTTCTGATCTCAGCCACTTTTAAATGTTACACACGTCCTCACTGCTTCATTTCTCAAGCTTCACAGACAGGATTATTTAATAATGGACAAACTCAAAGCAAATAAAAAAGAATCTTTAGTTTGTATAAAGATTGAAATTTAAAATTGCGGGTTCTAGTATTTAACTCTTTATCTTATGAGCATATTTATTTCTATTAAACCAGCTTTCACAAAATCCCAGAATATGGATTGACTAACATTCTAATATTTCTCCCAAGTCCCCAAAGATAAGCCTGTGAAACTGCCTTCCGGTCCCACTCATTTAAATAGCTTCATTTAAGTTAAGTTCTGATAAGTTACTGCCAATGAGGCAGAAGTAAATTTCATGAACGACACAGAATATTGCACATCAGCCCACATGACATTCTCCAGACAACCCGGAAAAAGCGTTAGAAGAAAATCCTTGCGTCTTTCTGTAAAGGGGTGTTTGCTATGGAGGGTTTCTCACCCAGAGCTTTCATGTAGTCGTCAAAATGCTCACTGGAGACAAGTTTCCAGGTGCCTAGAAATTTGTTGCTCATTGCGATGGATGAGAATTCAGCACAGTTCTTGATGGGATACAACAGATGCCCCTGAGATGCTGAGACCTTGCACAGTTCTTTTCAGAGACACTCAAAGCATGTGACTTATGCTGAGACCCAATGGGGAAAGGAGGTGATAGGACTGGGCAATGAATGGCTCTTAAGTCATAAACTGCCTACCCATGGGAAAAGAAACCCCCACATAATGTCCCTGTGTTTCCAAAACTGTGAAAATAACTGAAAGTATTGTTTGAACCTTCAGAATATTCTTTTGGTTGATCTTACATTGATATGAGTGCTTAAGTCCTTCTATGAATTATATGCTTGTGTGTGTGTATGTGTGTGTGTGTGTGTGTGTGTGTGAGTGAGTGCCCATACATGAGTACATTTGAGTGCACGTGCATATGTGTAGGCATCTTGGTGACTCTTAATTCAGCACAATTAAGATTTTTTAAAAAAGAAAAAGTCTGTGAGCATTGTCATAAAAGGTTCAAATATGCTGTGGGAGAGAAATGGAGGGCCACACTGTGAAGACAAATTCAGAGGTGAGGGAGGCTTGGCATAGTTTTCATATTCTGGCAGGCTGAGTAGGCAGACAAGAAGGTCAGTCTGTCACAGCCGAGCACAGAAGTTGCATTCATACATCAGGATGAGAAGCAGCCCTGTAGCGTGCTCTTTGACCACAGTTAAGATTTCATCTCCCTTAAAAAAAGCCAACCTGGAGATATTAAGTTCGTAGTTTCTATAGCAACTTTGCATTTAAGACATTTAATAAAAATCTATAGATTCATAAACAGATGATTTCCCACAAAATAATACCAATGGATGCTGAGAGTTCAGTATTGAATGGCCCCATGGAATGTGCTTAGTTCAGATCGCCGCATTTCATCCTCTCAGCCCCACAAGAGACACACACTGTTGTTAATGACCAGTTGACAATGAGGAAAACTGCATCTTGAAGCTAGGAAACTTATTCCCAAAAGTAAACTGTAAGTCTGGATTTAAGCTAGCATTGTTCCCCAGTGCTAAATTCAGATTCTGGACTAGTATCTCCCCATTCTACAAAACAACCACAACAACATGCACACACACATACATACACATGCACACACATATACACATGTGCACATACGTGCACAGACCCTGACTAACATTCAGAGATCTTAATATACCATGGCTTTTTAGCAGTGCTCTCCCTCTCTCTCTCTCTCTCGCTCTCGCTCTCTCTCCCTTTTCAATATCAGACAATCAAGTAAACCAGGTGACATATCAGAACTCCAGTCTTTGACCAGGGGGAGCAAATGCCAATCTAGTTTATACATAAGTCTTGCTCCCAGTAATGGCTGTATGGCTGCCATGCCTTGCTACCAGGTTTTCTATACTAACATTATTTCTGGCTGAGTAACAACTATTAGCACTGGATTTTACATTTTTAGTACACAAGCTAACAGTGCTCATAACTCTAGAACTAAATACTCCATAACCATTTCACTTCTAACATATAGAATCCTTGGCTTCAAAGGCTCTGGTCCCCAGTACTATAGCTGAATTTTCTCTATTGCAACCACGTGTCTTGGCATCAAGATGACTGAGAAATGAGGCATCACATACAGTGAACCAGGCCTCGTCTTCCACAGCCAGTGTCTGGTAAACTCAGCAGGGAAACAACAGTGAAAAGGAACTTAGCCAACCCACTCCCAAAGCCAAGGCAATATAAGAGGAGGAAGTTTGCTGTGTTGAGATAGAAACAAACCAGGATGAAAAGAGACATTGTGAAAGGCTAAGTCAGAAAGACTTCAAATTCAAGGCCATTAGGATACACAGTGAGACTCTGTCTTAAACAACAACAGTAAAGGGCATTCATATAGTGAATATGCAATTTCTTTTATCACTTCAGAGTAAAGGGTTGGGAAAAAAATTTCTGATCAAATGGACCTAAGAAACAAGCAGGTGTAGTTATTCCAATATCTAACAAAATAGACTTCAAATGAAAATCAATCAAAAAAGAAAAAGAAGTGATGGATGACTCTCATTGGTTAATAAAGAAACTGCCTTGGCTTTCTGATAAAGCAGGATTTAGATAGATGGAGTAAACAGAACAGGATGCTGGGTAGAAGGCAGTGAGGCAGATGCCTCAGGCAGATGCCATGCCTCTCCTCTTTGAGACAGTTTCCATGAAGCCAGCCACCAGGTCAGACATGCTGAATCTTTCCCGGTAAGCCACCACCTCATGGTGCTACACAGATTACTAAATATGGGTTAAAGCAAGATATGAGAATTAGCCAGTAAGAGGCTAGAGCTAATGGGCCAAGCAGTGTTTAAAAGAATACAATTTGTGTGTTGTTATTTCTAGGGCTAAGCTAGCTATGTGGGAGCCAGGCAGGATGAAAAGCAGGCCTGCTTGCCTCTTCACTTCAAAGAAGGACATTTTGTATTAGTCACAAGAAAAATCCATCAAGAGTAAATCTCAATACTGAACATCTATGCTCCAAAGACAAGGGCACCCTCATATGTAAAAGAAATACTTCTAAAGCTTAAATCACACATTAAACCCCACACACTAATAGTGGGAGACTTCAAAACTCCCCTCTCACCACTGGAGAGGTCAGTCAGACAACAAATGAACAGAGAAATAAGGGAACTAACAGATGTTATGACTCAAATGGACTTAACAGCCATCTATAGAATATTCCATCCAAACAGAAAAGAATATACCTTCTTCTCAGCACCTCGTAGAACCTTCTCAAAAATTGACCACATACTAGGTAACAAAGCAAACCTCAACAGATACAAAAAATTGGAATAACCTCATGTATCTTACTAGATCATCATGACTTAAAATTAGAATTTAACAGCAACACTAATTTCAGAAAGCCTACAGACACATGGAAATTGAACAATGCTCACCTGAATTGCCAATGGGTCAAGGATGAAATAAAGGAAGAAATTAAAGACTCTCTAAAATTCAATGAAAATAGTCACACAATATACCTAAATTTATGGGGCATAATGAAAGCAGTGCTAAGAGGAAAATTCATAGCATTAAATGCCAACATAAAGAAGCTGGAAAAATCCCATACCACTGAGTTAACAGAACATCTGAAAATTCCAGAACAAAAAGAAGCAAACTCACCAAGGAAAACTAGACAGCAGGAAACAATCAAATTGAGAGCAGAAATCAACAAAATGGAAACAAAGAAAGCAATACAAAGAATCATTGAGACAAATATGTGGTTCTTTGAAAAAAATCAACAAAATAGATAACCCTTATCCAAACTAACCAAAAGGCAGAGACAGAATATACAAATTAACAATATAAGAAATGAAAAGGGGGACATAACAACAAACATGGAGGAAATTCAGAGAATCATCATGTCATACTTCGAAAACCTATACTCCACAAAAATGGAAAACTTAAAGGAAATGGACAATTTCTGGATAAATATCACCTATCAAAATTAAATGAAGACCGATAAGCAAATTAAATATACAAATAACTGCTAAAGAAATAGAAACAGTCATCAAAAGTCTCCCAACCAAAAAAAAAGCTCAGGACCAGATAGTTTCAGCACAGAATTCTTCAAGATTTTCGAAGAAGAACTAATACCAATACTCCTCTAATTGTTCCAAACAAAAGAAACAGAACGAACAATGCTAAACTCTTTTTACGAAGCTACAATTACACTGATACCTAAACCACACAAAGATATTGCTAAGAGAGAATTACAGACCAACCTCACTTGTGAATATTGATTCAAAAATATTCAATGAAATACTAGCAAACCAAATCCAAGAACACATCAGAAAAATTATCCATCATGATCAAGTCGGCTTCATCCCAGAGATGCAGGGATGATTCAACATAGCATAATCTGTCAATGGAATCCACCATATAAACAAACTGAAAAAAAACCCACATGATCATCTTATTAGATGCTGAAAAAGTCTTTGACAAAATACAACATCCATTCATGATCAAGGTCTTGGAGAGAGCAGGGATACAAGGAACATACCTAAACATAATAAAGGAAATATACAACAACCCAACAGCCAACATCAAACAAAATGAAGAGAAACTCAAAGCGATTCCACTAAAGTCAGGAATAAGACAAGGTTGTCCACTCTTTCCATATCTATTCAATATAGTACTTAAGTTCTAGTTATAGCAATGAGATAACAAAAGGAGATGAAGGGGATATAAATCAAAAAAGAAGTGAAACTTCACTATTTGCTGATGATATGATAGTTTACATAAGTGACACCAAAAATTCTACCAAGGAACTTGTACAACTCATAAACACTTTCAGTAATGTAGCAGGATACAAGATTAACTAAAAAAAATTCAATAGCCTTGCTTTACACAGATAATAAATAGACTGAGAAAGAAATCAGAGAAACATCACCCTTCACAACAGCCACAAATAACATAAAATATCTTAGAGTAACTCTAACCAAACAAGTAGAAGACCTGTATTACAGTAAGTTTAAATCTTTGAAGAAAGATATTGAAGAAGACACCAGAAAATGGAAAGATCTCCCATGCTCTTGGATAGGTAGAATTAACATAGTAAAAATGTCAAACTTAACAAAAGCAATCTACAAATTCAATGCAACGCCCATCAAAAAAATCTCAGCAAAATTCTTCACAGACCTCAAAAGAACAATACTTAACTTCATACTGAAAAGTAAAAAACCCAGGATAGCCAAAACAACGCTGTACAATAAAGGATCTTCTGAAAGCATCATAATCCCTGACTCAAACTCTACTACAGAGCTACAGTACTGAAAACAGCCTGGCATTGGCCTAAAAATAGATAGGAGGACTAATGAAACCAAATAGAAGACCCGGATACTAATCCACACACCTACCAACACCTGATTTTTGACAAAGAAGCAAAAAATATCAAATAAAAAAAGAAAGCATATTCAACATATGGTGCTGGCATAACTGGATATCAACATGTAGAATAATGAAAATAGATCTATATCTATTGTCGTACACAAAACTCAAATCCAAATGGATCAAAGACCTCAACATAAAGCCAGCCACACCGAACCTTATAGAAGAGAAAGTGAGAAGTACGCTTGAACACATTGGCACAGGAGACCATTAGCACGGACACTAAAACAATTAATAAATGGGACCTCCAGAAACTGAAAAACTTCTGTAAAGCAAAAGATATGGTCAACAAGACAAAACGACAGCCTACAGAATGGAAGAAGGTCTTCACTAACCCCATATTGGACAGAGGGATGATCTCCAAAATATACAAAGAATCCAAGCGATTTGCCATCAAAATAACAAATAATCCAATAAAAAATGGGGTTCAGACCTAAACAGAGAACTCTCAACAGAGGAATCTAAAATGGCTGAATGATACTTAAGGAAATGCTCAACATCCTTAGCCATCAGAGAAATGCAAATCAAAACAGCTCTGAGATTCCATCTGACACCTGTAAGAATGGCCAAGATCAAAAATACTAATATCATCTTATGCTGGAGAGGATGTGCGGTAAAGGAATCATTCCTGCATTGCTGGTGGGAGTGCAAACTGGTGCAGTCACTTTGGATATCAGTATGGTGATTTCTCAGGAAATTAGAAAACAACCTTCCTTAAAACCCAACAATACCACTTTTGGGTATATATCCAAAGGATGCTAAATCATAACACAAGAGCATGTGCTCAGCTATGTTCATAGCAGCATTGTTTGTCACAGCCAGAACCCGAAAACAACCTAAATGCCCCTCGACTGAAGAATGGATAAAGAAGATATCTTGCATTTACACAATGGAGTACTACACAGCGGGGGAAAAAATAATGGCATCTTGAAATTTTCAGGCAAGTGGATAGGTCTAGAAAATATATTGAGTAAGGTAACCCAAATCAAGAAAGACAAATATCATACGTACTCACTGATAATTGGCTTTTAGACATAAAGCAAAGGAAAACCAGCCTGCAATTCACAATCTCAGAGAACCTAGACAACAAAGTGGATTCTAAGAGAAACATCCATGGATCTTATCTACATGGGAAATAGAAAAGGACAAGATCTCCTGAGTAAATTGGGAGCGTAGGGACCTTGGGATAGGGTGAAAGGGGAGGAAAGGAGGGGAGTGGAGAAAAACATATAGTGCAATAAAAACAATTTTAAAAAGACATGATATCTACATTGTATGAAATTCTCAGAGAATTAATTAATAAAAAAGGTATTAAAAAAGGAAGTACAACAGTCAGCGTGTTGTTTTTCCGCATGAGTCAGTGAAGGTTTTTGCACCACCTGTTAGAGGTAAGCCCTGTATTCAGGCAGGACACAAGGGAAGATCTGCTTGGATTTCAACTAAGCACAAGAATAATGATAGAGTTCAAGATTCACAATCAGCCATATGTTCTGCCATGGTAGAACACTTAAAACAGTGATACCATTTTATAACAAGAAAATCATCTCTTCTAAACAAATCACCAATTGTATTTGACTGCCAACGTTGACCGGACGTGCTTGAACCAAAATGAGATTCTGAGGCCAATGTATGGACCAAAGTTACAGATAAAACCAATGAGAGAAACCTGAACTGAAGCAAGTTTAAGGTTTTAAGAGACTCCTTAAGAAATGCCGGGAGAGAAGGTGAAGAACAGGCAACAGAAACACATGTAACTGAATGCATACACTGCAACAAATTAAATTTTAGGAGAGTAAATAAAGTTTTGCTATTGTCATGGACTTGGTTCTTTTCTTCTCAACAATTGATTACCCATGTTCATTCTTAACACAGGTAAGGTTTTGGAATCATACACTGAAAATAATTGAGGAAGGCCTGCTTGTAAAACATGCTGTGGGAATGTCTCTTGCAAACTGTTTTTCAGCTGTGTTACAATCACTCATTTTGAAAGATAAATAGAATAAACATTGTGTGGTAAATGAACAGACAGAGGTGTTTGTGATTTTCCACTGGAGGGCATATTTTACAACCGTGATATTGCATTTATATTTAAGGGACTGTTAAATGCAAAGCCTTGTTGAAAGTGTTAGTGAGACATCTTTGGCTCCTGCCCTGTTGAGTCGTACACTCTAATTAAGAGGACAGCTATAAACACTCAGGTCATGTGATAGTCACTGCCCAAGGCGGTCAGGAGATGAGGCCATGAGAATGTCACTGAGGAGCCAGGTAAGCATGGCCACATCAGCAGGTGCTTGATACAGTTCCATTTAAAAGTCTTTGAGGATGCATGGAGGGTGTGTGTCTGAGAGGGGGGTGTGTGCTATGGAGCATTTGCTGAGCTTAGAGAACCATCTTGGGTGTCACTCCTTACTTCCTGCCTTCTTTGAGCCCCTGACCAGGGAGCTTCCTGGCGTTTTCTTGTCTCCACTTAGTTCCTTGCTGCAGCAGTTCTGGGGTTACAAATGCACGCCATAGTGTCCAGCTTTCCTGTGGGTTCCAGAGATTTAAACTCAAGTCCTCAAACTCATGGCACACTGTCCCCGCTGAATTGTCTCCATGGTCCTAAGCATTTAACTTCTCGGGTGTGTTATGCGGCAATCTGATCTAGGTCCCTTCAGAGAGCAGTCAATCTGAGGCATCACCATGGGGCCAAATAGCCCAATCTTCCTCTTTCATGCTTCAAATAAATACCTTTTAAAGTCTAAGAATGCTGAGATTAAAATTGCTTTCTTAATCAAAATGACACCTTGTAGCTTCCTCAGATACCAGTGCCTAGTCTTTTGGTTACCATGGTGATAACTGAATTTATTCTATCGCGGTGGTAACTAATAATTTTCCTTAATGGAGTGGTAATAAAAACAGGGGAGAAGGAGCTATGAACCCTTCAAATGATGCAATTAGCTTATTCTTTTTCGAATCTAAAGGCAAGTGTAAGATCTCACCTCATGATTTCTACTCGAAGAGCTGAGAACTGAAGGCACTTGCTGGAGAGGAGTAAAACTCAGGGCTTCTACATTCCAACCTCTTCCCCTGGTCATTCCAGCATTGGCTGGGCTTCCCACAGTTCTGCTGCCTCCTCTGCTTTGCTCTTGGAAAGTGATGTTAGCATTTTCCAAATGCATTCAAGTAGCTTGACCTTTCTGGGATCAAACCAAAATGCTGCAGAAGACATTTTTAGGATGCAGCCCTTCACAGTGCTGATAGAAGAAAAGAGTTTGTTTAACGCAATTCACTGAAAAAGCATACTGGGAAGTGTGTGTGTGTGTGTGTGTGTGTGTGAGAGAGAGAGAGGGGGGGGGTTTATTACCCAGTCATGTCCCATGCTTCCTCCTTTATTTCCTTGATCATGTCTTAGAATTTTTTTTTCAGAAACTCAGGTGGTTTAAGGCTGCTAAATTATAATTTGCATATGACCTTCAAGTGTAAATAGATCTGAGGAGGCTTTTTTCAGCCACCCCTATCTTATTCCCTCAGAGGGCTGAAAACTAGGTGTATAATTTTCACATTCTAGACTAGTGAGCGTGAGCAGAACACGCACATGACCGTTGACTTCAGGGTCTTTCATGCCCGAAGACAGATACCCGATTTCTGAGGGATGGCAAACCATCTCTGCCATAGTGGCTTCAAACTTTTGGATAGAGTCCTCACATAGTATTCTCTCTCTGTCTCTGTCTCTGTCTCTGTCTCTGTCTGTCTCCCTCCCTCCCCCCTCTCTCATGCACATACTCTCTCTGGGTGTATATGTGCATCTGCGTGTGACTGTAGAGACCCAATGACAACTTGAGGTGTTGTTCCTCAGGAGTTTTCCATCTCTTTTGTTTTTTAAGCAAGGCCTCTCACTGTCCTGGAACTCACTGAGTAAGTGAAGATGGCTAGCCAGTGAACCCCAGGTACACACCCAACTGTCCTGCCTTCCCAGTGCTGGCATTACAAGGGAACCCAGTGTACCGAGTATTTTTATGTAGGTTCTAGAGATTGAACTCAAATTTTTACGCCTAAAAAGCAAACACTTTTACCCACTGAGTCATATATATATATATATATATATATATATATATATATATATATATGTCCTGATACCATTTTAAAATTTTTTTTTATTATTGTATCTTTACGTGCAAGGCGTTTTGCCTGTACGTGTGTCTGTGCACCACGTGGTGCATGCCTGGTGCCCCACGGATACCAGAAGAAGGTAACAAATCCCCTTGGAATTGTAGTTACAGATGGTTGTGAGCCACCATGTGGTGTTGGGAATAGAATCCAGGTCATCTGGAAGCTCTTAATCACTGAGCCATCCCTCCAGCCCTTCTCCCCCCCACATTCTCTTTCCATTTTCTGTCTTTCATTTGGTTGTTACAGCACATGGTCTTACTATGTAGCTCTGGCTGGTATGTAGCTCAGTATATAAGCCAGGCTGGCCTCAAGATCTCAAAGATGCACTTACCTCTGCCTCCTGAGTGTTGGGATTAAAGACATGGATGACCACTACTGGCAAGTGATATCACTTCTTAATGTCAAATGTACAATGCGATCCTGAGTGTAGAGGAAACATCCATCTGTGTTTATGACTTACTAAATGGATGGGAGCTGGGTTCAGTTCCATCATCTGTAAAATAATTATTTGATTTGAAGAGCAAGAAAGATTACTTTGATGTTGTTACTTTGTGACATACATGTTGAACAGTTATTTTAATAGACAGTGTCCAAAATCTGTTTTTTTACAGAGTAAGCCAGATCTTCATTTTCTTCACAGGAAACTTCTTTTGGGTTACCTTCAGCCAGTGCTCTAAGCACTGTCTGCTGAGTCGGTCGCACTGGTCACCAGAGGCATCCTTCCTACTCTTCGTATATGTGCCTTGTCATAGGGAACGAGAGGCAGGAGAGCCAAGCTGGATGACTGTTTGGGCTGGCCTATTTTTGTCCTTCCTTATGCTGACCACAACCCTGAGGAGGAGAAACGTCTCCATTTGGGGTAGAATGAAGTGATGAGGCACCTATCAAAGGCTCCCATGTACCCACTAATGACCGGAGATGACAATGCAAGACTGGCTCTGACAGGTCCTTAACCCACAACCCCGTCTCTGTACATCTCAGTGGCAGTATCTGATCTGTCCCACTGCTGGTGGTAGTCAGATGGTCGCTCTGCACCACCGCCATGCAATGAGGACACAGGGACTGGGTAAGAATTACAAAAACAATAGACTTTATTTTCTCCCTAGATGGTCTCCCTGGATTGTAAGCACATGTAAAGGAGCATGTGTAAGTGTGACCAGCTATTTTATCATGTAAAGAAGCATGTGTAAGTGTGACCTGCTATTTTATCATGTAAAGGAGCATGTGTAAGTGTGACCAGCTATTTTATCCTAATGTTCCATCTACTTTTGATTACTGTCTTGAGGATAGTCTATTGTCTTTGTGCATCAAGTGGAAAATATGCCTTTTATGATTATTGTATGTATGTGCATGTGAAAATTAAAACCTGTTACGAATGTTGAAAGCATCCCTTGACAATGATTTATGAAATACTGCTGTACAACAGGAAGAAACGTGATGAGCTCTCCTTGGGTGGTAGCACTAACAGTAGCATCAATATGATTGCTTTCCAGAAGATTCATTTTCCTGTAAATTTCAGCATGTCTTTCATGTAACAGTTCATTACTGTTATTCTGTGTAAAAAAGAAATTTCAAAATAAAACTTGTTTTTTGTATGGGTTATAAAGTCTGGTCTCATTCCTGTTTCAACTTCTCTTGGCATAAGAATAAACAATGGCTTGTATATCACTCACTGGGGTGAGAATTGCTATTTTTCTTCTGTACCCTGTGCAAGGCGACACGCAAGATCTATTTGATTATTATGCACATGTATGCATGTGTGTATTTAGTGTGTTTATGTGCATCACATGTGTGCACTTGCCTGTAGATGCCAAAAGGGTGTTATAAGAATCATTTGTGAGCCACTCAGCGTGGGTACTGGGAACTGAACCTGAGCCCTTGACAAGAGAAGTAAGTGCTTTTTCTTTTTCTTTTCTTTCTTTCTTTCTTTTATTAAATGAAGGAAGTTTTTATCCCTGCTTACAGTTCATCGTGACAGGAAGTCATGGAGGCGGGGCTTGAGGTGGTCAATCCTACTGTGTTACAGTCACAGTCTAGAGGAATGGGCTGGTGCTCAACTTGCTTTCTCCTTTTCATTCAGCCCAGGACCCCGGCCACAGAGTGGGGTCTCCACATTTAGGATGAGTCTTCCTACCTCAGCAAATCCAATCTAGAATTCCCTCACCAAGAAGCCCAGAGATTTGTCTCCTGGCTGGTTTTAGATCTAGCCATGTTAACAGGAACTTCCTGTCTTACTAATTCTGTAGACTTCCTGTAGTGGCTTGTGTCTTAAAGAGTCACATGTTTGAACACTTGGTTTCCAGATAATGATACAATTTGAAAAGGTTATGGAAGCTGTGGGAAGCTTTCTGGAGGAAGTACATCATAATGGACAAGTTTTGAGGTTTATAGTCTGGCTCCACCTCCTACCCTGACCCCTCCCTCCTGATCTCGCTACTTCTTGACTACCTTTTCACTTCACACCTCTGCTACCATGCCTTTCCTGCTGAGACAAAGAACAGTATCCCCACTGGAACCATGAGCTAATGTCAGCCCTTCCCACTCTATGTGGCTTTCTGTTAGAGTGTTCTACACAGCAACAAAAAAGAAACTCACGCCATCCATAACCTTCATTATCAAACAGTTGAAAAACTACACTTCAGTTAGTGCTTTTATTGGGCAAAATTTATCCTGAAAATATTTTGAAGTCACTGTCCCTGAGGCTGATTTTCTTCAACAGCAAGTTTTCTGCAGTGGCCAAGTCCTTGCTGGTGTCATCTCTTCCTTCATGCTTTTTCATAGGTCCTGGTGCAGACAACGTTGTTCATGGTGCACTCCTAAAAGCAGAGAGATGTGTTAGAGGTGACTGCTGACAGGTCAGACCCAACCTTTCCTCTTTCCACAGACCAAGCCCTCAGTTCAGGCTATGAAGGAGGTTAAGTAGCTTGATTGACATGCATTCAATACAGCATGTAAAAATGTAAACTTGGGCAACACTCACCACTACCATTTTTCCCTCCACGATTTTTCTTTTGATTGTTGTCTCTTTGCCGAGCCATTTTTGGACCTGGATCATTGACCCACCTTCTAATGTTACGATGCTCTATAAATGCAGAGAAAGTGATTAGGAGTTGCTCACTACTTTCCACCTATCACAGCACTAGACATCTACAGTTTAACTTCACGTCTGAAATTCTGTTCCTCATAATGCTTACCTTGGTTCCTGTTATGATTTAATACAGTCAATGTAGAAGTCTCAAGAGACAAGTAAATTCATGTTCTCATAGACTAAAATCCATAAGCTATTTGACCTTTTGATCTTAATAATTGTTCTAGTCTATATGACCTTTCATACAATAACAAACAAGTGGGGAAAGAGGAGAAGTGAATACAGATTACCACACAAAGTGCTACACATCTGTAACCCTAGCACTCAAGGGCCAGGAACAGGAGAATACTAAGTTGCAGTCCAGCTTAGGCTATATAATAAGACCTTATCTCAAGCCACAGCAACAGAAAGACTAATAGGAGCATTTTACTCCATTAAGCTGTCTGAATAATTAGCAAAGGATTGACTTTTTGCATGCACAGATTCAAACCAGCCCAACCAGACTTAGCAATAAGTCAGTCTGTTGAATGAACCCTACCAACCACCTGTTTCCACAACAGTTGAGCACAGGAAGATTTAACTCCAACTCACCTTCACTTGCCGACTGTCTGCAGTGGTTTCATCAAACTGTTCCCCCAGCTTGAAGGAGATCTCCGTGTTCTGGAAAGAGCTTTCTGTTTGGATGCTAACCTTTTCCCCATTGAGACTAATATTAACAGTTGGCTTTACTAAACCTGCCACATTCCGGGCTGCAAAATCCACTCCTGAGAGACAAAGAAAGATAGACAAAGAAAGATTCACACATTCGGGAAGATGTACAACCACCATAGTGAACACCCGCTCTTAAAGAATGCATGCTCCCTCACTGAAATCTCGACTGGTGTACAGCCTTATTTCTTTTGAAATTGAGTCTCATTACATAGCCCAGGCTGGCCTTCAGCTCAAGATCTTCCTGTCTCTTGCTTTGAGTCCTGGACTTGTAGATATGTGTCACCATTTCCCACCACAGTGTCTTATTTGATGTTGTCACTGGCCTCTAGATTAAGCCAGGTCCTTCCATGGTTCTGCTAAGCCATTCTGCCATCTTGAAATGCTAAACTCATTTTCTCAAACATTAGTGCTTAATATGAAATGTATGTTTGCTGGATGGCTTTTAGGGGAGCAAATGCTTGTGTTTTACCTTGGGGAAACTTGCAAAGATGGTGTGGGAAGGACGTGGCGCAAATCCTGGCCCTGCTGCTCGGATGGTGGACTTTACATTGTTAAATATGACTTTTGCAGTAGGCATACAGGAACTGACTCATCCCTCTGAACACATATTGAGATCTACTGTCCATTCAGACTATTGATGTGTGCCTCGGTGTAGAACAGATGTGTGTTCAGACTATTGATGTGTGCCTCGGTGTAGAACAGATGTGTGTTCAGACTATTGATGTGTGCCTCAGTGTAGGAGAACAGATGTGTGTTCAGACTATTGATGTGTGCCTCAGTGTGGGAGAACATATGTGTTGGCTGTGAGAAGGTGGCCAAAGCCTGGGCTTCCACCTCGACACTCTACAGCTTTCTTCATAGTAAGCTGAGAATACCTCGAACCCTCCTCACGCTTGCATTGGAAGAGAACATGAGAGGTCTTAGAAGGGTCACAGAACAGAGTAAGACCTCAGTTGCTCTCCCTCCTTGTTCCAGACTTAACCCAGCTCCAAGTCAATACAAGGGTTATTCTGGTATAAGCCCAAGTTCCCACCCATTACTCTCCTATATCTCTCTATTCTTATATTTATATTTATGTATAAATAGATGCATGTGTAAATACAGAAATATGGATATACAAATATAGACAAATGTAGTTATATAATATTACATATAACCCATATTTAGTATATTAGATACTATATTAGATATATATTATATTTTGTTTCCATACAGGACTTTCTATGTCATCAGACTGGCCTTGGACCTTCTGTCTTCCTGTTATAGCCTGTGACAGCTGGGATTATAGTTATCCACTGCCATATCCATTTCCAAGTTTCTTATTTGCCTTCAAATTTTTATACAAAACAAATATGTCTATAAGCCCATGAAGAGGTAGGGGAATTTCTTTATTACTTCGGAGAAGTTAATACTGTCTATGGAAGATGAACAGGTATTATATTTTAAGCATGTTAACTTATTGAGGGGATAAAGCATTGTTGTTTGGGTGCTTAGAAAGAGTACATATGTTATTAATAATGGTAAATATCCATTGGCCATTGTAGGCAAAATGCAAAATGTAAAGAAATCTTCTGCTTTCTATATGGCTTATTTATAAAAGAGGTTGCTATTAATTGTGAAAAATGAATTGACTGTTGTTCTTCCAGAATTCACAGAAAGGTGTAGTTGTGAGAGACACAACTCATTATAGCTGATGTTTGACTACAGAGCTTGAAGTAGAGACAAAGATCAGGCAGGCCCCCACTCTGAAAGGCAGAGTATGTGAGACAGTCATCCAGTAAGGAAAAACTGTTCTATTTCTCCTCTCAAAAAGAAAACCTTCAAAATCATGTGTTGAATATCACTCACACATGCATGAACACTCGAGAAAAACAGACTCTCAATGTTATTTGTTGCTACAACACTTCTAAATTTATAACTAAGGTAAACCCCAAACAAATTCAATCTATAGACATATTACAATGATTATTTTGCAACAGTTTGGGGTTGAATGAAAGCTGCTCAATGAAATGAGCCAGCTAAAGAGACACTCTGCCCGGAGATCTGCATGATGACTTCATACCGGAGCCTGGCTGGGACACATATGGACTATAAACTGAGAGAGCTAGTAGGAATTATTAAATGCTAATTATTTATTATAAGAAAAATAAATAATAATAAATGGAATTTTAAATATCTCATATGAGTGTAACCTATAGTCACAAAAAAGAAAATCATAGAAAATGTTATTGTAAGGCACAAAGCCAGCCCCAACACCAAAATCTCTTGTCTCAAATCCCTGAATTCCATGATGGTGTCTCTCACCCAGTTCTCTCATGTAATCCTCGAAGTTTTCGCTGGAGACCAGCTTCCAGGTTCCCAAGAAGGGCTCAATCATCATGGGAAGCTTTCTAGGAAGATGAGGCACTCACAACCCGAAGTCAAGGCAATGTGGGCACCCTTATGCCTCCAGCAGCTTATTTTAAAGAACATCTTCATCACGTGGCCTTCCTGAAGTGACCAATGGGATGCCAGGAGCCTGAGATTCCAGGCAGCAGCCTTTGACTCATTGTATTTACCTTCAGATTAAAAGACAGACACCTAACCAGCAAAACTTAATTCAGGTCAACCCCTTTTAACTCTAGCAAAGAGATTTACACCCAGGAGTCACCCGATAGATCTTTCCTGCCAAATGGAGACAACTGTCGATGGAGACCAATCTCTCAACACTAATGCTGACTTACCCCGAGGGAACAGCCGACAAATGTCTGACGAACACTGACTCCATGTTTTCCCACCCTAAACAAGGACATCTTTGCTTGGTCTGCCTCAGCTGGTTTTTTTGTTTGTTTGTTTGTGCAAGTCATAGTGTCCAAGCCTCTCCTTCATTAGAAGAACATCCTCCCTTCCTTTGCTTGCAGGGTTGATGCATTGATATTGTTAATGTAACTTAACACGCCTACAGTTGCTTGGAGTGAGGTCTAAGGTGTTATTAACAGTATCACTGTTGTCAATCAAGGATAGCTGAGGACCACAAAGAACAAAGAAGATGCCAATTATTGTTGAGCAGAGCTTTGTGATTTAAGCCTTAGAAAGGAGTGATTTAATGACATCAGAGTCTCTCTCTCTCTCTCTCTCTCTCTCTCTCTCTCTCTCTCTCTCTGTCTGCCTCTCTCTCCCCCCTGTCTATCTCTCTTTCTGAGACAGGATCTTCCTATGTATCCCCAGGCTGGCCTCAAATTAACAATCCTCCTGCCCCAGTCTTCCAATGTCTAGGAATGATTACAGACATGCTTCATCATGGCTAGTTTGCAAACTCATTTTTATATTAAAAGATGCCATTTTAGATGGTGCAGGTAAATTATGGGAAATTTTTTTGGGGGGGTAGGGTTATGTCTGACATCTATATTCTAAAAAGTAAAAAAGGACACAGGTGAATCAAACATCTATGTAATTCCTTCTTGTATCGTGTTCTGCTCTCCAAGCAGCTGAAGTAGGTCAGAGACCCAAGTCAAACATTTGATTGAGTAGATTGATGTTACTGCTCAGCCCTTTAACTGCATCAGAGAACTGGAAATCTAGGTGGCCAGGGACCAGAAAATGAGTATCGATATTTTTATCTGTGCTATGTCAAATAGCCCTTTGACTCTGAGAAATGTATATTCATCTTTGTTTGTAAAGCCATCTCTTTTCATGCAAAGCAAACAAGATATTGCTGTTTGAGCACAGGGGAACAATGATAACTTAGGTGGGAGACAGAACGGCTTTTGAAGAGAAGATATAAAGAAGTGGGGAATGTTATGTTGCTATGACTTGAAGAGTTACTGAGCTGTCTGCAGAGAGCAGAGGCTGGAACAAGAGCACTAGAGTGGGTCAGGAGAGATCATGCTGACAATAAGGGCCTTAAAGGGAGACAGTGTGCTCAGATTCAGTGTTTAGATACAGAGCGAGCTGCCGGGCCTGTCTCATTGTTTCCAACCATTCTCCCTCGACTGGAAGGGCAGAGAGCATACATCTGTGCATATTGACCAGGGAGTGGTGAGCAACTGTCCTCGTTATTCTGAGGTTGACTCAGAATTGAATCCTGTGGTCCCTTTTAGAATTCAGTTGGCCCGTAGAACAAAAGGGAAAGTCAAATTCTACCTCCTGTAGGGTTCCCTACTCATGGGAGGGAGTGTGTGTGTGTGTGGGAGAACGGCCTCGAGTCTTGCTCTTTGATTTCTTCTGTGATATTACACTGCTGCACCCATCGTGATACAAACAGCAAAAAACCAGATCAAAAACAGAGCAACGACCAATCTGTTATACAAGTGTCATTGTCAATTATCAGTCTTGTGCCTGAGATTTGTCACTTGGTCGTTAAGCCTTTTACTATTGACACATCTTTGTAAATAACTTCATTAAATGGTTCATGTGGATCCAGTCAATTACTTGTATGCTGGGCAGGTGATTTCATGAACATGTCCACCCACTGTCAGCGACCCAACTCCAGCATGTGACAATCTGGTTCAGAGCTATTCAGTACCTATTGTAGCATACATTTAGATCTTAGAATGAAGTGTACTAGAGGATGCAGCTTATAACATTGCATTTCTGTCGGGCATCAGGCGACTGTAAAAGTGAATCAAGAGAGACACTACTTTCTACATTCCTAAGACAGTGCCTGCTATAAGCGGCATTGCACACGCTAAGTGAAGGATTTATGAATGGGTGACAGAAGAGATAAACAGCTCTCTCTTCTTTTTAACTAGCACTTCCGATTAGTGTCAGCAGGAACTAAAGAACGTGAGAACATGGTGTTTCGCTCTGGTCCTCCCTGGATGGAGTGGTACTTAGTTTGCATTGTTAGGGCCACAATTCCACACAGACACAACTTAAGCAAGGAGTGGTTTATTTGGGCTTTCAATCACAGAAAGTTTAGTCTACGGGGGGTAGGAGAGTGGGATCAGCCTGGTAAGCTCACAATGGTAGGCATCCATAGCAGTGGCTTATCACATATCAGTTGACCAGGAAGCAAATAATACATGGCAAGAACTTGGAAGTTAGGTAAACTGAGCCATACCCAGTTTCCTGTTTCTGCCAGTCAGAATGTGCTTTCTGAAATTACACAGCCTCTCAAAAATCTGCGAAGCAAACATTCAAAACATGAGCCTCTGGAGGACATTTAAAAGTCAAATCAAAACTTTTGTCCCTGATTTCCAAAAGCTCATGGCTGTCTCATAATGCAAAATGCATTTAATAACTTCAGTAGATTCCAAAGCTTCAGCATGGTTCAGGAATCAGAAATCTAAAATGTCTGCTAAGACTTAAAATTATTTTTGCAGTGGCTTATAGCTAAAAAAGCATCTTCAGTCTTTGAGTAGACTTTTTCCATTTCCTTGCAAGTCCTGGGATTTTTATTGTGGTTGATGTTGGAAACTGGATATTCAAATCTAGTATTGTACTAACTATGGTAATCAGGTTGCAGTAAGATCTTAGAAAATGCGGACTCTTCAGTTGTGTCTAATAGATGTCCAATCAGTGACTTAACGCTGACACTTGGCCTCTCTGCCTTTGTGTTTATTTACCTTCTTTACTTTGGGTTAGATTCCTATTCAACTCTACACATAGATGTATTAAAATTTTAATGTCTGTCAAGGTTTGCAGTGATAGTCAGCTGTAAATTTTCATAATGTCCATCTCCAGTGTCTAGAAGTGTCTAGAATTGTCCAGCCATTGTTCTATGCTGTGAAATAATCCTTCTGTACATTATGTAAATATATGTCACTAGGATTGGATTAATAAAAAAAAGCCGACTGGCCAATAGCTGAAGAGGATAAAGTCAGGCAGGAAAGTCAAACTGAGAATGACAGGCTAAAGAAAGGCAGAGTCAGAAGAGTTGCCAGGAGATGAGCATGCCATGCTAATAAAGGTACCACATTGATTGAAGAGCATATAAGAGGAATATTGGTTAACTTAAAATGTAAGATCAAGTTAGTAATATGCCTGAGCTATTGGCAAAGCATTTACAATTAATATTAAGTCTCTGTGTGGTAATTTGGATGCAGCTCCTAGGACAGGAAAACTTTGCCTACAGTTATAAGCTTAAAATAACTTTGGGTTCTAAGAACAGTATTTCCTTTCAGATAGATCTCCATAGGACAAGATCACTCCTAATTAGAATCAATTGGATAATGATGAAAGGCAAGGCTTTTCCATAAACAGAGGCAATCATAGGGGTCATTAGACTGTCCTCTCTACCGATGAAGACCTCACTGAAGCCACCTTGCAGAACCAGGACTAAGACAATTATCAGTCAGTGAGAACCTTGACTAAGAGCGTTGGTTACATACAATGCTTGCCCTCCCTCAGTTTCTTCTCTGTTTACAGCTGAGGCTCAGATCCATACTCCTGGGGTGGGTTGATATGCTCAGTGTCCCCTGCCTTTATCCATGTAGCCATAATGATCAAATTCGTTAACTGCCTTGCCATAATTAGTTTTCTGTCTGATTTCTGGCTTGTATGGCCAGTGCCACTGTCGAGACTTGGCCAGAATCAAACCTTTGCTTTATGGCTCTGATAACAAAATGTTTTTCTCCTTTGTTCCCTAGGATTTGTTGGCATTTTTCTTGATTTGTTTCATTTCGATTATTTTTGCTAGAGACCAACCTGAGAAGTAAGATTAACAGTTGCCTCAGGTCTTATCTGAGCTCTAGGTTTTTTTTGGAGGGTTTTTTGGTGTTTTTTTGTTGTTCTTGTTGTTCTTGTTGTTCTTGTTTTTTTTTGGGGGGGGGGGTTGGTTTTTGTTTTCGAGACAGGGTTTCTCTGTAGCTTTGGAGCCTGTCCTGGAACTAGCTCTTGTAGACCAGGCTGGCCTCGAACTCACAGAGATCCGCCTGCCTCTGCATCCCAAGTGCTGGGATTAAAGGCATGTGCCACCATGGCCCAGCTAAGGTTATTAATGTTTTAAGTTTTTTTAATCCTTTACTGTGTCCCCCCAGTTTCATTCTTCCAGAAGATTTCTTTTGAATGTCTTAGTCTTAAGGACTGGTTCCTGAAAGGGGAGAACAGAAAGATGGAATGGAGAAGAGCTGGCCACATAAACATCCTGCATTTAAAGGAACTTTTAATACCTTGGATTCCTTCAGTCTAAGACAGGGCTACAAAAGTGAGGTCTCTCTCTCTCTCTCTGTGTGTGTGTGTGTGTGTGTGTGTGTGTGTGTGTGTGTGTGACTGCTGGCCTCTGTGTACGACTTCTGTAGTCATCAGCTGCAAGCATAAATCCAAACACACTTCCAGGGGCTGAGAAATGTCTAAGTGGGTAAAGGCGATTGTTTCCCAAACATTACGACCAGAGTTCGATCCCTGGGGCCCACATGATGAAAATGAGAACTGCAAGTTGTTCTCTGACCTACACACACACTGTGGTATATGTGCTTCAGTAAGAATGTTCACACACACACACACATACACACACAGAGAGAGAGAGAGAGAGAGAGAGAGAGAGAGAGAGAGAGAGAGAGAGAGAGAGGGGGAGAGAGGGGGGAAGAGGGAGGGAGGGAGGGAGGGAGGGAGAATAAGTATTTAAAAAAGAAAAATAAATAAGTTCACAGTATTTTCAAACCAAAATACTATGGCTCATCTTAGCTCTTTGAGGATGTGTGCTCCAGAGACTTGGGCCCATCGGACTCCCATGGCCTGAAGAGCAGTGCCTGGCTCGTTTCTCTGACCTCTCTCCATCAAGGTGTTAGTTGTAGAGCAGAGACCCAGAAGACGAATGGCTGTGGACTGTAAAGAGGGCATCTAACCAGGGATATCAACATCAGAACGCACAATGTTTATTAACACGCATGGATTATACATTAATTGTTCTGCTGCTGTGTTAAGAGCTGAAACCAACCAATATTAACCTTAGTTATCATGTGTTTTCCATTGTGCCTTCTCAAACATTGCAAGGACTGAATTTATCCCCTGGAACTCTGACTCATCGGGTTCTGGTACCACACATGGCCTCCAGACCTACTTCCTGCCAGGATAACTGCTGAACTGCAGAATCCTACACCCATTCCCCCTTTGTCTTAGTGCTCTGAGCCTCAGCTTCCACGTCTCCATGGAAACAACGACTCCTCCCATCAGATCATTCTGGTGATCAGAGATGTACATCATGCAAAGGGCCGGACACCAGCGTTTGTTCTTAACAAATACTGGCAAACCGGTGATTATTATACTTAATGAATAAATACTGATTTGTGTAGCGTGTTTAATAAAAACTCAGAGACAGATATTGGGGTTCAACCTGAAGGTCAGAAAAGAAAAACAGCCAGCCCCTGGCTCTTACCTCTACCTCAATTTGAAATGCCCATCCTGCTCTCAAATATCCTCAGCCTGAGACTATGTCTGAAAGCTGTCTACTTCCATCTTATATTCCTGTTTAGGGCTGGGATTAAAGGTGTGCATTACCATTGCCCAGTTTCTATGGCAAACTAGTGTGGCTACTGGGATTAAAGGTGTGTGTTGTTACTACCTGGTCTGTAAGATTGACCAGTGGGGCTGTTTTACTCTCTGATCTTCAGGCAAGCTTTATTTATTAAAATACAAATAAAATCACTACAGGTTTGTCAATATTTATTAAGACTATTCTAAACAACCCTACACAGTTCTAGTGAACCCAAATTGTGGGCCTCACTATTTTTTGATTTAAAAATATTCTTTGACAAGGAACCTAATGTCTTCTGTGGTCCCTCTAAACCAGGGTGTTATGCATACAATGGGTGGGCAGAAAATGAACAGCTTTGAAAGTATGTTCTAAAGAAGACATCACAATGACAACAGAGTATAGATTTAATACTTCTCAGTTTTTGTTAACATGTATTAATTATACATATTGGATGAGGTCAGTGTGAGGTAGTATGATACTTGAAGATATTTATATGGTGGGCTCTGGTTCAATCCACACTTCTGCCTTACCCTAAATAACCTCCGTTCCACACCCCAGGATGACTTTCCTTTAACATCTGCAGATGAGACAGAAGGAAGATGCTACACTTGCTTTCTTGCATCTGCCGTGTCACTCAGCATATCCCTCACTATCCCTGAACTATGCGCTCAAATGGAGTTTTGTCTTGTTAGAATATAAACCTTGTGATTTAGAAGTTTTACTCTATATGTGCAAAACCTCAATGTAGAGGTGCTTCATGCATGCAACACACATAAGTACATGCACACATCTGCACACATACACTTCCTGAGAAACCCAAGGGTTGTCTTTGTGTGTACAAGAGTGTCTCAAACCCGTTATATTTGTATGAACACTAGTTTTAAGCTTCCCTGCTATTGCATGTGTGTATGTGCATACATTTCAGACCTCACTGCTGTTACGCCTGTGTGTGCACAGATGTTTTAGATATAGTGACCCCACAGAGGTTTGCATTTGAGTAAAAAGGCTGATGATAATAAGCATAAATGTTTGAATCCACTGAACATTATTGCATATTTGATATGAACGAGGATGTCATACTTGCCTAGCATGAACATTATGGGATGCCTGGCATGGCTTCTGTACAACTGCTAGGCACAGCGTGTTGCTATGACTGGATGTGTTTTGTTCCCTGAAGGTTTTAGTACTGGAAGCTGCATGCCCAGCATGGTGTGTTAAGATACTGGGAGCATCAAAGGGTTGGGCTTACTGAAAGGTTGTTAGGTCAGTGTGGGTGAGAATGTGTGTGGAAATTCCTCTCATGAGATTAGTGGGTCCTGCTAGAACAAGTTGTTGTTCATGACAAGAATGGTTCCTCCCTGCTGTGTATTGGGGAGATGCCCCTCTCCCTTATCATTTCCCATGATAACACCTACCGTTCAGTCAGAGCCGACTCTCGGGGCTGCACAAGCTTGACCTTTCAGCCTTCAGCTAAGGAAACTTTTTTTTTTTTTTTGGTTTTTTGAGACAGTGTTTTTCTGTGTAATAGTCCTGGCTGTCCTGGAACTCCCTTTGTAGACCAGGCTGGCCTCAAACTCAGAGATTCTCCTGCCTCTGTCTCTGGAGTGCTGGTATTAATGGCGTATGTCAACACCACCTGGCAATTTATTCTTTTTAAAGCAGACAGCCTCAAAGTTTTGTTAAAGTAATGAAAGACTGACTGGATCTCCTGTTTTAGACTGGGAATTTCAGAGCAGCTGAGCATGCTGGGCCATACCTATAACTGCAGAACATCAGAGGCTGAGGCAGGAAAACCGCAGTTCAAGACCAGTCTGGGCTACGTAATAAGAACCTCTTTCTCTCTCTCCTTTATTACACACACACATACACACACACACACACACACACACACACACACACACACACGCACGCACGCACACACACACGCATGCACACATACACACACGCATGCACGCACACGCACATACACACACACACACGCACACGCACACGCACACACACACACACACACACACGTGGAGACCAAAGTGCTTTTCTACAGCACTGCTGAATCACAATGCCCCGGGACAGGGCAGATATGAATGTGCATGCTTGAATCACATGGATATGGATAATTGCGCTGTGTTTAAAATTACCCCGGTCTTGGACAGATAGCTTCTAACTTAGGTATGTTAAAGCAGGGCACAATACTCAGTCTTGGTTCCTATATAATTTCTCTTATCTGGGACATTTCATGGACACTGACTTTTCTACCATGCAATATTATGATAGATCTTATTACTTTTATCAGAACCAAAATAATAATGCAGCTTTTCTATTTTCTTCACTGAATTATGTGTAGATACACAATAAAATTAGACACACAATAAAAATATTATTGCACCACTTTCTAAATCTAAAAAGGTTTTATTTAATCAACACAACCATATTCAATAACATCCAGCTTCAGGGAAAATTAGTTGCTTGCTAATTAGTGGGAAATCATCTTTTTAAAAACAATACATCCAACCAAGTATTGTCGAGCTCGATGCAAATTTCAGTCCAGGGCCACTCCCCTTGGCTCACGCCCTTTCATAAGTTCTGGTAGAAGTGACGCCTTTCATGACACATTCCTAGACACGGGCACAAATCCATGGTCAGAAACTGAGACAACCATGTGCAAACGTTTTTATTTCTCGGTGTTGGAAAGCAAATAATATTCAACAAAAACACATGTTTTAAAATTCTGTGTTTGTATTGCACATCCATCCTCCAGTGTACTACATTAGGATGATGCAAAGACCAAGAAGATGCAGGTCTTTCTCTGAGGGAGCTGGAAAATCTCCATGGTAAGTGGGTACTATCAGCAGAAGCACAGAACACACTCCAGTGAGGGTGGTGCATGAGGCAGCTTGTGACACCAGAGGGGAAGCAGGGGAAACCATGCTGGGAGGAGTAGCCCAGAGGGGCGGAGCCCAGGTTCCACCCTAAGCTCCAAATAAACAAATACTGCAAATGAACCTTTTGTTCTAATCAATCGGGTGAGCTTGCTAAAGTAGAGTGAGGGTCCTGAGGCCAGACCATGGTCAACAGCTAGGTATGCAGGCTACTCACCACCACCAGCTTGTCGTCCTCTCGCTTCCTCTTTATGGTGGTGGACTTCCCATCCCACTTCTGCACCTGCACCAGGGCCCCGCTTTCTAGGGTGATGATGCTCTGCAGACACAGGGAAAGGAGACTGCAGTTGGCATCTGAATGCCAAAAATGAGATTGAGAACATGGAATCTTGGCTCAGAGGAATATCCTGAGGCCCTTACTTGAAACGACAAGAATATAGTCCAACAAGAAAAGGAAAAAGAAAGAGAGGGAGGGAAGAAGGGAGGGACAAAGGAAGGAAGGAAGGTGTCTTAAAAACAATAATGTAGAACTTACATGTATATGTATATCAACATATATTATTTTGAACAGAAATAGAACACATAGAACATAAAATTATAATTAGAAAAAAGAGACTATCTTGCGAAAGGAATTAGATAGCAAAGCGTATGTGGAAGTGGTGGCATTAAAGTGGCTTTTATTCTTTTATAAAGTACCTCTAAAATTTTATTGCTCTAACTTACTTCATAGACACGACTGTATAACACACAAAATATGCTAATTATTTTTAATATCAGGACAACTTAGTAACGTGTCATCCTCATTCTGAGGGTGACAGTGTAGGTGTGGGAGCTCAGAGGGAACTTTTTGCCCGCCCATTGTCTTGAAATCGCGGTTACAGGCCATAGCATCCAAAGCCAGGCCCTCACCCTGCACTGGCTCCACGGTCCTCACCTTCACTTTCCTGTCATCTGCGGTGGTTTCTTCAAATTCCTGGCCCAGTTTGAAGGAAATCTCGGTGTTTTTGAAAGTGCTTTCTGACCGGATGGTAATCACATCTCCATTGACGCTGATGATCATGTTAGGCTTGGCCATGCCGGCCACTTTCCTGGTGGCAAAGCCCACGCCTGGAGTTAGGACAGAAAACATGTGAAGCTTACACACTTTTTGTCCATGAAGAAACAGACGCCAAATTACATGAGGCTCCTTTAAAACAAGCTACGCAGCTAAGCGTGCTGGTCCTAATCCCCAAGGACACTCTCAAGAGCGATCCATCAGATTTACTCTTAGCTTCTCCCTTTCTCTGCTTCAGGAGACTCATCATTGACTTCAGCTTAGTCTATAAAGAGATTTAATCTTCATACCTCGACCTGTATGTGTTTTCTATATATAACATACTTGTAATAATATGGCAATAATATATGTAAACGTATCTATCTCTATTTTGTGTTTATGATTGAGACTGCTTGACTATTTCATACTTTCGTAAATATAAAAAGTTGTAATTTTAAAAAACTCTTAAAGTCAGAGACCAGGCCTGATGTAGAGTGAGCAGGTTAGAAGTTCATCTATTTTGATGTACAGAACCCAATTTTCTTAGCATGTGTCGCCAAGACTAATTTTCTAGGCTTCCTTCCCACATCACTCCCTCATGAAATGAAGATCTCTGATTAATTTCTCTAAAAGGAAAAATGGTTCCTACATACCGTGCCATTTTAGAGTGCCAATACCATTCCCAAAAATGTGGAAGGAAAATTTAAGGAGAGCTCAGTAAATCTTTTGAACTCAGGAAATCAGAATTCCGCCGTTTAGAACAGTTTGGGAACCAGCACTTTGCCTCTCAGTCACTCAAGCCTTGTTTGTTTCAATGAGGGAAACGCTTTCCTGCAGAGGGTAAGCGACTTACAGCCTTAGATGAACGCTAACAGCTTCCTCCCTCTACACGGGCTACACAGAACTTCAACACCATACCCGGGCTAACTTTTCCAACACAAATGCTTAAGCTAGAAGTGAGCGCAGGGTAGATTTAAGGCTGACCTGAGAGAGGGCAGGGTAGAATTAAGGCTGACCCGAGAGAGAAACGTAGCACAAGTGGTGCAGACGGAGCCTGCGACTTGGTTCTCTGTATAAAAAGTAACCACTGTGAGAAAGGAATGTATTTCCCCCCTTGAATCCTCACTCTGCCACTGTCAGCCCGCGCGGGGAAGGGATGAGGTGCTGAAGGCGATTCCAGAGGAGCGGAACCTGTGAAAAGCTGCTGCTTCTTTTATTTGACGGCAGAAGGCAATCAATACCTGCCCACTGTGCAGCAATTACAGCTGCCAATTCCATTCAGGAAATATCTTACTGCCTTTAATTATGAGTCTTTCTCAATTTAAAGTGTTGTTATTATAACTTAGATATGAATATCACAAGTCCAAAATAACTGTTTCAAAAAGTCAATAGCTAAAAGTGGTCCAAACCTGGTGTTTGTGGGTCAGTACAAAGTAATTAGCATACTGAATGGTATCTAGCCGATATGCCAAAAGATCAGTCAAGCTGAAATTCCTGACATTCTTCTTATCTGCAAACAAGAGACCTGCATTGACAGATGACCTAAAGGTTCCACTGTGTAACTAGGGAAAGGGTAAGCCTTTGAAATTTTAGGGGGTCCTATCGTAATGAAGACACTCTGTGGTATGGGATCTGACCTCTGAAGGCCCAGAGAGAAGGGTTCAGGGCAGAAACTCATGGGAAAGAGCATCACTGGCTGACGGCCACTATATTGCTGCCGGAGGTGCTTGGTGAGTACGCACACGGCAGCACCACGTGGGCAGTGGGGACAGAAGACAAATCATTCCGAACCTGCGCTACGCTACGGGAAAGGCGCTCTGCATGCGCCTCACTTGACAAGCTCCACTTCTGAATCACTCACTAGCTCTATAACATCTGGCATCATCCCAAACCAGTGAATGTGTAACCCCCAAGAAAAGTCTTTCCTGAAGTCAAGCTTTTGACTACCGTGACATTGAGACAGAAAAAAAAATGCTGAAATGTATTTTCCAACATGATGTTTTCTAAGATGGGCAATATCATGGCTTCCGTTTAAGGCACAAATTATGTCACACAAAAAGTCTATTTTTCTTTCAAAGTTATTGCGAAATTTTTGGGTAAAAGGAGATGTTAAAAATGGACAAAAAGCCAAGTGAATCACAGAGGCAACACCTTGTCATTCTACGGATCACTAAGAATTCCCTCCCTGCTGGTTCATCTGCAGGATGCCCTAGGCTCAAGCCTCCTTCAGGAGGCTTCTAGGACACGCTCTTTCTTGTACTTTCTGCAGCCTCCAAGCAGAAAACAGCATTTCCCTCAGCAACTGCTGCTAGCTCAGAGCCAGCTCCCAGCCCTCTCCTCTCCTCAGGGAACCCCCAGACCCCACCGTACTCACCCACTTCTTTCATGTAATCGTCGAAGTTTTCACTGGAGACCAGCTTCCAGGTTCCCACGAAGGCGTCGCACATTCTGTGGACTTCAGAGATCTCTCTTCCAGGTGAGACAGAGGCTGCGGGAAGGGAAGGTGCAGTGATCCTCTTGAGTCCAAATAACTCCCTTTTAAAGATGTCCCGACCATGTGACTGCAGCAGGGACCAATGGGGGTGACCCCAGATCATTTCCTTCATTACTAGCCCCTGTATTTTTTCCTCTGAGTCATGTTTTTAATAGAAATTTCTCAACTTTGGTTCTCCCTGGCAATGATCACTGGACTTAGAGTACAATTATTTTTAACCAGGAACAGTGTATTTTAAACGTTCCTGTTTTGACTATTAAATGCTCAGTGCATTGAACTTCCCCCCTATTATTCCATATGTAACTTACCACATTGTGGAGGAGACAATTACCTTGGGACACACTTTGACCCTCTTGTGTTGAGTTTTAATTTTACTGATATCACAGTAATGTGCTTAGTTCTGAATTTGAGGATAAAAAGCCTGCCTTAGAGATTCTTAATCTTAATGGCTCTTTTGTTGAGACAGTGTTGTTTCAGGGATTATAGCAAAATAAATAGTGAAATAATGTTGAAATAGTTGTGGTATGTTAAGTGACATATATTACTAAACCTGGCTTTTACTTTTGTATTATGCCTGATAGAGAATTGCATTTGCGCATGTGGCTTATGTTCTCTTTCTTTGGGGAGGGCAGTGTGAAGAGCAGCACAGTGACACCCTGTCCAGCTATTTATACATATGTGACTCAGACGCTCTGATGACCACAGGGAATTCAACAGCAAGCCTCACTGGGCATCAGCCTGCTCTCCCACTGGGGAAGATGGTGTGCAAAGGGACAGTTAAGAAAGCCAGTGCTGAGAGCAAGCAGCACTCGGTGGGCTGACACCATGGTTGCTGTGAGAGGTGACAGTAGACAGAGCCATCTGGAGGGGTGGAGCAACCGGATGTCACCTGAAGACAGAAGACAGCCACTGGAAGACTGGGGGGGAGGGGGTGGTTTGCTGGTGTAGCTCCATGTCACGCTGATTTCACTCAGACACGGCCATGCAGACGGTCTGTAAGTCAGTACAAGTGTAGATGGGTGTGCCTCGTAAGAAAAGACCAACTTGCCGGGCGGTGGTGGCGCACGCCTTTAATCCCAGCACTCGGGAGGCAGAGGCAGGCGGATCTCTGTGAGTTCGAGGCCAGCCTGGTCTACAAGAGCTAGTTCCATGACAGGCTCTAAAAAAAAAAAGCTGCAAAGAAACCCTGTCTCGAAAAACCAAAAAAAAAAAAAAAAAAAAAAAAAAAAAAAAAAAAAAAAAGACCAACTTTAGGACAATGACCTTTATCCGGATTCACCCACTGTGAGATACAATCAGGTATCCAAAAAATGCACCAAGGGAGTCTTCACTGACCGTGTGCCTAAGAGTCCATTGTTCTTTTGTTAACACAAAACAAAAATTCAAATTAAATTTCATTGGACACGCAGCCTGTGTTCTTATATTATTGTCTTTAGCATCTGATCCTTAACGGGGGATGGTACAAATGAGATCTGCTAAAGACGATCATATGTTCCTTTAAACATTTCTAATAAAGGAGAGTAGTCTATAGGAATGTGTCTTTTTAACTTAAATAAAAGTGACTTCTGTAAGAAGTTTGGAGGTAATACTTGTAGAAAGAGACAGAGCAGCCCAGCTCTTACCTGAAGGTGTGCTGGTGTCAGAAGCAACTCCATATATATTCCAAACACATGGGTGCTCCTGTGGAAGACCACATTCTTACTATACAGTACCATTCTTATTATACGTGTACTAATTTATGTCTCAGAAAAGGCAAAGCGCTTTCTAGATAGTGAGGTGCTCAGTGTAATGAGGAGGTCTTTGTCTTATACCTGCAGCATAAATGGAAGTGCAAGCAATCATGTTTAGATCCCGCAGAAATTACTTTATTTCAGTCCTTAAAGGGCTTATATTGCTCACATGATAAGAAAGCGCATCTCCTCATCTTGACCAGCTGGTGGACTGTTATCTGAATAAGAGAGCATAAAATAAGGGGAACCTTGCTTTAAAAGTTCAGTGTTAAGATGGCATGACGGAACATGCCTATAACCCCAGCACCTACGAAGCTGAGGCTGGAGGATTGTGAGGGTAAGGCCACGCTGGGCTATGGAATGAAACTCCATCTGGAAAAGAAATTAGTATCACATGATTTGGGGTACAATGTTGTTTGAGCCATGTGTCTCCTTAAGCATTTGTGGTGAGTGCCTACATTTAACCAGAGCTGCTGCAGTCATCTCTTTGTTAAACGGGCAGGCATTGTACTGCTCACCTTTCCAACAGGGTCTTACTGTGGAAGTCCGCGCTGGCAAATAGTCTTCGAGATACTTTTAGTTTTGCAAGTTTGACATGGCCAAGGTACCAGTTATATGGGAATAAGGAATAAAACATGACCACGTGGGCCAGAGCAATAGCTCAGCGATTAAGAGCACCTACTGCTCTTGCAAAGGACCCTAGCTCGGGTCCCACAACCCATGTAGCAGTTCCCTACTGTCTATAACTCCAGTTCTAGGGGATCTGATGCTCTCTCCTAACCTGCCTGACCTCCTGGATTTCTGCATGTTCATGGTGCACATACGGATATTCAGATACATATACATAAAATAAAATACATAAATTAATCAATATTTTAAATAGCTTCTGACTGTTTCCAATAACCCCAGTTCCTACTTAGCTCACAGGCAAAGAAAAATGCAAAGTCAAAACGTTTTCTTTTAATAGCTGCCTTTAAAGAGCAATTTTCAAACAAAAGGCACTTGATGATTCCCTGAAATTTCTATAGTTTTATCGTCTTTCATCAACATAAAATCTGTAGGAGATGAGACGTCTCCACCCTATGCTGCCTTTTCCCATCCATGACTTAACGTTTCTAGCATTTTGCTCATTTGTTGAGTGTTAATTAATGAAACAAAATGAGGGCGATATGCCACATAGCCACGCTTTTGTGTATGTTTTAAGGCAAGAAACCACGAACTGCAAGAATGTCTCTTTGCAGTTTAGAAACGTGAGCACAGCAGCCTTGGAAGGGTGACTGATGAAGGCCACAGTGATCTCATGCCAAGCTATGGACAGGGCAAGAGTTCTGGCTGACAAAGGTCAGAGCAGGGGAAACAGCAACAAGACAGTGGCAATGTAATGGGGAAACTTAGAAATCTAGATGCTCTCCAGGAGCCTAAACTCAGACAAGCTTAATGGGAGTCGGTTGGCATTGGCCATAAGAAGAATTCCCACAGGAGCACCTGTCGTCTGCAACACATACCAGTGGGGTGCTGCAGCCCTGTAATGGCAGCAACTCAGGAGACTGAGTCAGGAGAATCACCTAAGTTCAAGGCCTTCCTGAGCCACAGAGGGAGTTCAAGGGCATCCTAGTGATTTTAACAATGAGCAAGTCTCAAAACTTAAAAATTAAAAAGTAGCCAGGATATACAAACAAACAGCAAAAACAAAAATGACGCAGCAGTTAATATTTCCTCAGAGTCACGGGGAAGGGTCTGCACTGGGGGCAGCCTGGCTTTGCATTGGGGACACATTCCCGGAATTTCAGGGCCCATGGGCAGACACCCTGGTCGAGGCTGCTTGCCTTGTGCTTGGCTCCTCTACGGGCACTTTCTGTGGAATGCATTTCTCTGACCTTTGCCTTTGTTTATTTCTCTTGGAGGAAATGAGCTTATTATTCCTGACGATTTTTAATTAATGAGGAAACAGACCCTCTCTGGATAGTGAAGAGTAATGGCCAAGCTGCAACGAGAGGAAAGGTTCTCGCAGTTTGCACATGCCAGCGAAGGTGAGGGTTCATGCCCAGACCCCCGTTTTACTGGAGGCAAAGTTCCTCTGATAATGCTCAGTCACTACCTGTGTTTGGGTGTTTGCTAGCAATTTTAAGATGAACCTTTAATTGAGAATGGAGGCACATTTTCTCTTCTTCTTACTGACGGGATGCCGACCATGGGAACTGTTCTGCGTCCCCTATCCAGCTAGACCAGTGGGTCCTTCCTTACAAGTATGGTTATAGTGACTCTTTGACCGCAAAAGGTGACAATTTTAGAAAGAGTGAGTAAGCCATAGGCTCTGCCTCGGGTAAAGGGCAGTGATTAATGACAGATGTGAGCGCCTTGGTGGCTCTTGGGTAACTTCTTCTTTTGCCTTCTTGCTCACAAAAAGAACTCCACACACAGTTCCGGGTGTGCGAGCAGGCGCCCATGGTGTTGGGGTGGTGGTGACAGAGTGCTTTCCAAGTATAAACTGTAACCTACTTAGTCTTCATTTCATAAAGCAAATCCCATTAGAAACTCACTGTAGGCAAAAGTGAACTCTCAACCAGAAAATGCAGAGAACTTAACAGGTGAGCTGCACCATCAGAAATAGCCAAGAAAATAAATATCCATGAGGCCAGCCAGCCACCCACCCACCCACCCACACACACACACACACATACTTCACATTCTCTTCTTTGTGTTTGTGTCTTAATACCTTTACCAATCTCAACTGCTTGTATTTTATATGTTTTTAAAGTTTCACATATATAATATAACTTACTATATACAAATAGAGCTAAATACAAAGAAGATATTAAATTTCTGATAAGTGATAGCTGTGCCTGGCACTGCTAGTGTTCTGATACTTGAATAAGGCAGGAAGGTAAGGCTGATAGGGATCACTGTCAGCTTGTGGAGATCATAAGAACCTCAGTTTACCTAGCTTTTATCAATGAATAGCAAGGACGGGGGGTGTGACATATAAGCACTGCTTAAGGATGACTTGAGTAGAATTCTGGGCAGCACTGTGTGACTTGTGGTTGTCTAGAGAAAGCCTAGAAGAACCTGTAGGAGCAGCTCTATCACTGATCTCAGGTATTCTAATCCTTTGCCCTCCTTTAAGCTGAGCTTCCTTTTTCAGAAAGCTGGGGACTTAGTAAAGTGTATTTTAATCACCAACTTTATAGGGGTGTGCCATACGTTTGTGCTTACAGATCATGAAGTTTCAGTTCAATTATTTTGTCTGTTCTGACTGTGGGTGTGTAGTTCTGGCACCAGTCTGAACCTCTAGGAGGAGGAAACCCATGGGCTTCCTGCAAATAACGGGCATAGCTCTCAATAGATGTATAAGAAATGACACCTGAGAGAGAGAAAACAAGGAGATTTTGGAAGAGAGGAATGGAGAGCAGGGTAGGGAAGGAAGGGAGCCACGATGTTTGGGTGCCCAACGTTGCAGAAAACATGGAAACCACAGAAAGCAAGCCACAGAGGGTGGCACATGCCATACTGGGCTCCAGCTGTGGCTTGGTCTTGCTAAGGAGGCAAACTCATCCCGGGTGACTGGATGACAAGGCAGGGGACACTGGGCTTTTGGGAGGCTGCGGGTGCTGTGACACTTCCACCAGTGAACTCTGGTCCAGTGAGCGAGCACAAATGTCAGGCATCTGGGAACTCAATTTGCCATCTGGGTGTTCACTTCCCTCTTGACTACAATCCCTCCTCACTGGGTGAAATGTGCATTCTTGCATTTGCTGTATGGTTTGCCAAGATTCCCCATGGCTCTCTGTGATTTTCCAGTTAGATGATGCTTGCTGGGAATTCTCTGCTCTAAAGATACATCACTTTAGAGCTGTCATTGCGTTCAAATTTATATTTAGGGATGATAATATGCCGTGGCATTTTTGCTGTTGTCTTATAAGTCATATTGCAGGCTAGAGCAATGCCTTGATCATTGCGTTAGACATGTCGGGATTCTTTCTCTGCTCACCAACTTGCAGCCCTTAGCTGGCTGATTGGTTTCTACATACTCCGCGTTCTCACCTGCAGCTGGAGAGCTGCATTTGATGGCTATCACCTGAAAATCAGCAGCCTGAACTGACAGAACCTTTCACAGGTTGCTGACTCTGCCTCACGTCAGTTGCTCGAGTTATAGACATCACATTGACTCAGAAGAAAAATCACACCCGTGGGACACCTGCACTGGGAAGAGTTGGACATTTTTCCTGACCCAAAATATCCTTGCTCAGAAAAGCACTCTGTAGACTTGAAACTTTCAGAGGGCTCAGTTCTCTGTGCTGGTGACTACTGAGTAAGAGCACATTCCTCAGGTTTCGAAATAGACTTCAAGAAATTAGTGAAACACAAGCTGAATTGTCTTGATATGCATGATTCAGAATAAGAGTTATTTTTTCCTCAGGGTTAGGGATGGTATTCAGTGGGAGTTCACTTGCCTGATCATGGTCAATCTCCAGTATTGCAATAAAGAAAACAATTGTTTCCTCAAAAAACAATACTGTGTTGGACTTAGGAAACATATAGACATGTAGATAGACTGACATATTGGTAAGGTTACATCAGCTGTCAGGATGGAACCCAGGGCCCCGCACAGGCTGGGCAAATACTTTACCACCTAGCTACATCTCCAGGCTCTAAATTGGAATGTTTGTAATGCTTAAATAATAGTGAAGTTCCTGGCTATGACTGCACATATGTAAGCCCTTCAAGGTGCCAGGGGCCAGATCCTGCCTCCAGACTACTCTAACAGACAGTACTGGCAATTTTCAGCCCCTTGAGATATAGGTGGTCAACTTCTACCCTATGGAGATAAAAGCCCAAGAACAGGACAGAAAATCCTGCCAATCCCTGAGTTCAAAATCCCACCAAATCCTGAGCTTGCCCCAAGACCAGGTCACAAAAATCCCACCAATCCCAGGCCATCCAGGAAAACCCCCCACTCACACATACCAAGAAACCCTGTATAAAGTCTGCCTCCTGCACAGTTCTTTGCTGCTTCCCATTTGTGTCTTTCCCAATAAATCTGTGTGAGGTTTGTTGTGCAGTGTGACTTCGTGGTATTCCTTGGCTCCCGACTGCCAGGAAACCTCTGCTCTGAGAGCCATAACAATATGTCTGCCTATAATCCCAGGACTCTGGAGGCTGAGGCAAAAGGATTGTGAGTTTGAAGCTAGTCTGACCTTATTTTAATAAACAAGAAAATTAGCATACAAAAATAAAATTACGTAGATATGGAAGCAAAGGTAATTGTTCTAATCTGATATTTTAATATTTGATATTTAATATTAATATTTTTTATATTTTAATAACTCAGTTCATTGATGAGTATGGCAAACAGGCTTGACATCCGTTCTGAGATAAAATGATTCGCAATTCAAATTCTTTTAAAATGTTTATCTCCTGAATTGCAGAATGCCCCATAAGGACTGTAGAAGGTGTTGTGTGAGCAGAAATCTTTAATACAGTCATGTGCTAAATATGATTTTCAACAGTGTAGATCTTCTTTTAATTTGAAAAGAGACCTACAGAACACTAAATCTGATTTAGCTTCACAACACGGCTGTGTTTCTCAACACGATGATTTCCATGCCAAAGCGAGCACAATGAAGTCCATTTGACCATTTCACAACACTTCTGCCCATGCTGTGCATGCCAAGAAGCCTCGTCCCCATTAGCACTGGAGCATGAAGCAATAAAGTCTACCAAGAAGGTTTGCCGTCCTAAAGGTCTCAGTCATTCTCCAAAGACCAATCAAGAAACGCAACAGCTATCAAATGTCTTTGGTGATTGTAAGAACTCTTTTATTCTGTTGAACTTCCTTTTTTCAAATTTGACATCCAAAATACTACAAATCGAAAGCTTTCTGAGTGCCCATGTGACTCCACAAGCGGGAATTCCACCTCGTGTCACGGGTTACACAGACAGAATGGTGACGTCTTCAAATTCTTTTCAAAATCGCCTTCAGGTTCTGTGTAGGAGATGCACATGGATCATGAATGAACTTTGGCTTAGACTTGCATCCCACTCTCAAGGAAGTTCATTAATAGCCTGCCAGTACTGACATATGCCTTTAATCTAAGCACTCAGGAGGCAGAGGCAGGCTTCAATATATAAATGAGTGCAGATTGTTTGTTTGTTTTGTCTTTCGAGACAGGGTTTCTCTGTGTAGCTTTGGTGCCTGTCCTGGAACTAGTTCTTGTAGACCAGGCTGGCTTTGAACTCACAGAGATCCTCCTGCCTCTGTCTTCCCAGAATTCAAGGCCAGCCTGGTCTACAGAGTGAGTTCCAGGACAGCCAGCATTACACACAAAGAAACTTGTCTGGAAAGAGAGAGAGAGAGAGAGAGAGAGAGAGAGAGAGAGAGAGAGAGAGAGAGAGAGAGGGAGGGAGGTAGGAGTGAGGGAGTGGAGGGGAGGGTAGGGAGGGGCTGGAGCGTGAGGGAGGGAGGGAGGGAGGGAGGGAGGGAGGGAAAGAGAGAGAGAGAGAGGAAGGATGACTATAAAGAAGAAAAGAAAGTTCATTATGCAAATATTCCAAAACTGTAAGAAAAGCAAAAAAAATCAAAATTCTAAAGTACCTCTGGTTCCAGACATCATCACTTTCTTTCTTTCTTTCTTCCTTCCTTCCTTCCTTCCTTTCTTTCTTTCTTTCTTCCTTCCTTTCTTTCTTTCTTTCTTTCTCCCTCTCTCTCTCTTTTTTCTTCCTTCCTTCCTTCCTCCCCTTCCCATCCCCTCCCTTCCCTTCTCCTTTTTTCTTCTCCTCCTTCTCCTTCTCCTTCTCTTTCTCCTTCTCCTTCTCCTTCTTCTTTTCTATTTATTTATTTTGAGACAGCGTCTCACTATGTAGCTCTGACTATCCTAGAACTCATTATGTAGATCAGGCTGGCCTTGAATTCACAGAGCTCCACCTGCCTCACAAGCTGGGATTACAGACGTGCTGCACTGTCCCAGACACTATACATGAGAGGTGGTAAATCTCCAATGCTACATATTGACAACAGAAATCTCCAGGAAGTGTAGTGTCATCTATGGCAAAAGCAGTCAACTTCTTATTACCTCTCAGTCAATCAACCATCCATTGTCTGGTGTGTGTTAAGAACTAGGCATTGCTGGGTGGTGTGGCACGCCTTTAATCCCAGCACTCAGGAGGCAGAGGCAGGACGATCTCTGTGAGTTCAAAGCCAGCCTGGTCTACAAGAACTAGTCCCAGGACAGGCACCAAAGCTACACAGAGAAACCCTGTCTCGAAAGACAAAACAAACAAACAATCTGCACTCATTTATATATTGAAGCCTGAGTTTTCCAAATGTTCATTGGTGTTTAACTGTATTTTGAAATTTGTATTTTTTAAAAATATTCTTTAGAGGATACTCACATTGGACTGGGGTGGGGACTAGGGCATGCATGATCTTGTTGTACTGCCCTTCTACCTAACGTTTCTCAGCTTCTTCAAGGGAAGAATACTGGTCACAGAAAATGTTCTCTGTGCGGTGTCTTTGCCTTTTCCTTGCTACAATGTGTTTTTATAAAATGGCTTCCTCCCTTGGGTGCGTCAAAAGAAGGAATCAGATCCTTCCACAGCCTTATCAGACCAACCTAGTAGCCCAGCATTGGCGGTGGTGCCAGAGCCGCTTCCCCGCATGCAGGCAGCTCCCCGGGCTTCTAATTGCTGATTTCCTTAGTGCAAAAGCCACAGTCCAGCTCCTGCTCTTTCCCCTACTTGTCTGGCCAAGCTATGCAATTGGCATCCTTGCTTTCTTGCAAATCATTCCCAGGGACATTGTCTCCACTCTGTGACAGATGGCTGTTTTTTTTTCTGTGTCCTTTGACATACTTCTGAGTTCCTCTTAAGTGCAGAACAGGGACTATTTTAAATAAAGTCAGCAAGACACCCCCTCAGTTCATATCTTCATGTTTGTATTCAGGGATTAGTTATTGTTTATAATTTATTCATGGATTGTCTTTATTGAAAAACGCGTTTATCACAGAACAGTGTGTGATATTGATATTTGATAGCTGCAAAATATACCAGAAAATTAAAAGTGTAGTGAGCAGACATTTTTCTCAAATGTACATTATTTTGACTAGTTGCCTAGAACTATGATCTTGAAATAGAAGTTTAAAATGTGTTAGGCATATGAAACTGTACGGATAACATATAAGCTGTATTTTATGTCACTTTAATCCAAAAATGTTATTGTTCTTTCAAGGAATATAAGGTATATTGGTACAAATATTCCTTCAATTACTGCAATTTTACAATGACATTCAGAAAATATTTCAAGCAGCCATAGATTATACTGAGTTTAAAGACCAGCACTGACACTCTGTCTGTAACATGTGTGTGTTATTTCAGCGTCTATTGTGTTTCCTATTGAGGCTTGCAATGGAAGAACTAATCTCAGAGGAAAAATTAAATAAAAAGTCAGTTCAATCCATCTTCCTTTCCCTCTCTATCCAGTTGGAAACCCTGCCTGGGAATCCCTGAAGATGACTTTATGAGTGGCAGCAGTGAAAAAATTATTTAATTTTTCAAGGCTCTCTCGTTGTCATTACTATTCAGGCATTTAGTCAGCAAGTATTTAGGAAGTGCCCATGCCTATGTAGAGCAGCTACTCTCAGATGAGATCCTCCCCTTCTCACACTGCACAGCTGTTCTCCGCAGTAAGAGGTGCGTTCATTCATAGACTGTATCTTCGTTAGTTCACAGACGCCATAGAGCAGAGCACCTCGTCATGGACATAGGATATTAATTCTTAATAGTGTTAGGGACAATCACAAACGTGTTCCCTGCATTGTGGAGGGTAAACTGCTGGTGGGAGCCTTGCTTGTGCTGTTGCTCCGAGACCATCAATGGAGTCCGGCCTTGGTTTGGAGAGCGGGGTCCACATTCAGCTGGCCAGAGTGAACCATATTGCTTTCTGGCCAACTCAGGGGAGATAGATGGACATGCAAGAGGAATAATGGGTGGGTGGGTTGGGGGTCAAAGGATGCTCAGTGTCTCCAGCAGGCAAGCGTGGAGAGTAGAGGTCGCTGATCGTTTTCTCTGTCATTCTGTGGACCTATCAGGTTTCACCCAGTATTCTACTGTGGACCATTTTTTTATTAATGAAACAATACAAGAAGCTGCTTTAATAAACTTTTAAATAAATAAAGGTATTATAGAGTAATATTCTCACACAAATGTACGCAAGATTTAGAGGGATTCATATATCTACTTGGAAAGGCAGAAAATCCTCCGTGGATGAATCACGCGTTTGTGCTAAGTTGAGAGGTAAAGAGCGCACCAAATGGTCATGGAGCGGCTGGTGCAGGCGGAGGCGTCTCTCCATGTCACCCTGTGATCATCCGTGAATCAGCATAGGGGAGGAAGCTGGAAATGCTCTAGGGCTACCTTAAGAGAAGCTTCACATCCTTGCACAGGAATTGAAGTTTAACGTGGGAAAATTGCAGTGCAGTCTTGAAAAGAACAAATGGAAGAACAGGTGGAAAACCGAAAATTCATCAGTAAAATAATTCCAGCAAAAATATAAAAATTGGAGCTGAAACCCATAGTTAGAGCTAAACGGGAAGCAGGGAAGCCAAAGGTCCATGGAAGGCATGAAGGCCGGTGGCGGGGGGGGGGGATGTCTGGTAAGAGAGCAGAGCAGAGGCTCTCCCTGTCCCTGCAATCCACTCACAGTCCCTTCTCTCTGTGTTTCTCTGTCTCTCTCTGTCTCTGTCTCTGTCTCTCTCTGTCTCTGTCTCTCTGTGTGTCTCTGTGTCTCTGTGTCTCTGTGCCTCCCTGTGTCTCTGTGTCTCTGTCTCTGTGTCTCTGTCTCTGTCTCTCTCTCTCTCTCTCTCTCTCTCTCTCTCTCTCTCTCTCTCTCTCTCTCTCTCTCTCTCTCTCTCTCTCTCTCTCTCTCTCGTGTGTGTGTGTGTGTGTGTGTGTGTGTGTGTGTGTGTGTGTCTGTGTGTGTGACTGGCTTCTCAGACTCCTGAAGGTGCAGCATCAGAGAACACCTGCAGCTGACCAAGACAGGTGACTGCTGAACTCAACAAATGCGCCGCATTCCCTTCTCCTCCTGCTCTTTCCTACCAAACAGAACAATGTGGCCTTCTGGTCACCTGCCGAGAAGCACCTTGCAGACTGTTCGGAATGTCCACTCTTGGACCTTAAACCAGCAATAAGATTCACCTGGGGGCTAAGCTTTTACACGCCCACCACCATTAACTAAGTGGCTCTTACTCAGAACCCTTCCTTTAACTGGCTTTGGAACTTTTAAAAATATTCTTGGAGGCTCCGTCTTTCTGCAGATGTGAAGGCCCAGGGGTGAGCAAAGGCCTGACACAGCAAGGACATTCCCAGAGGCTGGGTGCTTAGTCAGATTTAGAAACCATTGCCTAAGACTGTCTTCCTGGTGAATTATACTTCTGATGCTTGAATAGATGAAATAATTAGTCATCTGACCTTTCCAGTATAATTACAAAGGAAGAGCTGGGCTGCAATTTTATGGAATTAGCCACAGAAAGATCTCGGAAAACAAGCTGAGATGAAAGATGATCCTTCTGACACCTTGTTGCTAGTAACTGATGGCCTTGAGACAGAACAGCCAGGATGGCTGCAGTACTTAGCACCTTGATGTCTAGCAAGGTACACATTATGCAGAAAACCTCCTGACATGGGACAAAGAATTCTCTTTGATCTAATCAATCGCATCAGAGCCCTTATGTCTCTCCACCCTCACTGGTCCCAGAAATCCAGGGAACTCCCTTTGCCCAGGCAATATCTGTGTTTCCAGTTTGGAAAGCAAAGATCGCCGTTTCTTACGGCTCATCTGGCAGAGTGTGTGAGGTTGGTTAAATCTGAAAAAGATCCCATCTTAAGAACTGTTCGGGGTAGGATGAGTAAAGGTAGAAGAGAACTTTTCAAGGAAGCAGCTTAAACAGACAATAGCTTTCATTTTTCAGGCAGGCTTTTGTAACCCTGACTCCACATCAACTTTATCTGCAGACTTTCAAACAAGAGCAAAGGCTTAGCTGTAGCTCAGTTGTATTCACCTCCAATGTGTGAGGCTCTGGGTTTGATCTCCAGTATACACACAGACACGCACACACACCAACACACACATATGCACACTCACGTGTACACATGCGCAAGCATGCACATCCACACATACATGAAACCACCAACAAAGCAGATTTCTAGTTTTTGTCCATGGTATTAGAATCTAAGGAAGCCCTATAGCTCATGGGTTAGACCCTGGTCTTACAGAATCTACTGAACACAGGATCATAGCTTATAGGACATACTGTAAAATGAAAGTTTGAAAGCGGGAAGTGCTGCAGAAACACAACCTCATTCCACTAGGTACCATCCCTGGAGCAGATCTGGCCCCTCCTTTGGGGGGGGGTTGTTAAATGAATCCCCGTGGCTGTGCCTATTATGTCTTTTTTCTGTAGAATATATTAGAGGGGGATTTGTACTGGCTTCTAAATGGAGATGATAAAAGAAAATTTCTTCCTGGAAGTGCTTCAAGGGAGCACTGATTACAGCTCAGTTTTGCTTTAATTCATCCTGGTGGGAGAAGTAAACAGGTTTCTAGGAAGAGAGATCTTTTGAGAGCTTGAAAGGAGGAAGGAAGATGGGCTCTCTCTGCAGTAGAACCTGAGGCTGCCTATAGTGCATCTTGCTTAAACAACCTTGGGAAGAGTGGCATGCCAATACCAGTGAACTACCAGGAGAAAGGAGAGTTTGCCGTGACATGACAGGGCTGCTCCCTCATTTGCCTGCAAAATTCCAGAAAGAACAACCCCACTGGAACCTAGAAGTACTTAGTCCAAGATTATTAGGGAAGGATCCACTCCATTGGGAGAGCCCAGAATGTTGGCTGAGCACAGTGCTGAGGGATGCGCTGGAGTTGGCCAGGTAGAGGAGGAGTGGCAGTCCAGATCGGTTGGTTGAGTCTGAGAAGGATCTAGTGGGTGGGAGAAGAGATGAGGAGCAATAGATTACAGTTTGAGTCTAAAGAAGTTTGGAGGGTAGAGATTAGTCATTGAAATGTCTCTGGGGAAGGATGACCTGCCCATACTGTGTGTGTGTGTGTGTGTGTGTGTGTGTGTGTGTGTGTGTGTGTATACGGTGCTGATCAGCAAGAAAAAGCCAGCAGGCAGAACTACTCTGGGGGCAAGTTCGTTTCTAAACCAAGTTAGTCCTAACATAACGGTACAAGAAGGGAGCAGTCTATGCTCTGCAGTAGGGGAGTTTGCCCTCAGTGGACTTGAGTTCAGTACCAGGGGCACACAGCAGAAGGAGAGAAGTGACGCCCACAAATTTTCCTCTGATATTCACATGTTACACACACTGCGACATAAGCCCCCCGAATAAATAAATGAAATTTTCAAAATTAGAACTGATGGAGAGGTTAGAAAAATTCCCTGATGACCCATTTTATCAAAAGTACAAACTGGGCTGTGGTGGTGGCACTCGGGAGGCAGAGGCAGGCATTTCTCTGTGAGTTTGAGGCCATCCTGGTCTGCAAGAAGTAGTTTCAGGACAGGCTCCAAAGGTACAGAGAAACCGTGTCTAGATAAAAACCAAACCAAACCAAAAAAAAAAAAAAAAAAAAAAAAAAAAAAAAGAGCAACAACAGCAAAAACTACAAATGCCTTTAATCCCAGCACTTGGGAGATGGAGGCAGGCAGATCTCTGTGTTTGAGGGCAGCCTGGTCTACAAAGTGGATTCCAGGACAGCCAGGACTGTTTCACAGAGAAACCCTGTCTCAAAAAACCAGAAAACAAAACAAAACAGCTGAGAAAGGGTAGCGGTATTGAATGGAGAATCTCCAGGAGGTAAAGAGGCCTTGCTTGTGTTCCTTTCAGTCTTCTTGCCTTACTTTCTTTACCGCTGCCTTTTTTTTTTTTTTTTTTTTTTTTGTCAAGATTACATGTGCTGGCCAGAAGTGGTGGCACACACATATAGTTCCAACATTCAGCAAGAGGATTGTCATGAGTTCAAAGCTATGCTGAGCTACAGAGTTAAGGGGAAAAAACACTTTCTCCAAACAAAGCAAAACAAAAACCCAAAGTAAACGACAAAAGCCTAAGTCATGGCAGCAGCCAGCTCTACCCCTCCACATCAGCCCACTTTCCACACCTAAACATGGACCATTGATGAGATTATTTTTTCCTTAGTTTTCCACTGCTGCTTGCATATTGACTTTGGATGAACTGAAGCTGCTAGGGATCCCCCCCAAACTCAGACCAAACACACAGAACTCAACCAGGGTTTCAAATCAGGGTTTACAATGTGCAGCACTGCCAAGGCTTCCCTGAGGTTTGCTGTGCAGGATCCGTGTGAGGAGTCCGGAGCTGGGGGTGGGAGTGTGGGAAGTCAATCTCCCCAGACTTCAAGAAAACTTGCCGAGATTTTTTTTCCTAACCCACGAATGTGGTGCTGTCTGCTCACAGATGACTTACTTGTTGCTAGTCAGTGCCTCCCAAGTGAGATTTCCTGCGAGAAGACTGAAGACCCTGTTAAAAATGGCAGCTCCAGGCTTTGTGCCCAGCTGTCGAGCTGGACTTTCTGGAATGTTCTTATTCAGGGCCTAGACAGATGCCTCCTGGGTAAGAGAGCATGCCCTTTTCAGTTCCCAGCACAGGTCAGGGGGCTCACTGTCAACTCTTTATTGACCCCTAGGAGATGTAGCGCCCTCTTCTGACCTCCGTGGCCACTGTCTTCATTCACAATCCACCAATCCACATACAGATTTTTTTTTAAAAAAAAATTTACACAAAGTCATATACTGATGAATACCTATAATCCTAGCACACGGGAGGCTGAAGCAGGAGGACTGCAAGTCTCCGTAGACTACATAGTGAGTGAGACCTTGGATCAAAAGAGTAACAACAAAGAATCGTCTATGCAATGAAAAATAGTCACCTGACTAAGGGCTAAGTCATCTAACTTCACCTCCCCTGGGTGCTTTGATGTTAGTTATTTTAACTACACAAAGAAAATAATCTCCCTAGAGATATTTTATTTGCAAAAGTGACCTTACCTTCCTAGAGCCTGAAGTTGGATCTGATTACCTCGTCACTATCGGACAGCAGCAGCTGCAGAGCCTACCACCCATATATTTCCCTATCAGCAGGTTCCGAAGATTCACCCCTGTTTCCTCGTACTTATACACTCTTCTCCAAAATGTAATTTCATCTCCATCCTCTCTGTGAATTGACCTTACTCAGACTGCCCCTCCTTTGTCCTCTGAAGTGTTGGCACATTAGAACTTTCATTGGGGATTTGTCCTGAGACAGCAACAGCTTTGTGGTAACCAACCTTGCGAACATAGCATTGTGACTCATAGTGACATCAGGGACTGCTTTTGTTGGTAAGACTGACAAAAAAAAATACTGTAAATTATTATTTAAAATAGTTTTATCTCAGTGTGGTAATACACTCCTCTAATCCCAGTTTGGGGGAAGCTGAGGCAGGGGAATGAAAAGTTTGAAGTCATCTTTGGTAGATAATCAAATGCTACAGAGGAAAACAAACCATGATTAACCTCAATTATCTTGGAAGAGCCCCCCAAAAGCCTACTGTACAGCTACTGCAAGCTTGGCTCTTGATGGATTTAAGTCCCCGCAAGTTTAGTTTTTATTAGCTAAATGTAGCCAACAGTTCAGTGTCTGTATCCAAGCTTCTCAATTCAGAAACTATTTGAATTATTTCCAAACCACTCAGTTTTAACTAAATATTTTTAAAAGTAGGATTTTTACGATCTGTGGTTTCTGAGGGAAGGGGCTCTGATTGAGATGCAAGGCTGCTGCAGCGGCTGCACTGGCTTTGTGGCGACTGTGCCAGCTGCATAAGTGTCACTACTTGAGTTTGGGCTCCCATCACCCACATAAATCCTGGGCATGAAAGAAAGTACAGAGCACTGAGAAGGGTGGAGACAGGCAGACCTGTGGGGCACACTGACCAGACAGAGAGCCTCAATAAAGAGAGTGGAGGGTGCCTAAGGAGGACAAGCACAAGCGTGCACACACGGACACACTTCATTCATGTAAGAGTATGATAAGCAGTTACTGTTCTTAACTAATTTGGTAGCAGAAGGTCTTTAAGTATGGTCTAATTATCAGCTTTAACCAGTTGAGTTATTTGAAATATCCATCTTCTTATCTGGAATTCATACTTTTGAAACTTGTGGTCTTTGGGTTTGGAGGAGGACAAAGAACACCCTTTCCCCAATGAGCGATTTCATAGAAACAGGAAGTCTAGGATGTGCGGAGTGAAGCCCCAGCGTCTCTCTGGAAATTCCCTGTGCTGTGTGCTCTGAGGGAAACAAAGGCAGCAGGAAGAATGGAGCCCTGTGCCTTCTTTAAGGACGGTCTCCCATCTTGGTGGTCTTCCATTATCTATCTCAACTTGGTCTTTCTCTGTAATTGTTCAAGAGACTGGACACTGAGAAAATCAACTACAGAGTTATCTATCCCATAATTAGGCTTCTTGACCACCTATTTGACATTGTTTGAGTGTTCCAGAATGTGCTGTATGAAAAAGGGAAGCAGGAAAGGGTGGAGCTAAGGGATAGGGATAGGGAGCTAAGAAAGCAAGGGACATGAAAAATATTCTCATAGCCATGACTGAGCAAGTAACGAGAAAACAATCCAAAGATTCCATCCGGCAGCATTGTTCTTCTGAAGAGTTTATTAAGACAAAATATCTTCAAAATATTAGAACCAAAAAGATAGTTTGTTTTCTATTTTTAAAAAATGATTTTAAAAAAGTGAAAAAAAATCAGAACCAAAGGTTTAGTGGTAGGTGAATCAAATGGCAATATATTGGAAGTTACTGAGTCAAAAAAAAAAACATTAGAATTATGATGGGTCTTAGCAACTTTTGCCTTCATAAGTCCCTTCTACCATGATATATCAATATTAAAAATTATTTTGATAAAACTTTTAAACATTTAATTTTTTCTGTTCTGTAAAAAAATTAATGGATTCTTTAGGGGTCCCAAAATTTCACATTTTCCTAGAATGGGAGAACAGAGGAAACATTCTTCACAGAGTTCAGTCTTTTCTTGTTATTTTAAGACATTAAGATTATTACAGGTTTCAGAAAGTATCACGAGCCATCTGAACCTTTCCTGTATCTGGTGGAGACATATGTTCTGCGTCTGTGAGATGGAGATCCCTGGTGTGAAGTGAGAAGTCTTTCTGAGCCATCATCACCGTCACCCAATAATGGACCCTCTATATGGCAGGTAGTAGTACAGTTCAAATCAGAAGGCTGGGGCAGATCTCCTCTTTAACCTTCCTTCCCTCACAGCAGCAGACCTCTTTACTGGTAGAGCGCCTCAGAGCTATTTACTAACTTACTTGACTTCTACTTAGCTAAATTACAGCCTGATGTGAGGGGCTGTGTGTGAGGAGCTGTGAGGAGCTGTGTGTGGGGAGCTGTGAGGAGCTGTGTGTGAGGAGCTGTGTGTGAGGAGCTGTGTGTGGGGAGCTGTGTGTGAGGAGCTGTGGGAAGCTGCATGTGAGGAGCTGTGTGTGAGGAGCTGTGGGAAGCTGCATGTGAGGAGCTGTGTGTGAGGAGCTGTGTGTGAGTAGCTGTGTGGGGAGTTGTCAGGAGCTGTGTGTGAGGAGCTGTGTGTGAGGAGCTGTGTGTGAGTAGCTGTGTGGGGAGTTGTCAGGAGCTGTGTGTGAGGAGCTGTGTGTGAGGAGCTGTGTGTGGGGAGCTGTGTGTGGGGAGCTGTGTGGGGAGCTGTGGGGAGCTGTGTGGTTTGCAACACTACACTTTGACTTTCCAGCATTCTCTTGTTCAGCTTCCTTCTGGGAGGTTCTCGGCTCATTTTGCTTTAGAGGAACATGAAGACAACTGCCATGGATTAAGATGAATTAATAAACTGAATGACTTAATAAGCATTAGTGATCAAGATGATGACAAAGATGATAATGACTACAATAGTCACTATGTTTTTCTTATTCTTGTTTATTCATTAAAAAGGAATACATGTATATAAATTTTTATCTACCCTTGATCAAATATACTTATTATCTATGTGTTATTTAACAATATTGTTCCTATACCCAAAGGAAAATAACAATAATTTATAAATATTTTATAATTTCATAAAATACTGTAAGTTAGTTTTTAAACCCAGAATTTATTAGACTAGAATTAAGTCAAAATGGAAAAGGAAGCACTGCATAAAGTCAGTGGTGACCCAGGGCTTTCAGCTTCTCTTCTGCTGCTGCTGTAGCAAACCGGGAAGCTGGTGAAAGAAAAGACTAGGAATAGTTAAAGCCTCTTCTAACGCTGCAACCATGCAAAAGTACCAAGCTCATGATCTCTAATCAATAAAAATATTCATTTGACACTGCACTTTGGCACATCTGTCTAGATGGCAGACTCTTTTAAAAACTATAGTTCATAAGCCCCAACTGTTGCCCTAACTCACCCCCACTTCAGTACTTCTGACTTTAGTAGGCATCCCAGAATTGGAAACATGAATTAAATAACAGAAAAGTTATATTTCTGTTTTGTGAAACGTTAAACTGTGCCCTTATTAGCAAAGACCATATTGAAAGAATTCATTGTATTGAGCCTGGGATTATGTTTGCCTAGCATGCACTGGACTTAATCCTCAGAATCCTGGTGGTCAGACATGGTGGCCATGCCTGTGATCTTAACACGCAGGAGATAGAGCAGGGAAGATTAGGAGTTTAAGGTCATCCTAGATTATATAGTGGGTTTGAAAGCCAGCCTGGAATACATGAGAATCTATCAGAAGAGGAAGGAAGGGAAAGAAAGAGGAAGGACTGAAGAAGAGAGGAAAAGGTAGGGGAGAGCAATGTATAACTAGCAATGGGCTAAGGACGTGAGCAAGTGAAGCAAAGTCACAGGACAGAGGCAGAAGAATGCTCTAAGAAATACAGTAGGCACACTAACAGTTAAGGATGCACATAGGTAGAAATAAAGAACAAAAGTTGGGATTTGTAAATCATTCCTAGCTCAAAATTATGTATCTAAGGTAATTTTAAGGTAGGAGAGATGTAAGTTTCATCAGCTCTAGTATGGAATATACTGTGATTCACCCATTATACTTCTGTGTTTTCTTCAGAGCTGAGAGGTAATGTGTTTTGCTTGCCTCTTTACTAAGAGCTTGTGCTAATGTAGACTAGACATTTTAATCATCCCTACGATGTGAGCGTGCCTGCCATTGCACGTTTACAGTTGGGGAGAGTGAGACTTGGTGATTTGGTTCAGGTCACCCAGAGGCATAGCCACAGAGTCTCTGTATTTAACCTCAAGTGTCAGTGGCACACACTCCTGTGGTTGTAAGGAGCAGAAAATTCCAGTGTGGAGTGACCACCTGGCACACTGGTCCCCCAAAGGCTACCCAAAACACCCCGTAGCTCTGAAAGAGTCGCTGTCAATGCCTTTTGTCTGTCTGAGCTCCACACACCCACTCCAAGTCAGAAGGCTACACAGTGCTCTCTGTGAGAGCCCCACCCACAGCCCTGCTGGAGCTGCTGCAAAATGACTTCCCCAGAGACAGGAAGGCTTGCTCTTATGCCTCTAATGGTCCTCTAATACGAACCACCTTTGATCCATAAGGCAACTAATGTCACCCTACTTCTTAGTAGCATTTGTTCATATCCCATATTTTATTTAAGTACTTCCTGAATCTAAATTCATGTTATCTCCTGAATTTGAATATCAGCCCAAAAGAAAATAGAATACTGTTTCTCAACCTGTGGGCCACGACCCCTTTGGGGGTCACATATCAGATTTCCTTTATAGCAGATATTTACTTTGTGATTCATAACAGTAGCAAAATTACAGTTCTAAAGTAGCAACAATAATTATATGGTTGGGGGTAACTGCAGCATGAGGAACGGTAAAGGGTCGCAGCATGAAGAAGGCTGAGAACCACTGAAGTAGAAGATTACATTATTTACAACCTGCGGGGTGGGGTTGTCTCAGGAATCAGTTGAAGATATATATTTTTTTCCTTTAAAAAAAAGGTACTACCTCTGCGCTCAGAGTTGACAAATACTGGCTTACATTTGTCATAATCCATATAGTTATTTTATAATTTGTACTAATTTCTTTTTTGATTGGACAACTGTGTGGATGGAGGAATTTGAAAATACAAAGGCCTGTGCCTGGCCGTGTGTCTTCAGAACTGGAGCAGGGCTGCTCCCTTCCGAGCTCCCCAGTTCAGCCAACTGTTCGAATTCAAGAATAACCTGACATCGGCACAGTTTGGCAAGAGGACAGCGAGAAGAGAAAATCCTCCCAGCCACACCCACCCCATCCTGCCACAGTTGTCCCCACTCGGTCTCCCAAGATCTGTCGAGCCGGAGCTCATCCAGTACTGGAAAATTACTGAGGTATCTGGTACTTTCCCCAACAATAGACATTGTTTCAGACACTTTGAAAGAGACCTCGAAGACAGAACAGCGCCATTCCCGGACTTCTGATAGGAGATATCAGGGAGGTTGAAGAATTAGAAAATGACTTACACTAAGTACATGGATCTGATATTGGGAATAAACTTTTGGGCAAGTAACTATGACTTCACTCCTACATTCTATAGAAAACCTATATTTTCTTCACATGTGTTTCCTTAATATCTCAACCTCATAAGTTTTGGGTAATTTGCAAAACACTGAAAATGTATCAAAAGTAAGAAATGAATGGTTTAGAAAAGGCTGGCATGCCTGGGCACCTATTAGAATGGATGGAATTCCACCCATCGCCACGGAGGTGATAACATGGACTTTTCACACAGTGCTGTGGGAGTGTCTGATAGCATGTTCTTTAGCATCCAGTCTGTGTTTACCGCACCCAGCCATTGCTGGCCTCTATACTCACCTGAGGGAAATGAGGTGGAGAATGTGTGCAGCACAGCCAATAATCAGGGCTCAGCCATAGCATGGGAGGGGGCACAGCCAAAAATCAGGGCTCAACCCTAGCAGGGTAGAGGGGCAAGAACATGAACTCAGGTTTTAAAAAAAGAGAAGGAAAAGTTTTTAAAAGACTTAAATGATAAAAGAAAAGTGGATCAGATATCAAGGCTGTGTTAGAATTGACAGTGTAGACTCTTACTACTGGACACAGCTCCACCTTGAGGAAACCATGGGAAATAATACCTCATGTTTAGCAAAGTCTGAGACATCGATCCTCTTGCCCAGTATTTACATAGCACTTCTAGGTATGCAAAATCTTGTTGTGCCTTCCGGAAACACAGTGAACCGAAACCCAAACCAAACATTCTTCTTCTTCTTGGAATTTATCAAAAAAGAATGTCAACTTTGTTTTCAAATAATGTATGGTCATGTGCAAATTAATTCTTAAAATATCTGTAAATGTAGAGAAACATAGGAAAGCTTTTCTGTATCACAAATAGTTAAATCAGACCGAATTTTTCTTTCCTAATGAATTTTTTGAGAGATTTGTATAAATCAGAATTATCTGACCTTACGATTACCCCAAGGGTCTTAGTGGTGGTGTGGTGCACTACCATTTCAGGGCTGAAGCAGTGCCCTGCCCACCTGCCTGAAGGGTGGGCTTTGGAGGACTCAGAGCTGCGGCCCCACCTGAAATGATGCCATTTCACATGAAATTGTCATTGGCTGTGTCTTCCAGGAAAGTGTTTACACCTGGATAAGGGGCTGTTTTTACCCAAACCCTTCCTCAGTCTCCACTTCTATCCGCATGTCCTCCTGGAGAGATTCTTTTGCTGGTGTCTTCAGATGTACTAATTTCTTCCTTAGGGTTCTAATTGGCATGAGTGCAGCAAATGCTCATTTGTGATGTTATTGGCTTTAGTTCTAGCTATTTTGTCATCTTCCTTCAAGCACATGAAGCTCAGCTTCAATAAATCCATCAGCATGTGAGCATATTTACAACTTACAGTCCATATCTGCTAATTCCATTAGCCCTGTCATTTATGGATCTGTTTCAGAGTCAGGTGTCTTTCCATTTATAGACTCTGCTTTCCTGTTCCGTGTCTTGTGTAACCGTTGTGGAGTGGTGCAGAGACAATAGAAACATGGTCTTACTGAGCGCCTGCCGTGCTTCTTGTCCTCATTGAAGGAGATTGGTCATTGGTCTTTTTTTCTTTATTTCAAGTTATTTTAATATAATGTTTTTTCACATTTGTTGAGACTTTCATAAGAGCAAGCAATGTATTTAGATCATATTTAACTCCTCCACTGCAGCTCACATTACTCTATCCGGGCCTTAAGTTGAATTCGGCTGAGTCTGGCATAGCTTTTACTCTAGGAGCAGGTTAACTCCACTGCCGAGACAGTCACTTCCGGGTCATTGCTGGGTGCTGGTTGCTAGACTGGCTGTTCTACCTAGCCTCAGCTCCACACCCTGCTCATTCCACAGCAGTTTGACCAATCACAGAAGTTTTCGCTGTGTGCAAGCGCAGGGTACCCTTATCACTGACATGGATTTCCATGTCCCTTTTCTCCCTCCAGAGCTCTGCCCACTCTTTCAGGTGCCTTACAATTCTGTTCAGACTGCCGTGGGGCCACTGTTCTTATTACCGAGTCTCAGAACTGCCATCAAAGCTGGGCCTCAGAAAACGCTGTGTCTGTATTGGGGCCCTTTTGAAATATTTCCCTTCCCGAAGACATCATGGTCTTGGATTTCCTATGTTCTAATCTTTGAAAACATCTGCTTCTGATAGTTTAGCCAGTGGTCTAGCTATTTATGACGTGGGGGCAACCCTAATGCTTGTGACAACAATGAGGGAACCAAGAACCTCATGTCCGGTAGCGCTCATCTGCGCACGCAGCGCAGCACTGAGACGGCTTGTCTCCGGAATGCAAACCTTCCACTTTATGACTTCCTTAGGATGTTTTGTTTACCTGCGCTAGGGGTCAAACCCAAGGCCCTGCACATGCTGGTCACACGCTCTTCCCCGAGCTACGCTTCAATCCTAAATCTTGTTCATTAAGATGTATTTGAGAGTTATGATGGGATGTGAGTAAGGAACTTCTAACTATCTAGGAAGTGAGCACAGTGCACAGCAATGTGTTATTGGGAGAGAGGTGCCACGGTCTAGACTTAAGTAATTCTGACTAGGCCGTTCCGAATACAGCACCTGTTTACAATTCAGGATAAACCAGAACCTTGTTATTCTGACACATATGTTGGTCTCTCCTTAAAGGAGGAAGCAAAGACTATCAAGCATAATACAGCATCTTTCATATGTGTCCCCCCACCCTTGATAAATGGGTGCTTGGTGTTCGAGGACCACAAAGTCCATTACTCGAAATCAAGAAAAACAACATACCCTGGTAATCCAGGGGTGTGTGTGTGTGTGTGTGTGTGTGTGTGTGTGTGTGTGTGGTGGGGGGGGGTGAGATGATGAAATGCTTATAATTAGATTGTGGTTGACAATTTTATTAACATCCTAAATATACCATTGATCTGTGAACTTTAGCAAGTGAACTTTGTAGTGTGCGAACCGTATCTTGATAAAGCTTAGAAAAGAACAACCCCTTATTTGAAACAATCGATGTGAATTTTATCTAATTGCATCATCACAACTTTATGCAATAACTGTCTTTTCCCAGGCCAATCTGCATCAACATTAGAGCCACAGGACACAAAATACTTAATTCCTGGCAGCGATTGCCATGGATAAATTTTTAGTATGCAAAAGCTGGGTGTAAAAAGAGAAAGCGGGGACTACTGGACAGGAAGAGAATAGGTCTTTTCAAGGTGTTCTCTGGAGCCTTCCCTGGCAATGCAAGGAGCATGAGACAAGCAGCGAGAAGCTCTGCTTGGCTTTTTTGTTAGTGGGCTTGTTTTGTTTGTCTTGCTTTTGGTTTTTGGCATCCAGCATCTCCCGTCTCCAGAGGAGAGGCTCATTGCTAAAAAAGGTCAAAATTGCTAGTAATTAAAATTAAGTCATACATTTTGTACAAAGAAGCCCCCTCTTCTGAGTGAGGAGGATCTGGCTCCATGCCATAAAGCTTAAATAGCCCCGGTCAGCAGGGTCCTGCTAGCGCTAGCTTTGGACTGTATTCAATTTATTTACATAATTCTCTCATTAACAAGTCTGGTCAAGGCAGGGTGTGCCTGTAGTCTCACCTTCTCAGGAGGCTGAGACAAGAGCATGGCTTGATCCAGAAATTCAGAGCCAGCTTGAACAACACCCCAAATCTAGGAAGCTCTGGCGGTGCACATTTGTAGTCGTAGCACACAAGAAGCTGGGGAGAAGCGCTGCTCAGGATCAGAAGACAGTATTTCAAAGAAAAAAATCTGCTTAAAGTAGTCTAGAGCTATGGCTCTTTTTTCCTTTGATTTTGTCCGTGATGCTGTACCGTGACTGGTAGAATTTACTTAGAGAAGACCACACAATAGAAAAAAGATCTGCACCTCAGTTTTCTGTGTTGAGTCTTGGGTCCTTGGAGGGGTCCTGCCTAGTGCTAAAAGTATATTTTCATGTCACCCCACACTTCCTAAACACCCACCAGTCTTCCCGAGAGAAGACACTAATCCATAAGGGCTCTGGCTTCACTGACTCTGCCGTCTTGCCTTCTGTCCTTTGATCTGATCATAGAGTGACCACCCTTCCCGGAAACTCGGGCTCACTCAGGTGACTGATGAGCGCACCTGAGTGCCCTCTACTCTTGAGCCTGCAGGTGAGGCAGATTATCTATCTCCCTGATCCCTTCTGGACGTGGGCATTCAGGTGGGAAAGATTTCTCAGGCTTTACAAATTCAAGTTAATCTTTCCAGTTTTTAGATGCTTTTATCACAGTGGCTTATTCTGTATGGATGCCTACATATTTCAGGCTTGTGTGTGGAGTACAGAGGGAAACTTTCAGGGGTCTGTTCTCCCCTTCTATCTTGTGAGTTCTAAGGATGGAACTTGGCTTGCTAGGCTTGGTGGCAAGCGCCTTTACCTGCTGAGCTGCCTTGCCAGCCCTCAAGTTCACAGTTAAGAGTTGTACGTTATTGTTATTACACTCCGACACCAAAAGAGACTAAATTATTACCTTTGTTTCTGGAGAAGCATCTGGCTTCAGAGCTAAAGAACACGGATTTTTGAGTCACAAGCTGAGTTTGGAGCTCTGCCCTGGTGTTTGATGAGCTGTGGGTCTTTAGACAAAATATTTAAGCTCTCTGAATTTTAGTCCATGCCTTTATAAACATCTCACAGAGAAGACTTCCTCAACTTCCTCAAAGGATATGTTTAACACAGAGGATATGTTTAGTCCCAGACAAAAGTGACTGTCAAAAGACAATCGCTGCTACGGTGTGGATTGTGCAGTGGGCCAAAATTCCCACATGTTGGTGGCTTGGTCCCCAGGCTATAGAGCCATTAGGAAGTGGTGGGCCTCGGACCCAGCAGGAAGGAGTTAGGTCACTAGGAGCTTGTTCTTCAAGGGGATTTGCGCCCCTCATTCCCCCTTATCTCCCTTTGCTCCTTGACTCATGAAGAGAACAGCTTTACTCTAGCACATCCTCCCTGCCCCAACGTCCCACCTTGCCACAGGCCTAAAAGCAAAAGAGCCATTCTGTCATGGACTGAAACCTTGGAAACCGAGAACCAAAATAAGTCTTCCCTCCTTTTAAGTTTATTTTTTTTCTCGCTATTCACATAAAAAAATATAAAATTAAAGAGAACAATTTACTATCCGTATTGATATTTATTGTTCTTCTCTGGTTATTATTAGCTCAATTATTCAAGTAGAACATTGCTTTCTCATTTACTAGACAGAAAATATTGAATATTGCTGTGGAATAATCCTCTTGTACACTAGAAAGATTTGTCACTTGATCCAGGTGGTGGTGGCACACACCTTTAATCCCAGCACTCAAAAGAAAGGCAGAGGTAGGTGGAGCTCTGTGACTTTGAGGCCAGGCTGGTCTACAAGAGCTAGTTCCAGGACAGGCCCAAACCCTATCTCAAAAAAAAAAAAAAAAAAAAAAACAAAAAAAAAAAAACAAAAACAAACAAGAAAGGGGGCTGGAGAGATGGCTCAAAGGTTAAGAGCATTGCCTGCTCTTCCAAAGGTCCTGAGTTCAATTCCCAGCAACCACATGGTGGCTCACAACCATCTGTAATGGGGTCTGGTGCCCTCTTATGGCCTGGTGCCATACACACAGATAGAATACTGTATACATAATAAAACAAACAAATAAATAAATAAATAAGTAAATAAATAAATAAAAAAGGCTTGTGCTATCACCGTCCAGCAATAAATCATTCTTAATCCTCTCCTTTTAATGTAACAAAGAATAAAACTCAACCTTCCTTTCAGCAAGAAAAATGTCCTATGTTAAGAGTAAGGCAGGCTTTTTGTTCTCGTCAGTGCAGACTGCGCTTATCTTTCCTTTCACTCTGTTACATTATGCCAGAGATGGTTTTCTTTTTATTTAATTTTGGTACTGGTAGAGCTTGGGATAAGAATCATTAAGATAATTTCCAGACGTGGAAAGGTACCTGGGAAGCCTTGCTGAGAGAAGCAGAAGGGCTCAAAAAGAGCATCCAGCCAGCTGAATTCTAATCCCAGCACCCCCACACTCTAGCTCTCTGTGTGCAGGCAGGCCATTGTATGAATGAATCCGTTTTCTGTTCTACGGACTAGTACGACTAGTACGTCTTAGCTCACAGGATTAGTGTAAGGATTAATCAAGAATAACATGGGGGTGTTGTAGAGACACACACTTGCCCTTGGTTGTGTTTACTTGCCCACACACTGAGAACAACCTCAGCTTCACACCTAACTCAAACCCTCTTTTCTTCTAAGCAGTGACAAATCAATCCCGCTACAGGGCAGAGCAAGGCACCTTTCTTCACTGTTGAAGACTTTATTATCGCACAAGCCTATGCTTGCTTTTGTTCATGTGTCCGGAGAAGAACCAGGGACACATTATTTTTAAATTCTTCACCCTATAAATTTCAAACTCTGATGAAGATAGAGTTGCCTGCAAATGTTTTCTCTCAACTCTTTTAAGAGAAGCCAGACTCATTTTCTTGCTTTAGGGAAGGCTACTTGTGTGCTTTTCTGGTAGGTGTTATAGGAGTCAAGGAGAAAAGTGAGACACTACTCACCACCACCATTTTCCCATGGAGCAGCCATCTGCGGACCGTGGCCTTTTTGCCGTCCCAGTCCTGAACATGCATCAAGGAGCTGTTATCTAAGGTTACTGTACTCTGTAAAACAGGACCGAATTCGGGTTGGCACATTTAAGCACTGATGTCTTAAAAGTCTTAAAAGTCTTCTCATCTGTTGTGGCACTTTGGCCTTAAGATGATATTAAAATTTTTGTTCTAAAGCCTTCCCAGCAGCACTTTGCTGGGTGATTCTTCTGGGGAGGGGAAAGATTTACAAAATCAAAGTGACGACTTAAGGAAGTGAAACTTTACCTTTGGCAGTCTAGAGACAATCTCATTTTTATCAATCAGAAATAAGTATCAGCTTCAACAACGTGAGAGCAATTCCCAAAGTCCCAATGCAGCTAAGGAGAAAAGTCCCCTCTCCTGCTCTTATCCATGGTTTTAAGGACTTGTTTTCCTAGTTTCTTTTAAAGATTGCATCACAGATATCTCAGAGGCCTTTATTAATTGTTTCAGGCCAAGTCTTTCAATTTACATGTACTGGAATTCAAAGTCTCATGTTTATTTAGTAACTCTATGGCAAAAGGGTATAATAAATCTTTTCATCAGAATGTTGATCTTAGTAGAGATTAACAGTCCTCTGCTGAGCTCTTTCCCTCAAACAGAAAGGATTTATTGGTCAACTACTATACACCAACCACTGGGCTCTGTAAAAAAGATGAAAAATACCGTTGTTGAGATGGTACTCTCTAATATGGGGAAACATAACATGCAATAGACAAAATATAGGTAAATATATATATTATAAATAAATGCTATATTTCAGTTGGAGGCATGAGATGAATGTAAATCTATGTGTGTCACTTTGAGGCTGTGAAAATGAACAGTGTGGACTCTCTTTCTCTCCCTTTGGACTGAGTGGCCCACATAATGGTGCATTGTCAAGGAATGGGATATGATGGAGTATGTGAGCCTCCTTTGGCTTGGGTCTCTGTGAGATAAAAAGCTACAAAAGCCCTTACACACACACACACACACACACACCCCTTCTCATCTCTATCTCAACACTTCATATGTATTTTGAGTCAGAAGGACTTCTCCATTGTTTTCAGGCACTGAGACCCTCAGACTCGTTTGTTACAGCGCTACAGCCTCATCTGTATCAGCCAGTACAAGTTGTCTGCACTGTAAAATTCCATGTGTGAAGCTCACAAAATGAAAGGGAGAACTTTTGTTTTCGAGAGGGCTATGTACTGTTTAAGTAGACCACTCTCCAAATGTGGCCCACTGAGCATCTCATTAGAACCACTGTCTAATGTGCATTTTCAGGAGTTCACCAACGGTATCATCCCCCCCCCCCCACCCAGGGGGAAACATGGTAATCAACTCCACAGGACCTAGAGCAACCTGGGAAGAGTCCTAGTGAGGAATTACCTTGATCAGGTTGCCCTGTGATATGGCTGTGGGGGATCGTTCTGATGGCTAATTGATGTAGGAAGACCCAAACCCATGTTCGGCACCATTCCTTGGGCTGGGAAAGGGGGGCATAAACAATATGAGAAAGAACTAGCTAAGAGCAAGTAAGAAAGCAAGGAAGAGTTTGTTTCTTCTCTGCTCCTGACTGTGGATGAGATGTGACTAGCTGTTCCTCCCTTGATGTCCCTGAAATGAGGGACCACTGCCGGGAATTGGAGCCAAATAAACCTTTTCTTCTCTTTTTTCAAGCGTTTGTCTCATCCACAGAAGTAAAACTAGAACAAGAAATAAAAATCTGAAAAGATCTTAATGTAGACTTTCAACATCTTCACATTCAGTGTTTAGGCAAAAATTTGTCTAAGAATTCCTGAAATGGCCGGGCGGTGGTGGCGCACGCCTTTAATCCCAGCACTTGGGAGGCAGAGGCAGGCGGATCTCTGTGAGTTCGAGACCAGCCTGGTCTATAAGAGCTAGCTCCAGGACAGGCTCTAAAGCTGCAGAGAAACCCTGTCTCAAAAAACAAGACAAAACAAAAAAAGAATTCCTGAAATGTATGCTGGCTGTTGCACCCAATACAAGATTTATAATTAAATGCAGTTCTCTGAAGGTTTAAGGATTCACTTTGTTTTTGCATACCCTGGGTGTGATTTTCTCAAACTCTTCCCCCAGCTTGAAGGAGTCTCACTGTTTTTAAAGATGCTTTTGGTTTTGATGGCGATCACATCTCCCTCTGAGTTAATGGTCACAGTGGGTTTTGCCAAACAGCTCAGCTTCCTGCTGGCTCTTCCTAGTTCTAGACGGAAAATAACAGATAAATAGTTACATCTGCTTTTGACTTCAAGGACTCATTTTATTCTTTCCTAAGGAGTAGGTTTCTGCAACAGGCAGACTTCATGCTTTATGAATTCAAATATTTATTTTAACTCCATTTACGTATATATATGTTGTGTATGTGTAGGTGTGGATGAGCTGTTTGTTCTCGATTACACTTTTTAATGGTATACATTTTATTATTAAAAACTTTGTAAATAAATAAAAATATTACACAACAAATTTTACCAGAACCAGAGTTTTATACCACTCAGTATTACATATTCTATTGTAGCAAAATACACATAACACAAATTACCATTAAACGTGCAATCAATAACATTATATGCATCTTGATGTTGTATAGCCAATTATGTATACAGAGGATCTTAAATATATTATTAGTGCATTAAATACATTGTTATTCACCTTTCCTAACTTTTATACTTACGTCTTAGATTTTAACGTCAGTACACACACATACACACACACATACACACACACACATATATATATAGAGAGAGAGAATGTGCATTTTTATCTATGAGATGCATATACCAAAGTTTATTTTGTCTATCCCGTTTTATTGCTACAAATAATGCTTCAGTTTACAGCCTTGCGCATGCAGTTTTGGGCAGTACATGTAGAAACACTTTCTATAGACAATATCAACAATATCATTAGCAGGTGACTTGGGGAAATATTGTAATGTGGTTCCCATATTTTCTGTTGGTATATAATCACAGCATATCTCAGACTGGACAATCACTTCCAAATGAGTCATATTCTAATCCCCAGAGCCTGTGGATATTACCTTATATGCTGTGGGGACAGAGGACATGTGCAGCCAAGTACTATAAGGGGATTATTGCTGGTGGTAGGAGCCCTCAGTGTGATCCCAGTGTGGTTATGAGAGACAGCAGGCAAGTGCTGAGATGGCTCAGAGGGAAAAGAAAAAACTTATGACCTAAACTTAATATCAGCACTCACACAAGGAAGAAGGAAAGAACCAAGACTTCATAAAGATGTCCTCTGACCTCTATACCATGCCATGGCCCAGATACTCACACACACCTGCATCATATACATACACAATAGTACTCAGTTAATAGTAATTATTAAAGGAAAGATTATTAGGCTATAGAATAAGTTAAGAAAAAGAAGAGTGAAAATGGCAACAGAAGTAGTGCTGGGTCTATGCTCCAAGGAGTGGCAGCAGCCACCAGAAGCAAGAAAACAAAATTCCCTAAAGATTAAAACAAATGTTTTTAAAAGTTGTTTTTTATTTTTTTCTTTTATTTTTTAAATCTTTTAATTTTTTATGATTTATTTATCTTTATTTTATGTTCATTGGTGTGAAGGTGTCAGATCCCATGGAACTGGATTTTCAGATAGTTGTGAGCTGCCATGTAGGTGCTGGGAACTGAACCCAGGTCCTCTGGAAAAAGTTGTTTTTTAAAAGTACATTTCTGTCATAAGTTATTGTCTAAGATAGTTTTCTGTTCAATATATGATGTATGTGCATGTTTCTGGGGATCCATGGAGATATTAGCAATCTCCACCTAGTTTGTAGGAACTGCACCTTGGTGGTGAATCAGCATTGTTTTCTATGTGAAAGTTTGCTCTTACTTCACACACAGAAAGTCACACACCATCAAAGTATCTTTCATACTGGATATGACGTGGACATAAATGTGGCTTTCACAGCTCCTTCATATAGTTTTTGAAATTTTCACAAGAAAGAGATTTCCATGTTCCTGGAAGCTGGTCCACCATCATGTCTCAGTGAAAACTGCTTCATACAGATATGTGCATTGGTGTTCCCTGAAATGGGTTCAGAACCTGTTTTCAATACAATTCTGAATATACAAAACTAGGAGGAAACATGAGGAGCTGAAGGTGTAAGTCACGAAATAATCCCATACCAGTTTAGAATTATGATTAATAAACGGGTTATTTATTTAAGGGGAAAAAACTTACAGATCACTGTCCTAGACAACAGGAAGACCAAAACAGAGTCTTGTAGCCAGAAGCAGGAGCCCAAAGCAAGGAAGCACACGGCTACCGCTGCTTTTTAAAGCAAAAGAGACCACACCTAAGTGGGCTGGTATCTTAAATGCTGTTGGCTGAAGGAACAGAATCCCACAGCACCTCTCCCTTTTGTTTAAATAAGAGAGTTCTAAACCCAATACAAAACTATATACATTAGGAACAGATATCAAGTATAATTAGAATTACAACCAGCATAAACAATATTAAGCAAGGAACATATGCTAAACATTCTATCCTATGGAGTCTAAGTCTTATAAATGAAATGGCTTGGCTAGATCATAAGAGTACAGTAACTACGACTATCTAATCTTCAATCTCATCAAAGGCCTGAGAAGGGAGATAATATTACTTGAGCAGGCAGGAAGTACAATCAAGTAGCTAGGAGCTACCCCCTTTGTGATTCTCTTTCACTCCATCTAAATCAAAAGCTCTCTTTCTAGCATCAAGAAGTCAGGGTGGAACCAGACATGTGGTAGCCTTTGGCCAGGTTGGACATGGCAAAGCCAGCACTTACAGGAGGCTCCTTACCTTCTCCAGCACTGGTTACCCTCACGAATGATCTGAGTCCTCTTATGCCACAAGACTCCTGTGCCGAGGTCTGCATCTGCCCACAGATGGTTTGTAAAAAGCCACTATCTTGTCTGTCTGGTGATTTTATTTTCTCTTATATTCTTCTTGATAATTGGAGCTAACAGTCAGAGAGTATGCATATATAACAGCTGACATTTGAAAGGAAATGTTTAGTTGGGGTTAGAACCACCATTAGATGCCACTATGCAAAATACTGTAACAAAACTAATAGGATAGAGACTAGGATTTCCGGGGCCTGATCCAGTACTCATTAGCAGAGCCTTGCCTTGCTCTGTAGCACCTAATACTCTTAGCAAACTCCTGAGTTTAGAGAGGTTCTCTTCTTTTCAACCTTGACTGTACCACCCTCACATCTAGGGGTATCTGCACTAGCTCAAAACACGTGAACAGAAGTAGGACGTAAACAGATCAACTAGAGAACAGGACGGCAAATGACAATGTGAAGAATAAAGTCATCCTTAAATCCACCATCCCCTGACAAAGCCCTGGTGGGCTCTAAGCAATGCTTGGTGTCTGTATGTTGGCATGTGACCATTAAAAAATGAGGGTGGTATAACCTTAAGACAGGAAAGGTGGTACAACTTTTATAATTCCCATTAAAATGTTCAGTTTCCAAAACTCACAGTAACTATGAAGATCCTTAACCAGACCAGCTCTTTTCCTAAAAGTTTTCAAACAAATATAAACAGAGTGACTAGTGTTACATGCCGAAGAAGACTTAGAGACTTTGAATACACTATTGGCTAAATATCCCAGCTATAGTGCAAAGGAGACAATAATATTTTGATTGGCTCTTTCCTGATTTAGGCAACTTGACATCATGGTTTATTTGCATAATGTGTAAATATTATAAGTTTATACCCACTGTATGTAGTAGTCATGAGTAGTAGGCAAGACATGGCATAGTGGTTCTCAAACAGAAGACACTAGAATTCCTGTTGAACACCTACCACTCATGCTGCTGTTACCCATCATAAGGACACAGGTGGCTGAATCTCCTGGAACAAGATGTTGCACTGGAATGATGTTGCTCCATGGCTGATAACTTAGGCTTTCAGAGGTGCCAGTGGCTGAACCGTGACATAGACTTCAGGGATAACTTCTGGTCATCTCTTCATGAGACAGCATCTCCAGTTCAAGTATAGCTAACCTTCTTAAGGTTGTTTTTGTCTACTTGGTTATTCAAGCAATGGATGCTTTCTGATGCTCATTAATATGAGTCAAACATCTGCACTACATTCTGCACCCACCATGCCTGTCTGCCATTCTCCAGCCTATCCTCCCAGATTCCCAACCAGGCTACATAGTCTACCTGCTACTACATCTGCATTTCTGTCCCAAGCCACTGCTCCCTCCACAAGAAATAGATGACAGATACACCACTCTGTCCACGGAAACAATTCTCCCACACTACTTCTCAAGTCCCCTTCCACTCCCAAAGTAATAAAACATTGGTCATTGCAACCTGCTCCCAACATTGAGCTGGTTAACACATACAGCATGCGCTCAGGATTGCCCTTCCCCATTTAATTGGCTATACCCCTTTTCCTATCATTCTAGGTACCATCTGAGAGTGTGGGAGCTTCTGGTATTGTGATATGTGATACAGGAGTCAGAGCTGCTTGTTCATGAGGTTAGCTTATGACTTTTGGACTTTCTAAGCTTGCTCTCAGTCTTGCCATTGGTAGACTGGTACTGGGCCTGTGTGGAATAATAGCTATGCATTTATAGAGTGCAGCTCATAATGGATAGCTCCATTCCCTGTTGTTACAAGTAGTGGGGCCCCTTGTTTATCTCTGCTGCCCAGCTAGCTTAGCCCCCAAAATAACCACACAGAAACTGTATTCATTAAAACATTGCTTGGCCCATTAGCTCTAGTTTCTTATTGGTTCTTATTGGTTAATTCTTACATCTTAATTTAACCCATTTCTATTAATCTGCGTATCACCATGTGACTGTGGCTTACTGGCAAGATTCTAACAGCGTCCATCTCAGGCAGAAGATTCATGACTTCTCTCACTCTGCACTTCTTCCCAGCATTCAGTTCTGTCTTCTCCACCTACCTAAGTTCTGCCCTATCAGGCCCAAATCAGTTTCTTTATTCATTAAACAATGAAAGCAACACATGAACAGAAGAACCTACTACACCACCCTGTGGAGTTCCCTAGCTCAGAATTCCATCACTGCTTGACTCTATAACACAGGAACTCTATCAAAACTCACATGTTTCTGTTGATGATGCATAGCATTGCTCAGTAAGAGCAGAATTCCGTGTTGTAATGCTCCCGTACACACATTGGCCATACTGGGTCTTTCCTGCCACTATGATCCAGCAACTTGTCAATCATATGGCTCAAGCTGATACTGTATCTGCAGATCTCCTTTAAGCATGCTGCTCCACTCAAAGCGAAAAGACTGTTTTTCATCAGCAACATAGTCTGGGGCACATTCCCTGATTATATCACCACCACAAACCAAGGGTTTCTACAGAAATATTAGTAGGAGAGGTGAAAGACAGAAATTGGTATTTTGGAGAGATGACTGTAATTGGCTTTGACTAAGCAGGACCCTTCAATTCCACAGGAGTAGAAGAATTCTCGATAATTTTGAAGTATATTTTATTTTTTAATTATATGTGTGTATCCATGTGTGGCTCCATTTACATGAGAGCAGGTTCCCTCTAGAGTCTTTGGATCCATTTGGAGCATGAGTTAGAGGAAGTTGTGAGCCACCTGACATGGGTGTGAGAGACCTAATTAGATCCTCTAAATGAGAAGAATATGCTCTTAACCACTGAGCCAGGGGGCTGGAGAGATGGCTCAGCAGTTAAGAGGGCTGACTCTTCTTCCAGAGGTCCTGAGTTCAATTCCCAGCAACCACATGGTGGTTCACAGCCATCTGTAATGAGATCTGGTGCCCTCTTCAGGGGTGCAGGTACACATGCAAGAAGAAAATTGTATTCATAATAATAAATAAATAAATCTTTAGCCACTGAGCCATCATCTCTCAAGCTTCAGGATTATGTTTTCCTTTGTTGAGGGTTTACTCTTGTTTTTGTTCGATACAAAGTCTCACTATACTGCCCCAGATGTCCTGAAAATATCTATTCAGAGCAGATTGGCCTCTAATGCACAGAAATCCCTCTGCTGCCCCAGTGCTGGGATCTAAGGGGCTGTGCCACACACCCAGCTCATCACCAATGTTAGCTCCATTCTCGAATTACACGTCTTACCAATGCCTCCAGCTGTCCAGCCTCTCTTTGTGCATCCCTTCTGACCCATAGGGAGGGTACTGCATATCAGTTGTCCACATAGTTCACTCTCTCCTGGCTGTATGGTGACAGAGAGCAGAGGTTAATACAGCCCTGGGACTGAGGTGTGCAATACACTGTCTGCTTCATGGAAATACAGTTTGTGATTATCTTTTCCAGTCTTTTCTCTTTGTGTTAGAGACGAATGACCAACTGCTATTGGCAACTATGTAGTAAGGATGTGATTCCTGGGCTATTTTGTGCTAGGGAGAAACACATCAAGCACTGCCAGCCATGGCATAGGTGTAATTTGAGTTGCAGAAGCAACTCATCCTCCACACATCCTCCAGATGTGTGGTTTGCATAGCAAGGCAGCAAAGTGGATTAAACAAGGTGCTCAGTGTACACTGCTTCCCAGGCTCATCCTCCAGATGTGTAGATTACATAGCAAGGCAGCAAAGTGGATTAAACAAGGCACACACTGCATACTGTTTCCCAGGCACTTCAGCACCTGCAGAGTAGCACGGGTATTTACAGCTTGCCCCCATTGCCATTACTAAATACAGTTTTCTTTTTTATTCTTCTGGAAATCAAGCTTGGACTTTGGAGCCTTAAATAGAACAGACAGACATGATACCATCAAGCCACACTGCCAGTCCCCAAATACAGCATTATTTGATCCACTATTATAGCCAGGGCAGGAGAGGGGTGAGGTGGAGGAGACACAGGGATGTGCCCCTTGTTAAATTAGTTATATTCTTGGCCTGGCAGTAAAGTGCTGCCGTCTGGCCAACTTTCCTTCAGATTCTCTTTATCCCCTTTGTTACCAAAGACCCAGACTCCATGGCAACCCTAGAAGAGCAATTGAAACTGCGTGACTCTGTGACTCCTTCCATTGGTGCATTCCTAATTGCCTCATAAATGATATAGCATCTGGACTTGTGGAAAATACTCATCTGATACACACACACACACACACACACACACACACACACACACACCCTTTCCATAGAAAGATACAGAAATGATACTGATCTGTAATAGATATTAAAACTTGACTACAAAGGAGATGAAAGCCTCACTTAAGAGTTCTTAGCTCTGGTTGGGATAGAGACAAATGACCAGCCGCTATCGGCTACTATGTAGTAAGGCTATGCTTATGTTCGGCATACTAAATCTGGGTTATTTCAGCGAAGCAATGTGAAGTACTTAGAGCTGGACAAGGCATACGTAAGCCCTTCAGAGCCTGCTGAATGAAGACCCTCACGCTGTCTTTCCTTACATGGGGGTGCTTGATGGAGACACATTCAGGGCTCCCAGCATTATGAAAGAATTTGAAACAGTGCTGAACCTCCCCCATTCTTTCATATGATTGCCTAGCAGTGTAACAGGAAGATAGAGGGTAGGAATTTTATTGCTCAATTTTTATTGAATTATTGGTTTGCCACATTCATAATATCAAACAATCTTACTAATCTATAACATGTTATTTTTAACTTTTAAACTATATTTGAAACATAAATTCGTTCAAGAAAAAGTCTGATTTAGATTCTTTCTTTTGAGAAGGAATTAAGAGCAGAATATCCGTTTGTTATATTCCAGAGGATGTAAGACTCCCAGATCGTATACATTTTTCTTTTCTTTTTTTTTTTTTTTTGGTTTTTCGAGACAGAGTTTCTCTGTAGCTTTGGAGCCTGTCCTGGAACTAGCTCTTGTAGACCAGGCTGGCCTCAAACTCACAGAGATCGGTTTGCCTCTGCCTCCCGAGTGCTGGGATTAAAGGCGTGTGCCACCACCGCCCGGCTGTTGTCTTCCTCTTAACAGGAATAGGTGTCTGGTACTATGGACACTGGTCCTCAGGGAGGAAGCTTTCAAGTCAGTTCCAGCTCAGGGCCTCCGAGCTCTGGGTCTGATGTACATGGTGTCTTCAGAAACAGGGACTTTTCTTCCACATCTGGGGGAAGTCAAGGAAAACAGCAACAACTTGTAATGTTTGGGAGTCTTTGGACAGCCCTAACAAACAACTCAAAAGGGGGAGAAGGAGGCTTCTCAGGCGTGGAGCCAGGGTCTTTGTTAGATGATCTATGGCTCATGGGAGGAGCATTGTCAGCCCAGATTAAGTAGGCATTTCTAACAAGACGTTGGCAAACTGAATCATGTGTGAAAGCTAGCCTACACATGTAAGTGGCTTTATCAGACACAAACATGGAGATATCCTCATGTTAAAATAACACAGCGGAGTAGTTGCAGCAACAGTACTGACTCCAAGAGCTAACTGATTCACCATCTGGCTCCGTGGGGGAAGAAAAGGTTCTCAGCCAGGTGTGGTGACAAACACAATGAGGGATTGAGACAGGAAGATTGCCATGAATCTGAGCCCAGCCTGAGCTGCATAACAAGACCTTGCAAGCTTCCCATACTTAGGATAGAAGAATCATAGCTCACATATTCCATCCGCAGGTTTCTCATCAAGACACTCCTGCCTTGCATGCTGACACATACCTTTAACCCCAGTGCTTGGAGGCAGAGGCAGGTGGTTTTCTGTGAGATTCGGGTAAGCTTGGTCTACATAGTTCCAGAACAGCCAGAGTTACATAGAGAGACCCTGTCTCAAAAACAAAACAAGAGAGCGAGAGCGAGAGAGCAAGCAAGAGAGCGAGAGCGAGAGCGAGAGAGCGAGAGAGAGGGGGGGCGCATTTTTACAATTATGCCACGGGGAAGGACAACAGAAATGACATAAAATCTAAAGTCTGGCATTTTATAGAAGTTACATGAGAGATAGTTAACAGTCACATACGATACATAGGAATGGGATTTTTTAAAAATAGTTTTGGTTTTGCAAGGCAGAAAGATACAAGAATTTAAAAATAATTGACCAGGACATAAATAGGGCAACAATACCTGCTGCCTGTTTTTTCCTGGGGCTAACCCAAGGAGCCAAGGAGCCAGTTAATCTAGAAAGCTCCTTTCAGAAGTAGCCTTTAGATCTATACAATTTTCCTGCTTTAGTCGTTTTAATGGTGCTAAACCTTCCAGTTGATCATGCAGTTCTAACATACTTAGATCAAAACCATGCTGTAAAAGGAAAACCTTCAGAATGACTTTGTAAAACTTACGAAAAGTAAAAGAACTCTAATACAAAATTTTGTTGGCGCAAAAATAATAACGATAATAACAGCCTAACTGGCTGCAGGGTTCCGTTAAACTGGCTGCCTTTGTAGGAGGAGTGTTGAGGGAACTTGGGACAAGTGTAGCCCTGCTTGGCCATCCCTCAGCATTTGCTCACTGAGGACAGCAGAGAGAAATAGCAGCTTACATATTAGGAGGCCCTGAGCAGTTTTCATAGACCCTACCAAAGGAGCAGCCTTGTGTGGGCAGACTGGGAGCTGAACAGAATGGCTGGCAGGGGGCCCGTTCATAGGCACCAGTCGGGCATCAGGTGGCACTGCTTGGCATCTGTACACTCCATATAGCTGTGCAATACTTTTAGGGGGGGGGGGGGGTGTCCCGGTAGGTTGGATTGTGTCCCTCACAAAGATATCCATGTTTAAACTCTAACCCTGGTTCTTTTAAATGTAAACTTGTTTAGAAAGGGAATCTTCCCAGAAGTAATTAGCTCAATACGAAGACTTTGGGATTCAGGCACACGTCAAACACATCAGGTATGTCCTTGTAAAAGATGAGAGATGAATTTGAGATGGGACAGGCATGCTTGAAGAGTGACAGGAAGTTCATGAGCTAGCGAGAACCAGAATCCAGCAGTGGACTCTGTCCTAGGGCCTAACAAAGCTGTTCGATGGTGTCCTTCTGGCCTCCGTCAGTGTCCTGTCCCACCACCCTGAGAACACACACACACACACACACGAACACTCACACACACGTACACACATACACACCAGGCCTAGGCATGGCACACAGACCCTCCTGCATGCCAAGCACATATTTTAACACTAACAGCATGTCTGGTCCCATGAAGCTACCAAATTTGTAGCAACTTGCTAGGATCGTCCCAAGAAAATAATATATAGAGAACCTAGCTTTTAAAAGTTTTATATCTCTTTTAGGTTAAAATAAGGTATCTAATTCATTGTATTAAATACCATTTAAAATTATTTGGAATTATCTTTTTTGCCCTGGACTATTTTTGGTGAGTAAAAAGTCACAGTGGTGTTCATGATTTTACCAAAGATAGAAGTAACTTTTAAAATAAGAGCAGTTATAGAGATAGAATATAATTAGATAATTGTTATTCTTTTGGCCCTTTAAGGGGCAAGCCACGCCCACTCCCGGGGACCCCTGACCTCTCGCCGCCATCTTGGATTGTTGTCTCCTGTCCTCTCTGGGCGTGCACACAAGCGTCTGTCCGTCAGTCTCTCCCTCTCCCTCTCCCTCTCCCTCTCCCTCTCCCTCTCCCTCTCTCTCTGTCCCTTTCTCCCTTTCCCTTCCATAACCCCCTGAATAAATATTCAACATGTTGTGTCTGTCCATGTCTCTGTCTTCTGCCCACCCGCCCCCACCGCAAGCTGCACCAGGGACTCACCAGCATTTCCAGCTGCTAGCTGCTTGGGGAACTGCCGGGGTATCTTGGGCGACCGGCTTGGGACCCACGAGTCTCTGTCTTGGGACTGGCTGCTCCCAGAGTCCGCTGCCTGCCTACAGCTGCTGCCTGGGGCTTTATAGCATTTTAAAAAAGAACAACAATAAGAATTACACATAAATAATAATGTAATATTGCAATAAAAAATAAATGCAATAATTACATAGTAAAGTTACAGGTTTTGACATTCATACAATAAAATCATGCTGGTTAGTTCTTTGATAGCATAACATAAACTAGAGTCACCTGGGAAGAGCCAGTAGGCAAATCTGTGGTCCATCAGATTGGCCAGTGGTCAAGTCTCTGGTCCTTCAGATTGGCCAGTATGCAAGCCTGTGGGCCTCTCCTGGGTTACTGATTGATATGGCAGGTCCCACCCTACTCTTGAGGGTTCCACTTCTGGGCAGGTGCCCTAAGTTCTATAAGGAAACAACCTGAGGAGCAAGCCAGTAAGCAGCGATTTCCCACGGTCTCTGGTTCACCCTTTCATCTGCTAGGTTTCTGTCCTGACTTACCTTTGTGTTAGACAGCTTGGGATGTGGAAGTGTAGATCAAATCCATTGCGTCCTCCCGCAGTTGCTTGGGTCATAGTGCTTTATCACTGCACCATAAAGCAGTAATACAGAAACTATGACTACACCTCTACATTGTTATCCCTCCTTCTACCACACGGCCAACAAGTTTGTTTGCTTTTAAAAATCTGTATCCTACAACTTCAGTGGGTGTATATTGAAAGACTCAAGATTTAGACCAGAAAAAGCCCAAAGATGCACTATATTGAGCTACGATTTCTTCTGTCACAGGATTTCAGCGAATTCCTGCTGAATCTGGAATAGGCCAGCTGGTGCTGTCAGCTTCTGAGAAGTCATGTGATTCACACCAATTGCAATGACGTGGAGGCTTCCTGGTGGGAAGAACAAAGGATGAGAGGTCTGAGCCAGAGGCCTGAGGCCTGTGATTCAGGCCTCCTGGGTTCCCAGGCTTTGCAGTTCTGGCTTCCTGAGGTGGAACTGTTAGAAAGCAGCTGCAGCCTGAGCAGTATCCACAGGCCGTCACCAAGTGACACTTCAACCCTCTGAATCCCCAGAAGAGCAGTGGACGTAGGGGCTCCCATAAACCACTCTAAGACACTTTAATCAGAATGTAGGGTTAGGCCTGGGAATATATTCTATTCCTAGAGTTTCTCCTAGATGATCCTGACTGAAGCCTAAGGCCCAGCAATTAAACAACTGCTCTAGCCCAGGGGCTCTCAGGGTGTGACTGTGGTGACTACTGTTAATTATCAGCTCACTGGACTCCAGGATCACCTGGGAGACAGGTCTCTGGGTGTGCCTAGCAGGGATTATCTCAATTGTGTTCACTGGTGTGGGAAACTCCATCTTCATTGTGGGGGGCGACCATTCCCTGGGCAGGGGATCTTGGGAAGTTTAGTGTAAAGGCCAGCCATGATAATCTAAATCTTTACTTCCTCCCACCATTATCACTGGGACTCCGGCCATCGATGAATTTCAATAGAGGCTGGAGTCTCAATTGTTTACCCTGAGTCTAAGCCTGGCAGCAGGAGAAACCACAAGCTGAGATCTCCCCGACCCCACCTCCCAAGAAGAGACCATTCAAAGGGAATTCCTGGCATTCCAAGCACTGTAGATAGAAGCATCTGCAGCTCACAGTCACCAGGAAACCCTAGACAAGTGTCAGCCAATCAGGGGTCTTAGAACCTCAGAAACCCCTCACCCCTACCTTTACTACTATAAAATCCTATTCTAATTGAGCTCGGGGCTCTCCGATTATTCCAGTACGTTGGATGCAGGGAGTCCGAGTTTGCAAACTTGATTAAAATAAAGGCTGTTTGCTTTTACTTACGGGACTCTTGGTTTCCTTGTCGGCTTGTCGGGGATTGAGGATTTGGGCATAACATTTAGAATGGAGAGAGAGGAGCTATACGCCAGCAAGCAGGCATCTAGCTCTCTGTTTCTCAACTACAGATGTGATGTGAGCAGCTTCCTCCAGCCCCTGCCACTGCGCCTTGCTCTGGTGATGAACTGTAGTCAGAAGTGGGAGCTGATGAAACCTTTCTTTTCAAGCTGCTGTTGTCGGGCTGTTCTGTTGCAGCGGTAGGACAGTGGTCCTTAGGTCCACAGCACAGAAATCCGTCACCCTACCTTCAGCCTGCTCAATCAGAAACTGCCGGGAAAGAGCCCTACAAACTGGTACTTTTAACCAGTTCTTGGGCAATGCTGACTCAAGCTGAAAGCTGAGACCTGGTCCACTATACTGACTCGTTTACAAAGACCAGTCAGGAGAGACAAAGCTAGTAACTTTAGGACCACGCAGACCAAACCTTGCAGCGTGACCCAGTATGGCACCTCTTGATCTGACACATGGGTGCCACGAGAAGCACATGGCCTCTGCTGTTTTCTCACTGAATACCCAGAACTCAAACTGAATCATGCTGTAATACCTAACTAGAAAGACAAAAAGGGAAATTGCCATGTGATCCTCTGCAATGTGCCAAGACCGAAACAGAAAACCTGAGAAACATCACAGGATGAAGAAAGCCAAAATGATGTTACCAAATGAGGCTGAAGTACTCTCCACTCATGGAAAGAGAGGGTTTTGGAAAGTGCATTTACAAGGGACAAAAATGTGGTTGGGAGCTGTAAACCTCAATTCCACCTCCTCAAGCCTCATAAGGTGAGGTTTCTGAGGGGGTAAAGACCCAAGGTGAGACCTGAGAGGGTTGGGGGTAGGGAATATTAGGCAACTGTGCAATTTGTCTTCCTCAGATGAATGTTTAGAAGATAGTAACTTAACATTCTCCGAGGATGGAGATTTTAGGCCTCTTATATCAAAATATCAAATAGATGTATCAGACACAGGCTCAAGTGTCAATGGCTTTCATCTTTATGAGCTCCTTGAAACTTCCTCAGAAACAAAAAAACAAACGCATAGGCACCTGCTAGCGTTATGACCAGAACATCAGCAAAGCTAGTGGAAGGCTTAGTTACATGGTCTATAAACATGATAAAGGCAAAAGCTGGCGGGTGCATCTGGGTTTTCCCTTGGTTTTACTGCCTTCTTTCAGCAGTGGGTCTTGACTGGGAAATAGAACTAGGATAGAAATATATGTGATCAAAAACAAACCTATAGTTACTTGTGTCAGTGCTGCTGTATTCATGCCTTGGTTAAGGCAAATACACGCTAAAATGTGAAATGTTAGCACAATGGGAGACCACCAGAAGGTTATTCGGAAACTCTTTATATTGTATTCTCTGTAAATCTAAAATAATTCCAATATTTAAAAGTTAGAAAAGCAAGGCAACAAAAATTAAAAACAAAATAAGAGTGTGATTGATAGATCAGCAACTCTGATGTCACTCACAAGCCTTTGATACAACAGGCTATCAGAACTAAGCCCTGGTTTACTAAGAATATGCTGCCCATGTGAGTCATGTGTGATAGAATGTAGGTTGTCTGCTGCCTGTGTGAGCCATGTGTGATAGAATGTAGGCAGTCTGCTGCCTGTGTGAGCCATGTGTGATAGAATGTAGGCAGTCTGCTGCCTGTGTGAGCCATGTGTGATAGAATGTAGGTGGTCTGCTGCCCATGTGAGCCATGTGTGATAGAATGTAGGTGGTCTGCTGCCTGTGTGAGCCATGTGTGATAGAATGTAGGCAGTCTGCTGCCTGTGTGAGTCATGTGTGATAGACTGTAGGCAGTCTGCTGCCCATGTGAGCCATGTGTGATAGAATGTAGGCAGTCTGCTCTTTACCATCAACCTAGAATTCAGCCCAACTGAATTCCGCACCTGAGCGTCTGTTTGCCTCTCAGCTCCCATGCTCAGTTTGCAAACTCCCTGTGATCGCCACAGTTCTGCCCTCCCTTTGGCTTTCATCCTTGCCCAGTATCCTTGCTCAAATTGTATCCCATGTTTACAAGGCCTTTTCTTACCCCAAACCCTGGAATTTGGGAGGCAAAGCACAAGGATGCAGGGTTCAAGGCCCCCCGAAACTACACCGTCAGCCCCCGTCACAAAAGGTGGTGCTTGCCCAGCAAGGCAAAGCCCATATGTCACTTTGCTTGTTCTGTGATCAAATAATTGACAAGGAGCAATTTAAGGGAGGAAGGGTTTCTTTGGCTCCCAACGTAAGGACGGATACAATCCATCATAGTGAGGAAGCCATGACTGCAGGAGCATGAGTCAGCTCGTCACATGGCCTCAGCTGTCAGGAAACAAGGAGGAGCCAGGAAGCAGAGTCAAGCTGATAAATCTCGAGAGCTTCTTCCAGTGGCTCTCTTCCTACAGCAAGGCTCCAGCCACTAAAGGTTAGACAGCCTTCCAAACATCATCACCAGTTAGGGACCAAGTTTTCAAACACACAGGCCTTTGGGAAACATTTCATATTTACAGCATGTCACCATGCAAAAACAAAACAACACAAAAGGCCGAAATCCTGCCTTGCCTGTGTTCCCTGACTCTGTGCTTCAGACACTGCTGCTGCTCTCTGCCACACACTTCCCTTTATAAATAGCCAGGTGTGATGGTTTGAGAGAGAATGACCCCCACAGGTTCACATATTTGAATGCTTGTTCCACAGTTGGTGGAACTATTTGGAAAGGTTTAGGTTGGAAGAGGCGTGTCACTGGGAGTGGGCTTTGAAGTTTCAAAAGCTCACACCATTCTCAATTAGCTCTCTCTGCCTCTTTCTCGTGCATCAAGATATAAACTTTTAGTTACTGCTCCAGAACTGTGTCCTCCTGCCTGCTGCCATTCTTGCTGTCGTGATAATCAAGGACCTAACTCTCTGAAATGTTGCATCAACATGGTGGCTTTATCACAGCAACAGAAAAGTAGCCAAGACACCAGCCTGTCTATTAAACACTCCTGCCCAGAAGTCTCCGGAATGCTGAGTTGTTCAGGTTGCAGTGGACTCTACATTCTAGCCAGCATTGCATGTATCTCCAGTGCACTTGTCTCTAACCAGGATGTATCCTAGTTCCTTTAGCCTTCTCCTTTGAAAAGCTTGAATCTTGTTGCTGGTGAACTTAGGATTTTTTTCCCACAGCATACATAGGAAATAAACATGTTTCACAGCATCAGTTGCTCAAAGTATGGAAAACAAAACAAAAATACAAATGACACCACCAACAAAACCCCAAACTGGTGTGGTGGCCCAAGCCTTCTATCCTAGCACTTGAGAGGCTAAAGCAGGAGAATTAAGAGTTCAATACCAAGCCTGGTTAAGTAGACCCAAGAATGAAAGAAGGAAGGAAGAAGAGAAGAGATAAAGAGAAGGAGAAAAGAAGGGAAAGAGGGAAGGAAGAAAAAGAAAGAAAAGAGAGAGCAAATAAGAAGAAAAGGGAAAAGGGCAAAGAAGTGTTGGGAGGAGCTCGGCGGTGGGCGCGGGGTGGCCGCGACCCGTGGGTCTTGGGGCCGGCGGGCCGAGGTGGAGGACCCTATTCAGGGGAGAGCCAGAAAGCTTATAGCCCAGCTTTGATTAAAGATGACTTCCTTGTTCACTCAAGAAATCCACCTTTCTAAAAGGCATGAAGAAATAGTATCACGAAGATTAATGTTACTTCAGAAAATGAGGAATAATTTTGGTGATCAAAACACAGGCAGGGCATGTCTCCTCCAAGCCACTGAGACTGCTCTAAAGAGGAACCTCAGTCTCTTGCAGGACACAGAAGCTGCAGAGAGGTCTTTACAGGCCAGTCTTAAGCCACACCCACAGCCTGCAGTGCGGTCTCTTGAGACTCGTTACTGGGCATCAGTAGAAGAACATGTCCCCAAATGGGAACAGTTCCTTTTGGGAAGAGCCCCATACCCGATTGGTGGTGAAAATCAAAATGAGGCAGGAAACACCATTCAAAATGAGGCACAGTGATAACTTTATGTGTATCTCAGAAAACTAAAACAAAATCAAAACCAACTACGTGACAAAACTATGTAAGTCCTGGCGGGAACCTTAGGGAATTAGTGTGCTTTGTTTTGTTTCAGTGCAACGTCAGTCTGAGACCCCACAGAAAAGTCTCAGGTTGGACTGTCTGTCGCAGGGCCGTAGATTTGCCAATAAAAGTGTTAAAAACTCAAAAAAAAAAAAAAAAAGAAGTGTTGGGAGAGGCTGCTAGTTCATTTTCCAATTGCCCTGACTTGAAACAATTACACAGAAATATGTATTTATTGCAATACCGTTTGGCCAATAACTTAAGTGTATTTCTGGCTAACTCTTATAGCCTAAATTAACCCATTTCTATTAATCTGTGTATCGCCATGTGGCTGTGACTTACTGGGTCATGTTCCATCCGGCATGTGCATCTGTCTCCAATGGGGCTACATGGCTTCTTTCTGATGCTACCTACTCTCTCTCTCTCTCTCTCTCTCTCTCTCTCTCTCTCTCTCTCTCTCACTCTCTCCATATATATATATATCTTCTAGCCTGGCTATATTGGCTATATTCTGTTAAGCCATTGGCTCAAAGCAGCTTCTTTATTAGCCAATAATAATAAAACATTCATAGCATGTAGAGGAGAATCCCAGCTGGGAAAGAATGAGCAGCCTCCAACAACAGATTGGCATGTCAACGTGTGATAGCTAAGCCCACATAAAACCTGAAAGAGCTTGAAAAGGAATTCTAAACACACACACACACACACACACACACACACACACACACACACACATAGAGTTTATCACAGTTTCTTGGTAGCCACAATTTTTTTTCAGAGGGGCTCACAGGAAGCAGAGTCATACAACTCCTTTGAGAGAGGTGCAGTAAAAAGCTGCATGGCTTCTTTAAAAAAAAAAAAAAAAAACAGCTTCCTGGTTTGCCAGCACAAATGACTCTGACTCTTTCAGGAGGTCTGGCTACAAAGCATTTAAGTGGGGTTTGTGAGCAGAGTAATACAACTTGTTTAATGGCAACATAGACCTGATGTATGTCTGAAAATAGGACTGTGAGCATGGTTCTCAGAAACAGTGAATGAACCTCCACCATGTTGGACTGGGTGGAGCCAAAAGGCAAAGAGCCTTAGTCCTAGCCTATAGCTTAGCATTTTAAGAAGTGGTTCTGGTCAGAAATGAATTACAGATCCACAATAAAGACAGATACAGGTAAAAAAAAGACCTCTCAATGGGTAACCGTGTTAGATAAATGTATGTAGGCTTGAGAAAGATAATTAAATATTAAGCTTGTAGAAAAAGTAATAGAGTAAGAAAAATAAGCCACATAAAGATGGAATATACACAGAGAGTCTGGATTATTTATATTACTGTGTTTTCTTTGAATTTTTTTGACTGTGAATAAGCTAATTACAGAGAGACATTTCATTGTATGGGCTTCTAAGATAACCCAACATATATATTTTAAAGGTATCTTGACTTCAAACTTTGGGTCTAAGGATATGTTACTTTGGAAAAGAAGTTCTACTTTTGTTTCCACAGAGGATGAGAACCTGTGAATTCCATCCAGACTAATGTGGTTTGAATAAACAAGACCCCCTGTAACAATGGTCCAACATCCATGATGACTTCAGGACTTCTGGCTGAGCTGGACCTACCACAAAGGATACCCTATGACAGACCTGATTAACAGACCCTCCAATCCAAAGGAAGTAGTTTAGAAAATAATGCCCAAATTCCCTAAATGATTGTCTATAAATGTTTGTTTACAATTAAAGGGGGATATGCTATAGATATGAATATTTTGCATTGGTATGAATCTTGGTCTATTGATACAATTTTTAGGTCAATTATATATTTTAAAATGTAATGTGTAATTAAGAAATACAAGTTAATAGATAGTCATCTATAATAGTCAAGTTTGTAAACATGTTAGTTTTCTAGTTAGAGATGTATTTCAGTTTGATAGTCTTCAAACCTTTCAAAGACCTATGAAATATGACATTTAAAATGTCTTAATAATTTAGGACTTTACATGACAATGAGACATTTGTTTTTGGCAGCACCAATCTACTTCAAGAGGAAGATGGGCATCAAAGAGTCTCCTTATGGAATTTGTTAACCATTTGGGCCAGAAACTGCTCTTGCCTCGACTGCTTAATGGTATGCTGTATAACGGGACATGTAGGAACTATAAAAGAAATGACTGCTAAAGTTGCCTAAAGAAGGTGAGACCATCCTTTGGGGTTCCTGCTTCATCAAAGAGTCTGTCAGGCATTCTGTAGGACACAGAAGAAAGTGACTGAAAAACTGCCAATATAGGTGGGGCTGTCTTTGAAATTTTCTGCTTCGTGGAAAAGTCTGCCAGATACTATGAGCCTGTAGGCTAAAAATTGGATGTTTCAATGGTACAGAAGAACTTTGGGTGTCTGTCCTGGTAGCAAGATGTCTCTGTCAACTCTAGAGTTTTAAAAGTTGCTTACAATGCACTTCTTGTTTACTTAGGTAATATTATATCCTTTGGGGGTCTTTGATGAAGTTGAAGAATAGATATAGTTTTCCTTAGTTATGATAAAAGATAAAGAAGATATAAATATTGTTACTATAATTCTTGCTTGATAACTGTTTTTTTTATGTAATTTTACTATGTTAAAGTTAAAACCTTCCTTTTTATTTAGACAGAAAAGTAGAGGTGATGTGGGATTTCCCTCTGTATGCTATGAATGTTATTGATATTGGCTAATAAAGAAGCGGCTTTCAGCCATTGGCTTAACAGAGTATAGCCAGGCTGGAAGAGATATAGAGAGAAAGAGTAGGCAGCATCAGAGAGAAGCCATGTAGCCTCGCTGGAGACAGATGCCAGATGGAACTTTACCAGGTAAGCCACAACCACATGGTGATACACAGATTAATAGAAATGGGTTAATTTAAGATATGAGTTAGCCAGAAATACACTTAAGTTATTGGCCAAACAGTATTGCAATAAATACAGATTTCTGTGTGATTATTTCAAGACAGTGCAATCGGGAAATGAACTAGCAGCCTCTCCCAACAAAGAAGGGCTGAAGAGATAGCTCAGCAGTTAAGAGCATTTGCTGCTCTTTCAGAGAACCCAGGTTCAGTTCCCAGCACCCAAGTGGCTCACAACTGTCTGTAACTCCAATTCCAGGTGAGTCTTACCTCTTCTGACCTTCTCAGTCAATGCGCACACACACATGATATAAACATACATGCAAACTCAAGGCCATCCAACTAAATTCAGGAACATGACAAGGCTGTCCACTCTCTCCTTATCTCATCAGTATAGTGCTTGAAGTTCTAGCAATAGCAATAAGACAACATAAGGGAATCAAGGGGATTCGATTTGGAAAGGAAGAAGTTAAACTTTTGTTATTTGCAGATGATATGATAGTGTACATAAGCGACCCCAAAAACTCCACCAAAGAACTCCTACGGCTGATAAACTCCTTCTGTAATGTGGCAGGATACAAGATCAACTCCAAAAAATCAGTTTCCCTCCTATACACAAAGAATAAGGAAGCAGAGAGGGAAATCAGAGAAGTATCACCTTTCACAATAGCCACAAATAGCATAAGATATCTGGGAGTAACTCTAACCAAGGAAGTGAAGGATTTATTTGACAAGAACTTTAAGTCTTTGAAGAAAGAAATTGAAGAGGATACCAGAAAATGGAAGGATCTCCCTTGCTCGTGGATTGGGAGGATCAACATAGTAAAAATGGCAATTCTACCAAAAGCAATCTATAGATTCAACGCAATCCCCATCAAGGTCCCATCAAAATTCTTCACAGATCTTGAGAGGACAATAATCAACTTTATATGGAAAAACAAGAAACCCAGGATAGCCAAAAAAATCTTATACAATAAAGGTACTTCTGGAGGCATTACCATCCCTGACTTCAAACTCTATTACAGAGCTACAGTATTGAAAACAGCTTGGTATTGGCATAAAAACAGAGAAGTCGACCAATGGAATTGAATAGAAGACCCGGATCTTAAACCACAAACCTATGAACACCTGATTTTTGATAAAGGAGCCAAAAGTACACAATGGAAGAAAGAGGGCATCTTCAACAAATGGTGCTGGCATAACTGGATGTCATCCTGTAGAAGAATAAAAGTAGATCCATACCTATCACCATGCACAAAACTCAAGTCCAAATGGATTAAAGACCTCAATATTAATCTGAACACACTGAGCTTGATAGAGGAGAAAGTGGGAAGTGCTCTATAACAAATGGGCACAGGAGACTGTTTCCTATGTATAACCCCAGCAGCACAGACATTGAGGGCAACATTGAATAAATGGGACCTCTTGAGGCTGAGCAGCTTCTGTAAAGCAAAGGACACTGTCACTAAGACACAAAGGCAGCCTACTGACTGGGAAAAGATCTTCACCAACCCTGCAACTGACAAAGGTCTGATCTCTAAAATATATAAGGAACTCAAGAGACTAGACTTTAAAATGTTAATTAACCCAATTAAAAAATGGGGCGCTGAACTGAACAGAGAATTCTCAATAGAAGTTCAAACAGCCAAAAGACACTTAAGGTCATGCTCAGCCTCCTTAGCTATCAGGGAAATGCAAATCAAAACAACTCTGAGATACCATCTTACACCTGTCAGATTGGCTAAAATCCAAAACACCAGTGATAACCTTTGCTGGAGAGGTTGTGGGGTAAGGGGTACACTCATCCATTGCTGGTGGGAATGCACACTTGTGCTACCACTTTGGAAAGCAGTGTGGCAGTTTCTCAGGAAATTTGGGATCAACCTACCCCAGGACCCAGTAATTCCACTCTTGGGAATTTACCCAAGAGATGCCCAATCATACTACAAAAGCATTTGCTCAACTATGTTCATAGCAGCATTATTTGTAATAGCCAGATCCTGGAAACAACCTAGATGCCCTTCAGTGGAAGAATGGATGAAGAAACTGTGGAATATATACATGTTAGAATACTACTCAGCAGTAAAAAACAATGACATCTTGAATTTTGCATGCAAATGGATGGAAATAGAAAACACTATTCTGAGTGAGGTAACCCAGACCCAAAAAGATGAACATGGGATGTACTCACTCATAATCGGTTTCTAGCCATAATTAAAGGACATCGAGCCTATAATTCGGGATCCTTGAGAAGATAATAAGAAGGTCAACCCAAAGAAAAAGATATAGTAATCCTCCTGGATATTGGAAGTAGACACGATCGCCAGGCAAAAATTGGGAACTTGAGGGTGGGGTGAGACGGGGCCAAGGGAAGATGGGGAGAGAAAAGCGTGAAGGGGAGAATGGGGGGAGCTCGGAGGAATGGGATGCTTGGGATACAGGAAGGGTGGATATGGGAGCAGGGAAGCATATATCTTAATTAAGGGAGCCATCTGAGTGTTGTCAAGAGACTTGACTCTAGAGGAGTTCCCGGGCTTCCAGGGAGATGCCCCCAGCTAGTTCCTTGGGCAGCTGAGGAGAGGGAGCCCGAAAAGGCCAGTTCCTATAGCCATACTGATGAATTTCTTGCATATCACCATAGAACCTCCACCTGGCGATAGATGAAGAAAATGACTGAGCCCCCACATTGGAGCACCAGACTGTGCTCCCAAGGTCTTAATGAGGAGCAGAAGGAGGGAGAACATGAGAAAGAAAGTCAGGACCGTGAGGGGTGCGTTCACCCATAGAGACGGTGGGACAGAACTAAAGGGAGATCACCAACTCCAGTTGGAATGGGACTGATGGAACATGCGACCAAACCGGACTGTCTGAATGTGGCCGACGGTGGGGGCTGACTGAGAAGCCAAAGACAATGGCGCTGGGCTTTGATTCTTCTTCATGGATGGGCTCTGTGGGAGCCTTCTCAGCTTGGTTGATCACCTTCCTGGACCTGGGGGGAGTTGGGAGGACCTTGGTCTTAACATAGTGTAGGGAACCCTGATGGCTCCTTGGCCTAGAGAGGGAGAGAGGGGGGTATGGGTGGAGGGGAGGGAAGGGAAGGGGAGGAGGAATGGAGGAGATGGAAATTTTTAAATATAAAAAAATAAACTATGAAAAAAAGATTAAACATACATGCAGACATAACACTCATTAACATAAAGTAAAACACATAAGTCTAAAAAAATTGAAAAGAAAAGAAAAAGCAGTCAAACTTGGAGTTCAATAAGCTGACCTTGGCTGCTAGAAGGGCAATGATGTATAGAATTGACTCTATTACACACTTTAGTGGGAAACCCTTCAGCTGTATTCATAGGCTTGTGGATACTTTGGCATTGTCTCACACTTCAGACAGTGAGTTAATAGTTTCGTCACTTTACAAAGTTGAAACTGGGATGAAGTATCCATCATTAGAAGATGCTGTCATCAGAAGGGGGGCATTTCTGCCTAGCTTTGTGAACATCAGTGACTTTATGAGACGAATAAGCTTCAGGCAAGACACTGGAGAAACCATGCCCCTCCCATATCACCATCAAGTAATCTGAAATGGATGATGACATTCCAGGAACAATTGCCTATGATACTTTTTTGGCAGGTCTGGGCAATGTGGAGTGCTGTCAGAATACATAGTCTCACACTATTGTTGGAGGTCCTTCCTCTGGCAAGTCACAAGGCTGAAACTAGTTTACTCTTGGCTGCAGTTCAGATCAGATTGAAGGTGATGAGTTACTGTTTTGAAATTAATTTAGGAGGTTGCAAGTGATTGATTAAGAGTTGTCTTTGGAGGATGACTCTGCCTAAATATTAACAACCTTGGCAAGAAAAAGGATGGGTTCATTCATTCATTTTTTGTTTTTATGTGTAGTGTGAGGAATCAAACCCTGGGCTTCACACCTGTGAGAGAAAAGTTTCTACCACTGTACTTTACACCTAGTCCTCATTACTTACTTATGAATATGCAAAATCATGCACACTCTGATTATAATTATATGTAATAGTTGTGAAGAAGGTTCACAAATTGTTGATGGGAATTGTTTTACATGATGGGCTTGGGTAAGTCATTCTCTTTCTTTCTTCTCCGTTCCTTTCTTTCTACTTTTTAATCATTTCAGTGTGTCTGAAAGTACTTTGTAGTTACAAAAACAAATTCTGTCTTTGAAATAAAGTATATTCAACAAGGTTTGGAAAGGCCTGATAGGAAGTGAGAGTTTGCAACAGAAGTTGTTGTTAAGTACCCTCCCAGGAAAATAGAACATGGGAAAGCAATTTGAAATTGAGTGTATAGTTCATGGTAGAGTGCTTACCCAGCATGCATGAGGCCTTGGATTCAACCCAAGTACTGGGAAAGGATTGCAAAACAAAAGGAAACTTGATTGTAGTAAAAGGAGTGCGGGCTTGCTTTTCATCCCGCCCAGCTCCCACCTGGCTAGCTTTATACCCGAAATAACAACATACAAATTGTATTCATTTAAACACTGCCTGGCCCATTAGTTCTAGCCTCTTATTGGCTAACTCTCACACCTTAACTAACCCATATCTAATAATCTGTATGCCACCACGAGGTCGTGGCTTACCGGCATGAGTCTAGCCAGTGTCCATCTCGGGAAGGGGAATCATGGCATCTGTCTGACTCTGCTTTCTTCCTCCCACAATTCTGTTCTGTCTACTCCACCCACCTAAGGGCTCGCTTATCAAAAGGCCAAGACAGTTTCTTTATTAACCAATGAACGTAACATATAGACAGATGACCCTCCTATACCACTTGACTATGGTTTGAATAGATGAGGGAGGCTTAACTTAAAGTGTGTGGTAGAAACAAAGTGTGGTGGCATATGTTTGCAACCCCAGGGAGCAGAGAAGGGACCACGAGTTCAGGGCCAGCCTGAGCTACACACAACAAGGATCCAGTAAAAGCTGAAAAATAAATCTGGAATATAAGAAACAAATATACAGGTTTAAAAAAAGAAAAGAAAGATGTAGTTATCTGGAATAAATGAGACTAGTATAGAGGTAGGTTGTGACACAAGAATGGGTCATTACCAAACCCATATACATATACATGGACAAGACTTTTGGGGTTTCGTATGGATTGTGTGTGTGTGTGTGTGTGTGTGTGTGTGTGTGTGTGTTACTGTGATATACAGCATAGAAGAAGAGGACATGAATCATATATCTGAGGAGGGGTAGTAGGGGAAGGGAAACATGGGAAGAGTTAGAGGGGGAAAGGAGAGGTAGAAATAATGTATTAGTTTTATTCATGTTTGTAATTCTTAAAAAATTGTTCATGAATAAAAATAAGCAAGACTCGTTGTAAAAAAAAGAAAGCAGGCACAGACCTCTGGAAAACCTATCAGCACACAGTAAGGCAGAATGCCTAGAAAGGACACCAAGTTGGGATGTCTTTGAGCCTCCTGGGGCTGACGTGACAAGTCCACACAAGCACAGTGGCTTCTCACATCAGACAGCCTCACAGTTTTGAAGTCTAGACATCTGAAACAAGTGTCAGCAGGGACATTTCTGAGGTCTTAGGAGAGATTCCTCCTCAGGTAGTTTCAATAAGAATGGCTCCCAGAGGCTCATATGCTTGAATGCTTGGTCACCAGGGAGTAGGGCTACCAGGGAGGGATTAGGATGTGTGGCTTTGGTAGAGTAGATGTGGCCTTGTTGGAGGAAGTGAAGGGGGCATGGGGCTTGACGTTTCAACAGCCCCAAGCCAGGCCCAGTGGCTCTCTCTATTTTTTCTGCCTTTGGGTTCAGATGTAGAACTCTCAGCTGCCACCATGTCTACCTGCATGCAGCCATGCTTCCTGCCATGATGATAATGGACTAAATCTCAGAAACTGTAAGCAAGCCCTAATTTAATGTTTTCCTCTGTAAGAGTTGCTGTGGTCTTGATGTGTCTTCACAGCAAGAGAACACTAAGATGTCTTCCTTTCTCTTTCAGATTCTGGTCTGCCATGACTGGTGCTATTTCTCTCCCAGATCTTCCCACCTTCACATGACCTTTTCTTTGTGGGTGCCTTATTTTTATAAGAAAACTTTTTAAGAAGGAAGCAAGGTGGCTCAGTGGATAAAAGTATCTGCAGTTAACCTAATAACTGAGTCCTCTCCAGGTCTTCCACAAGCTGTCCTCTGACAGTGTGTGCACAGACACATACAGACACACACACACACACACACACACACACACACAATTAAACAATTTTTTAAAAGAAAATTTGTCATTGTATTTGAGGCCCATCTGAAAAATACAAGAACATGTCTTATCAGGATTCTTAACTCAATCTGCAAAGAACCTTTATTCCAAATAACAGCATTCCCATAGACACATATTTGGTGGGGTGTTGAGGTGTGGGGTTGCATCCATCAATCCCATTTTGGGGACAGAGTGGTCAGGAACTTGTAAGGACTATCGGGAGCAGACAGGGCCCCATTGTCTGCATTAGGCCATGAGAAGTTCACTGTGATGTTTAAGTGGAAGAAGACCTATTGAACTCTGGGCTGCACCTTTTTGTGGATGTTCTTGGCACTCTCTTTTCCAGCATAACTAGATGGATAGGAAGGAACCCCCGTGCTGCTGGAGTTCAAAGAGGAAGGTACATGGGAACAGATGAGCTATAGATGAATAGGATGCAACCCAGTGTGTTGAAGCCTGTGTTGCTCCAACACAGAAAACTATCTTCCCTAATCAGACTGGTACGGAGACACAAAGAATAATTAGACACAACTTACATGGTCATCATTGAAGGGCATCTCAGGGTCTTTTCTCTTCACAATCTGCTTATATACCATCACATCAATTGAGCGGGTGGGGGGGATACATTAGGTTGTCTCCTAGGCAACCAGGTGAAGGGCCTTTTGTCACTTCAGCATCTAGAGTATGCCAGCTGTCACATAGGCCTGAATTAGCATCTCTATAAGATATCCTCCAAATTACAAAGGAAAGGAGCACCAAACATCCTGATCTTTGTTAGGCAGAGACAGCTTGTCTGCAGAGCTACGTGACCACCTCAGATCGGGCCTATGGCTTTTGTGCTTGGTAGCCACACCATACAGAAATATGGACCTACACTGGTGCTGCTGTCTAGAAGGAAGGTGTATGGAGGCAGATGAGCTAGAGAGGATAGGATGCAACCCTGTGCTGCTATCTAGAAGGAAGGTGTATGAAGGCAGATGAAGCTCACAGTACCACTGAAGTGCTAAAGCAGAAAATGCCTGGAGTATTGTGGGAGCCCAAAGAAAAGTAAAAATGATTTTTCTCTAGGATCAGAGAAGAAATTGTTGAATATTCTCAGGCTCAGAGAATCATTCTAGGAAGTGGCTTTGTTGTTTTGCTTTATTTTTTTAATACAGGGTTTCCTATAGCACAGTGTGACCTTGAACTCTCTATGTGGCTGAGGATGACCTTGAGATTCTGATCTTCCTACTTCAATCTTCAGAATGCTGAGATAACAGTCAAACACAATAGCCAGCTCATGGATTCTTTTCGTTGTTGTTTGCTGACTTGCCTTGTTTGATTTGCAACAAGGTTGGGCCATACAGGACAGGCTGGCCTCTACCTCTAGGTTCTGACGCTTCAGCTCTGAATGCGAGGATTACAGTGTTATGCCATCAAGTCTGACCTTTTAAAAGTAGTACTTTTACTCTTCATCTCTACTGACTGCCTTTGTAGGGATAGAAGGTGATGTACACACTATTGGAGGAAAACAGCAATGATACAGCTCACCCAGCTATGCATCTTACTAGGTGTAATAATGACCTGCTCAAAGGCATGCCCACTGGTACAATAGTGGCCCAGATGTTATGGAAATAACCAATTTTTTAAAAAAATTTAAGGTCCACTCTTAAGATTAAATCTGGACCTGATACTGTTAATGCAGTCAAGAACATGAGACTAGATAGGTAATGGTCCCTCAGGGAAAAGCTACTCCTAATATTACAGTGAATGAATGTCAATAGAATGACTCCTAATAAAATATTGCTGTATTCAAAGAGCAGTGGATCACTCAACCCTCATCAGAGAAGCTTCTTTTATAGTAGATAACAATATACACAGACTTCCACAGCCGGACAATGTGCAGATAGTTAGAAACTTTGGAGTGTTCAACTCAGGGATCTGTGCAGAAGAAGATGTGGCTCTTACATTTATCATTTTCCAGAGACAACAGGGCAGATGCAAATAAGAACACGTAGAACCTGTTACAGCATGCACAAATTAGGCCAGACAAAAATCCCAGGACAAAGAAAGGAGGTAGGACAAAGTCCTGCTCTGCCTTAGTGATGGTTACCGCTGCTGCGATGAGACATCATGACCAGGGCGACCTGTGGAGGAGAGGGTTATGTGGTTTCCACCTCACTGCTCGCCACTGAAGGAAGTTACGATGGGAACTCAAGCAGGGCAGGAACCTGGAGGCAGGAACTAATCCAGAAGCAATGGAGGAGTACTACTTATTGGCCTGTTGAGCCTGCTTTCTTAGAGAACTGCGGACCCCACCCACAATGGCCTTGGCCCTCCAACATCAGTCACTAATTAAGAAAATGTCCTACATGTTTGCCTACAATTCATTTTATGAAGACTTTTTTTCAGCTGAGCCTCCCTTTTTGGATGACTTTAGCTTGTGTCAAGTTGACATAAAACTAGCCATCACAACTGACTCCTTGTCAGCTTGACACAGAAACACATCACTCTTAAGCCACAAACTTCCCTTTCTTATTCATTCCCCAAGATCTCATATTAATATCACCATCACAATATGAAATATATTAAAGCTAAAATGTCCCACAGTCTTTATAAATACAAACAACTGAAAAGTTGCTCTTTTTAAAATATCTAGTTTCTAAATATCAAAGTCTCCTAAAATTACAAAATCCCTTAAAAGTTCAAAATCTCTCAATTGTGGGGTCCTGTAAAATAAAAATTAATACTTTCTTACTTCAAGAAAGAAGAACTGGGATACAGTCACAATATGAACAAATCAAAACCAAACTGTAAATAACTCAGTATTCAATGTCTGGGATCCGCTAATGATAATCTGGGCTCCTGAAAAGAACTTAGATGACCATTCATAGTGCATGACGTTTATGTTCTAAACTCAGCTGGCCCCACTTCATGGCCACTGCTGCCCTTAGTGGTCATCCCATGGTCCTGGTGTCCCCAAAGGCCAGAGTGTTCTGTTGCAATTGGGTTGCGCTTTCACCAATGGCCATTTCTAGGCTGTCTTCATGGTGTCAAGCCTCAGCTTTTCTGCATGAGTACTGGGCTGTAACCCCAGCTTGGCAGGGTCAGCTATTCAGGGTCCTCTGAAGGGGCGCTAACCTGCAAGACATGAGCTGTAAAAGAGGAAGGAGACCAAGCAAGATTCTATTGTCAAGGTCTCCGTTTATTGGGGTGAAAGTTACAGCTTATATACCCTTGAATGGGGTGGAGGTAGGGGCAGGAACTCTGCCGGGGTAACTGAAGGTCATCAGCCAGCACCTGGTGTAAGCCAAAGCATGTGATTCATTAACATTGGAGTAAGGGGTGGGTTCCGTTAACGGATAGCTCTCAAGATAGTTTGGGATGAGGGGTGGGATCTCCGTAAACATCCTTAGGGCAGTGACCTCTGCAATCCCTGTAAGGACGATGTTCCCTGACAAATCTATCCTTAGGAAAATGGTCCCTGACACTGGGCCTTCGGCTGCTACTGAGGAGATACCTTGCTGCTGCTCTTCATGGCTTCAAAACCAGCACTACGACGGAGACGCTTACACATGATAAAGTTTGGCAGCCATCAAAAAATTAGCTAGCGTACAACCCTTAGACAAGGAACTAATCACAAATGATGCCTGATAGGAGAGAGGAAAATCAGTTATCTTCAACAACGTGACACTGAGTATATCAACTACACTCTAGGGCAGACCTAACACAAATCAGACTCCATGACTTTTAATGGCTTTTTTTTAAGAAAGAAAGAACATGAAGTTGAGTGAAAAAGAGGTAAGGGAGACCTGGGAGAAAGGGAAAGAATATGATAAAAGTACACTGTGTAATGTTCTCACATAATAAATAAATCCAGTGCTTTTATTAAAATAGAATTGCTAAAGACCCAGTTGTACAATATCAGGGAATATACCCAAAATATTCTATACCCTACCACGAAGATATCTGTACATCCAGATTTATTCAGAGTAATGATGGAATGCAATCAGTAGAGATACCCATCAACTAATAAATAGATAATGAAAATGTGGTTCATATATACAATGGAATTTTTTATTTTGACTCTACATATATGTTACTGATACTTTTATTTATTCTGTTCTATAAGGGAGCTCACTTCCATGTTTTATGCATATAAGATTTTTTAACATGTTTTATTGATTTCTATTAAGCTCTACATTTTTCTCTGTTCCCCTCCCTGCCTCCCCCCTCCTCAGCCCTCCCCCAGGGTCTCCATGCTCCCAATTTACTCAGGAGATCTTGTCTTTTTCAACTTTCTACTTCCCATGTAGATTAGATCTATGTAAGTCTTTCTTAGTGTCCTCATTGTTGTCTAGGTTCTCTGGGATTGTGGTTTGTAGGCTGGTTTTCTTTGCTTTGTGTTTAAAAACCACTTATGAGTGAGTACATGTGATAATTGTTTTTCTGTGTCTGGGTTATTTCACTCAAAATCATGTTTTCTAGCTCCATCCATTTTCCTTCAAAATTCAAGCTGTCGTTATTTTTTTCTGCTGTGTAGTACTCCATTGTGTAAATATACCACATTTTCCTTATCCATTCTTCAGTCGAGGGGCATTTAGACTGTTTCCAGGTTCTGGCTATGACAAACAAAGCTGCGATGAACATAGTTGAGTACATGTCCTTGTGGCACGATTGAGCATCCCTTGGATATATACCCAAAAGTGGTATTGCTGGGTCTTGACGAAGGTTGTTTCCTAATTTTCTGAGAAATCACCTCATTGACATCCAAAGGGGCTGTACCAGCTTGCATTCCCACCAGCAATGCAGAAGTGTTCCTTCCCTCTTCCCCACAACTTCTCCAGCATAAGTTGTCATCAGTGTTTTTGATTTTGGCCATTCTTTCAGGTGTAAGATGGAATCTAAGAGTTGTTTTGGTTTGCATTTCTGTGATGACTAAGGATTTTAAGTGTCTTTCAGCCATTTTAGATTCCTCTGTTGAGAGTTCTCTGTTTAGGTCTGTACTCCATTTTTTTTTATTGGATTATGTGTTCTTTTGGTGTCCAATTTCTTGAGTTCTTTGTATATGTTGGAGATCATCCCTCTGTCTGATGTGGGGTTAGTGAAGATCTTTTCCCATTCTGTAGGCTGTTGTTTTTCTTGCTGACCATGTCCTTTGCTTTACAAAAGCTTTTCAGACTCAGGAGGTGTCATTTATTAATTGTTTCTCTCAGTGTCTCTGCTGCTGAGGTTATATTTCAGAAGTGATCTCCTTTGCCAATGCATTCAAGTATACTTCCCACTTTCGCTTCTATAAGCTTCAGTGTGGCTGGCTTTATGTTGAGGTCTTTGATCCATTTGGACTTGAGATTTGTGCATGGTGATAGATATGGGTCTATTTTCATTCTTCTACATGTTAATATCCAGTTATGCCAGCACCACTTGTTAAATAAGCTTTCATTTTTTCGATTTGATATTTTTTGCTTCTTTGTCAAAAATCAGTGTTTGAATATGTGTGGATTGATATCCGGGTCTTCTATTGGGTTATATTGATCTTCCTGTCTGTTCTTATGCCAATACCAGGCTGTTTTTAGTACTGTAGCTCTGTAGTAGAGTTTGAAATCAGGAATTGTGATGCCTCCAGATGTTCTTTTATTATACAGGACTGTTTTGACTATCCTGGGTTTTTTGCTTTTCCATATGAAGTTGAGTACTGTTCTTTCAAGATCTTTGAAGAATTGTGCTGTGATTTTGATGGGCATTGTGTTGAATCTGTTTGAATTTTATTAGCTATAAAAATTTGAAATTTGCAGCCAGGTGGTGGTGGCACATGCCTTTAATCCCAGCACTCGGGAGACAGAAGGATGCAGATCTCTGTCAGTTTGAGGCCAGCCTCGTCTACAAAAGCTAGTTCCAGGACAGGCTCCAAAGCTGCAGAAAATCCCTGTCTAGAAAAACAAAACAAAAAAAAAATGAAATTTGCAGGAAAAGGATGAAATTAAAAAATATTCTAAGTGAAGTCACCCAGGCACAGAAAGACAAACACTATATATGTTCTATCTCATGGTGGATACTAACATCAAACTTTTAAATTTGTGTGTTTCATTTCAAGTGTCTCAGAGAGACTAGGAGGCTAAAAAAAGGTCATGATAGGGAAATGAGAAGAAGCCTTAAGAGGAGAAGAGGGATGTTAGAACACATGTGGTATGGAAGCAGAAGGAGGAATACAGAGAGTGGGAAGGTTAAGTGGGGGTAAGGGGGCCCGGGTGGGGAAACCGGAGATTAGAGGAGTTTGGGAGTCTCTAGATGAGGATAGGGGGTGGTAAGGTAAAACTATGAGTGGGTTTGAGTAGGGATGGGGGACTTAGAGGAGGATAGGGGCTCTAGATGTGGGGGTATAAAAACAAAACTAATGACGTACATAAAAGCATGGGTAAATTCAGTATTTTGTAAGTTAATTTTTATTTTTAAAAAGGATATTGAACTGAGGTACTGCACACTGCACTGGTTTATGACGGTTGTGCCCAGAAGTCATGGGTTATAAAGCCAAAATCCCCATTCCAGGTATAGGATCTTTCTTTATGAGTTGTTTGTCAGGGAAGCCCTCTATGCTGCAAACAACACAAGCCATTGTGACCACTTCAGGTTTCTCACCAGAACTAGATGGTGAGACCAAATTGCTAAAAGTATCACACACTTTTATTACAGAACATAGAGGGAAGCTTCCCATTTCCCTGCTTTCGCCATGTCTGAAGGTGCTATATAGGCCTCCAAAGGATAAAAGTGCACAATGAGCTACAAGACTGAACAAGGCAGGTGCACTCACTGGGGCAATTGTGGAATGACTGTGGTAGAGATAACAAAGCACCTTCTGACTGATTTGAGGCCCCTTACACAGGCTCCCCATGCCTGGTATGTAAAACTAGTGAAATGCCCATGGCTCAGGAAGTCATAGGCTCTGGGGCGGGGGAACCTTCTATGGTTGTTTTACCAAGACTATGTTGTCAAACTGCCTTCTAAGTGTCTATGTTTATAGCCACAGATGAGAGCTGCCCTCAACCTTGCTCAGACAAACTTCTTTTTACAGTGGGCACTAATTAATGCAAAGACTCACAACTGGTCAGTGTTGAGACTATGACCCAAACAGAACATCTATGTCATGTACAATGCTTGGAAGACACGGAAGTGAAGTAAGAAAGAATGCAAGAGCTGGAAGATGGGGAGGAATGGTGCGAAATGCTGGATTCAGAACATCCCATGTCTATTGCACTCATGAACCCCAAGACCAGTAACAACCTGAAGAAGACTTACACAAGACTGAGCATATCGTTTCCAACGTGATGTGGGAGGGACTCATGAGGCCCCACCTCTGTGGAGCTCTTATCCATTAATAGTTACTGGCAGGGGAATTATTTCTCTTCTTTGGTGAGGCCACTGGTAAGTTACCCAAGTAAATAGCCCCATACCCATGCTCATGCAAGCAACCCTAATTAAACTCAGAGGGTGCTTTTTTTTGAAAATAAATAAATAAAAGGTCATGAAAAAGGAGAAGGAATTGTTGAGAGTGAGAGGAAGAAGATAAGAGAAGGTCATGACCTCCACCAGAGAAGGCCTGAGGCAATGACCTCCACTGGGGCAGGCCTGAGGTAATGACCTCCACAGGAGCAGGCACAAGGGAGCTGCCACTGAGGGAATAAGCCAGAGCCAGAGACCTCTGCAGGATCGGACCCAAGTCAGGTACCTCCACAGGAGCAGGCCCAAGCCAGGCACATCTAGAGGAACAGGCCAGAACCAGCAACCTCAGCATGAGCAGCCCCCAAGCAAGCAACCTCCATAGAAGCAGGCCCAAATGACTCCTGTATTGTAGAGAGACACCCAGGAGCACTGAACAACCTCCAAGAATCCCAAGTGACCTCTGGGATGACTAGAACTATGGTCCTGATGTCACCAGAAAAAGCCACCATCTGAGCCTTGGATCCACTGGCATTTGTAAGATTGATCACCAGAGACACAGCCCCAACTACACCAATCATAGAAAGAGATGAGTATACATAGTAAGAACACACTCAATACCACAAAAAGCAACACAACACCAAAAAAACTAGTGTCTCTAAAACAGCAAGACTTGAACAAGTAATATAGATGAAGCAGGAGAAAACAACCTAAAAAATTAACTTTAAAAGAATGTTTGAGACCCTTAAAGAGGAAATGAAAAATTCCCTCAAAGAAATGGAGGAAAAGACAAACAAAAAAGGAAGAAATCAACAAATTCCTTAAAGAAAACCAAGAAAAAGCAACCAAACAGATTAAAGAAACTATTCAAGACTTAAAAACAAAAACAAAGGGTTAGGGCTAGGGCTAGGGTTAGGGTTAGGGTTAGGGTTAGGGGTTAGGGTTTAGGTTTAGGGTTAGTGTTAGAGTTAGGGTTAGGGTTAGGGGTTAGGGTTAGGGTTAGGGTTTAGGGTTAGTGTTAGGGTTAGGGTTTAGGGTTAGGGTTAGGGTTAGGTCTAGGGTTAGGGGTTAGGGTTAGTGGTTAGGGTTAGGGTTAGGCTTAGGGTTAGGGTTAGGGTTAGGGTTAGGGGTTAGGGTTAGGCTTAAGGTTAGGGTTAGTGTTAGTGTTAGGAGTTAGGATTAGGGGTTAGGGTTAGGGGTTAGGGTTAGGGTTAGAAAAAAATAAAGACAAAAAAGAAAGCACAAACCAAGGGAATTATAGATTCTAAACCACCAGGAACCACAAAAGCAAGCATAAAACAGCAGAATACAAGAAATGGAAGAGAGACTCTCAAGCACTTAAGATTCTTTAGAGGAAATAGACTCATAAGTCAAAGAAAACATTAAATCTAACAAAAGCTTAACACAAAATATTCAGGGAATATGGGACACCATGAAAAGACCAAATCTAAGAATAATAGGGATAGATGAAAAAGAAGTCCAACTTAATAGTTCAGAAAATATATTCAACAAAATCATAGAAGAAAACTTTTCCAACCTAAAAAAGATAGGCCTATGAAGATACAAGAAGCTTACAGAACACCAAATAGACTTGATAAAAAAAATAGGTCCCCAAACAACATAATAATCAAAACACTAAACATACAGAATAAAGAAAAAATATTAAGAGCTGCATAGGGAAAAGGCCAAGTAACATATAAAGGCAGACCTATCAGAATTACACCTAACTTCTTAATAGAAACAATAAAAACCAGAAGGTCCTGGTCAAGCATTGTGCAGCTATTAAGAGACCATGGATGCCAGTCAAAACTACTATACCTAGTAAAACTTTCAGTCATCATAGATGGACAAAACAAGATATTCCAAGACAGAACCAGATTTAATCAATACCTAGCCACAAACCCAGTCCTACACAAAGTACTAGAAGGAAAATTCCAACCCAAGGAAGTTGGCTATATCCTCAAAAGCACAGATAATAGATAATCTCACAGCAGTAAATCACAAAGAAGGGAAAAAAAACATCACCAATATCGAAAACTAAAATAACAGGAGCTAGCAATCACTGGTCATTAATATCCCTTAATACATATGGAATTCACCTATAAAAAGACACAGACTTGTAGATTGAATACAAAAACAGAATCCATCCTTCTGATGAATACAAGAAGCACACCTCAACCTGAAAGACAAACATCTCCTCAGAATAAAGGGTTGGGAAATTTTTTTCTGATCAAATGGACCTAAGAAACAGTCTGGTGCAGTGATGGAGGAGGGTCATCTATGTATGTGTTACTTTCATTGGTTAATAATGAAACTGCCTTGGCCCTTTAATAGGACAGAAAATTAGGTAGGCAGAGTAGATAGAACAGAATTGTGGGAGAAAGAAAGCAGAGTCAGGCAGACGCCTCAGGCAGACACCATAGCTCTCCTCTCTGAGATGGACGCAGGTTAAGAATCTTCCTGGTAAGATACCACCTTGTGGTGCTACACAGATTATTAGAAATGGGTTATTCAAGATGTGAGAGTTATCCATTAAGAGGCTGAAACTAATGGGCCAGGCAGTGTTTAAATGAATACAGTTTCTGTGTAATTAGTTCTGGTGTAAAGCTAGCCATGCAGGATCTGGATGGCAGCTCACCATTCCTTCTACAGATTGATGTTGGGAAGCGGTCCCCCACCATTCCATCTACAGTGCAGCTATTCTAACATCTAACAAAATAGACTTCAAACTAAAGTCAATCAAAAGATTTAAAGAAGGACATTTCATATTAGTCACAGGAAAAATCCATCAAGAGGAAATCTCAATACTGAACATCTATGCCCCAAATACAAGGGCACTCTCTTATGTAAAAGAAACATTACTATAGCTTAAATTGTACATCAAACCATACACAGTAATAGTAGGAGACTTTAATACTCCAATCTCCAAAATGGACAGGTTAACCAGACAGAACCTTAACAGAGAAATAAGGGAATTAACAGATGTTATGACTCAAAGGGACTTAGCAGACATCTATAGAACATTTTACCCAAACACAAAAGAATATACCTTCTTCTCAGCAACTCAGGGAAACTTTTCTAAAACTGACCACATTCTCAGTAACAAAGCAAACCTCAACAAAAACAAAATGATTGGAATAATCTCCTATATCTTATAAGATCACATGATTTAAAATTAGAATTCAACAGCAGCACTAATTCCAGAAAGCCCACAAACACGTGGAAATTAAACAATGCTCACCTGAATCATCAATAGGTCAAGGAAGAAATAAAGGAAGAAATTAAAGACTTCTTAAAATTCAATGAAAATGACTGCACAACATACCCAAATTTATGGGACACAATAAAAATAGTATTAAGAGGAAAGTTCATAGCACTAAATGTCTACATAAAGAAGCTGAAAAATCCCAGACTAGTGAGTTAAAAGAACATTTGAAAACTCAGAACAAAAAGAAACAAACTCATTCAGGAGGACTAAACAGCAGGAAACAATCAAATTGAGAGTGGAAATCAACAAAATAGAAACAAAGAAAACAATTCAAAGAATCAATGAGACAAAGAGTCGTTCTTTGAGAAAATCAACAAAATAAACAAACCTTTCTCCAAACTAACCAAAAGGCAAAGAAAAAATCCAAATTAACAAAATCAGAAACAAAAAGGGTGATATAAAAACAGACATGGAGGATCCAGAGAATCATTAGGTCATATTTTGAAAACCTGTACTCCAGAAAATTGGAAAACTTAAAGGAAATGGACAACTTTCTAGATAAATATCACGTACCTAGATAAGCAAATTAAATAGACCTATAACTGCTAAAAAATAAAATAAAAATAGTCATCAAAAGTCTCCCAACTAAACAAAGCCCAGGACCAGATGGTATCAGCTCAAAATTCTACTAGATTTTCAAAGAAGAACTAATACCAATACTCCTAAAATTATTCCACACAAGAGAAACAGAGGGAACATTGCCAAACTCTTTTTATGAGGCTACAACTACCCTGATACCCAAACCACACAAAGACATTGCTAAGAAAACAACTACAGACCAATCTCACTCATGAACATTGATGCAGAAATACTTAATAAAATACTGGCAAACTGAATCCAAGAACACACCAGAAAAATCATCCACTGTGATCAAGTCTGCTTCATCCCAGATGCAGGGATGTTTCAAGATAAAAATATCTGTCAATGTAATCTACCATATAAACAAACTGAAAAAAACTTACATAATCATCTCATTAGATGCTAAAAAGCCTTCAACAAAATACAACAGCCCTTAATAGTAAAGATCTTGGAGAAAGCAGGGATTGAAGGAACATACCTAAACATAATAAAGGTAATATACAGCAAGCCAACAGCCAACCTCAAACTAAATGGAGATAAACTTGTCAGCGACTAACCCTGACATAAGTTATTCCTTATACCAGAGTGGAGGTGTGGGAATAAATGAAGCACTATTCATACGACAGCATCAGGAGGGAATTTCAGGGATCCTTCATAATATCCTGAATTCACATTCTGAAAACTCACCTGCATTTATTTTCCAAATAGCTTTTATATTAAAACGTAAACTGAGGGAGAAATTCATTAGCATTCTGTTTCCTAGGTAGCAGGGGAATGACTTAGGTCACTTCTCACCTATCTATGCCTATTTTGTCAGGTAGATTAAAAAACACCTCTTCCCCAGGTGACCTCCTAAATTACAATAGAAGGAGCTGAACAGCATTAGCATATCCTGACCATTTGTTTAGGGTGGTGTCCAGTTATTTCACTATCAAAAGTCTAGGTGACCAACTTCTGTGTGGCAGGTGCAAATTGTGCCTTGTAGGTCACTCAGCATTCTCTGACAGCCAGACAATGTAGAAATATGGGCTTGGATATTTCAGCCCCTACAGAAACTCAAAGTGATCCTACTGAAATCAGAAACAAAACGAGGTTGACCACTCTTTACGTATCTATTCAATATAGTTCTTGAGGTTCTAGCTAGAGCAATAAGACAACAAAAGAAGATCAAGTGGATACAAATCAGAGAAGAAAATATCAAACTCTCACTATTTGCTGATATGATAATTTATATAAGCAACCCTAAAAATTCTACCAAGAACTTATACAACTCATAAACACCTTCAGTAATGTAGCAGGATACAAGATTAACTCAAAAAAGTAAGTAGCCCTCCTTTATACAGATGATAAATGGGCTGCTGAGAAAGAAATCAGAGAATCAACACCCTTCACAATAGCCACAAATAACAAAACATATCTTGGAAAAATTCTAACCAAACAACTGGAAGAGCAGTATGATAAGAGCATTAAATTTTTGAAGAAAGAAATTGAAAAAGATACCATAAAATGGAAAGATTTCCCATGTTCTTGGATAGGTAGAATTAATATAGTAAAAATGGAAAACTTAACAAAAGCAATCTATAGATTCAATGCGATGCCCATCAAATCCCAGAAAAATTCTTCATAGACCTCAAAAGAATAATACTCAACTTCATATGGAAAAGCAAAATTCCCAGGATACCCAAAACAATCCTATACAATAAAGAATCTTCTGGTGGCATCACAATCCCTGACTTCAAACTCTACTACAGAGCTACAGTACTGAAAAGAGCCTGTATTGGCATAAAAACAGACAGGAGGACCAATGGAACCAAATAGAAGACCCAGATATGAATCCACACACCTGAAAACAACTGATTTTTGACAAAAAAGTATAAAATGGAAAAAAGAAAGCATATTCAGCAAATGGTGCTGTCATAGTTGAATATCAACATGTACAAGAGTGAATATAGATCCATGTCTATCGCCATGCATAAAACTCAAGTCTGAATGGGTCAAAGACCTCAACATATAGCCAACCACACTGAACCTCACAGAAGAAAAAGTAGGAAGTACACTTGAATGCATTGGCACAGGAGACCACTTCCTAAATATAACCCCAGTATCACAGACACTGAGAGAAACAATTAATAAATGGGACTTCCTGAAACTGAAAAGCTTCTGTAAAGCAATGGACATGGTCAACAAGACAAAATATCAGCCTACAGAATGGGAAAAGATTGATGGAGGAGTGTCTATGTGTTACCTTCATTGGTTAATAAAGAAACTGCCTTGGCCCTTTAATAGGACAGAAAATTAGGTAGGCGGAGTAGACAGAACAGAATTCTGGGAGAGAGAAGGCAGATGCTTCAGGCAGTCGCCATAGGCAGTCGCCATGCTTCTCCTCTCCAAGACAGATGCAGATTAAGATCTCTCCTGGTAAGCAACCACCTCGTGGTGCTACACAGATTACTAAATATGGGTTAAAGGAAGATGTGAGAATTAACCAATAAGAGGCTGAAACTAATGGGCCAGGCAGTGTTCAAAAGAATACAGTTTCTGTGTAATTATTTCGGGTGTAAAGCTAGCCGGGTGGCGGGATGCAGCCCCGCTGCTCTTTCTACAGATTGGCGTTCCAACGTGATGGACTAAATCCACTTAAAAACCTGAGAAAGCTTAAAAAGGAGAGAGAGAGAGAGACAGAGACAGAAAGAGACAGAGAGAGAGAGAGAGAGAGAGAGAGAGTTTAACACAGCTTTTTGCTGTTTGCTAGAGTGTACTACAGAGAAATTTTCCTGACTCAGCCACAGCAGGAAAAAAGCTACGTGGTTTTAAAATGCAGCTTCCAGGGCTGTGTGGCCAGTGCAAACTCTGGCTTTAAAGCATTTCAATGGTTTTTATGGGACTGGATGTTTGTGTTCCCACTCAGGTTCGGAAGGAGAGTGCTCTGATACCATGCCAATGGCTCAGCGTTCCCCGCCTGCACCTGGGCAGACAGCCTGATGTGTACAAGTGGGAGAGCATGGCAGACTCCTGCCTCCATACAGAGAGATGTTTCCAGGCTGTGTTCTGTCTGGCAGATTAGGCTGTAATTGAGAAAAAAAGCTCATTCTCACAAGTTAAAGTGCTGAGTGCGGCTCCTACCTGGCGGCCCCAGAGCTAGTAGAAAATGGTACATCTTCCATTTTGAAATTGGAGAGAAGTGGAGCCAACATCCAGAACAGTTCCCGTTCTGCAGCCCAGAGCAGCAACTGATTCAGTCACAAGCGGCTCCACCATGTTGGACTGGGCGTGGCAAGCACACAGTGCCTGATTTTGACCTAGAAATGTCACAGCTTAGAGTCTTAAGCGCTTAGTGATATAAAGGCGCAAATCAAACATGTTTCTCGACAGTAAAAAAAATTACAGATTCACAATAGGACAGATTCAGACATAAAAGAACTTTAAATGGGTCACAATATTGGATGGATGTATGTAGGCTTGAGAAAGAGAAAAAATATAGACAATAAAGTTAATGCCTTTAGAAAAAAGGGCAAAGTCTTTAAAGAGACACAATAAAGTAAAGTGATAGAGTAAAAATAAGCCACGTAAAAATGGAAAATTCACAGAATCTAGATTATGTATTTTATTGTGTTTTCTTTGAAATTTTTGACTGTAAAGGAGCTAAATACAGAGAGACATTTCATTATATGGGCTGTCACGCTAGACCAGAATGGACATCTTAATGGTATGACTTCAGAATTTGGATCTAAGTACATGATGCTTTGGAAAAGAGGGTCTTCTTTTGTTTTCACAGAGGATGACACCCTGTGGATTGCTTCTATTCCAATATGGTATGATAGACCACACACCCTCCTGAAAGGTTGCTATGAACATCTTCAAAAAATTACTTTACTCAACTGCCAACTGAGATGAACCTAGCAGACAGGTTATACCATGAAAGACCTAAGTAACAGTGCCCCCACTCAGCAGGAAGCAGTTTGGAGAGAAATAACTGCGCCCATATTCCCAAATATTGTTTATAAATGTTTTTTATACATTTAAAGGGGAATATGATATAGATATGAATAATTTGCATTGGTATAGATTTTAAGGTCAATTTTGTTATATGTATACTATTTCTGATCTTGATTAAGGTATTGTGATTGAGTAGCTCATTTAAAAATAATATAATTAAAAATATAGGTTGTTAATGGGTAATCATCAATAATAGTCAAGCTTATAGTCATGTTAGATTTTCTAGATATGTAGAGATATATTTCAGTTAAATAGGCATTCTTCATATCTTTCAAAGACTACAGAATAGGGCATTTAATATTTTAATAACCTAGGGCTTTTCATGACAATGAGACATGTCTGCTCCTGGCAGCACCAATCTACTTTAAGAGGAAGATGGGCATCGAAGAGGCTCCTTATGGAGTTTAATAGCCATTTGGGTAAGAAACTGCTCTTGCCTGGACTGTTTCATAAACTGGACACAGAGAACCCTCAGAGAGAGGACTGCTGAACTTGCCTAAAGGTGAGATGGTCTTTTGGGGTTCCTGATTCATGAAAGAGTCTGCAAGACATTCTGCAGGACACAGCAGAAAGTGACTGAACTGTCTTTGAAATTTCCTGCTTCATGGAAATGTCTGCTGGATACTATGGGCCTAAAGGCCGAAGATGGATGCCCCAATGGTACAGAGGAACTTTGAGTGACTGTCCAGGCAGTGAGATGTCTCTGTGATTTCTAGAGTTTTGCAAGTTGCTTACTTCTCATTTACTTAGGTAATATTATATTCTTCTGGAGTCTTTGATGAAGTTGAAGAATAAATAGATAGCTATAGTTTTCCTTAGTTATGATAAAATAGATATAATTATTGTAATTGTAATTCTTGCTTGATAACTGTTTTGTTATATATAATTTTACTATGTTAAAGTTAAAGCCTTTCTTTTTTGTTTAAACAGAAAAAGGGGAAATGATGGAGGAGTGTCTATGTGTGTTACTTTCATTGGTTAATAAAGAAACTGCCTTGGCCCTTTAATAGGACAGAAAATTAGGTAGGCGGAGTAGACAGAACAGAATTCTGGGAGAGAGAAGGCAGATGCTTCAGGCAGTCGCCATAGGCAGTCGCCATGCTTCTCCTCTCCAAGACAGATGCAGATTAAGATCTCTCCTGGTAAGCAACCACCTCGTGGTGCTACACAGATTACTAAATATGGGTTAAGGGAAGATGTGAGAATTAACCAATAAGAGGCTGAAACTAATGGGCCAGGCAGTGTTCAAAAGAATACAGTTTCCGTGTAATTATTTCAGGTGTAAAGCTAGCCAGGTGGCAGGATGCAGTCCCGCTGCTCTTTCTACAAAAGATCTTCACTAACCCCACATCAGACAGAGGACTGATCTCCAAAATATAAAAAGAGCTCAAGAAATTTGACATCGAAAAGAACAAATAATTAGATAAAAAATGAGGTACAGACCTAAACAGATGAATCTTAAATGACTGAAAGACACTTAAGGAAATGTTCAACATCCTTAGCCATCAGAGAAATGCAAATCAAAACAACTCTGTGGTTCCACCTTACACCTGTAAGGATGACCAAGATCAAAAACACTAATGACAACTTATGCTGGAGAGGATGTGGAGTAAAGGGAACACTTCTGCATTGCTGGTGGGGGTGCAAACAGATACAGCCCCTTTGGATATCAGTATGAAAAAATCTTAGAAAATTAGGAAACAACCTACCTCAAGACCCAGTAATAACCACTTTTGGGTATATACCCAAAGAATGCTCAGTTGTACCACAAGGACATGAGTTCAACTATGTTCATAGCAGCATTATTTGTCCTAGCCAGAACCTGGAAACAACAGAAATGCCCATTGACCAGAATCGATAAGGAAAATGTATTACATTTACACAATGGACTACTACCCAGCAGAGAAAAATAATGATATCTTAAAATTTGCAGGTAAATGGATCTAGAAAACATCATATTGAGTGAGGTAACCCAGACCCAGAAAGACAATTATCATATGTACTCACTCATATGTGGCTTTTAGACATACAGCAAAGACCAGTTTACAACTCCAAAACCAGAGAACCTAGACAACAATGAGGACCCTAAGAGAGACATATATGAATCTAATCTGCATGGGAAGTAGAAAAAGACAAGATCTCCTGAGTAAATTTGGAGCATGAGGAGAGGGTAGAAGGGGAGGGGAAAAATATATAGCTCAATAAAAACAATAAAAAAGAGAAGGTAATGGAGTGTTATGAGCAAAATGCATTATATACATTTATGAAATTGTCAACGAATAAGTAGCCAATATGGAAAGTAAACAAAATTGGTTCTCTTAAAATTGATTTGTTTACTTGTAAAATTATTACAACAAATGCAGCATTAATTTAACTTCTACCCTGATGTTATAGCAATGTTGATTATTATGCTATGAGCTTAAAATGTGCTATTTAACCTTGCAGGCATATTCAACTACTATTGCTGAGAACTTAAAACACCTCAAGAAAACCATTTGGAAGTTTTGTAGTCTTGCTGGGAAGGTCTGCATTGATTTTCTGCCTTGTCTTTACTATACTGTTCCTGTGTGAAGTTTCAGGGAGGTTGGAAGTGCCAGCCAGCCTACCTAGAACTCTTTCCCCCAGTAAGTTAGGTGACAGCTCACGAGTTACATGTAAATTGTCCCTACACTGTCCGCTAGTTACTCTCTAAACCATCACATGATTTCATGCTCTTGACACACAATGACTTTTTTGTAAGTTTGCTGACACCTCTCTGTACCACACAAGAGCATAGACTCTATGAAATAACTGACTTTTTTGGAGTATTATAGAAATCAAGATTCACACCTGGAGCAGTTCAGATGCTCACAAAACATTTGTTACCCAGGCATAGTGACACACACCTTCAATCACACCGTTCAAGAAACTAAAGCAGGAAAATCATGGGTTTTAGGCTAGCCTGGACTACATAGGAAATTCTAGCCCATCCTGGGTTATATAAAAAATTCAAGGATAGCTTGGGCTACTTAGGGAAGACCCCACCCAAAAAATAAAATATTGAACAAATTTTCATATGTCATCAAAATCTAGTTTTGACTTCTCAGTTTCTACAGCCATGATGTACTCTGGTCAAGTAATGATATCTGAATAAATCTTTTTAAAAAATCCATATTTATCTTCCTGAAATTCTCCTCTTTAGCTTTTGTTTGCAGTATTATAAAATGCAAAATTTAAAGTCTAATCAATCATTTTACTTGATATTCCTTTCTTTTATCTTTGGGGTGGAAAAGCCAGGGTTTTACTATGTAGCTTAAGCTGGCCTGGAATCCACTAGGTTAGTCCAGGTTAACCACAAACCTGCAATCTTCCTGTTCCGCTTGCCAATATGGCAGGACTACAGCATAAGCCACCGTGCCCAGCCCTTTGAAATGTCTGAAGACAGTTCAAAAACATTTAGGACCACACCTTACTTAGTCTGAGGATATTTACTGGGTATCTTTGAACATATCGCGTACCAGTCCTGAACCAGGTGTGGGAAACATATAAGTAATGATTCAGTCCCCACAGTGGAAAAACTTGTTTGGTTACTGCTGCACTTTGAAAAATTATGTGACCGACTATCATAAGAAATAAATGTTAAATTGGGAGTGTAGCCCCTATCCCCCAGGCCTGAGAGTTGTATTGGTCTGGACTTCAAATCCCAGCATGCCTGGGGGAGGTCAGGACCACTCCCACAGGGTATTTAAGTGAACTCCCATAAGAGGATGACGTGGTCTCTTTTCCTTCCTCCTGGTGGTCACGTTCTTGGCCTCCCAGTTCCCCCTCAGGGCTACCCGAGAGCGGAGGAATCTCATTAAACCTGGGTATTTTTAATTTGCTTGTTGTGATTTGGCTTGATTGGTATTTTTGTGTTGGCAGAGAGCTCACATTAGGAAAAATTCCTAACATCTTGAGGTCCCACCCGGTTGGGTGATCTTTCAGCGTGGCCCTAGACCACGTGTTAAAAGCCCCCATCTACAATCTGAGCTCTCCACACCATGCTAAAACGGGCTCCTAGGCTACAGCGGCTGTGTCTTGGCGAGTCCCTTTTTCTTGTCTATGCTATAGGGTTTTGGGGGGACCCATTCGTACTTATTTTTGTCGATTATGAGACTCTTGTCGAAATCATGATCTTGTGCCAAGAGTTTGATCTCAGCAGCGGCCAAGACCAGGCTTGCCTGAGGTGGGATTTGTTTGCTTTGGGACGTCAAGCATTTAATTTCTACAACCCGGCTGGGCCTGAGAGCTATTTTAGTGGACATGCTGCAATAGACTTAGGCCACTTGGTTGGGCTTAGACTTTAAAATGGGCACTTGCAGTTCAAAGCCAGATCCATTGTCTCCCCTGGGGTACCTCTTACAAAATCTTTATAAATTGAGCCTGTTCCATACAATCTGTCCCAAATAGCTAATTTCCCTGTGCACTAAGATTTGGCCTCAACCATCCTCTGGACCTAGAAAATTTTTGTCGCCATAAAGACAAATGGACAGAGCTTACATATGCCCATGGTTTTTTGGGCTCTGTGTTCTTGCTCCTCCCTTTGCAGCCAGTGTCTCACAGCACCAGGCTGCCAGAGGCACTGGCTCCTCCCCCATTCCCTCAAGCCCACACTACTCATCCCCCTCCACATTCTCCACGTTCCTCTCCTTCCCCATTCACTCCCTCCCTTCCCAATCCAGAGGTTCAAGGTCAAGTTCCACCTTACCCATCTTCCCCTCTCCCTCCTACCTCATCTCCCCACCCTTGGCCCTCTCTTTGCATTGGGCTAGCCCCTCCCAATCCTCCCCAGTCTCCTCCCATACCAGATCCTACAATAGCTCCGCCCTTCTCTGTCCTCTATGGGAGGGGGCCGAGCTGATGGCATTATAAAAGTCCATGTTTCCTTTTCTCTTCCAGATCTCTCTCAGATAGAAAAGCGGCTAGGTTCCTTTTCTACTAATGCTTCTGCTTAAAGTTAAGAAAGGTTGAGGAGGATCCCCAAACCCATATACAGAAATTAGTAAAAATGGCCTTTACATGGCTAAAACAGACAGCTAACCTAGAGGGCCACACCTTAGCAGCTGCCCTAAAGTCGCAGGAAGGGGGACGAGGGAAGCCAACCACAAGGCTCTACCCTGATAGAGCCCAGCTTAAGTCAACCTCACAGGCAAGCTATTTCAAGTGTGGCCTAAATGGTCACATGGCATGATATTGCGCTATGCCTCCTCTGAGGTTATGCCCTATCTGCCAGCAACCTGGACACTGGAAATCACAATACCCCCATGCAGGCTTGTCCTCTATGCCACGCCATGGATGTCCGGCCTCACCAACATTGGCAAGTGAAACTGTGCCAGCCTTGAAATGTCTCAGCCTTTCAGGGGATTGATGCTACCCAGACTTGGTATATCCTGTAACCCTATCTGAGCCTAGGGTGAATCCATTACTTTTATTTTGGACACGGAAGCTTCTATTCTAACATCTCACTTGGGCCTTACATTCCCCTCACCAATTTCAGTTATGGGGGTAGTCGGGAACCGTCCGCCATAAACTTTGCCACTGCCCTGCATTCCTGCGGGACAATTTTTCTCTCATTCTTTCTTAGTGATACCTGCTTGCCCAGCACCTTACTGGGTTGAGAAATCCTTAGCCGCTTCCCCAAAGATTTGTTCTGCTTCTTGGAGCCCCTTTTTGGCCCCACCCATCTCTGAGATTCTATTTTACAGGTTCACTCCTCCTACCAAATGTGTGTCCAGGCCAACCCACAAGAGGCTCTCCACATACGTCAGTCTCTACACCAGTTTCACGAACACCAAACGGGTGAAGATTTCACTCATAAGCCTACTCATAAAAAACTCTGCTATCTCTTAACACTTGTGGACACTTTTACAGGATGGATAGAAGCATTTCCGGTCTCCAGGGAAACAGCAAATGTGGTGGCTCAGGTACTCCTGGAACACATCATTCCTTGGTTTGGCATCCCACGGACCATCCAGATGGACAATGGATCAGCCTTTACTTCCAGGGTCATGGAGCTCGTGTCAGAAGCTCTCAACATCTCCTGAAAATTCCACACCCCCTACCATCCACAATCCTCGGGAAAGGTGGGGAGGGCCAATGGACTCATCAAACAACTACAAAGCTCTCCATTGAATCCAGGTTATCTTGGCCCTCCCTTCTCCACATTGCCCTTACTCGCCTCAGGGTCACCCCACGTTCTTCTACAGGCATGAGCCCTTTTGAGCTGCTTTGTGGCATGTCCTTTCTCCTTAACCATCACCTTCCAGTTCAAACTCCTCCACTGGTGGTGTACCTACCCTACCTCTCCCTTTTAAGGGTCCTTCTCCATTCACATGCTGACAGTTGTCTCCCTGCCACCACACCAGTGGACCCTGATGCCCCTAAACCTGCTCTGCTCTCCCCAGGGGACAGACTACTCCTCAAACAGTTAACTCCTAGGTCTCTTGAACCTCAATGGACAGGACCTCACACGGAAATCCTTACCACCCCTTCAGCTGCCAAGCTCTTGGGACACCCATGCTGGTACCATCTCTCCAGGCTCAAGCAGGTACCTACTCAGGACACTTGGTCTGTCCAGCAGACAGGACCTTCCACCCTCTGGTTTTCCAGGATGCCACAATGAAGGGCCTACCTGCTCCTCATCCTGGCTCACTCATCTTTGGTAATAATATTTTCTTCCTAGACACCTGCCTTCTCACCTACCCCAAGGAACAGATGCCTGACATCTCCGGGATGATAGTACATGGGATGCCTTTCCAGCCACACCTCTCGCTGAGTGTGGACCCAACAACACCTAGTTCTCCCCTTCCCCATGTTGCCCTATATCAGCAGGAAGTAGCCAGACTTGAATCAATGCTCCTTTTCCTAGAGAGCCTAAATTGTTGGTCACAATTATCACCTCAATTTCCTATCATCCCTATATCCAAAGAGTCTGGAATGTTAAGTTGGGAGCATAGCTCCCAGCCCCCAGGCCTGAAAGTTTTATTGGTCTGGACTCCAAATCCCAGCATGCCAGGTCCTGACTCATCCTTGGGGAGGTCAGGACTACTCTCACAGGGTATTTAAGTGAACTCCCAAAAGAGGATCACATGGTCTCTTTTCTTTCCTCCTGGTGGTCACATTGCGGCCTCGCAGTTCCCCCTCGGGGCCACTCGAGAGCGCAGGAATTTCATTAAACCTGATATTTTTAATTTGGCTTGTTGTGATTTGGCTTGACTGGGATTTTTGTGTTGGCAGAGAGCTCGTGTTAGGAAAAATTCCTAACAATAAATATATTAATTATTTCATATTTGAAGTGAAATCCATGAAACTCATTGAACTTTGATCATTTACTGTATAGATTTTGGAAACAAAAAGTTTCAGAAAGGGATCCTATCCTGTGGTCTCCCACAAGTGACTCAGTTTCCATTTGGAGTCTATTCTGACAAGTTCAAGCTTGCTGGTTTCAGTCTCCTTGAGAGCTGTGACAAAGTTCTGATTAAGCCCATGGGAAAGAGCATTTTGCCCACAAGAGAACACATCATCTATTAAGACACAGGAGATAGAACGGATACAACGAGAAACTGCTGGCTGCAGCTGAAGTCACAGGAGCGATGTGAGCCTGCTTGGGCTTTCTCCCAAGGACAGTGCAGGGAGGCTAAGGTTAGCTGACTGTACTGCTCTTGGTTCTGCCTTCTGCCTTTAATCTGTATAAAAGCAAGTTCTGAGATAAACTCTGGGCTGTTTGGATTGAACAACAGACCTCCTGAATCTATCCTGTGTTTTCTGTCTCTGTTTCTTTCATCTGACATTTCCTTAGCCTTGGTGCCCCACCTCCAGGTACCCTAGCTGACTTTACTGGAGCAGGCTCCAGCCCTATCCCCAAAGAGGACTATAAGAAAAGCTTTGAAATTACATTGAGCAACAGAATAGTTAATGCTAAGCTATATGGCATGTGCCTTAATTGCTTTTGTGGGGGCAATAGAAGATTACCATGTCTGTCTCTAGGGAGGACAGACATCGGTGGGAGTTGCTTTCCCTATGGAAAGATGAGCTCGCTTTCAGGTGGGCTACTGATGGAGACATCAGCTCAGCTGCCAGAAACCATGAAGGAAAGCTGAACTGCTCACATGCTAACGACTCAGAAAGAGAACTGTTGGAAAACAAGCTTTGTGGTTCAGCACTGACAAGTTTCAGAACTCCCTTAACGCTCTGGGGGCTGAGACTGATCTACCGCAAACAGAGGCTTTCAAAGGGGGAGGGGCCACTGCACTGTGCAGAGGTGGCTCTGGTTCCAACGCCCTTGCTCTGGGTACATTTAGTTCCTTTTCATCCCGATTGCCTCAAATGCAACTTTCAAACTGGGATCAGTGTAGGTGTGTGTGGGGGGGGGGGGGGGGGGGCGTATCCACTTAGAGCAGGGACCAGTAGCAGGGAAAGCCTTCAGAGTGGGAGTAGGAGGGGTAGGGGAGGGTTTGGATATGGACAATTGGACGTAAGCCAGGGTTCTAGGAGGGGAAAGAAGAAAAGATGTCACCTCATTGCCAGCTGGGAGAATGAATCAGGAGAGATACCCAGAGATAGTGTCCTAAAGGAGAGAGACAACGTCTCTGATGGAGGCAGGTCTTCTATCAATCTGTTGATTTCATTGGTTAATTAATAAAGAAAACTGCTTGGCCTAATAGGTTAGAACATAGGTGGGTGGAGTAGACAGAACAGGAAGAAGGAAGTGAGGTAGATGGCTCAGACAATTGCCCTGCCTCTACAGTCAGACGCGATGAAGCTCCAGCCCAAGATGGACATATGCTAGAATCTTTCCGGTAGGACACTACTTCGTGGTGCTACACAGATTATTAGAAATGGGTTAAGGCAAGATGTGAGTAAGAGGCTGAAAATAATGGGCCAGGCAGTATTTAAAAGAATACAGTTTCTATGTAATTATTTTGGGTAAAGCTAGCCAGTGGCCGAGAGCCGGGCAGGACGAAAAGCAGGCCTGCCCACAGCTCCTCACTACACGTCTCCATCCCCAACTGTTATTTCAGATATGAACATCTCTGAACACATCACACTGCAAATATAAATCCAAGCCTCACACTTTTTCCGAGGAAATAGGTTCACTACAAGATGTTTCATGCCTGTTAGTCTAGTCCTCAGAGGCAGGAGGGAACAGGGATAGGTCAGCATGTCTTCTGCAAAGACCTTGTCTCTATCTGGTAAGACCCTGTCTCTAAAATAAAATGCAACTTTAAAATTTAAAAAAAACTAAACCCAGGTACTTCCCTTCTCAGGCATGAAGAAAACTGTGTAATATCAGGTTTTTCTGAGTTCAGCACTTTGGGCCCTGAGAGAAATCATTTGGGCCTGTAATAAACTCAGTTTGAAAACTGGGTTTGAGATGAGACTGAAAAGGGACACCTGTGGGAACCCAGCACAGGTGTAGGAGAGGCTCTTCACAGTATTTATGGAGTAGTGCAGCAAGGCAATGTTAACACGCAGTCACCCGTTCCCCTCAGACAGCTCGCGGCTCACGTGAGCCTGTCTAGACAATGCCCACCGTAAAGCTCCAGCATGGAACAGCTTTGCCACACATTTCCTGACATTTTTCACTCAAGTAGACACGTCTGAGAAAACCACAGCCACATAGCCGCGAATACTGTGTTTCTTTTGATTTATGTTCCCATTTCTTAGTTGTTGAATGAATTCCACCAGTACGGACAGCGCCTGTCTCCACATGCCCTCCTTGAGGCACAGAACACCCAGGTGTCCTTTGAAGCAAGACCACAGAGTTCAGCTTTTCCCCTCTGGGGTTATTACTTGTTCAAACAGATGTATAAACATTCATTGCAAAGGTTTACTTGTTCCTTTGGTGCTTTTTTTTCTGAATACTACACCCAGGGTTTCCCATGTTCCTTAGCAAAACAGAAGAAAGCTAAAATTTAACAATAGCAATAATCTAGAAATAGATTATTTCTTTCACTTGCTAAAAATCTGAACATATAGATCAGATTTTCTTTAACACCACTGTGCGACAGAGCATGTTACCAAAGTGTCACACACACTCCTTAGACAAATATGGGTGTCACATTCATAAGAAGGGACTATTGGTGTGTAACTTTCTCTCTCCTCCCATGTAGTCCCCGCCTTACACGCTGACCTTAATGTCCCTGAGATGTCAATGAAAATCAAACATGCTCTTGCAAGCAAGGCTTAGAACAAACCAGTTCATCTGATCCATTCTGGCTTCTTAATTACTATGAGTTCATTTTAATAGGTTACTGTTCTTGTTTAATCCAGCAGGTTCTGGCAGAAATATTTTAACAAAACTGATTGCAACATATCCTGCAATTAACACTTACTGTTTTATCTGTGCCCGAAATGGGATGGTAGACCCCTAGTCGGGCTTTACCCACTGTGTTTACTCACTACTGTGCCCGCTCATCAACGTCCCACAAGCCACAGATTCATTTTGGTAACGCTAGGTCTTTGTGCACCTACAGTCTCCCTAGCATCAGAAGTAGACCGAGAAAACAAAGACTGGGAAAAGCAGACTTTTCCTTCTATGAGCAGTCTCCCTAGCATCAGAAGTAGACCAAGACAACAAAGATGGGAAGAGCAGGCTTCTTCTATGAGCATTCACTGATTTCCCATTTCATATATTATTCAAAACTCTACCCTTATTGGTAGGTTTATTCTTTCCCCTTTTTTATTGATAAGGAAACTGAGATTAGTGAAGGAAATGGACCTTCCAAGAAGACGTACAGGACAAAGTAGTGAAGTATTTGTTGCATTCAGATATCTGTGGATCATCCATACTCACTCGACACCTGGGATACGCCTCGGTACAGAGTGGCAAAGATGTCCTATTATTTCTGTCTCTGTGAAGACAATTGCAGCCCTGGCAGCGAACATGCAAGAATCACCTAAGAGCTTTTCAAAACCATGAGTGACTGTTACCCACCATGGCTATTGAGTCAGACTCAGAAAACAAAGTCTGAGCATGAGAACTTTCCTAGAAGGTCGACAGGATTCTCTAGAACAGCTAAGAAAATTCCCCCTCACTAAACAACACTGGGGTCAAATGCTCTCCTTCACGGGGTGAGTGTCAGAAAAAGTGGAAGTGTTCTTGGATGGCAGTAACAATGAAATGGATGAATTTTGTATAAGTCAGATACAATCTCCTAATCCTCATCTTGATGGAGTAAAGGAATAAAACCTCTGCACTCCCCTTACACACACACACACACACACACACACACACACACACACACACACGCACGCACGCGCGCATGCACGCACACACCACCTCCCACCAAGGAGGAATTCTGGCCAACAAATGACCTTCTGACCTCAGGAGGCATTTGTTGTTATTATTGTTGTTGTTAGGTTCTTTTGTCTTGTATTGACTTTGGGTTTTGTTTGCTTGTTTGTTTTTGTTTTGTTTGAGTTTCCAGCTTAATGACTTACCCTACAGAGTTTAATCTTATACATCCATAGTCTGTGAATGAAATTCTCTTCAGCTTCCCGGCTTCTACACACATACCATGCTGCTGGTCTGTTTGATACAGAGAACTCTAAATAGCAGGCAGAAAAGTTAGAAAGATGACCAAATACACTGAAGAACGACCTGATGGTGCAACTAAAGAACCTAGTCTTCACCTAAATGGGACTGTGGAAGCTTCTAGATAAACCAGAGGCCTCACTTCAGAACACAGACTTACCCTTGGACCCACACCTCAGCTCCTGGAAGCAGGAGCAGCACATGGTGAGAGCTCCCCCTATTGTCCAATTCTCTTTCATCTGGTGACCCTACCCCCACCCCAGAAGCAGCTATTGAGGAATAGTGTCTATTTGTAACTGGAAATACGCCCAAGTATGGTGACCTCATTGTTATAACAAGAAACACCAATTATCCTGGAATGAAGAAAAGATGAAACAACTCTGAGAAATGAAGCTGCAGATTCCAGACCCTTGGCAAAGGCGTCCTCGTGTTCTGAAATTTTACTAGATTTTTGGATCCATCTTCTTTTGATGTAATAACCATGAAAAAAATGCCCGGGGTTTCAAAGATAACACAAGTTAGACTTAAGAATGAAAACAAAAGACTGGAAGCATGGTTCAGTGGCCAAGAGCTATTACTGCTCTTGCAAAGGACCAGGGTTTGGTTCCCAGCATCTGCATGGTGGCTCGCAACTGCCTGTGACTCCAGTTCACTCCCCAGGGACTCCTGCATATGTATGACACACATTGGCTGATGCAGGCACTTATTCATGCAGATGCTAAAGAAATGAATGAATAATTCTTTAAAGCTGATGAAAGGTGGAGAAAGAAGGGTAATAGGATACTTAGGATGTGGAAGCAGTTGGGAGAATATCTGGGGGACTCACAAGAATGGGCTACAGAGTGGGAGAAACCAGTGAGAAAGAGGAAAACATAAAAATAAAATGTAATAATGAGTGTATATAAAAATACTGTAATGAAACCCATTACTTTGTATGGTAATCCAAAAGGTCATTAAAATAAAATCTATATAACTATAACAACAACAACAATAATAATAAAGGATTAAAAATAAAAAACACCAAGACACTGAGCATGATGACATATGCCTCCAAGCCTAGCACAAGAGGCCAAGGCAGGAAGATTGTATACTAGATAGTCTATATCTAAAAAGATTTCAAAGAGGAGGGAGGAGGAAGAGCTACAGTTATAACCTACAGTCTTAAGTTGGTTTTCAGACTCTGCTCATACAGCTGGGACTGACTGAGACTGGAGGAGCAATTGTTCAGATGTCACCAGAGGACAGAAAAGATGGCGACCGCCAGTTTGTTTCGGAAGTGGCTTTGCAATGACTCACGTTTATTACGGCTTCTGTAGCGCTCCCACTTGTGCGAACAGTCCGCTTCCCTCCCTAACTCTTCTGCCCTTCTGTCGTCTGCCCTTCTGTGGGTCCTCCCCACGCTCTTCCTTCTCAGGCTGGGGCTCCACTTCCATCATGCACTCCGCTCCGCTTTCATTCAGTAGGTGTGTGTTCACCTCCTAAGCACCGCACTGTGGTGGGTGTTGGGAGTGCAACCTAATCTTGTTATCATCTGATGATGCCCGAAGTACTCCAGCAGTGAAAGGGGCGAATAAGAGAGACATTCCAGAAACTGCTGACCCAGCTTCTGATGGGACTACACTGGCCTGGCCAACACCCTGCAAACCTTCTGTGTTGCTGCAGATTTTAGAAACCTCAGGGTTTCATGAGTCTAAATTTCTTAAAATATTCTTATTCATTCTTAAGAATTTCATGCAATTAATTTATCTTGATCATGTATGCCCCTCACTTTTTTCTTAACTTCTCCCAGATCCACCTGACCCTCACACCTCCCCAACCTAATGTCCTTGTTTTTATAGTCCATCACCTCCAATTGTGCTGCCCATGTACTCTGGGTGTGGGTGTGGGGCCATCCACTGCCGCGCGGTCAACTTACCAGGAACCACATCTGCAAGGACGCAGGAGCCACAGACTGCTGACAGCTCTTTAGTTAAGGTGGGAGCTTGTGAACTCCTTTCTGCTCCTTGCTAGAATGCGGATGGGCTGCTTCTTGTGCAGGCCTTACAGAGACAGCACAGCGTTTCTGAGCTTGTGAGGGCAGCCGTCCGTCCGTCAGAAAATGCTGTTTTCCTCCAGCCCTCCCTCACCTCAGGTTTTACAGTCTCCCGCCCCTTCTTCTGACAGTCTCTCCGCACTGGAAAGAAGGTATGACGTAGGTGTTCCACTTATGGCTGAGCCATGACAGAATATTTCCACAGGAGATCCGCAATGTGAGCTAGTTCAGAGCTCAACTCCTTCCTCACTTCCCTTTCTCCTCTTTTCCACCTAACAAGTATATTTGAATTCCACACGCGCTCACGGGCAGGATATGAGTGAGATCAGAGTGTATGCACTCCTCCAACCAGGTGTACAGTAAAAGGATAAGAGCCACACAAGCCCATAACATCTCCAACTTCAGCACAATGAAGGAAAGACAAGCACAGAAAGGATGAGAGGCATTTAGTCTGCAGATCCCAGGGAGCCACCAAACACAAGGACCTTTACTCCATTTACAGGAAACTAAGCAGTTGTTCAGTCAGTCTCAGCCAGTATTAGATATAGTGTGACTCTCCCCAAGACACTCCATCAAATGTAGTCTGCTGATCTCTTCCCTGAGGGCGGCTGGTTTTCTGACCTCTGTGGTCTGACTACTTAGTGGTTATGAAGTGGCCTTCTCTTTCTGCAGAATAGGCCACAGAGGAGCCATAAAAGGATCAAATGATTCTTCTACGCAGCCATTCTGGCTGCTGCTGTCCGGCTATGCCGTGAGTTTGTCTTAACGGCTGCAGAGGAGGCTCCCAGGCTCAGTAGAGACCATAAATACTCATTCCAAGTCCCACTCCAGAGAATCTGGCCCACTTGAGGTTTGGAACGCTCTCGGGTGACTTTGGTGGCACCTCTGAGGACCTCAGGCAAGAGTGATGGGGAAAGATTGTTCTGCTTTCTCACCTGACTCTGCCCCACAGCTTTTGATGTGTGGAGCTGCACTGCCTGCTTTTTTTGTTTTGTTTTGTTTTTGAAGGCTGTACACTTTGCAAATTGGATTTTGTGGAGAGTTGCCCTAGCTTTCTCTGAGCAGCCGTCGACACCAAGTGTATGTTATTTATCATGACTGGCCAAGTGTATTCCAGGGATTACTTGCAGCTTTTGGAAATGCGCTTAGGGCAAGATGCTGGGGTGTATAAACAAATACCGGGTTTGGGTTTGGGTTTGGAATCGACTGAAAGTCTAAATCTTTCAGCTCGGTTTGGGGGAGTTGTAGATGAAGCATGAGAAGCTCAACACAGAGAGAACAAAACGAAGGTGTGTATGGTTACAGTGACTATGAATTTGGGACTATAATGTTGAAATCTTAAGATTCTATCCAAATTCAACCTTGATAAAATGCATCTGTGACCCATGGTCCTCAGTGGGGTGATCAAAACTTGAAATCCTAAAGTCATTTTCATTTCATGAAGTACAAAAGAAAAGGCCGCTACCTTAGAAACACACACACACAGCAAAAAAAAAAAAAAAAAAAAAAAAAAAAGCACTTCTAATTATATAAACCACAGAGTTGATCTGAGGAGACATGAATGTGATGGTGTGAAAAGCTGTGTGGGACAGGGGTCAGGCTAGGCTGAGGCAAGCATGAAGAATTCAGTGCCTTCCAGAGAAGAACACAGGAAGGGAGGGGTACCAAAAAGAGGGAGGGTGGAGAAAGAGCGTGAAGAAATTGGTGTGGAGTTGGCAGTGTTTAGGAAACAGTGAGGATGCTGGCCAGCTGGAGCTGGCGTCCTGGGAGAGCATGCTGCGTTGAGACAGTGGGCTCCAGCCGTCATCCTGATCAGCTAGGGTTCTAGCCATCCACTCCCACAAGACAATGCACTATCTTCTCAGACTAGGAAATGTTGAAATCGCAGGTGAGGAGGTGTGTTTTCATTTCTAGAAGTGGGAAGACACTGGGTTCCTGAGCCGAGCATTGAAGAGGTGCCCTGTATGAAGCGCTACTCTGTGGAAGACGCAAGATGGAGGGGAAAGATGGACGCTCAGGGGCTGGGTAGAGTTAGGGAAAGATGGACACTTGGACACTGGATAGAGTTTCACAACAACTTACTTTACACTTAGGAGAAGCCGATGCCTGATGACTGTGCCAAGGGCAATGATGAGCTATATTTGTGAAAGCGGCATTTTGAAATAAGGATCTGCAGGAATTTGTCATTGTCTATTATGTAGGTGGCAAAGTAGAAAAAGATGAGTCAAAATTATTCCTGAGTTAAGCCTGAGGGAGAAACGTGGGAGATGCTCGGGTCTTGGGGCCCATGTTGCAGCATGAAAGTAATAAATAGCAATTCTAGCAGTTGTCCGCATGGAAGGATCTAAATGCAGTCATCTGTGCACTCGCCTGTGTCAGAGGGAGTTTTGCTACATATGCTTAGAACTAGTAGGACCAGTACTTTCCCACAAAAAGAAACCTATGACAAAACGCACTCCATACCATAGTTCAGTGAGGAGAATACCAAGTCTGGAGAATTACAAGTTATAGACCTACCTGCTATGATTTTACATATTAGTTTGCTAAAGCTCTAAAACACACAGCAGCTAGCTTAAACACTGCAAGACATTTCTTTCTCACTGTACTGGAGGCCAGAAGTTCAGAGTCAATTTTGGTTTTCCCAGAGACGCATGTCCTTGGCCTGCAGGTAACATTTTCTCACTGAGTCCTTGATTCGTCAGGTGGTACATCCCTAATGTCCTTGCCTCCTCTCCCTAGCATCCTCCCCTGCACTTATAATGACACTGTCACACTGGATTAGGACCCATGGAATGAGCATATTTACCTCCTTAATGGCCTTGTCTCTGAGTTTTTCATACTCTGAAGCCCAGAGCATGGGAATTTAACCTGTGAATGTTGGGGAAGCGTGATCACTTCATAACAATCCCTATGTCCTCTAATTGTTCTCTTGAAGAAAACAAATATTTGGGAATCAGAAAGTTGAATTAAAATATTGCTAAGAGGCCTAGCAAGATGGCTCAGCCTATAAAGGTACATGCCACTGAGCATGGCTGACCAAAGCTCAATTCTGGGAACTTTTGTGGTGTAAGGGGAAAAGCTACTCCTGCAAGTTGCCCTCTGGCCTCTGCATGCATGCGTGTACACACACATGGACATACATATCCACATGCAAGCTAAGAAAATAAATGCAATTTAAATGTTTAAATGCTATTGAAAGTGGTTTCTATGTTAAAGGAAATTTCTTCCAAAAAAAGGAAAGGGAACTAATTTTTCATGGACAGTCCCAGTAAATGCATAGTTGAAAACACATTATGCAACTAAATAACCTATTTTTTTGGGTTCCACGGTTATTATTAATTTGTAAGAAGGAGGGAGAAGGGTATTTCCTCTCACCAGCTTTAAAGTTGCTACTTGCACTGTGGCATCTGGGTACTGCCATTGCAAACATCATTTTCACCCATGTATTTATATTCGCATGCCTTCATTCATAGGGCACTCCATGCCCTGCACTGTGCTCCGTCCTCAACATAGCAGAAATAAGGCAACAAGTGCCCCATGACATCACTTTTGTAATCCAGTTTGGAGCCCAGACAAAGAAACACACCATCACAGTAATATGTGACAAAGGCAAGATAAAGTGTGGCTTGTGATGCCAAGGAAGGTCAGCACAGCAGCTCTTGCCTAATCTCTGGGGCTTAACGAAGGCTTCCATGAGAAAATGGCATTTCAGTAGCCACCCAGAGAATGAGGCAAGCACATTCCAGTCAGAAAGTGGCCATCACAACTCCAGGTGTGAGAGAACGAGCCAGGTCCTTTAAGGCAGCTGGAAGAAGCTCAGTCTGCAAGGGAGCATTGTGCAAGGTCTTCAGAAGGTTGAGAGGGCCTTGTACGGTGTGCTTTAGAGAGTCCATGATGTGTTCAGGCATGGGAGCCGAGGACGAGACTGACATTGGTCAGACTTGTGCTTCAGCACTTTTGCTGGAGCTACTGTGTGCAGATAGACACAGGGGAAGCAGGGTCACGCAGGGAGTCTTCTAGTGCCTCCTCCAGACTCCACACAGCACAGTAGAGCTTTCCACTGTATTTTGTTCACTGATGTGTCCTAAATGCCCCGCGTGTTGCCTGGCACATATACAAGACCAATAGACATGAATTAGATAGAAACCCACTTGTTTTTAGGTATCCATCTTAGGAAAGGGAAGAGAGAGAGAGAGAGAGAGAGGGAGGGAGGGAGGGAGGGAGGGAGAGAGAGAGAGAGAGAGAGAGAGAGAGAGAGAGAGAGAGAGAGAGAGAGAGAGAGAGAGAGAAAGGCTTATTGTGGTAGAGCATTATACAGCCCAGGCTGCTCTCCAACTCACTTTATAGCTGAAGATGTCCTTGAACTCTTGGCCTTCCTTCCTCCACCACCATTCCTGATTTAGAAACACATTTCCCCCAAATGTTTTTAACTCATGACTTATTGAATCTGCAGACGTGGGACCCAGGGTATATGCTGTACACATTAGCCAGATTTAAGCTCAGGAAACTCAGATGCTTATGGTGCTGTTTCCTGAGATAGGGAACAAGAGAGAGCAAGGCCCTAACTGCTATATTTCACGTACTTCATTGCTCAAGGGAAATGTGAAGTCGTTGGCAAGAACTCCTCATCAGCAATTTCTGGCTTAGGGTTCTGTGAGGATTTAGCATAATTTTCATGTGACCCATGTAATGTTCAATGTGATCATGGTTGGGACCACATAAGGCCAGCAGCATGTCAATGGAAGGGGCTGGGATGTATCTGCAGATCCTAAAGTGTTCTCGCTCTCTCTCTCTCTCTCTCTCTCTCTCTCTCTCTCTCTCTCTCTCTCACACACACACACACACACACACACACACACACTCACACTTGTTCCCTCTCCCTGTGTCTCACTAAAGAAATCACCATGTCACTCAGTCTAACCTCATATTCATAATCCCTGGACCTCCACCTCCTAAGGGCTTCGATTACACACGGATGCCATCACCTCTGGCATTGTCAATATTTTTTAGAATCAACTTGATTTAACTAAAACAACATCATATTCTATGGTTAAAATATGGCTATTCTGTTGCTCTTGACCTTAAAACAGATTTTAAGCAGTATTTTGTGTGTGCCCACAAGTGTGTTTTAGTAGGGTTTTTAGTGCTGTTTTGAGGCACCACGACAGAAAAAACAAGCGGGGATGGGGGAAAGGTTTATTTGGCTTCTACATTGCTGTTCATTTCTGAAGGAAGGCAGGACAGGAGCTCAAGCAGGACAGGATACTGGAGATAGAAACTGAAGCAGAGGCCACGGAGGGGTGCTGCTTACTGACTTGATCCTCATGACTTGCTCAGCCTGCCTTCTTATAGAACCTAGGACCATCAGCTCAGGGATGCCACCACCGACAATGATCTGGGCCCTTCTCATCAGTCACTAACTAAGAAAATGCCTTACAGCCAGATTTAATGGAGGCATTTTACTAACTGGAGTTCCCTCCTTTCAGATAGCTCTAGTTTATGTGTCAAATTCACCTAATACTAGCCAGCACAGCATTGTATGGAAATAGACATATACCTGTATTTAGAGGCCATAGGACGATTGTGGGTGTCATTCTTCAGGCATGGTCTACCTTGTTTTACAGACAAGGTTTCTCGTTGAACTGGCTTTCCAAGTACGCTATGCCGGCTGGCCAGCAAGCCACAGGGATCTGTCTCCACTCTCCCAATGCCAGGATTACAAGTATATGCCAGCACACCCAAGTATTTAGTGTGAGTTCTAAGGATTCAATCAGGTCCTCATGCTTGCCAACAGCACTTTACCAGCTGAGTCATCTCCCTCCCCTAAGTCACATTTTCATGGGAAATTTAAAAAATAGAACAATGAGATAATAATAATGAAGTGACCAATGAGCCAGATGACTCATTCTCTCTCTCTCTCTCTCTCTCTCTCTCTCTCTCCTCTCTCTCTCTCTCTCTCCCTCCCTCCCTCCCTCCCTCCCTCCCTCCCTAGTAAGTTTGAATTGTGGAGATGGAGATATCACCACGAGTGGAGTGTGGTGGTGTGTACTTATTTAAATGTTATTTAGCACTGTGGTTAACAAGTTTCCTTCCTCTCTCATGCTAACCGAGTAGTGCTGAACAGAAAGCGCGGCGATGCTTTGTCTCGTTCTCTTTACCGCCTCTCACAAAACCAAGAGAGAAGAAATAATCTTGATTTTCCAGAACAATTAGACTTAATAAAAGCATAAACTCTTAGAATTAAAAAAAATTAACTTGCGTCTTCAGAGCTGAGGACTCTTGACAACATCTCAGCGCCTGGTTATTGAACCTTCTTTCCTCACCTTTCCTCACATATCCCTATGATAGAATTACTGCCTCTAATTTACATACCCAGCCAGTGTTTGTTGGTCACGTGATTTCAAGCAAAAGAAAGTCACTCCTTTCTTAGACACCTCTTATAAGGTTAGGAGATTCAGCATTCTGGAATGGTCTTCCTTCTACCCATTTTCCCTAAGTCTCCGTTTACATTGGTATGCTCTTCTGATATGAACAAGATACAACTAACTGTTTTCCAAGTATTTTAAGACAGTGAATGCTTGGGCTTCAAGACTGGGGTTCTTGACTTGTTTTCCCAGATGGAAAGAAATTAAGACTCAAACCTCTTTTGTAGCATTTGGTTTCTCCACCACTCTCCTCCCCCTCTTGAAGTGAAGCCCTGAATTAAACAGATCCACTGACAGAAGTTGAATAAACATTGTAGCACAGCGCGTTGCTTAGGAAAGTTGGGTTAATGCTCCGGAGGACAGTTGTTCAAGCGGGGATGCAGTTAGACCAATGGTGCTGTTGAGTGAGCACTGCGCAAGCAGCGATGCAGTCAGACTTGCGATCATGTTGAATGGTGCTTGAGCAGCGAAGCAGTTAGAGCCTGCTGAAAGAGCCAGAAGCTTTAAACCGGGGAGGGGGGGGGTACTTCTGTCTCTTTTGCGTTAAGTATGTGAATTTAAAAAGTAAGATAGAAAGTGAAGCATTTATTGTAAGAAGCCAGTTGTGTTGTTCAACTTGATCTTAAAGTCCTTATTAGACTGGAACAGACGAACACACCCTGGCACTCATGGCCTTGGGCCTCCCTGGGCAGGAGACCCGTGAAGGCCGAGGTCAGCACACTGGCAAGAGGAGTCCGAGAAGCCAGTTAGGTCAGGAGCCACTGGAGCACAGTAGGATGAGGTTGCCCAAGCTTCCCTCTGGGCCAAATGGACATGAGAATTGCACCAACATTGTCCTTGGCTAATAGAGAACTGGCTTCTGTGATGGGCGCCTTTTTATGCTGCCGTGGTGCTGAAAGGAGGGGAAATGCTAGGCTCCCCAGAAAGGAGGGAAGGGGGGACCCTAAGCCACAAAGTTACAGGAGGGCACAAGCTCCCTTCACAACCCAGGAGGAGCACAAGCAGACGGAGTCTTGGACATTCCTAAGACGCCAGAGAGAGACTGGAGTCAAGAGTTCTGTGGTAACTTGGGGGTCTGTGTTGTTGGCCATTCTGGGAAGGTGACAGCAGATTGGAAATTAACTCCACTGTAAGATACACCTCCCCACAAGTTTTTTTTTTAAATATTTGTTTATTTATTTACTATGTATACATTATTCTGACCGCAGGCCAGAAGAGGGCACCAGACCTCGTTACAGATGGTTGTGAGCCACCATGTGGTTGCTGGGAATTGAACTCAGGACCTTTGGAAGAGCAGGCAATGCTCTTAACCTCTGAGCCATCTCTCCAGCCTTCCCCACCAAGTTTTTGTTTGCAAGCACCATGCTGAGCTGGACCTGCCTTCTCTATCTCCCCTGTAGTTAACCTGTGCCGTGAGCCTGCTCAGAATGAAGTCAGCAACGGCCTTGGTGATCACGTGACCAAGGTACTTGAAGCAGGCATTAGAAAAGTACCGCAAATGGCAGAGCCTGGATAGCAGGAGGACATGTTTCTGCTGTCCTAACAATTTTATTGACCCCAAACCTGCAACATTCACTCAGCAAAACACCTATTAACTTGAGAAGACTCTTCTACCTTAGAAGGCAAGTGAGCAACTATGTCTTGTTTCTTAAACATTCTGTTTTGGATTCTTACCCAAAAATACTGTTCTTTGCAAGCTCAAGATTATACATATATATATATATATATTGAGATAGGGTTGTTTCTCTCTGTAGCTTTGGAGACTGTTCTGGAACTAGCTCTTGTAGACCAGGCTGGCCTCAAACTCACAGAGATCCACCTGTCTCTGCCTCCCAAGGGCTGGGATTAAATTTGTGTGCCACCACCACCCAGCTGATCTTTTCAAATTTTAAACCATACTTTATTTTATATATAGCAATACAATTTATATAACCAATAATACTATGATAGAGTGATAGTCTAATACTAATATAATATTAGACAGAAGGAAAGTGAGTATTTTTCAGATACAAACTCCCTTCACCCAGAAGAAATTGTAAGAACATTTTTTCTAAGTGGGTCTACTAGCCACATCTGATTTCTATTATGCCAATAGTCAGCGGAATTAGAAGGCAAGCCTCAGGAATAGCACAGGTTAGATTCATTGGAAATGCAAAGATTTTTGCTACTGCAATACACAGAGAGTTTAATTCATGTGTCAACCATAGGGGGGAAATACTGAAAAATTGAAATTGAAAAAAGTTAACCTTATTAAATATCTCTTTGAACACTTAGAAATTCTTCCCTAGAAAGGCAGTTTGCTGGTATGTTTGATGTTTTGTGCCCCTGGAGAAGGTTTCCTGACCAAGGAAATTTGTTATCCTTATGGATCTAGGCCCCACATCCCTTCCTTGGCCAAGATAACATGGTGTCTGGTTGAACAGAGACCAAGGGGAACATGATGGGATGGAATTTTACCTCTCATGAAGCTTCTCTCCTGCAGCCAGGAACCTTGATTTCTGTAATGCCCGTGGATGTGGGTTGAAGGACCCTTGACAAGCCTTTTCTGAGCTGGCAGAGAAGTCCTCCCTGCTAACAGAGATTGTCCTCCTGCAGACTGTATTGTGCCCACTGCCCTGTTGCTAGAAGTTCTAGACATGCAGGATGCAACTATTACTGCTCCCTAGACTGGTGAAAGAGAGGGGACTCCAGAAGGCCTCCCTACAAGGAAGCCTCTCATCTCTAAATATCCCAACAATAACTGAAAAGCAAAAGGAATCCTGCAGAGTTCAAACCATTCTCTGTTGGGATGTCGAGCACAGACATCACTACATGGAAAAATGATACACTCATCAGTGTTTCCTCCCTCCACCCTCATTCCCAGCCAAGACATTTTGAGAAAAAAGAATTGTGGAAGCTATTTTCCCAGCAAAATCGCCGCTCACCACATACTCAGCTGTGTTTATATGTGGCTGAACGAGTCTGCTAGCACAGTTAAATAAACTGTTTGAGTGTGCCCTGCTGCCTTGTCCTTTGGCAGTTCTCTGTCTCTCTTGGGCCTTCTGAGGTTTAGGAGACAGGATTGTGGAAGACCCATCCCATGTCTATATCCACAAGAAGACGTTGGCGCATAGCCCCAACCTTAGAAATTCTAAGAAAACAAATGAAAGCCTCCACCCTTACATCCTACCCAAGGCATTCAGTTATTTTCATCCTAGATCTGGGTTGTCCCTTTGTCAGCCAAAGAAAACACATCTGTTTGGGGCAGTATTCTCCAGCCAGAGTTTTTCAAGTCCAAACCATCCCTGCCTCCCACTTTCCCTGTCTTCCTGGTTCCTCTAGAGCTCCTCAGGAGGCCCTGTCCCAGGTTTCAAAGTCATTATCTCCGTTAGCCTCAACAATGGAACAAAAGAATGATTAGCTCTATCTCACAGAAACACTGACATAGATTAGGTCAGTTTCCACAAGAGCACCCATCTGGGAAAGGTGTCTGGGTGCAGAGCAGGACACTGAGACATTCAAGTCCTTGTTCTCTGCAATGGTAACCCTCCAAGGTATCTCCATGACTTAATGGAGCCAAGTTCCTTTGGAGTGTCACTGGGCCTAGATGGCCACACTTCCCATCACAAGGGGCTGCTCGCCCTACCTCATATTAGGGCTCTGTGTCTTTTCTAAGAATTCTTTATTATCTTTCTCCAGACTCTACAAATGATGAATGAAGTCAGTAAAAATCTGACAGATCCACCACTTTCCCCACCTTCCCCCACCCCCTACCTCATCCCACACCCCCTGGCAGTCCCAATCTGTTCTCATCATTTGGCTTTGGCATAATTGTTCTGAATTCTTGAGCCCTAAAGTAGAGCGATTATTTCATTTCCTGAGAAAATGAGAAACAGTGGGCTCTGTCTGCCAAGGAGCTCACAGCTGGGAAAGGGACCCGTGTTCCGCAGGAGCAGAGGCCTAGGTTTAGATAAAGCTGCTGACAAAAACAGGAGGTTGAGAAAGCTAAGCTTTCCCCTCCCCTCTGCTGGCACTTACAGGAGATATGATTCTAAAGTGTGTTGCTATTTAAAATGCCGATTTAACCGATTTAACCACGAGAGGCTCTGAGCAGAAACTAAGCTGGTTGTCAGGCAGGTTTTTCACCCTGTCTTTTACTGTGAGGCTCTGTATCCCGTCAGAGCAATGAGGTGGATGGAGAGCCAGCTTTAAGCCTGCAGGCACAGGAGCTGGCACCCACTGGAGGAGCTGTCCCTGCTCAGCCATGTTCTGGAGAAAACAGGAGACTGGGCAATTCTTTGTGGTGCATAGCTCCTGCAGAGGGCATGTGAAGTGGCTGGTTACATTGGACTGACAGTCAGTAAGCAGAGGGCTTGGGCCAAGCCCTGAATCTATGGCTGTATGTCTGTCAGAATGGTCTCCTCACACATGAGCCTGTGCGGACACCACACTGACACCGCAATAGCTGCTGAGAGTCTTTGGCTACAAACTCCCTTTGCGTCGTTGCTGTGAAAGAGAAGACTAAAGTGTGTTGCCTTCTGACTCCCAGCAGAGCAAGGCTGGGGGAACAGAGCCTGCTCTCTGGCTTCCTGGACAAGCAGGTCTAGACTTCCTGCTCACTCAGAGGGCTGCTTTCACTTCCACTTGTGTTTACTTGGGGGATCTGGTGTTTAGAGATAATTTCTCCTGTATCCCAGGCTGGTTAAAAACTCTCTGAACTCTCTGTGTAGCCAAGGATAAGCTTGAACTCCTGATCCTCCTGCCTCCACCTTCCACCACTTGTGGTGGTACTTATTTCAATGAGTTCTGAAAATTAAATGGGTTCTTTTAACCCTTGATTTTAAAATAAATCACAGCCCAGTGTTAGTCTCAGAAAGATACTCTGTGTAAAGATGCTTTTTAATTTCCTGTCACAAACTGTTTTCAGAGAGCATATCTTATTTTTTGAGGAATGACGAGACTTAGTTTCAAAGAAGAAAAGCCACACAGCTAGAAATGTGCAAGGCTAAACTTGACACCAAACTTTGTTCTTCCAAATGTTAGTTGTTTTTCTAGGCTCCAGCCCTTGCAAATATCAGCAAATGCCTGAGGTCACTTCAAGTCATTGCTTTGTGTGCAGCAGAACAGCAAACCCAAGGCAGACAGGATAACTTGTTCTGGGCTTTCTAGAAGCACCCCACCTTGAAAGTTTATTTCCTGTTCTCTCCCAACAATTCCCAACTCTGTCATAACATATTTTCAAAAATCTGCTCACTGCTATGATTTTGGAAAAAAAATCTACATGATGCTAATATTTGCCCAGTTTTGAATTGTTTTGATTGAGTCAAGGGCTCCTGTGTCTCCCAGGCTGGCCATCCACCAGTGATCCTTATTTCTGTCTCCCAAGGAGGCTCTGCTAGGATTGCAGGTGTGTGTCATCACACTTAATCTAATGTGACCCGTGTGTGTCCAGACCATTAGCCACTGTAGTATTCACACACTCTCTGAGAAGTTGTGGAGGATAAGGCTGATACATCCTCTGAAGTGGAGCAGGAAGTAGGAATGATCACCACATTTTGGTTTTAATTTTTTGGTCCATTTAAAATTACGTTTTAAATGATGTCAAATCAGAATCACATTCCTGGATGTTGCAACTGAGGGCTGATATCAGAGATGCCCTTCTCTCTCATTATTTATTTTATTAAATTTGTCAGTAGCCCAATAAAAATGTATTTATGTTATTCTAAAATATTATTCTCTGAGTAAATTAGATTGGGAACCATCGGGCCAAGCAAAACTCTGCCTTTTTTCTGTAGATTTTGGAGACATGCTAGGAATGCTAGGAAACTTTTCTCCTACCAAGCTGTAACACGGGCCCAAAGCTGTAACACTGACACCAAGCTGTAACTTTGACACCAAGCTGTAACACTGCCTCAAAGCTGTAACACTGGCACAAAGCTGTAACACTGACACCAAGATGTAACACTGGCACAAAGCTGGCTTTATAGCCACTGGCACTCGGCAGCTGTTACCGTGTCAGTGTGGTGGCAAGGGCTCATACATGTGGAGGAGACCCTTCTGACAGACATACAGCCATAGATTCAGGGCTTGGCCCAAGACCTCTGCTTACTGACTGTCAGTTCAATGTAACCAGCCACTTCACAGGCCCTCTACCGGAGTTAAGCACCACAAACCACATACTCTGGTGTGCCTTTTCCTCCAGGACAGGATGTAGCCCCTAAGCCATGGGGCAGAATAAATCTCTCTTCCCTTAAGTCATTTCTGTCAGATATTCTGTCTCAGTGATAAAAATAGTCGTCGGTGCTGTGTTGGGCAGTTTTCTGGCAATTTCACACAAACTAAAGTCTTCTGAGAGGCGGGAACCTCAATAAAGAAACTGCCTCCACAATCCCTCAGGCTCCCGCTTTACAGGGCAGCAGAACACACACTGAAGTCTCGCTTGCCTCTCTGTTCATGTCTGGAGGGCAGAGATCCCACAAACCATTTCCTCCTGGCCTCCTCCCACCACTCATGGCTCTGCGTAGCCACCAACTCAGGCAGACACCTGTGCAACCATAGCCCTCGTCAGGTTGCCTGCTCATCTCTGCTCCTCTAAACCAAACCTTCCGGCTCCTCCCTAGTGCCGCAACAGATCACCACCTTCGGCTTTCACCCCCACCTTCGCCCCACGCCTTGGTCTCTGTGGATCCCGCTGACCATCTGCTCCGGACCTTCCCCTACTCTATCTGCACCCCAGTCTCGCACATCAGCAGGCATCCTCTGGGAACACACCAGTGCAACAGGCAACACACAGTCATCACACTCTGAAGTCCCCGGAGGAAACAGAGCTCAAGAAACAAAACATCCATCCAACAAAGACAAACTCGGAAACCAGCACCTAGACACTTAACCATCCCAACCCAGATTCATCCCCAGCAGCCTAAGAACACCATAAACAACAACCAGGACAATGTGTCTCCACTAGAGCCCAGCTAGCCTCCCACCCCAGACCCTGAACATTCCAACAGAGCCGAAGCACAGGCAAAAGACCTTAAAACCAACCATGTGAAGATGATAAAGGTCCTTAAAGAAACACGGGAAAACACAGACAATCGGAGGAAATGGATAAATCCCTTAAAGAAAGCCAATAAAAACTGACATTTGATGAGCAAAGAGGTCAAGATCATGATGGGGATACTCACAGAAACAGATGACCTGAGCTAGTGGGAGCTCACTGACTGCAGACTGACAGTAGGGGAACCTGCATAGGCCCAAACTAGGTCCTCTCTGTGTGGGTGACAGTTGTGTGACTGGGAAGTCTGTGGGGTCACTGGCAGAGGGACCAGGATTTATCCCTAGTGCATGAACTGGCTTTTTGGAGCCCATTCTTTTTTGGAAGAATACCTTGCTCAGCTTAGATATAGAGAGGGCCTTGGTCCTGCCTTAAAGTGATATGCCAGACTTTTTTGACTCCCCATGGGAAGCCTTATCCTCTGTGAGGAGTGGATGGGTGGGTGGCAGGTACGGGGAGCAGGAGGAGGAGAGGGAGATTTGTATGTAAAATGAGAGAAGATTGCTTTAAAAAATGAATTAAAAAACCAACCAAACAACAACAAAAAAATCCAGACATTATGAATAAAACTGTTCAGGACCAGCTAGCTTAACCCCCGAAATAACCACACAGAAATTGTATTAATTTAATTATTGCCTGGCCCATTATATCTAGCCTCTTCTTGGCCAACTCTCACATCTTGATTTAACCCATTTCTATTAATGTGTATCGCCACTTGACTGTGGCTTACTAGCATGAGTCTAACCAGTGTCTGTCTCAGGACAGGAGAATCATGGTGTCTGCCACACTGTTTTCTTCTTCCCAGAATTCTGTTTTGTCTACTCTGCCTATCTAAGTTCCACCCTATCAACTAGACCAAGGCAGTTTCTTTATTTAACCAATAACAGCAACACAAATACAGAAAAACCTCCTACACCAGAAAAATGCCCTCACAGTTTAAATAAACTTGTTAAAAAAAGAAAAAAGTAAAAAAAAAAAAAAAAAAAAGGAAATGCCCCAGCTTTATGTACAACCTGATATTATGGAGGCATTTTATACATATTGAATATATTGAAAATAGATTCTTCTCTCATATAATACGTCCTGACTACAATTTCCTCCCTCCACTCCTCTCAGATTTTCTCTGCTTTCCCTCTTCCCAGGATCCACTTCCCCGTCATCTCCCATCAGAAAAGAGCAGGCTTCCAAGAGACAACTCCAAATACAACAAAACGAAATAAAATTTATAAATCAAGGCAAGAGCCACCACACCAAAGCTGGACAAGACATCCTCCAGGAGGAAGAGTACCAAGAGCAGCCAAAAGAGTTAAAAACAGACTTGCTCCCAGGTTTAGGACTTCCACAAAAACACCAAGTCAACAGCTACAATATATATGCAGAAAATGTGGCACAGATGCACGCAGGCTCTGTGCTTGATGCTTCAGTCTCTGTGAGGCCGTATAAGCCCTGCTTAACTGATTCAGTGGGTCATGTTCTCCTGGTGCCCTCCATCCCCGCTAACTCCTAGAATCATTTCATCCCCCTCATCTGCGAGATTTCACAATCTCCAAGGGGAGGGATCCAATGGAAACCTCCTATTTAGACTCTCTCTTTGCATAGTGTCTGGCTATGGGTCTCTGCCTGCATGCCCATCTGCTGCCAGAGGAAGCCTTCTGATGACAATGTCATTAATCAATGAGTATATCAGCATATCATTAGGAATCGTTTTATTCATGTTTTGTTTGGTTGTATGTGGATGATGCCACCTCTGATCCTGGCAAGCCCTGAGGAGCAAGCCAGTAAGCAAACTCCTCCATGGCTGTGTTCTTGTCCTGCCTCCCTGATTGTGTTCTTGTCCTGACTTCCTCCAATGATAAACAGTGATGTTGAAGGGTTAGCCAAATAAACCCTTCCCCAGTTTGCTTTTGGCCATGAGGTCTCATCACAGCAGTAATAATCCTGACAAATCCCGACAAAGACAAATGCAAAAAATAACTCAGTGAGATGTTCATGGCTGTGAAGAACCTGGAAAAGTCTGCAGGCGTTTGGAATCAGTTTGCAGAAGGAATACAGGAGAGTTCAGAGCAAAAGGCAAAACAAGCAACAACAACAAAACCCCTGGAATTCTCTGAGCAGGGCTTAATGGTGCTTTGTTTGGCATGGAGAAGGCCAGAGTACTGATAGAAGTGTGGACATGCACAGTCTAGGCTGTGGTCACAATTCAAAGAGAACAAGGATTCTTTTGGGACTCAAGTTAAAGGTTGTTCATGTTGCATCCTAGCCAAGCTGTGTCCTTGTGTGTGATAAAGCCTACATCCCAGTACATGGGAGGCAAGACAGAAGGATGTATCGTGGTCTACAGGGAGATAGCGTGCCTCAAAATTTTTTATTTCTTAATTAAGTGGAAAGAGCATAACTCATGACACACAAGGAAAGAGTGTTAGGAACTGAAAGGAAGTATTACTGAGACTTACTGAGAGCTTTCAGGTCTCAGACAGTTCTAAACTATAACTGTAGAGGAGCTTTATTGTTATTTGACACATTGTATTTGAAGGAATTGAAGTACAGAGGAGCTTGAAACCACAGCTTTCCAAGGTTCTGTAAGTCAGTCACTCAGGCGGGCATGGAAGTGGCGATTTTTCAGGCCTCTGTCTCCTCTGCTAGGCCTACAGGTCTCCACCACAGCTGGACCCCAACAAAGGTCTCTTGATCTTTTTACTTATAAGAAAAAAATAGAGAAACTGTCCATTTCAAAAACGAACTTATTTTCCTCTTTTATTTTCCAAATAGAAACAGATGATTTCATTTGGGAAGAAATCTTTACAAAAATTAAAAATATATGTTCTTTTAATTATTAGATGTAGGTTTTTTCTCATGAGCATTTCCCTTTGCTTATAATAAGACTGTACTGCTATTCTCATAGTTTTATTTAGAATGACACACAGTCATTATTAGATAACTTTTGTGCATGTGACTGGTCGGTTACCTGAGCAGAACACTAGTAACGCCTTGAGTAACTATTGCTATCAGCCCTGTACCTGACCTAACTTCCCTTTAACTTTCCTGTTATATTCCCGGCAGCTCTCCGGAATCTGACTCACCGAACTGTTGCCAGTCCTGCAGGTGATGGAGAGGATTTCGAATCCCAGAGATGTTCTGCCTTCACGCGCACACGTGTGGTGACCCACCTATGTGTTTCATAAGCACACCAGTTTCTCACTTCCGTTCTGTGCCTATAGAGTCTGTATTGCCTCTTCCACAAGGGAACATGCCAGACGAGGTAATTTAAATTTATGTTTGCAGGCTGTATTGCTCATGCTTGGCTCAGAATGAACATTTATTTCCAAAAAGCAGAGTATTTTATGCTATGATATAGCCATAATTTTTCTATCTTTTGCAAAAGATTCTTATCATTAATTTACTTTAATACCTATAAGGATCTCTGAGTTCAAGGTCAACCTGGATTACAGAATAAATTGTCAGACTACACAGAGAAACCTTGTCTTGAAAAAATATAAAAACAAAACAAACAAACAAACAAACAAAAATGTGAACTTTTTGGAACCAGGGAAGGAGCCAAAATTACTCTCCAGAGAAGACTGGAATAAAACCTGTGACTGTACCGCTGGCTTCCCGCTGAAGCTACCACACCACACAAACAGCAAGGCTAGCAAGGCTGGGTGTGACGCAGTGGAGCAAACTAAAATTGTGCAAGCCTCATGAGGATCAGCAAGACACTCCTTAAAATTACTTCTGAAGCCAGGCGGTGGTGCATGCCTTTACTCCTACCTACCGCTCAGGAGGCAGAGTCAGGTGGATCTCTGTGAGTTCAAGGCTAGCCTGGTCTACAGAGTAAGTTCCAGAACAGGCTCCAAAGTTATACAGGAAAACCCTGTCTCAATAAAATAAAATACTACTTATAAGACAATCACCGTGTGAAGAGCTTATTCCCTGGTGCCACTTCACATTCTCTCTCCAGCCCTTTACGTCTTAGTACTAATACTATACTACACTGTACTGTACTGTACTGTACTATATGCTATAGTGTATCTTACTTGTATTTATTCCGCTGGGGTTCAGAAGAGGGTGTGTGCAGGCTCACCACAGAAAGACGCTCAGCCCACTTACAGCCTGACCTTTAGGCTGAGCCTGTGTCTGTTTCAGCACTTATTCCACAACTGTCTGGTGTAGGCCGAGTCTCCCATCCTCACAACACGGCCAAAGCCACACTGCAGAGTTCTCGGCTACTGGTTGCTTTTACAGAGGTTTGAAGCCCGGTCTCACTCTGTGGCCCACCCTGGACTGCAATTCATGAGTCTCCTGCCTCAGCTTCCAAGTGCTGGGATTGCAGACATGCTCCACTATACTGTGTCTATTTCTGCAATATCAACATTTTACCTGGTCTGTCAGATCAACAACTTTCTCTGAGTGAAGTTAGTGAAATCCTGCTTGATAGGCAGCCACTCCCTGTGAGATAAGAAATGGTATTTCCTACAGGAGGAGGCTCAGCCCCTGAGTGTGTGCCCCTGGAGTCCTGCCAGCGCAGACGTTCTGAACTAGACAACCTCACAGGCCAGTGGGTTCAGCACCGAGGAAGGCTCAGGTGACACTAACGGACACTTGAAGCAGGCTCTCTCTGCACTTTGAAATCTTCACAACCAATAGTTTTTTGTTTTCTGACCTGAGAACAAGCAGTAGTTATAAGTGTGATCTGAAACATCCTCCACAGGCTCGTGATTTAACCTCTGTTAGCTGGTGTCAGTAGGTTTGGAGGCAATAGACCCTTCAGAGGCAGGCCTAGCTTGAGAACCAGGCCACTATGGATGGGGCATTGAGGGTTGCATCCTGGGCCCTCCTTCCTCCTTGTCTGTTTTTAAGTCCACCATCATGTGAGGAGATTCCACCACATACTTCCACCACCACGAAACCCACCATGTTCCTCACCATGACGGATGAAAACTGGGGTTCAAGAATCAATGTTTCCTCTTGTATTGTTTCTGTCAAGTATTTTGGCCAAATAATGCAACAGTAATTAGTACACTACTGAAACACGTGGTGAACTCAGCCAAAAAAGAGGTAGCAGCAGCTCTGGAGATGAGATGTGAGGGACACATCCACAGGCCTGTGGTCGTGCAGAGATGTGGGGGACACGTCCACAGGCCTGTGGTGCAGAGATGTGAGGAACATGTCCACAGGCCTGTGGTTGTGCAGAGAT